>NC_054381.1:113521804-114721804 GCF_017654675.1 Xenopus laevis | reverse complement strand
GGCATGGATCATTGTATAATGCTGTTCATGATGCCTGTAGGTGTTAATATTATGCTTGACAGTATCAGAAAACAGCTATAAGCATTTTTTACAGTTATTTATTTTAATTGTTAATCACAGAATCATAATAAAAATTCTGGCTTTTGGATACATTCCTAGTTATCTTTCCAGCCTAAGTTCAGGTATAGGATCTGTTATTCACCCAGGACTTGGAGTTTTCTAGCCACAGAATCTTTCTGTAATTTGAACTCGATTACTGTATCATGAAGGCAACATCTTCAAATGGTACAAGTGACCTCTGCCATTGACTCCTAGATAACTTTGGCAGGTTTTAGATGGTGTATTTTTGGATTAAATAAATAAATCTCGAAAAATAATCGGCCCCTAAGTCTACTTGAAATATTTAAACATTAAATAAACCGAATAGGATTCTTTTATCTCCAGAAAGGATATTTACATCTTGGTTGAGATGAAGTCCAATATGTCCAATATGAATGCAAACAGATTAGTTATTTTCAAGTACAAGGTACTGTTTTATTATTACAATAATAATTTCTAAAAATTTGAATTACTTGCTTTAAATTTACTTTATAAGCAAAGACCTTCCCGTAGTTCCAAGCTTTTTGGATAATGGGGTTCCGGATGAGGGATCCCCTATACAAAACCAAAAATAAATTCAATGAATGAATTCAATTTAGGCAAATGGAATATCTTCAAAAGGAGACCAAAGCTAGAAAAATTGAGGGTTGTGTGTAGTGGAATGCAAATAAAAAAATATTGGGACCAAGGGGATCCACTGTGGGCTTTCCAGCTTATGCGCGGAAGAGAGTTTAAAAAATTGGAGGAGATTTTGCAACTAGATAGTTTGACGTCATTAGACCGCTTGAGGTATTACCAGGTTAAGCATTTCTTGATGACAGAAGGCACGTTAGGTGCTGGAAATGGAGAGGATACGGCATTTGAACAACTGTTTACAAAATCAATAAGATATCCTCATGAAATCTCCTTGTTACGCAAAGTCCTCTCTGATACTCAGGCCTCACCGTTGGGTCGTTTCAAAGAGATTTGGGAAAGGGAGCTCCACATTACTTTTGCTGAGGAAGAGTGGTCCGCTATTGTCGACAGATCATTCCAAACTGCAACTAGCTCCAAACTACAGGAGCACAATTATAAAATACTCTCTCACTGGTATAGGGTCCCTGTAAAATTAGCAAAAATTTTTCCGAATTTTCCGGACACATGCTGGAGATGTGGACAAGGGAGGGGGACATTGTCCCATATTATGTGGGATTGCCCGGGGATACAACCTTACTGGTCAAAAGTTAAGCAACTGGTGGCTAAATTTACGGATTTAGCGATTGTTGATTCAGCTGCCTTTTTTTTGCTTCATCATAACACAATGTCTACGGTTCAATATAAACGCTCAATTGTTTCCACTTTGATTAATGTGGCCAAAGCTTTAATACCCAGGTATTGGAGAACGGACAAGACTCCTTCAATCAAAGAATGGATTTTACAGGTTCAAGAAATCTACCAGTTTGAGAGATTAAGGATTCCCAGAGACGATCGTTCCCAGGAAGATAATTTCAGACAGAAATGGACCCACTGGCTTCTCTTTATGGAATCATCGGAATGTGTATTATTGGTAGGGGCTTCGCTGAGGCCCCGGCGGGCCCCCTCCTCTATGCCATATTACAATATATAGATCTGTTCTTCTTTGTCTCCTATGCTCACCTGTGACTCTTTTGTTATTTTTTTTCATGCAAAAATATGTAGCATCACATATTGTTACACTTACGGCATAATCCTTCAGTTTTCTTCTGTTCTTATATTTTTCTGTTTTTGATCTTGTTACTCAGGCACACGATACTGAACTGTATTTTTATACGTATTTTGATCTGCCACAGTAAGGGTACATGATGTAATTGAACATATATGTAAGAGTACGTGATGGTGGTGATATGTGGCTGTGCTAATGGAAAATAAAGAATTTATAAAAAAAAAAAATTTGAACAACTGTTTACAAAATCAATAAGATATCCTCATGAAATCTCCTTGTTACGCAAAGTCCTCTCTGATACTCAGGCCTCACCGTTGGGTCGTTTCAAAGAGATTTGGGAAAGGGAGCTCCACATTACTTTTGCTGAGGAAGAGTGGTCCGCTATTGTCGACAGATCATTCCGAACTGCAACTAGCTCCAAACTACAGGAGCACAATTATAAAATACTCTCTCACTGGTATAGGGTCCCTGTAAAATTAGCAAAAATTTTTCCGAATTTTCCGGACACATGCTGGAGATGTGGACAAGGGAGGGGGACATTGTCCCATATTATGTGGGATTGCCCGGGGATACAACCTTACTGGTCAAAAGTTAAGCAACTGGTGGCTAAATTTACGGATTTAGCGATTGTTGATTCAGCTGCCTTTTTTTTGCTTCATCATAACACAATGTCTACGGTTCAATATAAACGCTCAATTGTTTCCACTTTGATTAATGTGGCCAAAGCTTTAATACCCAGGTATTGGAGAACGGACAAGACTCCTTCAATCAAAGAATGGATTTTACAGGTTCAAGAAATCTACCAGTTTGAGAGATTAAGGATTCCCAGAGATGATCGTTCCCAGGAAGATAATTTCAGACAGAAATGGACCCACTGGCTTCTCTTTATGGAATCATCGGAATGTGTATTATTAGTAAGGGCTTCGCTGAGGCCCCGGCGGGCCCCCTCCTCTATGCCATATTACAATATATAGATCTGTTCTTCTTTGTCTCCTATGCTCACCTGTGACTCTTTTGTTATTTTTTTTCATGCAAAAATATGTAGCATCACATATTGTTACACTTACGGCATAATCCTTCAGTTTTCTTCTGTTCTTATATTTTTCTGTTTTTGATCTTGTTACTCAGGCACACGATACTGAACTGTATTTTTATACGTATTTTGATCTGCCACAGTAAGGGTACATGATGTAATTGAACATATATGTAAGAGTACGTGATGGTGGTGATATGTGGCTGTGCTAATGGAAAATAAAGAATTTATAAAAAAAAAAAATATTGGGGGGGTGATACAATAAATATTTGCAAAATGTCTATTAACTCATAGCAATCAACCATTCGAACAATTTTTAGCGGTCGATCAAAGGATTTCTATTAGACAAAAAAAACAAAAACCGTAGAAAAGTGCTCTGGAAGGTCCCCATAGGCTAACATTGCACTTCGGTAGCTTTAATTTGGCAAAGTATGAAGTCAACGTTTTTTTAAAGAGACAGTACTTTGATTATCGAATGGTTGAATAGTCAAACTATTTTTACTTCGAAACGTTCGAATCGAAGTCGAATGGTCGAATATAGCCTATTTGATGGTCGAAGTACCCAAAAATGTACTTCGAAATTCTAAGTTTTTGAAATTCGAACATTCACTTGAGCTTAGTAAATCTCCCCCTTATTGTTTTATCAAACATTCAAACCCAAATTACACTAACAACCATGCAGTGGTTTGAATGAGAGACTGGAATATGAATAGTAGGGGGCCTGAATAGAAAGGTGTATACAAAGTAACAATAAATGTGTAGCTTTATAGAGTATTGGTTTTGAGATTGGTCAGTGACCCCCATTTCAGTACTGGAAAGAGTCAGAAGAAGAAGACAATTTATCAAAAAACTCTAAAATTATTGAAAAGTTCTTTAAAAATAGCCATTCTATAACATACTAAGGGAGTTATTTACTAAACTCTGAATGCAAAAATCAGGAAAAATTTGTGATTTTTTTAATATAAAATCAGACTTTTAAAAAAATCACAAATTCTTGGAAATTTATTAAACCATGAGGATGGAAAAGTCAGAATCTGAAAATCCGGCATCTCAGACCTGTTGAGGTCGCATATAAGTCAATGGGAGAAGTCCTAATGATTTTTTGATGTGCGCTGGGTTTCGTGGAATACCCAGAGTTTTCTGGTGAAAATTACGAAAAAATCGCGAAAACTGGATGAAGTCCGAAAAATTAGTGAAAATCAGATTTTTACCCGCAAAGCAAATATTCGGGAAAAGGTAATAATAAATAAGTGTAAAAAACCCGAGCGGATTTGATTGGAGTTTGTAGCAGAAAATATTAAGATAAATTCAGACTTTGATAAATAACCCCCTAAAAGTTAATTTAAAGGGGACCTGTCACCTTCAGAAATAATGCCAAAATAATTTCTATTGTGTTTGTTAGGCAAAATCAATGTTACTTAAAATATATAAATGATTTAAATCTCGTTTCCTTCAGTCTTGGAATTACACATTCACAGCAACCAGGCAGCCATCATTTTGTGAACACCATTATTAAGGCAAGTTTTGCATCATGACAAAATCTTGTTTTTTTGCCAGAATAAGGGACTACATGGATATGTCCATACACTGGCTACACAATTGGATGGTGAGGAGAGAGGGGGAATGTGGGGAGTGCAGGGACATCTAGGACGTGAAGAAAGTAAAAGTAATTGCCTGCCTCACCTTTATGCCTAAGGCATAGAGGTGGGGCAGGCAATATATGATTGACAGCTAAGATTGTTAATTGCCTTTTATAACAGGTATGGATATTATAATAAAACAAAGAATTTGGATTTCATGTTTAATTTGAAAACGGCTTTTTATATTATACAGATTTTTATGTCTGGGTGACAAGTCCACTTTAACACCTTTATATTGCTGATTTGAGAGACTGAGCAGTGCAAAGGTTGAACTATGTCAATCAAATAGCTTATGTTCAAATTCAGTTGCAAGAGAATTGTGCTGCCCATGGCAGACCCTAATGCTGGTTGCCAGAGGTCACTTGGGCATCTAAAGTAAGCATTCCTGAGTGATACAGAAGGGAATCCGCAGATAGCCCCTCTTATAGTGATAGCATATATCCTACTAGGTAAAGACAAATTAAAGGCACTGAATGTCTTATCTGTTTAAAAACAGTGTCAACAAAGAAAAAATATCAGCTGCACATGTGACACACGTTAAGAACTCTGGAAATGATGCCAAATTGATATTTGGGTCTGTCCATTGCACACCTTCTTTCTTATCATCACCCCTTGTGGTTTGCATACTTTATTTGCAGCACAGACAAGAAATTGCTTACTTGGTAATAGTTGGCATTTAGGAATATATTTAATTAATAATACACCACTAGAAATGATATAGTTTAAAGGTTTTGTTCATGTCAAGAAGGGGTTTTACTCAACTTTAATTCAGATAATTAAGATAATTTAAGATTGTGCTGGCTGCATTTCAATATAAGATTATGATCAAATGAGCAGTGACCCACACAAAAATGTACAATTAAATAATACAGAGTGTTGAAGACAAGAACTGTTATATCTTTTGCCATACGCCTACATCAGGGTGCTAGAATCTTTTGAACTCCACACGCACATATAATGTGTATAAGTACTGTATAATTAACAGTAACATTATGGAAGATATGTTTGTTCATTTAAAATATTTCCCTATATGAGTCAATTTTTCCCTGCTCCTAAACGTATCTAATGTTTGATCAATATGCATGTAACAAAGATGGAAGAGAAACATCTTGCATGAGTAAAATGCTGTCAATTTTATTTGGAATTTGATTTTAGATAAAAAAAGCTAAACTTCATTGATAAAAGCACTTAAATATGCCATTGATGGATATGTTTCTGTAACAGGATCAACGTATTGCTCTTGAAAGGATTAATAAACATGTCAAAAATGTGTTGAGCATCTATTCAACCATTCATGTGTATGTATCTTTATAAGAAAAATATATAGCTTTTATAAGCTATTTCTTTCAGAAACAACTTTTAACAGTTTTATCTAATTGACATACATGATGAAAGTACATTTTATATATGGGCAATAAACAAAGTATTGCCTTGATATCTTAAGTGCATTTTCAGTGAGCTTCCATATCTAGTAGGTTACATACAATATATATATATTTTCTCCGTAACCAGCGTGGGCAAGATGCACTTTCTATAGCAGTGGATTAGATTTACTGAACATGCACATTTATGATCAAAGGAAAGAAAAGCATGCTCATGAAAGCTAACCTATTCTGTATTGTTCAGATTGATGTTAACATCATCTTAATGGGATAATAAAGTTGATTCAATTGCCAATAGTTTGAATGAAAGGATCATCTGGCCTTTAGCAGATTAGAAAGATGTCATCAATTAATCTTGCAAACATATTTCTGAGAGGCGGGTGCCGTGCAGGAATTTTCTGCTTCCTGCTGGCCAGGCCAGGCATAAAAATGTACATATGTTGGTACTCATCACTGTGACCAAAAACTGGTGAAAAATATCGCTGCTCAAATGAAATATTTACTTTTTCTATGAGCTTGTCTTTGTTGCATTAATTATAATATATTTTCTACTGTCTCCAGTTCTGTTATTTTATATGTGAAAATTGTACTTGCTAATTACAGAGACAGTGGAAGTTATTGCAGCTCATTTTGGGCTCTGCTTCAGTACAAATACAATTATGGGATCTATGGTATTATCTTGAAACCTATTACAAGGAAAGTTCCAGCATACAGCAATGCCATCTACCATGGTGTCCGCTTAAAAGAAACAATTTTGTTAGGCACACTACAAAAAATAATAACAATAATTGAACAGAAATAATTAGGGATGCACCTAATCCAGGAGTTGTCCAATCCAAACTTTTTGCAGGATATGGATTTGGCTGGATCCTCAGAGATAAAATCCTTGACAAAAGCACAGTGAATAGTGTTGTTAGTGGAGTACTGTAGGGCTCTGTACTAGGTCCTTTGCTTTTCAACTTGTTTATTAATGACCTGGAGGTGGGCATTAAAAGAACCGTTGCTATTTTGGCAGATGAAACTAAATTGTGCAGAACTATAAGTTCCATGCAGGATGCTGCCACTTTGCAGAGTGATTTGGCTAAGTTGGAAAACTGGGCAGCAAACTGGAAAATGAGGTTCAATGTTGATAAAAGCAAGGTTATGTGCTTTGGCAAAAATAATATATATGCAAGTTATACACTAAGGGGCCCATTTACTTAGTTCGAGTGAAGGAATAGAGGAAAAAAGTTTGAATTTCGAATGGTCGAATATGGCTACTTCGACCATCGAATGGTCTACTTCGACCTTCGACTACGACCTTCGAATCGAACTAAAAATCGTTCGACTATTCGATAGTCGAAGTACTGTCTCTTTAAAAATTTCTTCGACCCCCTAGTTCGCCACCTAAAACCTACCGAGGCCAATGTTAGCCTATGGGGAAGGTCCCCATAGGCTTCCTAACAATTTCCTGATCGAAGGAATATCTTTCGATCAATGGATTAAAATCCTTCGAATCGTTTGATTCGAAGGATTTTATCGTTCGATCAAACGATTATTCCTTTGATCGTTCGATCGAAGGAATAGCAGTAATTCCTTCGACTTCGATATTCGAAGGATTTTACTTTGACGGTCGAACATCGAGGGTTAATTAATCCTCGATATTCGACCCTAGGTAAATGTGCCCCTAAATGGCAGTGTGTTGGGAGTTTCCTTAACTGAGAAAGATCTAGGGGTTTTTGTAGATAACAAGTTGTCTAATTCTGGGCAGTGTCATTCTGTGGCTACTAAAGCAAATAAAGTTCTGTCTTGCATAAAAAGGCCATTAACTCAAGGGATAAAAATAATTTTCCCTCTTTATAGGTCCCTGGTAAGGTCTCGCTTAGAGAATGCAGTGCAGTTTTGGACTCCAGTCCTTAAACAGATACTGACACCAGAAAATTTTGAAAAGAAAATTTTTAGTGTCAGTATCACTTTAAGAGTAATATACAGTAAATGAGCGGAAGAAAATGCAGAGATGTGGAACTAAACTGGTTAGAGGGATGGAAGACTTAAATAATGAGTTTAGACAAGTTGTCAAGGTTGGGGTTGTTTTCTCTGGAAAAAATGCGCTTCCGAGGGGACATGATTACACTTTACAAGTACTGCCCATCGCGTTTACCTTAAAAATGCAGACGGGGGTCCGGGGGGCGGGGCACATTACTAGCGCATAGAGCAAAATTTCACTCTCTGCGCTAGAAAAGATGAATTTCCGGTTTAAAAACTGGAAATTTGGCACTTAAAGTTACCAGGAGCTGATTTTTGCCACCCCTGGTAACTTCTGGGGAGCTGCTGCCTGAAACGCCCCTGATTATAGACATATAGCAGGGGACCTTTTTACCCATAAAGAGGATAACTGCACCCGAGGCCACCCCTTCAGACTAGAAAATGTCACTTGATAAAGGGCCTAGCCTGAAACATGTTGTGGTGCAATGTTCCCCAATAAAAACACTTTGCAGTCATAGTTACTGCCTTGGATTTCTCCTGCTTTATACTATAATACAAAAAAACCCCAAATTTTTTGAACAGGTATGGGACCTGTTATCCAGAATGCTGAAGACCTTTTGATTTCCAGATAAGGGATCTTTCTGTAATTTGGATCATCATACTGTGCAAAGTTTGACACCAAATGGCTTTTGCGAACATTCTCAGTGTATGTAATAAAATTTCGCAATAGCAATGTGTATTTTGCAAAACAATATTTAACAAAACTCCAAAGCAGGTGTTAATGCTAACCTTTGCGTAGCAATGTAATATTTGACAGTGAATGATTTTACTTTGCTTTTGATTTTTTCTTTCATTCCCCATTTTTTCTCTAAAATGATGAATGCCATGAGTGTTATTAAAAGATCTTAGTATAAAAAGTATGAATGGGAATGATAAAAAAAAAAAGAATATCTCTAAAACCACTAAATATTGGAGTATTTCAGACAATTACAAGAGAAAAAAACCCAGAAATATTTTAGAAATTCTAAATGGCTAAAAAAGTTTTTCTTGTGGTGTGTGCACCAATTGCAAGTGTTTTTGTAATAAAAAGGAAATCCGAATATTAGTAAATAAGCCCCTAAGTCTACTAATAAGTCATTTAAAGTTGGACTATTTTATTATAACACAGAAAAAGGTAATCATTTAAAAAAAACTGGAAATCAGTTATCCAGAAATTTCCAAATTACAGGAAGGCCATATCCCATAGACTCCATTTTAATCTAATCATTTAAAGTTTTAGAATTGATTTCCTCTGTAATAATAAAACAGGACCTTGTACTTTATCTAAATGAAGCTATAATTAATCTTAAATCTTAAATTATTGGAGGGAAAATGCTTTTGGGTTAATCTCATGTTTAAATGTTTTAGTAAATGTAAAGTATGCTGATCTAAATTACAGAAAGATCCCATATCCAATAAAACCCTAGGTCCCAAGCATTCTGGATAACAGATCCCATACCTGTATTTGAGTAAAATGGAATCTATGGGAGATTACCTTCCATAATTCGGAACTAACAGGTTTCTTGATAATGGATCCCATAACTGTGCAATATTCCATAAATTTTTGAAAATCTTTTTTTTCTGTCTTCTTATTTTTTTTCTGTCCCACTGCATCTATTAAACCTATATGTATTGTTACAAATGTGTATTTTTGTATTATTCTCTAAGAGGTCAGTTGTCTTTATAATCCCCTCATTCTCCCTTACTGTTAAATCTAGATAATCATTTTAGCTTCTGCCTGTACTAGAAGAAACATACATTTGTCATATAGAAATTGAAAAACTTACTTTGCAACTTACCCTGTTACGCCAGTGAATTCCCTATGTATTTACACTCACATAGAAAGATACATTTCATCTTGACAATATTTTATCTTGCAATTAGAGGCAGCTTTTTTTACGCTTTGCTGGTAATCTTACAATCTGTTTATTAGCTTTCTAACATCCCTTGTGTAACACAGTAACATGGTTATTGAGGTTGAAAGAGCATTATGTCCATCAAGTTCAGCCCTTCACTCATATTAATTGCTATTTAGATTTCTGTTGATCCAGAGGAAGCAGACATCAATTTGCATTGAAGGGTAAACATAAACCCTTCCTGATTGCAAAATGGCATAGTAATCCCTCCTTCAACAAACTGCAGTATGGATATGTCAGTACTTTTACATTTTCTATTTTCCTAAAAAGACGTTAAATCATGTTTTACAGACAGATTAAACAATATTCTGAATCCCACAACCTTGTTATTCTCACTGTAAATCAGATCTTGTCTAATTGTGGGACTAGCTCTGTTGGGGTGGGGGCTAATCTAGTGAAAGTCCTGAAGGTCAGATAAGATAAGATTTTTTTTCTTACCTGTCTATTTGTTAAAGCTTGGCCTAAAGGCCAGACAGGATACATTTGGAGTTAAAACGGATTTACCTTTTTAATAGGATGAGTAACTTTTACTCAAAAAGTCTGAAAACCTCTGCTGGCCAGGTTGCCTAGGCCCTGCTCTGTCCCCTTCCAACTCTTTCCAGCTTTCAAATGGGGGTCATTGACCCCATCTAAAAACGTTGCTCTTTCAATGCTGCTTCTCCTTTTCATATTCCAGTCAGTGCATGGTTTGTACGGTAATTTGAACCCTAGCAACCAGATTGCTGAAATTGCAAACTGGAGAGCTGCTGAATAAAAAACTAAATAACTCAAAAAGCACAAATAATAAAAACCAAATGCAAATTGTTTTAGATTAACACCCTCTACATCATACTAAAAGTTAATTTAAAGGTGAATAATCCCTTTAAAGGAGAACTAAAGCTTAACTAAAGAAGTAGGCTAGAAATGTTGTACATTATGATTTGGGCTTCTGCGCCAGTCCTTTAGCAGGAAAGATCTGTGTCTCCAAATACATCCCAGTAGCCCCTCATCTTTTTTTCTGCTGATTCACGGCACATGCTCTGTGCTGCTGGCACTTATAGAGCTTAGGGACAGACTCAAAATATACAGCACATATAGAATCTAGCCTTATATTGTGACATTTAATTAGTAATTTAATACAGATATGGATAGGAAACTAGCTACAGGATCGGGTATGGAGGTTGTTTGTTACTGGTACATTTTCTTTTGGAATAAGCTTCTTAGTGGAGTCACTTAGGGCTCTGTATTGGGTCCACATGTATTTAACTTGTTCATTAATGACTTAGGGGAGAGTATTGTAAGTAATGTATCGGGATGGCAGATGACATAATACTATGAAGCCCAATTAATTCCATTCAGGATGTGGCATTCTTGTAGCAGGATCTTGACAAACTGGCAATCTGGGCGGTTAAGTGGCAGATGGGAGGCAATGTTAATAAATGTAAAGTTATGCACTTGGGATGTAAAAATATGCAAGCCACTTATACCCTTAATGGGACTGCACTGGGCAAATCCATAATGAAAAAGGACCTTGGAGTCCTTGTAGATGATAAACTTGGCTGTAGCAAGTAATGCCAGTCAGCAGCATCAATGGCAAATAAGGAGAGAGGGGTATAAAAAATCTCAGCTACAGTATGTGGAAAGACTGGCCAAGTTGGGGTTGTTCCTGCTGGAGAAGAGGTGCTTAAGGGGTGTTCTGATAACTATGTATAAATATATAAGGGGAGTGTACAATAACCTCTCTAATGCTTTATTTACCAGTAGGTCCTACCATCTAACAAGAGGGAACCCATTCCGATTAGAAGAGACAGAATGTTCTTTAGAAATATTTGGAAGTAATTTTTTACAGTGAGAGCTGTGAAGATGTGGAATTCTCTCCCTGAATCAGTTGTACAGGCTGATACATTAGATAGCTATGAGAAGGAGTTGGATGGCTTTTTAGCAAGTGAAGGAATACAGGGTTATGAAAGATAGCTTATAGAGCCAGTTGATCCAGGGACTAGTCCGATTGCCATTTTGTAGCCAGAAAGGATTTTTTCCCCCCTCTGAAGCAAATTGGAGAGGCTTCGCCTTCCTCTGGATCATCTAGCAGTTAGGCAGGTACCGTAATATACACTTAAATAGTTGAACTTGATGGACATATTGTTTTCAGCCTAACTTACTATGTTACTATTTTACTACATCCTCCCTCCCACCTTCCTTTACCCCCTTTCCCCTACCCCCCACAATAACAAAACATGGGCTACAACAACAGTTGGTATTTTTCTACGGTTTATTAATACAATCCTGTATAACACCTTGTGAAACAATACTTATTCTTTGTATTTTTATATTTTCAATAAAAGTTTTTAATATATGCTCTGATTGGCAGTCCAAGAGTACCTGGTCAGATACAATGTGCAGGTTCATGATCTAGAATAATATATGGGGAATGTCAATTTGGAAACAATTCTAAGCATGCAAATGGACTCATCTATTGTAAATGATGGAAAATAATGGGTAGTTCAGTAAAGACAAAGGGAATAATAAAAAAGTTTCTGTCAAGATGAGATATCTATGATATGGACATTTTTCCAGCTATAATTTCCTTCCTACAGTCCAATACACAGCACAAGAAGGTCCAGCAACTTCTTAATAGATCATTTTTTTATTAATGGATCATTTCAGGATTCAGAATCATGGAGAAATTAATGCATCTGCTGATCACAATGTATATTCACTGTATTAACTGCTCTAGCCAAGCCACAGACATGTCTTTATTTTTCCTGTATAACATTTAATCCTGCAAATGCAAATGATCATTGCAATCATACATTTCCTCAATTGGGGGCATTTTGTGGAATTTCAGTACTTACACCTGTGGGCTAATTTTTTTGTAAGAATTTATTGGGTGAAACTATATAAAGAGACATGAAGACAAAATATTTGTTATCCTATTTAACTTTTTAGGTAAAATGAAAATATGTTGAATGCAATCCTGTTTATTTGCTTTCTATGAGCTACTCCTGCTCAAGACTCATTGCTATACACCATAGTTTGGAAACTGTGTGAGTTTATTATGATTAAAATAGCGGTGATATTTTCTGCAGCACTTTATGGATATTATACATCATATACTGCCAATGAAACTTACAGTCCCTATCCTATTCATACAAGCCATGGTCAATTTTCAGGAGCCAATTAACCTGGCTGTAAGTTTTTTGGAGTATGAGAGGAAACCAGAGTACCTGGAGGAAACCTGCACAGCAATTGGGAAAACCTACAAACTTCTTACAGATGGTGCCCAGGCTGAAAAATCTTAAGAGTACATCACTTGCAGAGTGCACTTTTGCCGGTCTGATTTCTCTACGCACTTTGCACCTAGCATGAGCTGCAGAGTGCACTGTCGATGGATGCAGGCCAGCCAAGGGGCAGGCAGTAAGTACAGGGTGGCCATAGATGTTGCAATTACGATCTTTCCTGGAAAATATATATGTATTCAAATTGCATGCAGGGATAATTGCTACGAACGGTTGCTTGTGTCCATGCAGGGCACTGAATATAAACGAAAATGAATTAACATAAAGGCTTCCTTTATTAGGGAAGCATATAAAGTTTACCATTTTAGAGAAGGTAAAGGACCCTTTTAAAAGCCCAATTAAGGTACGTCCTCACCAGTGTTTCTTTCAAGCCCTCCAGCTATGTTCACTGATATTACTGAATCATACTGCAGGGGCTCATTTATCAATACAGGGCAAATTTACATCAGGATAATCAACCATAGCAAGCAATCAATGATTATTTTTTTTCAGCCAGCTGCAAGTAGAAAACGAAAATTTTATCGGTAGCCATGGGATACTGCTCAGGTGCAAATTTGCCCAGTTTTGATAAAGGAGTCCTAGTAATATTTTTTTTTCCGCAACAGTTAAAAACTGATGTCCCAAAACCTATGTCCCATGTTACCTGTTATCTTCACATACCTTTCAACTCAGGAAAAACCCTGATCACACAAAAAGCAGGGAACAAAACTACATAAATGACACACATTTATATACCAATGGTAGCACCAGATAAATATCTGGTGTTCCCTCAGGAACCACCATCAATCTCTAACTCCCCTCACCAAACAAATCATGTCCCAGTGATCTTATCTTAAGTTCTCTGTTTGAATGAATTGCAGAGTTTTTCCATTTTACTATATAGGCAACAGAGGGCTGTCACCCTGAAGGTGCTGCCAGGGCACAGACCCACTGGTCAAAAACACAGCCCCCTCCTCTTTTATTCACTCCTCGCTTACCTCTTTTGGCTTTTGATGTCAGAACGGGTCAAAGAGGGCGCGCATCACGCTTTTTGCTGCCCCTGGTAACTGGTCACTCTCTGCCCTGAGCCCAGATTTTAAATTAGTAGATAGTGAGGGTAAGAACTACCCCCAATGAAGATAGTTGCTGTCTATTTGACACCAAATTCTAGTTTGTCCATGCCTACATGAATAGGCAACATCATGTTCATTTATCCAATCTTGGATTTCTGAATAACTGAAAAGATATCTTGTGCTGCATCAGTATTTCTAGGGTATGGTCAAGACTCTTGGAGAAAATCCTTCTTACTCATCAGACATTGGTATTGTCACATTCAATTTCCCAAACCTAGAAATATAAGGTTCTGGTAACGCTCATGCTTCTGCCTATAACAGCCACCTTTCATGTCGGGAGGGCCCTTTGCTACTCAGATGCTGCCAGGTCTTAAAGTGAGAGAGCCAAGGTGAGGGTTCTGGGCAGGCAAGGCAACCAGAACGTGGGACAGGAGAAATGGGGGAGTTCTGGACCAGGCCAGAGTCAGTACCAATCGGTCAGCACAGTACAGAATCAGAACCCAGAGGGGTAGACAGTAATTAGGCAAAGGTCAGTTCAGGGAGCAGACAGATATGGTAAAGGACAGGCAAAGGTTAAAGAACAGTAAATCATCCAAGAATTTTCACCCAGGAACTATCTACAATAGACCTACGTTGGGAAATGACTCAGTGCAGTTTTATAGCCAGCCTAATAGCTTACACTGATCACCTGTGGCCAGATTAGCAACAGGTGAAAAAAGCCATGGCTACTTGCAAATACAAGGATAGCAACAGCAGTGAACCAGGACCTTCGCTGTCTGCTCATATAGAGCAGAGGCAATGCAGACAGCATGAAAACACCAGGTCACTAATTCAACTCCAGATATATTACAGGTATCATAGTATCTGTTCTTCTAGGAAGCCATGGTCATTTTAGATTTCATGACAACAACCCATGATTGAAAGATTCATGCTCAGTCATTTGAATGGTCAAGAGTGGTTATTAAAGAAACATACAGAGAAAGAATCAATCCCTCGATGCACAAAAGAAGAACTTTTTTTAAAATTCCTGGTTCCAATTCTAACTCTCTTGTTTCTCTGTTTTGCACTTCTCTTTTCCCTCTACCCTTTTGAAAGTGAAAAGGTCAATTTTTTTCAGGGCACCGCCACAAAAATCTGGAAGGCATTTCTTGCCATTATATTTAAATTTATTTTCTGCACAAAAGGCATAACAGTAATCCAGAAACACATGGAACAATTTTATTAAGACAGACAGCTCTAGGAGCTTAATTTGTTATTGGCTGTCTCAGTGGTGCCATCCAAAAATTCTGTAGAGGGTGATTAAAAAATTTGGAAACTGCTGAATTTCTTTTAAAGGGAAAAGGAAAAGATAGCAAGTTGCACAACTACATTACAGATACGATATAGATACTAAAGGCACGCTGTAAAATGTTTTAAAATTAGCTTGCCTTTTGTATATATCATTATTTATATAGCTCTACCGTAACATTTTACAATATATTGCAGAAAGTGGGACAAATTCAATTAATACAACATATAACATTTACAAATATTTATTTTTTACATAGTTCATTTTGTAATAAATGTAATAAAACAGTTATACATCATTAGGAGGTAAATAGTTCTCTAAAAACAGAGAGTGCACAAAGGAGACAAAAAAGGGGTCATTATAGAACTTTAAACCTCACACTAATCTGGAGAGGACAACCAGTTTCAGGATTGCTAATACAAATGCAATGGTCAACAATCAAACACAGGACAATAAATCAATAATTAAAAAAGTAGAGATTTTCTACTACAATGATTCTTAAAATCATTTACAAGAGTGTATTAATTATGTCTGAGAGTTTAAAAATAAGCAGGGAGGATGAACATGACAAGTGAACCTGGTTAAGAAGAGAGCTACATAGTTCATATAGTTCAGTAATGCAAGAGTTCTAAACCAGGTGGAGGTCTAGCTGAAGGAGAATACAGCAAAATTAAAACAAGAGAATGGGTCATGTTAGATTCAGCAAAGGTTAAGCTTTTGGTGAAGACCAGACCAAGGAGGTGACCATCCTTCTGGATAGATGTTTCAGTCCAGACTTGGAGCGGTTAAATTAAGAAAGCCAATAGAAAAAATCTTAAAGCTTCATCAATGGTAGCTGTGTAAATTACTGCAGGGTTAATAGTGCAGAGGAAAAGAGGAGAGACTATTCAAAGACAGAGAAGAATGTAGCAGTGGATGTAGATGAGAAAGGTCTGTACATAACAGTTGCAGACAGTGGGTGGATTCAACAGAATGCACTTCAAAACAAGGGAATTACAAGAAGATACTGTAGAACCTGGGGTTTTCTGGCTCAGGGATCTTTCCGTAATTTGGATCTTCATACCTTAAGTCTACTAGAAAATCATAAAAACATTGAACAAGCCCAATAGGCTGGTTTTGATTCAAATAATTATTAATTCTATCTTAGTTTGGATCAAGTACAAGGTACTGTTTTATTATTACAGAGAAAAAAGGAAATAATTTTGAAAAGTATGGGTTATTTGTGTGATGTATTTTTTGTTTTACACCATAGTAGGTATAGGAATAACTAGCTACTTATGATTTGTGTTCTGACACATTCTTTAACTGGCTGGGTCACTACACATTCATATTGGAGAGGAGGAAGAAGAAGCTGTTAAATTTCAATAGGTGCTGCAACCCACCCTTTTTTCAAGAGTTTAAACAGGACCTTAAATAGTAATAGGGCTGATGCTTGATAAAGGGCTCGTTAAGCCCGAAATGTTGCTTCACCTGTTGCACAAATAAATTGAATTTTCACTATATCGGAGTGCTGCTGAAATATGTTTGGAAGGATAAATAGTAATAGGGTGTTACTCAGATAAAAGTTTTAGTAAGACTGAACAAATATGAAACAAATCAGATCAAATGATAACCTATTTTGCATCTCTACCTAAACACCCATTTGCTAATGCTAACCTTTCTGCCCTCCAGGTTCTCATGTACAACTTGATGGAATTTTGGATGTTAGTGCTGTTTAACTTTGTAATAATAAGAATTCCATAATGGTCATTTACTGATGGGGTATACATGCAAATAAATACTGCACTGCTGTTATCCCATCTGCTCCACCCTATTGCAAGAGTTACCTTGTGCATGTATTGTGCATGTAAGAGACATTGAGAAAACTTCTCCTGGTTCCATCCTGTAGTATAGAAGAAATTGGCAGCATCTAGGAAATTGCTGTATGCACCTCTACTTTTGTCAGTTATTTATTCTGCTCAGACATTGCTGAGGTTGCTAGTTTTATCTAGTGAGTCTAGGACTTTTCTCTCTTGGGTTAGCATGTGATGAATAGGGTACTCTCGGGGGGGGGACCAGCAAGATTTGGGAGAGAAGAGGTAAATTAGATAAAGGGGAACATTTATCTAACCTAAAATGGACTTACATCACAAATATAAAAGGGTTCTCCAAACAGTATCATATCTACTAATATTAATGAAACTACAGAGAAAAAAATATTAAAGAAAAAAAAAAGTTTGCCAAGGTGCAGTACCTCATAGGAACCAGTTAGATGTTTGCTTTTAAATAGGTAAGAGGTAAATGCAAACTGCTGGGTGGTTGATATAGGGGATAATAAATGTGGCTTCTTATGTTTGATAATCCCAATAGTTTTGATTTGGTTAGCACTGCAGTGGAAGGTATATGGTTAGTTTAAGAGTTATGTCTGTAGCTCATCCAACAAGATTAGTCTCGGTAAGACTTTTACCATGGACAACCTTTAGCTTTTTGGCCATGTTGGGGGATGCCTTAAAACAGCTTAAGATTCTTGGCCTGGGAGCTTTCCATTTCCATATGCAGGTCAGATTCAAAAGCAACAGTTATGATCCATGTGCCCCCCACAAGTCACTGATTATTTACTGCCTGGTAACCAATCGGTGGAAACCAAGACAGCTGAAAAGCAGGAAGTGGTGTTCTGGCTTTTATGTTAGACATCCTGTAACTCCAGCATTTATTACATTTCATAACTAACTATATTGAAAACATTTTTATTTTGCACGGCCTGTCTATTTACCCAGTTTTTATTTTTATGCTGAACAATTCCTTTAATAGAAGGATCAAGAGTCAAGTCATAGCCCACCAGCATTTGCAGGAAAAAGAGGAGTATACAAAAATATTAATTAAATTAAATAATTGTATTATACTACAAATCATATATGCCCACAACCTCAAGTTTTTATCTGATCGATTGTAAGTGGTTAGGCTGCAGCTTTGCACTTCTGCATTGCACCTTTGCTGTCATATAATATAATCATATTCTTCAATGGACAGAACTTAATATCAGCCTAAAGGGTTTCACCTTCTTTATCACTAATGCTGAAGATATCTAGTTGAGGTTTTTGTGCGTTTCTGCAGAGAGTGAAGTTTGGTTCCATGTTGGTTAAGGAGAAACCAAAACTAGATTTGAGGACACAAAAGACTTATAGAGGCTAGAAACCAAACTTAAGTTTTGTTTCCACAAAAAAGTCTTGCCATACCCAACAAACAGATCTTTTACTGAGCACTGCAGCATTAAACCTACATATAAGATAAGTGAGTTTGTGGCTCAAGAGTAGCTTAACCATAGCACAAGGTCAGGATACAAGGCATGTTAATGAGCATAAATTGCTTTTTAGGACAAAATTTGTTTAAAACATTCACCACTAATGACACCATGTGACAGCACCACTTGTGTTCTCACTTATTATAAAACACCAGACAATATTAGCATCATGAGCTTTTTTACTATACCAGGAGCTGAAAATTGAAAAAGCATGTTTTGTTTATGGATATATTTGTACAAATTAGGTGCAATAAAATGCATCCTACCTAAGATATATTTACAAAAAAAAAACATTTATATTGTCAGGATTTCTTTCTCTTGAAACCATATATGCATCATAATCCACATTTGTTGTACGACTCATCCTGCAGATTACAATGTTATTTGCTGTATCAACAATAGCATCATTTAAACACATGACAACTGCTGCAGATAAAATCAACACTCATGGGGATTAACTACGAAATGAGAAATCATCACTGAAGTAGCTATGTGATTGGCTGGGAGGCTCAGGTTAGGAATGATAGCATAGAAGGGAGCATAGGAATACTTATCCAGGTTTCCACAGGCCTGTAAGGAGACAGAAAAAAAATATAAGGACACACAGTAACCACCTTGGGTTAAGTCCATATCAGATAGGAGGATATTGCTTGCAGAGCTTCATCCATGACAAAAAGAACTGACCCTACTGAGATTACTTTTACTTCTGCCCAGCAACTAAGGGAACTGAACCTGTAGGGATTTAAAGCTTTAGGGGCTATTAACCCTATGGGTCCCTACACACTTCTATAGTAAGAGAGGGTTCAGGGCTCAGGTTAGGACTGGTAGCAAAGAAGGGAGTATAGGAATACTCCTCCAGGTTTCCACAGGCCTATAAGGAGACAGACAAAATATATGGACAAACAGTAACCACCTTGGGTTAAGTCCATATCAGATAGGAGGATATTGCTTGCAGAGCTTCATCCATGACCAAAAGAACTGACCCTACTGAGATTACTTTTACTTCTGCCCAGCAACTAAGGGAACTGAACCTGTAGAGATTTAAAGCTATAGGGGCTATTAACCCTATGGGTCCCTACACACTTCTATAGTAAGAGAGGGTTCAGATATTTTTGGAGCTGTGGATTACTGAAGCATTATTTGCTTATGTGTTACCCATTGTTGTATATACATTAGTGTATATATCTTGTGCAGTATAGTGGGATCCATTTTGTGTATACAGACCACTTTAAAGGGTTTTGTATTAATTCACATTATTTACATTCAATAAATAGTGTATAGATTTTTAGCCCAATTCGATTTTTAAAAAAAAAATGATTTAGCTGTGGGACTTATATTTTGTTCTATGTTTCACTGAACTTACAATACATATTACAAAAAAGTAAATACATTTTCTACAAAGGAACACTATTGTTACAGTATAAGCAATATACTGCATCAAACACTGATGGGAGATCTATATTAACATACAATCTACGTATTGGGGACCTACAGACATACAGTATGTACAACATACCCACCCCCAGCTCCCAAGTTCCTGGAGTCTGTGCCAAGTTCACTTCTGAAGCAGCAGAAATCTTCCCACATGGAGAGAAATGTATAATCCAATCCCAAGATTGTCTTGTAGGACCTTCCTGCAGGTGATACATTCACACACAAAGAACAAACAAGTCGGTATAGCTAAAAAAGAATATATTGATTTACACTAACCATACTAGGTTTCATGATAAGAGAATGCAGATTGGGGTTCTACTGGTTACCCTGGTTTCAGGGTGTTCTTTAATGTTTTGTAGTGTTAATAGAATGCATGCAGCATGATTTTTTTGTCTGTTTACAGAACAAAATGCCCTTCTCTTGCAGATATAAAAACAAAGTTGTGGGATTGTTTCAGGTGGTCTTCCAGGAAGGACTGTGAATCTCTTTCTTCTGAGAACTTTCTGATTACACGATAAAGGAAGTCCTATTGTAAGGTTACAGAGAGTGGGGCAAGAAGTCTCACAATGAGAAAATGGGGGAGAGGAGAGAAGAATCTAACACATTTACAGAGATTACATCTGCTTTTAAGTTCCTTTAACAGCAACTAAAACTAAAATATAAATAAAACCATTTAATCCCAATTCTTATCTTCCTGCTAAATGGGTCTGGCTCATCTTGTCTGCGATGTGTAAAACAGTTACTCAGTGTAGTTTTAGCAATTTGGTTCCCTAGAGCTCTAGTTACAGTTCTGTCATTCCAATAATATCAGTTGTTTGGGTTTTACATGTTTAGGTTATTTAGAAAAAGTTTTATAAATACCTGTGTACCTTTAACTAACACTGACTAGTTGTTTATAGGGGAATCAGATCTCCCATTTCTGGAAGTTAGGTACCTGGAACAGCATTTAACATGCAAAATATGAGTTGTAATTCTGTTTCCACTGATTAGCTGGTGGCTGTGCAGTATACTGTATTGGATGTATTTATATAGAGCCACACATAAACACAAACAGTACAGTTATTATAAATAAGACAATGAGAATAAATACATACGTGGTAGGAAGTCCCTATCCAAAAGAGCTTAGAGTCTAAGGAGGAAACCAAATAGGGAGGGAAATAAGAGCATATTTGGGTGGAGATCCCAGGAGACCGACAAAGTAAAGTTGCCATATACAATAATCCATTCATTTGGCAAAGTTGCCAAATAAGCAGATATTTGACCAATTAGACTGCCTACTTTCTGGGCCAATAATCATATCATAATAAGCAGACCCATTGGAAGAGGCCCACATCAATTCGCCAATTTGGTCTATAACAATTTTCAGCCAGATATCTACTGGGTAGGCCATTGGGCAGGGCTGATACATGGGCAGATAAGCTATCTACTTAGTATGAAGGGGCTGAATTGGCAGCTTAAATCTGGCTGGGTGTGGCTAGTTTAATAGGTTGCAGTAGTCAATATTAAAGAGAATATGGGGCTGCATCAAAGTTTTAGCAGAAGAAGGGCAGAGGGACTCTGTTCCTGAGAAAGAAGGGAGAAACCCTAGAGGCCCAGCATGAAGGCCAGCAAGGATGAGATATGGGATCAATGTCTATTTGCTTTCTTAGATTCCTTTGGAAACCAAGCTTGAAGCACAATTAGAAGGAGATTTGGTGGTAAACAAACATTACTTATAAGTATAATCTGCTGTGAGGTCATCCTCTTTATTATCATGTTGGTTCATTTGATGCAAAAAAAATCTGCGTATAGTATCCCATGTACTTTACTTCTGGTCTAAGTCAGGTGTACAGTGTATGGCTCTCTTGTACCCCATGCACTCTTTTTTGCACATAATTAGTTAGTAGTTGAACTAAGTGCAAGGAAAATTAGACACATTTGCTTAATTTGCAAATTTAATTTTTTTTCTACCATTATACATTTTCGTTCATTGCTACAGGTAAATATATTGTGCCATGTTGTTGATGGGAAGCTTATTTTGTGTTATTCTTTAACCTTAGGAGGAAGAAAAGACTGTGAAACGTCCAGTCTTATTTTATTTACAGGACATAAAATCGAGAAAGAGACATGACTAGAGAGGGCCTTTTAATTAACGCAACTGAGCCTGTAACAGCAAGGATCCCGGACTATGATCCCTTTGGAGCTGTAAACATTACTGATTGTTCATATAAATCTGCAGTTAGGATGCTGTTTTAGATTTATATTGGTTTTTGAGATCATGGAAAATACAGTAGATATAACTATCTATCTATCTATCTATCTATCTATCTATCTATCTATCTATCTATCTATCTATCTATCTATCTATCTATCTATCTATCTATCTGTCTGTCTGTTATGTAGAGAATGTAAATGAATTCATACACTGGACATATTGGGGCAGATTCACTAAAGGACGAAGTGGCCAATGCTAGTGTCAGTTCACCAGAAATCCCATCCACAGGGACATTGCCAATTCACTAACAGGCATAGAGGACAATTCACTAGTGAACGAGACCATCGCTAGCGTTCAATCATACTCTATCGACAGTCGACTTTTCGCTCTGGCAAACGGTTGTTACTCTGCAAATCCAATAAAGTGCAAATTTTACTGAATGTTACCCTTTTTGCCAGAGTTTACTTTGCCACCAGGTGAACTGATAAAACAAAGCTTCATCTTCCAAAATCTTATGTCAGTGACATCATATCCTGTATGCTGGAAATGCATTAAAGTTGTAAAAATCTCTGCCGACTTTTTTTTTTCAAAATTCCAAACTATTAAAGATTTATGTGTGAACAATTTTTTAAAACTATTTTGAGGGGCATGTTACATTTGGGAGGGCATTAGATAATCACTTCTGTCTTTATTATGGCTCATTGGACGTGTTTGAAAAAGTGGCCACTTCAAGTATTTGCCCCAACATTTTTATTATAGACATCCATACGACTTTTAGTTAACCAACCTATTCAAATTTCCCTAAGCGCAAGAGTGCTAGCAAAGTTTCATGCTAGCTAAAATGAATGCTAGCTAAAATGGAAATGCTCGTCCAGCTAGCGAAAATTCACCAGCTTTCGGCTGCTGAGACGCAACTTTACATTATAGTGAATTAGTGTAGTGGTAAATTTACACCTGGCGAAGGGACGCAAAGTGTGGTGAAGCGGTCGCTAGAGAAAATTCTCCCTTTAGTGAATTTGCCCCATTGACTCCTCCTAATAGACCTAAGAGTATTTTTGTTGGGGGGGGGGGGTGACTGTAGTGTTAGAATGACCAATATAATTCTGATTTAGCCAAGGTCTTTTATCACATGCCTCATCCAATACACTTTTCTTGATAATTTGGGAATGGGCTATTAAAGTGCTGAGCCTGACCTGTCTGTTCCAGCCAATTCCCTGGCTTTCTGATATGAATACCATATATCTCACTATGGTGCTCGGGTAAAATATACCCTGTCATTTCTTATAATGGAAAGCTGTAAATGACACTGTAACTGACACCTGTTTTATCTGTACTGCTCACTAATGATTCAATAGATAATATTGGCAGTACCAGCAGCTAGAAATATGGTATGATCATGGGCTCCTTCTTAGAGAACTATTATGCAGATGATGGGTGTCTCCATGACCCACATATTCCCCCCACAAGTAGCAAACATTTTATCTGACTTCCAGTGATTATGCCACATATGCTGATGCATTTTGAACTTGGATTATTGTTAAATGACGTTTTCCTGATTGCTTAATTAATGAAGCTGTGCCAATATTTGAGAACCGCATTTTATGGACTACACATAGTACAGGTATGGGACCTGCTATCCAGTTACTTTTGGATAATATGAAGTCTATGGGAGACGGCCTTTCTGTGATTTTCCCTGAGCATTCTGGATAACGATTTTCCAGATAACGGATCGCATACCTGTATGTGATTTTGACATATAAGAATGATGTACAGGTATGGGACCTGTTATCTAGAATGCTCGGGACCTGGGGTTTTCCGGATAACGGATCTTTCCGTAATTTGGATCTTTATACCTTAAGTCTACTAGAAAATCATTTATACATTAATTAAACCCAATAGACTGGTTTTGCTTCCAATAAAGATTAATTGTATCTTAGTTTGGATCAAGTACAAGATACTGTTTTATTATTACAGAAAAAAAGGAAATCATTTTTAAAAATTTGGATCATTGGCTAAAATGGAGTCTATGGGAGACGGCCTTTTCATAATTTGGAGCTTTCTGGTTAACAGGTTTTCGGATAACTGATCCCATACCTGTAATTATTTTTTTTTAATTATTTCTTTTTCTCTGTAATAATAAAATAGTACCTTGAACTAAGATTTAATTAATCCTTATTAGAGGCAAAACAATCCTATTGGGTTAATGTTTAAATTATTTTTTAGTGTGGAGATCCAAATTACAGAAAGATCATATCTGTATTTACAGGAGCAGATTTCTCCTCACGGCACCCGGAGGCCAGTGTTCTCCGGCGCCCCCTCCCTTCCGTAGAATTGCGCGCATGCATCTTTTCGCACTGGATCACTAAGCGTCAATAGCGATTAGTGCTTTATATATATAAAGAAAAAGCTTTAATGACAATGCTTAAATTGTCTTCATGAAATAAATAAGAATCAATTTTCACTAGCTGTATTTCTCATTTATTTATTTTTTATTTAAAAAAAGGCAGCAACTCATTTTATTGTCACTATACATGTTCCTTTGAGAGCCAACAGTGACATAACTGTAAGTAGGCGGTGGAAGCCGTAAGGTTCAGAGAAAACCT
This sequence comes from Xenopus laevis, assembly GCF_017654675.1. Lineage (NCBI taxonomy): Eukaryota > Metazoa > Chordata > Amphibia > Anura > Pipidae > Xenopus > Xenopus laevis. The sequence goes on along the minus strand of NC_054381.1, from coordinate 114,696,920 downwards.
TCTGTTCATATGCAAACTGCCAAATTTATTGTAAAACAGTTTGAAAATAGTCCAAAGCAGATAGCCGAAATTCACAGTTATGTTTTTTTCCCTGTCAGTCCCCAGTGATGCTAATTGTTTTCTATATTACCTGTCTTTCACAACTGAAAATGCTACTGCATTAAAAATAAAATCTAAACTAGTTTCTCAGAGCATTAAACTTGAGTTGAGACTTAAACACAGCTGTGCTTTCTATGGTAATACAACATATTTTATATTCTAAGCTTATTCCTCTATACCTCTCACAGCTGCCATTGCCTATCGGCCTTGATTACAACTTTGGTCATCCTAATTAATGTGTGCAAGGAACCTTCATTAAAGTAGTGCTAAACCAGTCTTTATAACTCTGTTATACTGTATATTGTGATCATCTACAGAGCGGATGATGAAAATTAACGATTTTCTCTTTAATTTACCTTCTTCTCTGTTCTTAATCCTTGAGCAGGTGTTGGGTTGAGTACATACCCTGATATTTGAACATCTTCAAGCCAAGACAATAAAAAAAACCCTGAATAGGTGGCATCAAAAGAATAGCAACTGCAAGTTAGAAAGACAATTTACTATAGATGTCCTAGTGAGATATTGTGGCCTAGTGCCACTTTCTTGAGTCTTGATAACAGGAGCAAAGGGACTTCTGAGCTCAGACTGAATGGTAGACATTAGTGATGTGCGGTCCGACCCGATACCCGTGGGACCCGGGCAGGTTCGGGTCGACCTCGCAGTGCTCCTTGCGGGTGGCGGGCGGGTGCGGGTTGAGCTCTTCTCCTGCATCCGACTTCTGGGTTCCGGTTTTATAGTCTCGCGTCTGCTCGCCCCGTCCCTTTTGTGACGTCATTGGCAGGTCTATAAAAGGACCCCGGAAGCGGATGCGGGAGGGCTCGGGTTGTAGCAGGGCGGGTCAGGGTCGGGTGCGGGTCAGGGAAACCCTGACCTGCACATCACTAGTAGACATGGAAAAACTGCATTAGGTATAGTTACATTCTATATAAAAAATAGGATTACAAAGTAACATAGTTAGGGATGAGCGATTATATTTTGCCTTGTTTCGCCGAAAAAATGACGCCCATAGACTTGTATGGCGTTGTGTGTCAAAATAAAGAAGACGCGCGTCAAAAAAATTTCACCGCATGACAAAAATTTTTTGACATCCCTAGACTTTAATAGGCGTCAGCGACATTGCGTCAGCGACATTTCGCCAGCGCCAAATTCTTGCCAAAACGAAACGGGTCAAATTCGCCCATCCCTAAACATAGTAAGTTAGGTTGAAAAAAGACACACATCCATCAAGTTCAACCTTTGAACTCTATTTTAACCCCCTCCCTCCTCCCCCCAGCCTACCTGGTACCTGGGGCAAATGCCCCTAACCTTTTACTTAACCAGGTAGACTGGGGGGGAGGGGGTCTATGTAGAGTTGGGGGGGAAGGGGTTTTTTAAGGTTTGGGTCAATTTTTCCTTTAAGCACCTCTCCAGCGTGAACATTCCCAATTTGTCCAATCTTTCCTCATAGCTAAGATTTTCCATACCTTTTACCATCTTAATTGCCCTTCTCTTAACCCTCTCTAAGACAATAATGTCCTGTTTGAGCACTGGAGACCAAAACTGTACCATGCCCTGAGGGACTCCACTAAGAACCTTAATCCAAGAAGAGAATGTACCATTAACAACCATCCTTTGTAACCGATCCTGTAGCCAGTTTCGTATCCATGTGCAAACAACTTCATTAAGCCCAACAGACCTTAGTTTAGAAAGCAGTCGTTTGTGAGGCACAGTATCAGTTCACATCTACTGCCCCCCCATTGTCCAGCATCGTACTTACTTCATCATAAAAAGCAATCAAATTTGTCTGACATGACCTATCCTTTATAAAGCCATGCTGAATGCTGCTCATAATGGCATCCACTAGGACAAAATTTTGATTGTGATCCCTTAACAAGCCTTCAAATAATTTGCCTACCACAGATGTCAAACTTATTGGCCTATAATTACCAGGCTAAGATCATTATCCCTTTTTAAATATTGGAATGACATCAACTTTTTTCCAATCCATAGGTACCATACCAGATGAAAGCGAATCTGAGAAAATCAGAAATAGGTTCTTGTCTAAAACTGAACTAAACTCTTAGAACCCGGTGTAAAATGTGTAACTCAATTATAAAGAAAAGTCTACAATAGGAGAGGCATCTGTTTAAATGAGGTTCAGCTTTAGACTTGCAGGCCAATACTGATATAAAGCTAAGATAATAGTAAGAGCTCTAGCCAAGGCAAGCATTCCAATCAACAAAGAATAAGGTTTTGAAGTGTTCTATCACATGTTGGCCATCAGCAAGGTTACTTTAATTCATAAATATAATAGATACAATTTGGGGGTTGATGTTGACTTAATAGAGGTGTCCATTAATAATCCCCCAAATGGTAGCTTTGCCACAATGGCTCTCCAGTCAAACACATACACCTAGGGGCAGATTTATCAGTTTAAAAATGTACACATTCAAATTTCCCCTATTTCCCATATTCCCCTATTCGATAATGTAAATTTAAATATGAGATTTATCATACTATGACCATGTAAACAGTCCTAATCCAAATATTCACCACCTAAAACCTACCGAGTTCATGTACAAGTCAATGGCAGAGGTCAGTTGAGCCATTTGGAGATGTTCATAGCCTTCCTGACATTTGAGCTTTTTTTCGGGAGAAAAATTTGATACGTACGAATCAAATACAATTCTAATTTTTGGGTTGGAACCATTAGATCGAATATTAGCCATTCCGATTTTTGCTTAAATAACCTCCCAGTCGAATGGTTAGTATATTCAGATTTTAAAACATTCTCATGAATTCGAAATTCGACCTTTGATAAATGGGCCTCCCAATGTCAATAGGCTGAGGAATCAGTGGGGTAAAGCTACCAACTGTGGTATTATTACTCAGCTCCTCTAAGTCAGAACCCCTACTAAACATTTAATAAATCAATATTACGTTGATAGTCATGGAGTATATGGCTGCTGTACTGCTTCCACTGTCACTGATATTAGGGGCATGTGCCTTTCTTAATCTCCTGGCATGACCATACTCCCCCACCAGAGCCGTTTACCATGTGACTAATATTAGTCACCCCCCCCCCCTTAGTCCATGCAAAATATGGGGCGCACAGGGTCTCTAACATCAGTGGTATTATGCATCGGAGCATGAATATATGTGGAAATCTACTGGGTAGTGATCAATTTGGAATGGCCATAACTCCAGGACCTTATATAAAATCACTCAGTTTTTTTTACTGCATTTTATAAGCCAATGATATTGATTTTTGTTCATTACAGGGGCTTTTATTTAGACAGTAAAGGGGCAGCAGCTTTTCAGCATCTTTGATTTTTCATAAGTGGATCAAGAAGAGCTGCAAGCCCTACTTACTATGCAGACACTGATATTTTTGTATTGGTTATACAATTTATAAAGCAGCAATTGACAAAGATCCTGTGGCTCTGGAATCGTGAAATGTTTATTGACTATAACAGTCTGGTCCTTATAGTATGCTCTTATCTGCTTGGTTCTTTGTAAAACATCTAATACACAATTGTTTGCAAGACAACGATGGAATGTGTTGTATTACAATCAAACTGTGCACAAGGATACTGATGTACAATAGTGAGTGGGCTGCTGAATTTTATCATACTTACTGAGCAGCAAAACATTTGGCTTGTGCTGTTAAGTATACTAGTACATGCAAATAATAGTTAAAAATACCTACCCTGTTGTGTTTTAGAATATTCCAACTAAGTTATGGCTGAAACAGAATATGCTTTGTAATTAGCAACACAGTATGTTCTGTACAAGTAATATCTGCTCCATCCCCCTCTTTACTAACAAAACTTTTACAATTAAGAATTTGTTGTATTCAAAAGGCAGCATGCAAATAGATATCTTTCAAAGTCCTCCAGTAGGGATGACTGAGGTTAAAAAAAACAAATTCAAAGAAGCCACAAACACCCCAGGCACTTTCTTCTTTTCTGAGTGTCTTCCCTAGAGATTCTTTCTGAGTTATAGATATAATTGCTTCATTTGAAAGGCCGAATTGCTGACTTGTACTTAACATGCTATGCTAGTTTTATCATATTTATATAGCTATGTACAGTCTATGAGCACAGTTTGGGGTGAAGATGCTGCATGCTCTAGTTGTTTTACATGTTTAGCAACTTTTTGTTGGTAAAGACAACAGGGGGCTCATTTAAGTCCACAAGCAGAGTGGGCAACTTGCGCATTTGCCTGCACGGTTTCCTTTTATTAAAGGTACTTCAAAATGCTCACCTTGCACTTTTGTATAGTTGTGCTCAGAGCCACTCAGTCCTTCCTACCTTTTGTTCTGAAATGAGTACTGGTGTGATAATTAACACAGGGTCTACTGGCTGGTAAGTAGGAGACGGTAGCTCCAGAGTTCCCTGAGCACAGTTTAGTTGCACTCAAAAATTTGGGTGCACGTCACTTGCATGCCAAACACTTCAAAAATATTCAATGAAACTGTAAAAGTGGTGTTTGTTTTAGCTAGGGATACAGTGAATCCAGGATTTGGTTTAAGATTCTGCCGAAATTCAGCCTTTTTCAGCAGGATTCGGAAGAATCCAAATGCCTGGTCGAACCGAATTCAAAAAATCATGTAACATTTGGTTACACAAACAAGGAAGTCAAATTTTTTTAACTGCGTTCTGCGCTCGTGGTTCTCTTTCCTCCTTCTTTCGGACTGTGGATTTCCCATCAGCCTCCTTGACACGTGCAGTGGGTCTCCTCAGGAATTCAGGAAGCCTTTCCCTACACCAGCATTTCAAGCTCAGTGACAGACTGCTCCCCTGCATCTGCTCTGCCTCACAGGATCTCTTTCTTTTTCATTACCTGTATTGAGAAGGGCTCTTGTTCAGTCTGTAGAGTGATTAAACTGACACACACAAGTAAAACAAACATAAGAGATTTATTGATACTTAGCTGAGGGACCCCTCCATAAAAGGGCTCAGCAGCAATTCCAACATAACCAGGCACTCTGAAGTCCAGGCAGAAGTCAAAGAGCCTCCCCCCAAAGGAAGCTTTATATATGTTTCCCCCACACAGGATATAAGAAGATTTATACATTTTTTATACATTTTAGCAGCTAGCTACTACTACTCTGTGAATCACTCATTTTCCTTACATTACCACTACGAGTCGGTGAGACCTTCACTTTACACTTTTTTACCAGGGTGCATCAATCTGGTGTTTCAACACAAACCTCTGATCATACTACTTTGAGATTACTAATATATCCCTGCAGACCATAGTGTGCACACTTGCCATTCTTAAAGTGACAGTGGGCATTTACATACAAGAAGGGTTGCCACCTTTTCTGGAAAAAAATACCGGCCTTCCTATATATTTATCTTTCTTCCCTATTGATAACATTGGGATCAACCATCATTTTTTCCGGCCAGGCTGGTAAAATACCGGTCAGGTGGCAACCCTACATACAAGGAGTGATTGTTATTATACTATCTAACATTCATTGTGTTATTGTTATTTCTCTGTTCTTATTGCAATATACTATTACAGTTTCTGCCTTTTTTTTGGTTTATTGTTACATTGCGTAAAGTTATCACTGCTACTGCATTTCCCAGGGAGTTATATGTCCACCAATATCTGGTTTAAGCCCTGGATGAAGGCACTTAACTTATCCAAACCCGCACAAATCTCCCACCTAGCTGAGGATTGGGATCTATACTGTTAGCGCCTTAGTGTGGACCTGGACATTCAAAGAAAGGGTTACAATTACACCACACTGGTTTTGGTGGAGGAGAGTGTGGCCGGAGAGATACAAATGCCATGGGAGTGGTATGTTATTTTATAATAAATACACCATATGCAATGAACTTATGTTGGATAAAGGCTGCAGCATTTCTTTTTAGACCTTTTAACTTAATAATACATGTCAATCAGAACATTACAAAAGACAGGCTCTCTGTCCATAAACTTGTTAGTCATTTGGCCAGCCCTTAATAAAGCAGCACTTTAAGGCTGCCTATTTTTATTTTAACTTTTAACAACTTCAAGGCTCTGCCTTAATTCTAACAAAGCCATAAGCCTTTAGCCATCAGCCAAGACCACATTTTTTTTCTACCACTCTAAGCCACTTCATTTGTTGAATATGGGTTGGCACACCTCCACTTTAATATTGCTTGTTCCATTGATTTTTGCAGCCAAGTGTTAAAAATGTTGTCTACAGTATATCTGACAGGTGTATGCCATCAGCACTGTAAAGATGTTCTATACCCAATTCAAGCAAATGATTGCTCCTACAGTGATCCAAAGCCGTGGGTCATTCCAACCTAGTAACCACCAGTGACCAGATTATGGTTGTATCGTGCCTGTTACTTCTGATAAAATAAATGGTATTTTGCTGACCCACATCATTGCCAGCTAAATGGATGACAATTATGTTTGGTTGGATGCTATTGGCATGCATCCTGGCAAACAATGGAGGTAAATCTCCCCATATAGCACCCCTGATGCTTAGCCATTGAACTGTGACCTTGGGAAATAGTCCTAAACTAGGTCTCTTTCTATCTCTTTGCCCTGCCCAATATATGTAGGAGTGGCTGGTGAGCCAAACAGTGTATGGCTCAGAACCTAAACACAGAAACAAGACTGAATTGTAGCTAAAAGGTTAGGATGAATGTTTGACTTAAAGAGATACTGACACCTGAAATTAAACATTTTTTTTACATCTATTATAATATTGGCTTTGCAAGCTACTTCTAACTTTGCCATAAAGTATTTGCATGATGCTTTTACATTATCTGTCTGATCCTCCATGTTCCTGCATGAGGGGGCTGCCATATTTGTGCAGCAGGAGTCCGTTAGCATTAGAAACTGTAACTAACAGGCTGAGATGGGACAGTCAGGTTGGCAAAGTCAGAGTGTCAGAGTGTAAGAGAGTCAGGCTTAGGAACTTCAACTAACAATTATATACAAAAACAAACCTCTCAACAACAAATGATCAACATGACCTATAGGTAACATTTAATGTACATTCATATGCTAAAATTCATTTTTTAGTGTCAGTATCACTTTAAATGTCAATGTGAGCAATGCACCTCTTAAATATCTGACAGAAATGAAATTTGGAGAGGTAGGAGCTCGCTAAATGCATAAACAAAGGGCTATTGATTGTGGGTCTTATAGCGAGAAATTCCATAAAGTCACTAGACAAAGGTTTAATTGTCTAAAGATGTCAAAAACTATGACTCCTTTCTCCATCATGTCAGTACCTTCAATCTATCATGAACTAATGAAACATCCTCAAGAAGCAGCCCGCCTGGCCTGGATTTTGATTCTGATTTGGCTTACTCTTAATTCTTAAGGCGGCAAAGTACATTAAAAGGAATAAATATTGGAACAGTTTTACTTCACACAACACATATTGATTTCAATGCTAAAATCATCTTCTGCAGTTTATATAGGGTAATCGGTCTCCTGTCCTCCCTGCTAACACTATCCTTAGCAATACCCTTGCATATCTTCTTAATCACTGGTTATATTGATTGTACCCAGCATCCTAAAGAAAAAGGAGAGTCCCACTAATTGCTTTTTAATGTAGGGTAATGTGTGGAGCTTCCAATTGCTCCAACACATACAACAATAAACAGTCTATAGTGGAGAATAACTGTTTTAACCCTTTCCCTGCCAGCCATTTTGTCCTAGATGTGAACATCTACTGCCAAGCAGTTTTTAGATATTTTGCACTCTTTCACTTTAAGGGCCTTTCCTGGTCTTTTAGTTTACCCAGGAAAACAATATATTGTTTTTTTTCAGGACAACCTGAACTTTCACAATATACAAAATTTTGGTGTAATTCTACTTCTGTAAAAAAATATAGGCTTCTAAATGTCAGAAACATCATTTATTTTATGTACGAGAACACAGCCGATTTAGAAAGGTCTATGTCTCCTGAACGCGGCAATACCAAATATATAGTTTTATGGAGATTTCTCACTTGTATAGCTCAAAATCTACAAGCAGTACACAACCAAATTTCCAAAGCACCGCTCCCCAAATTGCATACTTTTGATTTCAAGGCCAAACATTCCGCTAAGAGTAGGTTTACCCTAGAAAACTACCCATTACTAGAAAGAAAAGATTCTGGTGAATCAAAAATGGGTAAAAATATCTTTGTACTCCAAACTACCAAGTTGCAATTGTTTCCTAAAGCTATAATGTTTTATAGAAATTGGTGAATTTTTTGAAAAATTACCTCAAAGCTTCCACTCTACAGCAACATATCTCCCACACATCATTAGGTATCAATGTAAAACACTGTAAAGATTGAACAGCACCATCAATTCTTGAGTCGTTTAAAAAGCCTTTATTTGTGCTTTTGTGGGCATCACCGCAACATTTCAGGCCATGCGGCCTTTTATCAAGCTTGATAAAAGGCCGCATGGCCTGAAACGTTGCGGTGATGCCCACAAAAGCACAAATAAAGGCTTTTTAAACGACTCAAGAATTGATGGTGCTGTTCAATCTTTACACTGTATTGTTTGCCAATGGGAAGTGGCCATTGCAGAACGTGCACCATCCCTAAAGAATATTGAGAATCCGTGTGCTGATTACTCTTTCTCCATCAATGTAAAACACCCCAAATATGAAAGCCTGGGGTCCACTGAACAGTTTGATGCCCAATATGTATAGGTGTACCCAAGCATGTGGCATAGGGGGCCCCAAAAGGAAGACCCCCCCTTTTGTTCTGTCATTTCATATACTGCAAAATCAACACATTTACATAGTTTTGGGGGGCAGCAAAGGTAGAAAAAAGTAAGTTCACCCCAGAAAACCATATATTTTCGGAAAGTAAACATTCCCACGAATCTAAATTGGGTATGCATGTCTTTGTACTCCAAAGTACCAAGCCGCAAACCATTCCTAAATTTGGTGATTTTGGTGACATTTCCAAAAATCACCTCAAAATTTCCAACCTGCAGCATCGTATTTCCCACATACTTTTAGGTATAAAGAGAAATCACCCCAAATATGAAAGCTTAGGGTCCTCTGAACAGTTTGATGCCCAATATGTATAGGTGTACCCAAGCACGTGGCATATAGGGGCCCCAAAAAGAAGACCCCCATTTGGTCTTTCATTTCAGATCCTGCAAAATCAACACATTTACCGTATATACTCGAGTATAAGCCGAGTTTTTCAGCACAAAAAATCTGCTGAAAAACTCTACCTCGGCTTATACTCGGGGCAGTGCCGCTTCCCCCTTTCCCGGCCAGATCCTCTCCTAGCTGCCCCATCCTCCCTCAGTGCCACTACCCGGTCCTGGACTGTCAGTGACTGTCACTCTCCTTCCGAACTCAGGGGGCAGAAAGGTCGCACCAGCTCGCAGAAAGAGAGTTGATTTTACCGGGCCAAGTTCTCCGCCTCCTCGCTGCAAAGTGCGGCCACCTGTGGAACAAATGAATCCTGCAGAGACTCGTGTACGGAGAGCAGACACGGCGCCATCCCAGGCATGAGCACCGGCAAAGGTTTCCTACTTCCTGTCAACGTCTGTAAGTTCCGGTTCACGCGCTGGAGCTCCGGTTCATGGCACAATAGGCGCACAAAGCAGCATGACAAGCACAGGAGCTGTAGAGAATATGTAGCTTGTATGAGCTTCTCTGTCCTGTGCTACTCACTCTGGGGCTGCTGCTTCTTCTTCGTCCTCTCTGACAATCAGCCCATCAGCCAGTGCGGGAGGTCACGACTTCTGCGTCTGTCATTGCCAGAGTTCTGTGGATAGGGTGCGGGCACAGCGCGAGGTTGGGCATTTATTGGTGAGTTGTACACATTTTGGAAAGCTTAAAAATGCAGTGCGTATTGGGCAGATTTGGGGGCAGCATTTTTTCAGAAGACGAGGGTGTGACTTTTGTGCAGTAGCAATAGTCTTAGATTAGGGTGTCATTAGTAGGTAGGGCTTTCAGCCCAGGTGAGTGTTGGGCTAATACTAGATGATGTTTTAATTTAACATATTTTTATTTATATAAACTTTACCTATTTAAAGCCCCATTGAAAGTCTGTTGTGGTTCATTATGCACCAGGTTGGTGGTATGTGCATGAATTATCAACAAAACAAATAACTGAGTAAAAGTACGGTATGCAATGGAAAAGGTTGATCTGTCATTTTTCACCCTAGGCTTATACACGAGTCAATAAGTTTTCCCAATTTTCGTAGGTAAAATTAGGTACCTCGGCTTATACTCGGGTCGGCTTATACACGAGTATATACGGTACATCGTTTTGGGGGCGGCAAAGATAGAAAAAGTATGTTCACCCCAGAAAACCATATATTTTCGGAAAGTACACATTCCCCTGAATCCAAATTGGGTATGCATGTCTTTCTACGCCAAAGTACAAAGCCGCATACCATTCCTAAATTTGGTGGTTTTGGTGACATTTCCAAAAGTCACTTCAAAATTTCTAACCTGCAGCATTGTATTTCCCCACATACTTTTAGGTATCAAGATAAATCACCCCAAATATGAAAGCCTATAGTCCTCTGAACAGTTTGATGCCCAATATGTATAGGTGTACCCAAGCACGTGGCATATAGGGGCCCTAAAAGGAAGACCCCCATATGGTCTGTCATTTCAGGTACTGCAAAATCAACACATTTACATCGTTTTGGGTGTGGGGGGGGAAATGAAAAAAGTAAATTCACCCAAGAAAACCATATATTTTCGGAAAGTACACATTCCCGTGAATCCAAATTGGGTATGCATGTCTTTGTACTCCAAAGTACCAAGTCGCAAGCCTTTCCTAAATTTGGTGATAAAAGCAAGTTTTTACATTTTTGAAAATTACCTAAAATATTGCAATTGGCCACATTTATCTCACCCAATTTCTTACATACAATTGTAAAACACCATAAATACTGATGCCAAGGGTCTACTGAACCGTTTGATGCCCAATATGCATTGATATACCAAGGCAGCTGGGCATGTGTGGACCCCAAATGAAAATAGTGCATATGATTTTTCTCCGCTGCCGATTCGCCTTCTGTGAACATAGACCCTTGACTTCATATTATGTGCCTCAAGACCCTCCTAACAGCAAAGACCCCCCCAAAACCATATATTTTTGGAAAGTACACATTCTGACAAATCCAACAAAGATAAAGAAGTCTTTCTACACCAAACTACCATACTGCAAAACTTTTTAAAGTTAAACGTAGAGGTTTTTACAACATTTCTGAAAATCACCTAAAATTGTTGCAGTTTGCCGCATTTATCGCACACAATGTTTTATGTATAAAGAAAATTCACCCTAAATATGGACGTCAGAGGTCTACTGAATAGTTTGATGCCCAATATGCATAGATTTACCAAAGTATGTGGCGTGTACGGACCCCAAATGAAAAACATGCATATGAATTTTCAGGCTAGCCAACTAAGCTGCAGAAAAGAGAGCCCCAACTGTGCGTTATGTGCCGTAAGACCCCAAAACTGTAAAAAGACCCCCAGAAAACAATATATTTTTGGAAAGCATATATTCTGGCGAATCCAACTAAGTAAAATAAATCTTTCTATACCAAAGCACCAAACAGCAAAACTATACTAAAGATACATAGGGAACAATAATGCATGGATAGAATTGCAACCACAAAAATAGCGTAAATCAATGAAATAACAAAATAATTGATCCGACAGCGTAATTAGTGTCCGAAATCGATTATCCAATAATCACGCTGTCAAAATAACATGTTTTTAGGCAAAACAAACGGTACAATGAATAAGTAAAAAAAAAAAACACCAGTTTGTGAATTTTTGTGTATACATATTTGTGCACTAATAAAAGTTGTCTGAGTGTGGAAATACATGTAAATAAGTGTAAATAAGTGAACAAAAGGGACCATGTGTGCTAAAATAAAAAAACAAAAAATTCCAATCTTTACTAAAATGTTTGTGTAAGTGTATAAATGTACTGTAAGTATGTGTAAGTGCAGGTAAGTGTGTAAAAAAAAACGTGCACTTACCTTTTTTGTAGCAGGAGGATCGCTGGAACCGAAGGAGGACTCTAGGGCAGCGTGTCAGCAGAGTTACTGCGCAGCAGGAAGTGAGTGGGCGGGGTTGTGAGATGTGGAGCAGGTAAGGAAGTAGCAGCAGCGCTTCCATTGCGCTTCTGGTACTTTGAAGTCGGATCTGCGACAATCGCGTCGCAGATCCGACTTGACAGCCCCCCAGCCACGTTGCCCAGGGGGCTGTCTACCCCCCTGAATCTCTGCAGAGGCGGCAAAAGCTGCCAAAGCAGAGAGAAGGGCTCAGCTGCAGGAGAACGTACAGTGTACGTTCTTGGCAGCCTGAGCCCTGAACCACCAGCACGCACGCCGTACATGCTTGGCGGTTAAAGGGTTATTAGTTACATAGTTAAATTGGGTTGAAAAAAGACAAAGTCCATCAAGTTCAACCCCTCCAAATGAAAACCCAGCATCCATACACATACCCCTCCCTACTTTTAATTAACTTCTATATACCCATACCTATACGAACATCTAGATCCTTCTCATTTAAGGAAACTCCCAACACATTGCCATTTAGTGTATAACTTGCATTTATATTATTTTTGCCAAAGTGCATAACCTTGCATTTATCAACATTGAACCTCATTTTCCAGTTTGCTGTCCAGTTTTCCAATTTAGACAAATCACTCTGCAAAGTGGCAGCATCCTGCATGGAACCTATAGTTCTGCACAATTTAGTATCATCTGCAAAAATAGAAACAGTACTTTCAATGCCCACCTCCAGGTCATTAATAAACAAGTTGAAAAGCAAGGGACCTAGTACAGAGCCATGCGGTACTCCACTAACAACACTGGTCCAATTAGAAAATGTTCCATTTACCACCACTCTTTGTAGTCTATCTTTTGGCCAGTTCTCTATCCAGGTACAAATACTATGTTCCAGGCCAACATTCCTTAATTTAACCAGTAACCTTTTGTGTGGCACTGTATCAAATGCTTTAGCAAAGTCTAAGTAAATCACATCCACTGCCATCCCAGAATCGAGGTCTCTACTTACCTTCTCAAGAAAAGAAATTAATTAATAGATTTTCAAAACCTTGTCATTCTCTCCAGGGGCTGATATATGATGAGCAGCTTTTGTCCAATACAGTACTCTTAAGCAATGTGTCATGTATGAGACAGAAAGATCCTACCTATTTTTTGGGAACTCCTCCAAGAGAAGAGATTCCCATGTTTGGAAATGGTATATCTGTATAAGGACCAGCAATTTTATTAAGAGCCAATTCTTTTCAGCTTCTCCCTCACTACCAGTGAGCACCACGGATCGATCGGCTTCCGACTTCATCTTTCTTCTTGTGGATGCGCATGCATGGTAGGATGAAAAGACGAACGTTAACACAGAAGTCAGCTATTTTGTTCTACAGTGCATATGTCTGCCTCAGGAATTTGAAGAAAGAAGAAGAAGGAGGCAGATTGCTCCGTGGTGCTCACTGGAATAACACCGGGTACAGTTTTCTCCTGATAGGAGCACTGGTGAACTAAGTATATATAATCACTTGGATGCGTAACCTTTGACACCCCCGATTAAATATGCATTTCCTTCTCCTTTAAAAGTGCACAATTCTCAATTAAAATTCGCAATGCAATAACAGTCTAATGAAGAATGTCACATTGCTAAAATGAATTTTATTCTTATTTGTGCGAATGTTTTCTCTTTGTAACTTTTAGTACGTTCTCCCTAAGAGTACATTTAACTCTTATCTATAGTCTTTTAAAAATCAATAGATCTCTCCAATAAGTGTGCTAGCACCAGTAAATTCTGTTTGCTAATTCTATGATATATTAATTGTAGAACATTTCCAACTATCTGCCAAAATATCTGTTTCTATTAGTTTAACATTATGTATTATGCCATAAAGACATACGTTTTGCTCTGTTACCTTGGGGCTTATAAAAATAGCAACAGTTTGGGTGATAAAGCACCCAAACTCATACATACCTACTACAAACACTTTTTATGTTTTGCTGTTTATTTTACAATTTTAATTGTCCTACAATTCCATTTAGTATTTTCCAAGATAAATAATGCCATAAAGAAAAGCAGAATTATTTCATTTCATTTTGAAATAATTAGAACATATTTTTTGTGCTGAAGACAACACTTTTGACGTATATTCTATATATTTTCCCACGTTCAAATTAGTGGATGAATGAATATGAAATGCAACAACAAAGTTGCCTATTCAATATAATGATAGCATAATAATAGAGACATTTTTATTCGCCTCAAGTCATAAAACACTCTTTTCACGTTCGAATTACTTATTCAGTGGCATAGCAGAACATTCATTGCATTCTCACATTGCTCATTTGAATTTAATATGAATATAGCACCAGCAAGAAAGTTGAGCCTTTTTCCGAATTTTGATATTTATCCCTAGACTTTACATTATTTTGCTGAACTTTTATGTAAATTACCATACCTGAAGAAAGAGAAATACTGTATAATATTCTTACTGGTTTCATTTCTCCTATGATGGCAAATGGTGACATATCATAGTCTTTCTCCACGTGAATGGATTCTCCATATAAAGAATTCTCATTTACTAAAGGTGAGCAAGGAGCAAAAAAAAAAATCAGGTTCAAAGGGTCAGTCCAACTTCCCTTTATTTGCACCCACTGCTGTCTGATGAAATTCAGCAACATCAGATGAAATGCAAGAAATAGCCCTGTACTTACAGCGCCGATTCTACTTACAGCGCCGCCTGAGGCGGCTCCTTCAATGCCGCCCCTCCCTCGCCGGCAGGAACACTAATGCGAAGAGCGCAACTGTGCTCTCTCGCAATAGTAAAGCCGAATTTCCGGTTTAAAAACCGGAAATTCGGCTCTTAAAGGTACCAGGAGCGGCTTTTTGCCGCCCCTGGAAACCTCTCCTGCGTTGCCGCCTCATTGGCGGCGCGCCCCTGTGTACTTAATGCTTGCCATGATCCTTTTTGTGAATTTTTAATGGCTTAAAAAATAGGGGCATGCAAGAAAACACCTATGTGCTGCTCCATCTGTATGTATGTTCTGCAGAGCTCCATATGACTATGGGCATAGCTAGTAAATTCTGGAGGGCACTTTATGCAGGTTTTTTACACTGTAAACATTATCCTTAACATGCTGTTTGGCACCAGCAGTGCTCCTATACTTCTTTTCCATAGCCAGGTAAGTTGTGGATGAAATATCATACTCCCTTTCCTTGGAGGCCTTGGATCTGGAAGCCTACAGTTAAGCAATCCCCTGACCTCTGACTCCTATTCCCTACCCATGTAATAATACATACCTCCCAACTGTCTTGTTTTTAGAGGGACACTCCCTCTTTTGACAGCTCAACCTGCAGTCCCTCATTTGTACTGGAAAGTCCAGATTCTCTCTGCACTGCACAGCCCGAAAAAGAAACAATGTTTCTAACTTAATTGGCTTTTGGCAGAGAGCCCAGAACAGCCACAACACAAGATAAGATACATTTGTAACAATTCAAATGTATCTAGATAAGCAATCTAGATAAGCAAATAAGTAATTGTAACAATATAAGATAACAGGTGCCTTGGGAAAAGTTAGACTCACAGCTTAAAGGGCAATTCAACTTCATTAGAAAAACTGTAATAACTGGGAAAAAAAACCACAGAAATATGTTCAGACTTTTATAACCTGTGAAATTTTGTAAAATGAACATGGTAATTAGGAGCCACAAAAATGGGCGTGATAAAAAAATTAACCACGCTACGCGCAGCTATTTTTTTGTCCCTCTTATTATTTCCAAAATGTTGGGTGGTATAATAATAGCAAAGATGGAGGTAGTTATCAGAATTGTAATCAGTGGGGAGGATACAATTCCATAAAAGGAAAATGTAAAGTATGGGGCCATTGTACATGAGAATTACAGGAAGGTCATCTCCCATAGACTTCCTATTAATCACATAATTAAAATTTGAAAAAAATGTAGGGACCCGTGGGGTTAATTCCCTACAAAGTGAACCACATGTCTAGAAATCCCCTGTATGGGCTGAGCTATGGGGTTTCCTAGGGTTCTAGCAGGGGCAAGAGCCCTTGTGCTGGTGCAGCATGGCAGATACCAGAGGATGACTCAAGGTGCCGCTGCTGCACCACTTAACTATAAAAAGGAGTACCATGTGCTCACACAGCCATTGTTACAGTTTACAGATTTACTGTTACAGCCATCTGACTGCTGTATACTATTTCATGGACGAGATAGTGATTCAGGCTGCCGGATGTAGAGGCAGGCGGCCTCTGAGGCTGGGGTAGGTGGCCCCAAGCCTGGGAGCTAGACCAGGAGGGTCTGAAGCTCCAAATCTGGATTTCGGTGTGCTAACGTTATAGACAACGTTGGAAGCTGGATGTGAGGAGTCAATGGGGTAATCGTGCTCACGTTATAGACAGCGTTGGTAGCAATTAAAGCCTTGTTGTGTGCTCGGCTAGGAGAGCCTGGAGCTTCTAAAGACTTCATCGCTGTGGATGCCTGTTCCAGCTCTGGAGGAGCCTACCCATCTGTGTGAATCCCCTGGGTGAGTGTTGCCTGAGGGAGGGAAGAAAAAGAATAAGGATCCAGCGATCTCCTGTTTGGGAAACAGGCTGTTTGTGTGCCTGCCACATGGGAGCAAGTACTTTCCGGTGTGAAAGGTATTTGGGCAGGCACTGCTACCTGGGACATTGGTACTCTTTTGGGGAAAAGGGACTGAGACTCTCTGATTCTGCCAAAGGGAGCAGTGTGGAACTTTGCATATCAGGGAGGTGCCCGGCTTGGACTGCCACAGGTTCCCAGGGTAGTGGGTCATTTGTATGGATGCAAATGTACACTTTTACTTACCCATTAATTTACACTTTCTTTGTATAAAGTTTATATTTTTATAAAGCAAAGTGTGTGTGTTGAATGTTTTTCCTAATGGGGCCACCTGCAGGTGTATTCCCAGATCCCATTAGGTGGAGGCACTGCCGGAAAAGAATTCCCAGTACCCTTTCACCTTGCAAAGGGGACTCAGGACTCGAGTTGGTAAGCAGGTACAACCTTGCCAACCAGGGGGGTGGCCAAGTGGTCGTTACAAAAATATACCAGATCAACCTTCAAAGTATGTTTGAATATACAAAAGCGTAACAAGGCATTTCTACAAAGACTTTAGACGTATTATACACTCATTCTCAAAGTACTCTAGCTTTATCATGTTCCACAATGACCAAAAGAAAATATTTTCCCTTGAGATGTACATTCTATTCCATTCTCACATATAGTTTAAAGATTTTCACTTTCAGGACAATAGAACCTGTTGAAAGAATGATTATTGCCCATTTACACCTATTGTCACACATTCAAATTTGTAAGTGACTGGGTGAATTCATCTATAAACTATTTCACCACAGCCCGCTCAGTTTATAGTGAATACAATCATCATTGAATGAGTTATTACGAATCCAGTCAGAAGAAAGTGTTATAAAAGATGGCACATTGTTAGATTTAAGCCTCTTCAGATTATTTTTTAGAGATACTGATATCATCTTCAACATAAGTGCAACATATTCAAAGTTTGGCTTATGTTGCATGAAGAGATTGGTTAAAAATAGGTTTTCTTGTTTTCTAAGGAGACATTATAGGCTTCTAACCACACAGGAAACAAGTACCATGTACTAACGGTCCTATATGGCAAACATGCTTGAGGACCACTCACAAGAGTTCTTGGTGGCTAAATGGGGTAGATAGCGCACTCATTATTCTTCACTGCAGGACTATTTGTAAGGCGACTCTGTGTGGTCTTGAAACATTGACATGATACTTTTTTGCTGGCTTTAAGATAGGGATGCACCAAATCCACTATTCTGGATTCGGCCGAACCCCGAATCCTTTGCGAAAGATCCGGCCAAATACCGAACTGAATCCGAATCCTAATTTCCATATGCAAATTAGGGGTGAGATGGGGAAACATTTTTCTACTTTCTTGTTTTGTGACAAAAAGTCACTCGATTTCCCTCCCCACCCCTAATTTGCATATGCAAATTAGGATTTGGTTCAGCCAGACAGAAGGATTAGGCCGAATCCTGCTGAAAAAGGCTGAATCCTGAACCAAATACTGGAATCGGTGCATCCCTACTTTAAGATGATATCATTATTGGTAAATCTAAATCTAAAGGGCACCTGGCAAATAATAAGTTATGTGTCCATGCATATTACAGGACTAGATATTAAAATAAAACCTATAGGAAGGAAGTGAAGGTTTTATTTTAAAATTTCAACATACTGTGGATCAACCAAAAGCTACAGTAAATAGAAATTACGGCCCTTAAAGGAACTACTCTGTGTTACTGGTTAAATAGACAGGCTGTGCAAAAAAAAAAGGGACCTTCGTCAGGAGCATGTATACAAGTTACAAACAGAGCTGAAGTGAGACTCCAGAATATGAACCCTTGCCTGAAAATGGCGACAAAATGGTTGCTAGGTAATCACCATGTTATTACAAACACAAAACAGTCACAATTTAAGATATCATCAAGAAAGTAAAGTGTAAACAGTTAACTAGAGTAAGATCAAAGAAACAGCAATAGGGAAGTAGTATACTGACCACTGTTAATTGTATAGAAGCCCCGTCCTATTGTGTATGCAATAGCTATTGCCTATACGTATCAGAGAATGGAGAATCCTCTGCTACAGTGTCATACACCACGAGCATACCTAGTGTAACAAAGCCATCGCCCAACGATAGCAGAAGTGTATGTTCACAAGTGCAACAAGCTTCCGTGCATACCTGTATGCCAGGGGTGCCCAGGACTTTGATTGTGGTCTACCAGTAGATCCCGGGTTTGTTTCTGGTAGATTGCGACCTGGCAGGATTTATAACGTTGCTTCCTGGCCGTGACATCAGATGTCTCGCAAGATGAAACTTCCGACACAAGGGAATCCTATCTGCCCCACAGTGCTGCAGCCCAACAGCCACCGTTTTTATTTGAGAGCAACAGCAGCCAGCAGCGAGAGGACAGATTACTTCCAGCAGCCAGCGGTAAGAGGAGCAATATGTCTCAATTGCCATGAATCTATCTGGTGAATATATGGGTAAAAAGTAATAGTCCCATCTAAAAATAAATTGTCGCGTGTAAAATTAATAGTTGTGCATAATTGTGGTAGACCACAATCAAAAATCGCACGCCCATAGAATTCAATGCATAAATAGTTGCGTGTAAAAAAAATAGTCGCCATCCTGCTATGAGGTCTTAAAGGGATCCTGTCATCGGAAAACATGTTTTTTTCAAAACGCATCAGTTAATAGTGCTACTCCAGCAGAATTCTGCACTGAAATCCATTTCTCAAAAGAGCAAACAGATTTTTTTATATTCAATTTTGAAATCTGACATGGGGCTAGACATTTTGTCAATTTCCCAGCTGCCCCCAGTCATGTGGCTTGTGCCTGCACTTTAGGAGAGAAATGCTTTCTGGCAGGCTGCTGTTTTACCTTCTCAATGTAACTGAATGTGTCTCAGTGGGACATGGGTTTTTACTATTGAGTGTTGTTCTTAGATCTACCAGGCAGCTGTTATCTTGTGTTAGGGAGCTGTTATCTGGTTACCTTCCCATTGTTCTTTTGTTTGGCTGCTGGGGGGGAAAAGGGAGGGGGTCGATATCACTCCAACTTACAGTACAGCAGTAAAGAGTGATTGAAGTTTATCAGAGCACAAGTCACATGATTTGGGGCAGCTGGGAAATTGACAATATGTCTAGCCCCATGTCAGATTTCAAAACTGAATATAAAAAATCTGTTTGCTCTTTTGAGAAATGGATTTCAATGCAGAATTCTGCTGGAGCAGCACTATTAACTGATTCATTTTGAAAAATTTTTTTTTCCCATGACAGTATCCCTTTAAGGTAGATCTCATGATGGCGTCAGGTGGCAAGAATAGATAGCTTGGTGGCAAGAATAGATAGCTTGGGAACCACTGCTGTAGGCTCATTCCATTGCCAGGCAATGCGATATCCACAAAGGTGACACAGTTAGCCATTGTGCGCTTAAAAATATAGCAGAGACAGAGCCACTGCAGCTCTGCATCCGGAGGTAATAGTGCTATCTGATGATCACTCCAAGCCACTCCAAGGATCAGAAGATGTGGGCACTGCCACAAAATTTCTATTTGGGGTGCAAAGTTCAATCTTCAGTGGTGCTTGTCACACAATGATCTAATTGCCAATAATAAATTGACAAAAACACATCTGGTACATTACCAGAACAGCATTGGCAAAGTAGTAGTTGAACTACAACTAAGTGCACATCAAAAAATTAAGGACTGTATATATTAAGCACCAACCCACATGCTCTGCATCCTCACCTATGGACATAAAGTGCATTACCAGAAAAGCATCCGGCTTAAGTAGTAGATGAGCTATAACTATAAACAATAAAATTTCAGCTCAAACCCATGCTCTCTCCACATTAGGCAGTGAAGTACTAGTCATGTAAGGGACAAAAATGGTCAGTACAGCAAGAGGAAGAGATATAAAATGGAGATAAACAAAGGTACAAATTATACAAGACTGGGGAAGATGCAGTGTTCGGAGGAAAAAAGTAAAGAAGGGATTGAGGTATCCATGAAAACAAAAAAACATAGCACCTAAACAATAAAGCATAGTCTCTCTAAAGAGTAAATCAATGTAGCTAGTGACTATATGTCGCAAACAGTCCATGGCAAGTGACACTGGCAAACCAAAACTCAGCGTATTAGAACAATGGGTTTAAATAAAACATCCCAAAGGTAATGTCTTGTTAAGACCTCTAGGTGTTAATGTATCCAGTCTATAGATGCATTGTGATTCTCGTTTATACATATTCAATATACACACACACACACACACACACAATCAAAATTAGCTGGCACACAAAAAATCTAAATGTCCGGGTGCAGTCATAAAATTGCTGTTCAATTATATATATATATATATATATATATATATATATATATATATATATATATATATAAATAAATATATATAAATATATATACCTGTATGTAATCATAATAGCCAGAACACTATGTTTCAGCTCTCTAATGTGTTACCAGTCAGTAACTAATCAGTCACTTAAAGGCGGGATATATGGGACATGCAGTAACTGTTCAGTTAGTTTGCTTTTGAATCTTTTGCATGCTAAGGATCAAAAGCAATTTGATTGAACAGTTGTGTCCCATGTGGCCCCCCTTCAAGTCACAGACTAACTCAGAGTTAGAGAGCTGAAAAGCAGGAAGTTGGGTTCTGGCTGTTATGTTAGAAATCTGCTCATTCCAGCCTTTATACTTTTTATTTTTAGCTAACTAATTATATTAGAAACATTTTAAACAACTTATATATTTGCCGAGTTTTTATTTTTACACTGAACTGTTAAGGGCTGGACTTGAATGTGCATCTCATTTCTGAATTACAGCTAATGGCACACTTAATGCTTTACTCTACCAGTTTCAATGACACAGTGTACATTTGAGTTTGCAATGAAAGGCTTAAAAATCTAGTGGGGAACTATTGCAAAAATAAATAAAAATATAAACATAAATATATGCTCCATCAAACAGTAATAAGACATTTCCTAATCAGTTAAACATTTGTTTCTGAAATAATCAGGCTATTCTTCATGATTTGCCTGTCAGCATATGTTTTTCTTCATTCTCTCTTCATGCAGGAGTTGGGAGTCTGATTGACAATTGGGTCTAATATATCTTTGGGGGAAGGGGGTCCTTCCAAAACAAACTACTGTATATACTCGAGTATAAGCCAACCCGAGTATAAGCCGAGGTACCTAATTTTACCTACGAAAACTGGGAAAACTTATTGACTCTAGTATAAGCCTAGACACAACTACAGCCCTGTCTCCCAGCAGCGCACATTCTGCCAAAGCGACCCCCCAGCGATCAACCGGACTTCTTTGCAAAGTTGATGGTGACAGAGAATTGCCAAACGGATTACTGTGTGCATTGTCCCACTACCATGTGCAGAAGGTGCTGTTTGATATTGCCATCACTGTTAATCTTTCGTATAACCAACAGAGGGCGCTGTGTGATATTGCAGTCACTGTTATTCTTCCATATAACCAACAGATGGCGCTGTGTGATATTGCAGTCACTGTTATTCTTTCATATAACCAACAGAGGGCGCACTGTTATTCTTTCATATAACCAACAGAGGGTGCTGTGTGATATTGCAGTCACTGTTATTCTTTAATATAACCAACAGAGGGCGCTGTGTGATATTGCAGTCACTGTTAATCTTTCATATAACCAACAGAGGGCGCACTGTTATTCTTTCATACAACCAACAGATGGCGCTGTGTGATATTGCAGTCACTGTTATTCTTTCATATAACCAACAGATGGCGCTGTGTGATATTGCAGTCACTGTTATTCTTTCATATAACCAACAGAGGGCGCACTGTTATTCTTTCATATAACCAACAGAGGGCATTGTGGGATATTGCAGTCTCTCCCCAAGTGTACTGTTGGTATAGGAATGATTAAAAGTGACTGCAATCTCAGCTACTCGGGTCGGGTACCGCTGACCCGAGTATAAGCCGAGGTAGACTTTTTCAGCACATTTTGGATGCTGAAAAACTCAGCTTATACTCGGGTATATACGGTAACTGACTTTGGCACAAATCCTGCATGTAGAAAGACAGGATTTCTGGTGAATTAAAGAAAAATAAGCTCTAATCTACCTTCTAGGTAAAAAGAGCCCTAGACCTAGTTTGGGAATGTCAACCATGAAAATAAGCTTTTGTCTAATAAAAGAAACACAATTCTGAGCAATTATACATTCATTTCAAATTTTTTATGTTTTTTTTCTTCAAGTTAATTGTATATGTATTGCTATTAAAAGCAGTGTTTGTCTGTACCTTCTAATCTCTGCCCTGGTGGCTCAGACTGTTGAAACAATGTAAGACAAGCCAGCTGATTAACAGACCTGTGTTTGCTGGGGAACTAAGACTTTTGCAAAATTGTTTAAAGGTTTGCCAAATGGTTGTTTTCAATAACAATTGTTTTGACAAATGACTTTAAAAGCACTGAAAATGTTTAATAAATGTTTAATGAAAAGTTGCTTCATATTATGTTTAATATTAGGCAAACTTTTATTTTGGTTTTCAATTGACTCGCCCTTTAAAGGAGAAGGAAACGTGTTGCCCACCCTCCCTCCTCCCCCCTGGCCTACCTGTCCCGCTGGGCAAATGCCCCTAACTTGTTACCCTTCTGCGCAGGTCCAGTCCACGGAGTTCACAGACGACATCTTCTTCCATGCAATCTTCTTCCTGCTATGAACGGCGTTTTGGCGCATGCGCAGTAGGAGCATTTCGGGTAGGCCAGTGGGGAGGAGGGGCAACACACGGGAGGGGGGGAGGTTTTTTGCGCCGACTAGGTTTCCTTCTCCTTTAAAATCAGACTGCATGCAAATGCAGGAACCATTTTGAAGAATCTGTACAAAAGACAGAGAAAACTTTTAAAATGGGGCTCACACAGAAGAATTATTGCAAAAAGACACACTTTTTTTCTTTTTTACAATTCTTCTGTGTGAGCCCAATTTTATGGGCTTTTTCTGTCTATATGAATTCTTCAAAAAAGGTTCCTGCATTTGTTATTTGCCCTTGGGAGCTCCCACTGTACTTAGGGTGATATCAGAAGGTTGTATTTATTGATTAGTGCTTGTGCCTGGGAGGTATTGAATAATTGAATCATTATGCCTTAAAACTACTGCATGAATACAAAATGAAGAGACAGATTCTATGAGGGGAATAGGGAAGAGAAAGTAGAGCTTACCAGTGCTTTGGAGATGAAAGAGAACCCTCTCCTCTGAAAAAACTACAGTAATACTTTTAATATGGTACAATATGCTATTGGTCCTTCCTGCTCAGGGCCGGAACTAGGGGTTGGCACAAGAGGGCGCAAAGCTTGTGGGCGCCAAGCATTTACATTATATGCAGCCTACCCCTAGTCCAGCAAGTGTTACCACAGTGGGTGCGCTCTGTGAAGTCGGAGTGCTTTGCGCACTACCACGCACGCGCGCCTTTGACTGCGCACGGTTACGCACGCGCGTCATTGGTTGCGCACAGTTACGCACGTGGGTCCTTGGTTGCGCACGGTTACGCACGTGCGTCCTTGGTTGCGCACGGTTACGCACGTGCGTCCTTGGTTGCGCACGGTTACGCACGGTTACCCATGCGAGTCCTCGGTTGTGCGCAATTGCGCACAGCTGCAGTGGGGACCGAAGTTGCCAACGGCTGGCTGGGTTGCCCTGAGCAATTGATTGACTTGGTCCGGGACTGTTCCTGCTGCTGACTGCCATTGTTAAACTAACTTTGTTATAGAAAAGACCTTCTCCCTCAAGGATATCTCTAACTTGGCCCCATTAAGGCAGTAATTGTTGGACATTTTCAATTCAAGAAAAACTACTTAACTCTCTAATATTTGGTCAGGGGTATCATGGCACATTACAGGTTACAGATATATGAAAAATGTTGGGTCCAAATCTGACACCATCAACTGGGTTTCTACTAATATCTGGCAGAGCAAATATGACCCTTAATGACCCTCAACCCAGGACCCCTAAACCATTGCACTGTTTCCCTCTATGGGGTGAGTCCCACAGTTTGAGAGCCACTGCATTATGTCTAATACTGGCTTGCGTATTTGTGAATTCCCAATGCATAATCTTGCATAAATCAACAATGAATTAGCATAGCCTCATACCCTCATCTTCCTCTTCTATTCCCCCTACTATACCCAGACCTCTGACTAACCTATGTTCCACATAACTTCTCATTGCTCTTTCCCACTTATTTCCTTCGTCCTTTTATCCATACTTTCTCACCAAAAAGCTGCACTATCATCACCAAGGTATACACCATCCCTGTAGAATTATGCTTGAAAACTCAAAGCCCTTCTTCCTACACCACTTTCTTAGCCACACATTAATCTTGTTAAGGTCCAGCTGTCTCCTAACATAGCAGTTTGTACAGGTAATATCTCTGGGGTAAGGTCTCTGGAAGTCCTTGTATTCAAATCTTCGCCTAGTTTTCTGAAATCTATCTTGAGAATCTTCCCCAGCTTCAGCCCCCTCCAATTATCCATGTATTTCGCACATGTCAATTGTAGCACCAGGCAAATAGTTCAGCATATGTGGTCCTGTCACATATTACCCTTTCCACTTCGCTAATAATTACTATAACCTACCTTTACTTCCTAACAATGCTCCTCCACATCTGTTCTAGGGAATCAACTTACTCCACACAGCTCAAAACTGTTCTCTTGGTCCCTGGTGGGACCTCACCCAGTATTAAATGAAAACTCACCTGCATGCTTGAACATTTTCTGGTTCAACTCTACCCCTTGTGCACACTGGGTGCTAGAGGACCATATTGCCATTTTATCTGCAGGTATTTTTCATCTGGTGGAGAAAATGTCTTGTGTGACAAATGTAATTTCAACTGAAAATAACAAAAACATATTTTTAAAATCTAGAACACTACAAATATTCTGGAATGGAATTGAATAAAGTCTTCTCATATCAATGCAATGATCCTTGAAAATCACAACAGAATTAATTATAATGTAGTGCAACAAAAGTAAATGAAGACTCCCAAATCCTGACTATTAGAATGGTTACCAAGAATGAAAAAAAAATAACAACAGTATTTAAAAAGACGCAAGTACAAAAGGCATTCAATGAGTTAAACAGAGTGGTAGTCAAACTTCAAGAACAGGCAGACGTCAATCAGAGTAGTTAGAAATTGGCAAGAAAGTCAGGGACAGGAAAATCAGCAATATACATTAGTAGTGCACCTGGAAACTTAGCAGAAAAAGACCTACAATAAGGAATTAGGCTAGTACCACATGGAGCTGATTTACAGCCTGCTCATGAACACAGGCACTACGTTGGCCTAACTGCAGACACACGGAGCAGATTTTGTCACTCAGACTGAGACAGTGCCTGTTTGTGCAGACACATGGGGGCAGAAGCCAGTGGATTTGCTGATTCTTGGCCTGTGTTTATACACCAGACAGGAATTAGCCCCATGTGGCACTAGCCTGGGTCAAATTTAGAGGATTGGTTGTTGGAATGACCCCTGAGATATTACTAGATAGCACTGCAATCCATGATTTATGAACAGTTAGATTCACCAAAAAATAGAACACAAAGCAGCAATAGACAACACATTTGCCACAAGAACCAGGAAATCAATACAGCTTGTTTAACCCCCAATACTTTTTGTGAGCTTACAAATGCATGGTATCACTTTGCAAACACACTAATATATAATACATAGACATGTGCTGTATCTAAACCATGCTGGCAAAAATTCATAGTATTGAGATTTGAAATGTATTTCCGCGTCTTATCCCTTCTAACCCCCTCCAGATGCTTTCCTTCCACCAATATCAAATTAACCGGCCTGTAAAGTAGATTTCAGCAGGATCACTTTTTAATAATGCCACCACTTTAGAAATTTTCCAAACTCTCAGCACCATGTAAGGGTAAGTGCATATGCTAAGATTCGGGAGATTTAGTCACCCAGTGGTTTGACAAACCACTGAGCAGAGCTCTTTTAGTACCTTGTAGTGATTACCAACTGGTCCTCTATCTTTGTTGACTTTCATGTGTTCACATCTTTTGAACTTCCTCCTGAGTCAACCAGCCATAAATAGTTAGAACTGTGTCTTTTAAAAACAGAAGCCTTTATTACTTGTTGTGTAAATGGGCAAAAATAGTTCCCTGCTTCTATCAGCCAATTTACCTAAGGGTATTATGTGTTAAACCCTGTGAAAAGTCTTTTGCAATGAACATGCTGCAGAGATGCCCTTATACTGCCATGTCTAATATTTAGGGGGTTATTTACTAAACCTCAAATTTTTGTTCAAGGTTTTTTGGGGAAAAACACAATTTGTTTGGGGAAAAAAACTTGAACTTTTAGAGATTTATTGAACCCTGAAGCTGCTAAAAATCAGAATCGGAAAATCCGACATCTCAAACATGCTGAGGTCATGCAGAAGTCAATCGCAGATGTCCCTTTTACAATTTGAAGATATTGTGATCTGCGCTGGGTTTCATACGATAATCTGAAAAATGTGTGGTTTTTGGATGATATCCTGAAAAAATCGGGTGAGTCAGGCATCAAATTCGAAAGGTATGATTTGAGTTTTTGTTCAATTTTATCGAGTCTTTTCCTGCACCAAAATTTTCAAGTTATTTTGTTGATAAATAAGTAAAACTTGTGGATAGGAGTTTGGTCGAGCTTAGTTTAATAAAAAGATGAGATAAGTTCGAGTTTTAGTAAATAAACCCCTAAGTGTCTTAGCTATTCCTTTTTAAAGTTGTCTTTGTAACTTAGTGGGTTATTTACTAAAACTCGCAATTATACCATTGTCATTGTATATACTTGTCTGTGGTGCCTAAGCTCTGGCTGTCTTCCTAAAGTTGCACTTGGTTCAGGCAAGATTTCATAACACACTGGAAGACCTCTACTTAGGCTTAGATCCTTGATCCCTGGACTTAAGCTTTAAGGTTCTCCATCTAGCATTAAATTTGTTATTAGACCAATATGTACCGAGACAGCTGGGACATGCACAAACCCTGGATCAGCCACTCTTTTTCTTACTGAGCAGAATCAATTCTTATGCCCTTAATGTTACTAAATGCCCTTAATAAATAAAAATATTTATCAGATTCAAAAGAACTACAGCCCCAAAGAACTAAGTAGGGAGCCCTCATGTTTCATAAACAATGTATTACTACCCAAAGTATCCCCAGAGGAACATATCTTAATAGTCAAGAATAAGCATGTAAAACATTTGTTTAGCTGAACAGAGTGTGAGAGCAGGGCTAAAGTCCAGTCCTCCAGTGAAGAAAATTATTTCTAGGTCTAAGTAAAAAAATAAATTATATAGCACAGTTTAATCCATTACCTTAGAAGATATGTTAGATGAAGCCTGTTCTTGCAAGTAAGAGATATCTGGATCTTTTAATCTTTCTGAGTTGATGAAAATGCTAAATATAGACTAGCACATTAAAAAGTAAGGTTGTTTTAAGTGTCACAGTCACTTAATTTGCAACAAATTTAGCCATTCATCTTTAATATAATTCTCTTTTTCTTCCCACATAGTTGAGAAAAAAATACCTTATCTATAAACCATAATTTAAGTCAGTAAAATTGTATTCATTATCTATCAGTTGGCCGCAGTAAAAAAATACAGTCTTAAATAAAATTTATATGATAGGACATCGTAGTCTATCATAATAGAACGGGTATATGCTATTGATTTGAAAGTACGCTGGTGATACCTATCAAATCAGTATGCATAATTAAAGGCAGTGGGTCTCACCCACAGCCCTGGAGCTTTGCCTTGAGAGCACTTTCTCAGAATATCATCACAGCACCACAGGTGGGACTGCCAGAGTGACTCATAGATTTATCAATTCATCTCTGGTGCTGTGAGAATATCCTGAAAATGGGCATTGTTGGTGACGCCTGAGGATTAGTATCACTGGGAGCCACTGATTTATTTTATCTTTCCTCCTGATATAGATACATCCTGCTTAAGATTGCTCATGGTTAGACTAACCTTTTCAGTTTTTTTCTCAGTCAAATAATATTTTTGCCTATCAAAAGATCTTCAGTATATAGTGTTGATGAATTTCTTGGACTGAACAAACTTCCAGAAAACTAATACTGAAAAAAAGTATACATGCTTTAAATTGGGCCAGTAGTGCTCATTATACAGTTTACAATCTGTTCTTTTTTTTAAGTTGGTCAGAGCTGAACTAATAACAAAGCTTTGATTTATGTATTTTGTATGTATTCACTTAATTGACACATTGGTCAATTTTTAGGCAACCATCAATTGCTTTCCACTAACTAGCTGAGAGGCAAAAACAAGTAAAGTGAACAAACGCTCTTCAATTCTCCTTTATTCTATAAAGCCTAATTTAATTTTCTCTAATTGGTAAGCCATCTCCATAGATCAACAGAGAAACTGCAGAGCTTTATTAAATCAAAACCTTTTTCTTCTATCCCATGATAAGACGTGAACTTTTCAGAG
This sequence comes from Xenopus laevis, assembly GCF_017654675.1. Taxonomy (NCBI): domain Eukaryota; kingdom Metazoa; phylum Chordata; class Amphibia; order Anura; family Pipidae; genus Xenopus; species Xenopus laevis. The sequence goes on along the minus strand of NC_054381.1, from coordinate 114,667,767 downwards.
GAACATTAAGATAAAAAAAATATCAAATTTAAAATGTGAGCAAAATAATAATACAAATATTTAGAATAATAGGACATGAGCCGTATTTATTGAGCTGCATGTTTAGATATTCTCCAAAAGGAAGATTGCAAACACCAAGCAAACTTCCTATTGTTCTTCGATTACATTTTCAACAAGTCTGATAAAATGCAAGAAAACAAATATATACAGGTATGGGATCAGTTATCCGGAAACCTGTTCTCCAGAAATTTATGAATTAATGGTGGTCATCTCCTATAAACTCTGTTTCATTGAAATAATTAAAATTTTTAAAACATATATATTTCTTTCTCTGTAATAACAAAGCAGAACCTTGTTCTTGATCCCAACTAAGATATATCAAACATTAAAGAACTTGGTGCACTATGCCAGTAAGTGTACCATTATAAATCAATAAAGGAGAACAATATTCACAGTTCACCCCAGTCCATGGGTGCAAAAATCTGGAAGAGCAGTCTATGAGTTAGTGCCCCCAGTAGGCACGAAATGCGTTAGGCGGTCATCTGTATGTCCTAATAAATTATTTGAATTTTTATTATAATTTTGGTCTTTACTTTTGGGGAAAACGCACTACTTTATTCTGTCCCAACTAAGATATAAGCAATCCTTATTGGAGGCAAAACAATCTGATTATGGTTATTTAATGTTTCCATGATTGTGGTGCACCAAATTGAAGAAAACCCCAGGACCTGATACTGTACTAGCCTGAAGAGCATTGCATCTCTACCTGCTACTGAATTTATACCAGAGACATCATGCTGAATACAATATAGACACATCTTGGACATTTTCAATATGAATTGTAGTGACATTTGTTTTATATTTCACAAAATCATATAAGAGAGCTTGAAATATACTATATGGGTGTTTTATTCTTCTTGCAATATTTATATACTTTTATAGTTTGTTTTCATTCAGAATATGCTATTTTCTCATCCCACTATATTATTGGGCAGCGAAATTCTATGAACATAATGAAGTACTAGTTGACAGCAATTACAGTTAATCAATATTGATCTGTTTATGTGACTGTTGCTGGATATTGCTCCATCGTTCACTTTGGCAACAAAGTAGATGGTATGAGACCAAGATTTAACATGAATATTTATTAAACTGTCAGAGAACGACAATGAACTCATAATTATTTAGCAAAATGCCATTAGGCTTTATGACGTTGGGAAACACAATGTCTGAAAGGCACAAACAAGCCATTCTATTATTGTGTAGCAAAGATGTTCCTTATATATTTTATACCAGGAATTTGTTGTTTTATAATCCTAGAATTATTAATATATTGGACACTCTTTTTCTTATGTTCTTGTTTCACACTTTATTGCTATCTCATCAATTGTACAGCATCAACAGAACATATATTTTTCTTTCTTTCATCACTGAGCTTGGTTACAAGTCCTTCTAAAAGCTAAATATTTATATTAGCATATGCTATACTGCAATAATACTATTTCTATCAGTTTCTGCAGTCAGAGGTCTTCCAGGCAAACTTCCCACTTTTTATCTTCAACACTAGTCGTATAAAAGCTAATTTTTTTTATATCCCCTTAGATGTCGCGAGAGCAGCTATTATGAACCTACCTGGCCCTTTAAGGCACTATATAAAAATATTTTATACCCCTGTGACTTCATAAAGGAACTTTTCACTCTTGGACTAGAAGCTAACATCAGAGTTTACGTATTAACCATTGTACTCTTCTAAGTTACTTTGAGTTACCAACCAGCCATTTAGTCATCTCTACAGCACTCTCACCCTCATCAACAGTGGTCTTACAATAATTTAAAGAAGGTTTACAGAATAAAAATTGTGTTAGAGGTCTTTGCTGTAAAGATCCTATAATCCCAAAACTGATTTCATCTTCCCTTTCCCCATGGTACTTACCAGATGGGATTGTGGCTGGAGAACAATTATTATTTTCTCTAATATTCCCAGTCAAGCCAGCAGGGTGGGGGCTGAAAGTCATTAAGAGAGATGGAAAAGTTGTTAGTTACCATCATGACTGGTTTATAAAGAAGTAATCCAATGATTTTTCTGTGAAAATGAGAGTTGTTACAGTAATACATCCATATTATTTGCTTGCACTTCGATTTGAGTTTTCTCAGGAGGTCTCTGAGGAAGTGCATAGCCACGAAACGCGTCAGACCTCCGACGCTATCTATTGTGAACCAGTTGTTAAAATAAAGATTGCCAGTTTTCACCCGTAATCTGGAAGTATGCGATTCTTCAAAGTGGTTCCATAGTGCGTTGCCAAAATGATTGATGTGCTGATTACATTCTTCTTAGTGAAGGATTCGGGGCGGTGGCACCTGAGTCAAAATGGGGTAAGACTCATGTTATATTATATCGTTTGAAATACATATCGGGTGGAGCATACCGACTCTAAGGTCCAAACGAGGGGTCCGGGGTGGGAGGCAACAGGACCAAAAGTGTCTAATGGTGAGCAGCACACGGGCTTTAATGGTCATTAAACATGGGAGTCGGATCCTACTTTTTGTATAGCTACGGTGAAACACAGGAATAGCACTGGATACATATATATATATGTCTCGTTGACTGGTGGTTGCCTAACTAAATATGTAGGTTAGAAATGTTGTACATTATATTTTGGGCTTCTTTACCAGTCCAAGGCAACCATAGCCCTTTAGCAGGAAAGATCTGTGTCTCTGAAGATGCCCCTATAGCTCCCCATCTTTCTTTTCTGCTGATTCACTGCACATGCTCTATGCTGGTGTCAGTTACTGAGCTTAGGGACCAATTCAAAATATACAGTACTCACAGAATATAAATGTCACAATATAAGGCTGATTAGTCATTAATACAGATAATTACTACATGGCAGCACAGAAACCAGTGCAACTAGCATGGTGTTTTAATAATCAGCATTGTAGCATCAACTTATATGACAGGCCAACCTCATTTTCTGCTTGATAATTTGCGACGGCCCCTAAGCTTAGCTTCTCAACAGCTGCTCAGAGACCACTGAGCATGTGACTCTTTCCAAGATGGTGACCCCCTGTGACTAATTTGAAATCCTTGATCATAGCTGCTATTGAGAAGCTGAAACCTTAGTTCATTGTATAAAATATGGCATTTTTTATTTTTAGGGGTTAGTTCTCCTTTAACAAATAAAAACTCACCCACGTTGTATTCATTCCTATGTGATTTTTATAATTGAATTTATAAATGGGTGAAAGTTACCATTTGAAACTCACCATTTGATAAATACAGTTTTAAAAATGTTATAGGAATGATTAGAACATGAGTGAGTTTTTATATATTAAGATCTAAACTCACATTTTGAAAAATCTGCCCCTCATTGTATGATAAATGTTAAAGAGTAGTTGTGACCATGTATGTTGCTATTTATGTGAAGACTGCCTATATATGTCTAAAGTATAATTATATATTATTTTTAAATATCATTGTCTGCAAATGCATTCGTTTTTGGGATGTAGGCTCACATACAGTACCGTAACTAGAGGGGGGCGGGCCCTGGTGCGTGACGCGCAGCCGGGCCCCATCCCCCTTTGTACACACTGGATTTCAGTGGCATGCAGGCCCTGCTCCCCCGGTAGTTCCGCCACTGCTCACATATATTGATGGCAAAGAATAAATGTGTTTCCAACGGGAGTTATGATTTCAACATTCATGGCGGAAAATCAATACATGTAGGAGATCACTATGTTTTGCCTATTTGTTGTCCTTCCCATTAGAATAAGTAAAGCATGGCAACTCACAACAGTTTTTCACTGAGGCTTTGAAAAATTAACAGGTATATATTATATAGCAATATATATACAAAACATGCATGGTACCAAAGCTTTTACTTGGTGGTTGATTATAACCTGGAGACAGTAGGGATAAGGCAAGTCTTCTAAAAAAATGCAGTGACTAAAAACCAACTTGTGATGCCTTCATAAATGCTTACATTTAAAAATTAAACGAAGATCAAGTAATATTTGATGTGACCGTGATGTGTTTTATTGAATCAAAACATATGCTCCAACTTGCTAGTTTTCAGGTGCACAAATTAATTTCCATGACAATTAAATGGGTTATTTTATATGATGCAATCAAATCAAGTCTATCTGTCATAGGCTGAAGAACAGGAGTTATGAGTAAGAACTAACTTATCGCATTTCTTTTATGGAGCTGCATGGACACTCGTGTACACCAGAATGCCATTTGACAATGTGCATGTGATTGCTACTTTTTTATTTTGAGAAAAGAATCCCATTAATTTAACACCAACATCCCAAACAACTGTATAATGCTACTAGTGTCTTCAATTGTACAGTACTTGTATTTACTAAGGCTGCAGAATATGGTTCTAGCCTACAGGTAGCTTTACTTTAAAAGTCCTGCTTAATGTTACAGTATCTTATGATAACTTTTATATTATTCAACTGATTTTGGCACTCTCCAGTTATATAACACTCAAGTTTTAGTGAAAGTAAAATTAGCTATTCATGATATACATGAAAAGGAGGTGATGTTATAAAACAATGTTATGAAAGAATTTAAAGATCAAACCCATATTCCTCAATGACCTAGTTACAATTATTTTGGCATTTATGCATTTCTTTCTCTCTCTCTACATTCTACAAACTTTATAATCCAAGGAGAGTGCATGCTTATAGGATACTATGTGATTTTATTAACTTTATTCACTTATAATTTCACGTTGTAAAGTCTTTCATTTTATATTTTTGCTTCCCTTGCTTGCTACCATTTGTTTATTGGCTGGGTGCAGATGTTAGAAAAATAAATATTAACCAATGCACACATTCTGAAGTCCCCTGATTCTAGGGATTACATATTACATTCTAGTTTCTACATAATAATTTTCATATGTTCCCAGATGGCGAGAGTAAGTAGTGATGGGCGAATTTGCGGCGAATTTGCACTATTCGCCGCCAGCAAATAAATTCGCGAAACGCCCGCAAAAATTCGCGGCAAAAATTCGCCGGCGTCAAAAACGAGACGCCGGCGCCGTTTCGCGAATTCGCCCATCACTAAGAGTAAGCCAATAATTGCTATTACTGTTAACTATTTATTTTGGCTTATGGAAAATTTTCATTTTGTAAACAGTTCTACCAAGTATCTGAATTTTTATTTTACAATTGAATATTGATAAATTTTTATATCTTTAAACAGTTTTGTTTGGCAGTGAAGACACGCTGCATATTTGTTTATAATGTGTTATATTTGATTATATTATGGTTTTTTTTCTCAGTCCCCAAAAGAATTGCAGTTTTTAGAGAACCCTTCCTTATCTAAAGGCTCATTGATAAAATAAAGGCTTTATATTAGGGACAAGGAAAATAGAGCAAAGGGAGTAAACATTTCAATGCTCTCTTTCCTTCTAGCCTCTCTGCTTCTTGTCTGCCTTTACTTTACCCATGAGCTCAAGCACATCATGAACTTTTTCAACACTTTAGACTGACATCAGGTGATCAATTCAAGCAATATCAAAAACATTTTAAAAAGAGCCAGAAAGTATTTTCGGCTTATTCATTAGTGGAAAAAAAATTAGCAATTTGGTAGTCTTTTAAAACCTGGCAAATAATTTTGATTTTTCCTCTGTTAGGGCTATTAAAAAAAAGTTTATATTGTTACTGTTTTAACTAACTTTATAATGCAGTAACTTGTGAGATACATATAAATATAACTTTTTTTCATGTTTTTTTATTTTGCTACATTATTATTTTTTATTTAGGGACAAGCCTGAGATTTTTCTGTGCAAATTGGTTTAATTTTCTTGAAATTAATTGTCTTGATAAGCCTTGGCTACAAAATCTCCACTTAACATTTCAAACTAATTATGAAAACATATCTAATTTGAATTATGATTTAATCTGATAATCTGTTTAGTGGGTGTATTTCTAATTAATGATGACTGCCATGGGTAATAGCATATAGCAAGAAATTCCCTGTTTACATTGTTCTACTATATGTTCTGTTGTATCATGCTCCTTACGGGAGGAACATGCTTACAGTTTTTTCCCCTTTAATGTTTAGAAAACAACATGACATTTATTATGACTGAACTCTAAATAGAAAAATGATTGGTGCTCTTTAACATATTGACTTAATATATATATATATATATATATATATATATATATATATATATATATATATATATATATATATATATATATAATATATATATTATATACACATATGAAAAAGTTTGGGGACCCCTCTTAATTCTTTGGAGTTGGCTGAGCTTTCAAAGTAGCAACTTCCTTTTAATAAATAACGTGCCTTATGGAAACAGTAATATTTCAACAGTGGATTATTGGATTAACAGAAAATATGCAATATGCATCATAACAAAATAAGACAGGTGCATAAATTTGGGCACCCCAACAGAGATATTACATCAATACTTAGTTGAGCCTCATTTTGCAAATGTAACAGCCTCTAGACGCTTCCTATAGCCTTTGGATTCTGGATGGTGGTATTTTTGACCATTCGTCCATACAAAATCTCTCCAGTTCAGTTACATTTGATGGATGCCGAGCATGGACAGCCTACTTCAGATCATCCCATAGATATTCGATGATATTCAATTCAGGGGACTGTGACGGCCATTTCAGAATATTGTACTTCTCCCTCTGTATAAATGCCTTTGTAGATTTCAAAGTGTGTTTAGGGTCATTGTCTTGTTGGAATATCCAACCCCTGCGTAACTTCAACTTTGTGACTGATGCTTGACCACAAGAATTTGTTGATATTGGGTTGAATTCATCTGACCCAGACTTTAACAAGGGCCCCAGTCCCTGAACTAGCCACACAGCCCCACAGCATGATGGAACCTCCACTAAATTTAACAGTAGGTAGCAGGTATTTTTCTTGGAATGCAGTGTTCTTCTTCCACCATGCAAAGCACTTTTTGTTATGACCAAATAACTAAATTTTTGTCTCATCAGTTCAAAGCACTTTGTTCCAAAATGACTGTGGTTTGTCTAAATTAGCTTTTGCATACAACAAGCGACTCTGTTTGTGGCATGATTGTAGAAAGGGCTTCTTTCTCATCACCCTGCCATACAGATGTTCTTTGTGCAAATTGTGCTGAATTGTAGAATGATGTGTAGATACACCATCTGCAGCAAGATGTTCTTTACTGTATCAGGGTGAAATGCACCTGATGAAATTGTAGGCTATGCAGGGTTGGACTGGGCAGGAAACCTGCTCCCTGCCCAAATCTGTCACTGCTACCCCCAACCTCCCTCTCCTGCCCTAGTTGGCCTAAGAAAAAGGTACGCGCTTGGGGGCTGGAGGGGGGTTGCAGCAGGGAGCCAGAGGGGGTTTTGCGGCAGTGGCGCAGTCTGACCCTAAGGCTATGTGTTAACATTGATTGCGTTTGTGATAGATGTTTCTGTCCCACAATTATGTCTCTAACACCCAAGATATACAGGGTAGGTTTAAGTGTAAAATTAGAGTGGGGCGAAAGTTACTTACTAAAAAATTCATCTCTGTATAGATGACCTTGACTAATAACCAAGTTTTTGTAGACAGTAACACTGTCTGTTCTGGTTTCAGAAGTTAAAACTTTAGTTTGTTTGTTTGCATATGTTGTGTAAAATTGAAAAGTGTCCTGTCTTGTGAAAAACTCTGCTGGGAATAAAACAAAGGCACAGGCCTGCTTAAAATTGCACTTGGTGCCAGTACTGTGTTTTCCTTTGCCACTTCTGCTATTTCACTTTGAAAACTGCTGAAATCTAAAATGAAATGCGTGGAAAGAAAACACACACTAGGATTTACTGTGATAGTAATATGATCTCTGGTGATTGAGAAAGTAGCTAGCTCTTTCCTAGGGGTGCCAGCCCTTGTCAAAATATATCCCATTGTGGTCTTATATACAGAATATCCTCCTGCACATTAATAACAGAACAAGTCCTTACCCTGCAGCCAACTCTTTAAAATGAAAATACAGGACATACAGTAGCATACAGAAACCATTCATGCATTTGAGTAAACCAGTAGGGTAGAGATATCCACTGTATTATCAGAACAAGTGTAAATCTTGAGTGAATTTATGATACTTATCTGTAAATATTATCTGGAAAATAAATCAACTTTTTTCATTATCTTTATGTATTAAATCCATGCCATCTTTATTGGGTTTTCGAAGGGTTTGGAACTTTAAGGTATAATCATACACCAGAGAATATGTGGCTACATCACATAAATGCTAAGTATATTAAACAATGCTTTGCCTTGCCATGACTTTTGCTGATCATGTCAAGAGCAGTAAAAAATATGGCAATAACAATCATTTTTATTCCAATGTCAAAGCCAGTTGCCAAGACAGTTATAATTGCAGTATCATGACCTTCGTGAAGCAAAACACAATGTGCCTCTGCTTTGATTCAAATGATGCAAACATAATTTATAAACTACTAAAACCTTTATAACTGCCAGGAACATATCTACACCCACATACATCCCTTAGGTATGATTATGAAGCAACTTTATTTCAGGAAAGAGAAACTAGCTGACATTAATTAGAACATTGGAAGAGTTGTAATCAACATCTATTCTATTGATAAGTTACCGTAGAACAGCAATAGAGGCAGTCAGGTTTTATAAAAACTGAAGAGTTATTACACAAGAATTAAGCTAAACAAAGAATTTGTTTGTGTTTTGTATTTACATACCTGGCAAATGCCAGACCTTTAGTAGAGAAGATCTATGTCTCCAAACATGCCTCCAATATCTTCGCACTGAGCATGTGCAGTGTCACTGACACTCAAAAGATGTCCTAATAAGATCCAAGATGGGGACTGGGTCAGACTGAGCCGGCAGGAGACCACTGGGTAACGCGGTGGGCTTCGGCCCTCATGGGCCACACCGTCCCAGATTTGCTTCTGAGGCCAGCCGCCTCCTCAAAGTTTTACAACAAAGGAGGTAAACTGGATGCAATGCAACAAGCATATGTGCGGGGAGATGGCGTGCAGGGCCCTTGGTGATGCAACCACAGTGGGCCTATGATTAAGGAATACACTCCTGAAAGACGTTAGGCATTGTACAGATAACTGATAATAAAGCCTTGTCCAGAAGTGCCGTCCATCCGTTTTGGTTTGCCATATGTTACAGTAAGGGACACTGAGGACTGAGCACCTGGTTGGGGGAAGCGACAAGTTGGAGCGGTCTCTCTTTTTGTTTTTTCATCAACCACAGTGGGCTCCCAATGCCCCAGTCTGATGGTGGATGAGGATTTGCTGTTGACAATGGAATGCAGAATTACTGCTATAGGCCTACTGAACCTTGGGGCTTGTACAGTCAGTTTTAAAATAGAGCATTTCTAGCCATATTCTTCTTAGGCTGTAGTTCTCCTTTAATTTATTATTCAGTTAATGAACAACAGCCTCCAACAGTTCCGCACCCCCTCACTAATGGTGTGGGCCTGGACAAACTGCCCCTCCTACTGTCACTTCTTGTGCTGCAATAATGCATTTAGTCCATTTACTTTTATTAGTTCCCACAGCTGTGAATACAGGAAAGTGCAAGTACTGTGCATATAAATACAGGAGTTTATAATCAATTTAATTTAAGACCAAACAGATAATATGGATATTTCACTAAAAAAAGAATTAACCTTTCAAGGAGCATTTACACTTGTGATGAAAATACTTTTTGGAGTAACCGATCGTTGTGCATGTTGAATTTATATCCGACCATTAAGGGACTCTCCAATTTCCCACCGTTCCTTTAATTTTGAAAAGAGGACATTGAAAACCATAAAAGGCTAATCCTTTGTGATTAGTTATAGGGGAAATGATATGTTGCTTATAATACAGTCAGAAAGAGAACTATTTTACACCATAAACCTATATGAAGTCACTGGACCTCTTATGCCAAACATATTTAGTTACATCAGAGAGGTACACAAAAAAAAAAGCTTATTCTTATGAGTAGCATTCTATATGGATTTTTTTGGATGCAATTATTTTGTTTTCCTGCAAAATTTGCGAAACCGAAAAATTTATGAAAAATCGTGAAATCTGAAAGTTCACGAAAAAATCGTGAAATTGAAACGTTTCCCAAAAAAAATCTAGCAATTCAAACATTTTCACTAAAAAATCAAGCAATTTGAACCTTTTCACAAAAAAAATCAAGCAATTCGAACCTTTTCACGGAAAAATCGTGAAAATCGGAAATAAACGCCGGCGAATTTTCACAGGCAAATTAGTGAATTTTTGCCAGGCGAATTTATTTGCCCATCACAAATGAGTAATAGAATGGAAGGTAACTAATTTAATGCCATGGCTTCCCCGCCTAAGGGTGTCCTTTTTAAGTCACACTTTCTGTTCTTAAATCTAAATAACAGTGGGTTTTAAGTAGGACATACCAAAGTTAAAACACCCCAACTCCCTAAAAAATGGTATGAGTGAATAAGCAGGGATGTGTAACATGACCTTAAAGGGTTGATTCACCCTTAAGTTAACGTTTAGTGTGTTATTGAATGGATAATTCTAAGCATCTTTTCAATTGGTTTTTATTATTTATTTTGTATAGTTTTGTAATTATTTGCCTTCTTCTTCTGGCTCTTTCTGGCTTTCAAATGGGGGACACTGACCCCATCTAAAAAGAATGTTCTGTAGGGCTACAAATTTATTGTTATGGCTACTTCTTATTAGTCATCTTTCTATTCTATTCATATTCTAGTATCTTAATTAAACCAATGCAATGTTGCTAGGGCAATTTGTTCCCTAGCAACCAGATTGCAAACTAGAGAGATGCTGACTAAAAAGCTAAATAACAAAAAAACACTGATAATAAAAAAATGAAAGCCAATTGCAAATTCTCTCAGTATATCACTCTCTACATCATACTATAAGTTAACTCAAAGGCTGTTTTGGCCCAATATAACCTCACATCACAACAGTAAGGTGAAAGACGTTGCCTCCCCTGGAATTTTTTTTGCAAGATTTGACAATTTATGTTTTTGTTCAGCCATCTGCAGGTGAAACAATAAAAAGAAAAAAATGTGATTGGTTGCCATGGGTTACTTCATTGCTGCTAAATGAGACCTTCCTCTTACTACTCTGTCCCTAGCTCCTACCTTTTAACAGTATGAATTTCAGAATTAAAAAAAAACATTTCCTGACATGCTCCATGGGCGAACCTCAATATGAATATATCATTTACTACATAGCAAAGCCCAGGACATTTTGACAATTAGTAGAAATGCTGGGGGGGCTGGAGGTGGCCTCTTGCTGTGAATATCAGAATAATATAATAACACAAAATGCTGTCATCACCCAACAAGCATGTGTGTATGAAAAAAAACACAAAGAAAAATACTTGACTTGGTAATAAATCTTATTACTATTAAAGGAGAACTAAATCCTAAAAATGAATGTGGCTACAAGTGTCATATTTTATATACTGCATTTATTGCACCAGCCTAAAGTTTCAGCTTCTCAAAAGCAGCAATGATCCAGGACTTCAAACTTGTCACAGGAGGTCACAATGATATTTATATTCTATGTGTACTGTATATTTTGAGAGTCCCTAAGCTCAGTAAGTGACAGCAGCACAGAGCATTTGTAGGGAGTCGGCAGAAAAGAAGATGGAGAGTTACAGGGGCATCTTTGGAGACACAGATCTTTACTGCTAAATGGCTGTGGTTTCCTTGGACTGGTATAAAATCACAAAACATTAATGTACAACATTTGTAGTCTACTTCTTTAGTTAAGCTTTAGTTCACCTTTAAAGTGGACCTGTCACCTACACATAAAAAACTGCATAATGAAAGTCCTTTCCAAATTAAATATGGAACCCCAAAAACATGTTTCATTAAAACATCCATACCTGTTATAAAGGTGTTTAAATATCTAAACTGTCAATCAAATATTACCTGCCCCACCTCTATGCCCGTGGCATAGAGGAGGGGCAGTCAATTACTTCCACTTTCCATTCAGCACTTCCTAGATGTCACTGCTCTCCTCACATTCCCCCTTCCCTCCTCAGGCTCTATATTTGTGTAGGGCACTGCACATGGACATTAGGTCCCTCATTCTGGTTCATACACAAGAGTTTGGGGTGATACACAATTTCCCTTAATAACCATGTCCACAAAATGGCAGCTGCCTGCTTGCTGTGATTGTATAATTCCAAAACAGAAGGAAACAAAATTTAAATAATAAATACAGTGTAAGTAAAGTTTATTTTGCTCAACTAACATGATAGAAAAGAATTTGAAATTATTTCTTAGGGTGACAGGTCCCCTTTAAGGGTTAGTGGGGTTAAACTAGGAATAGAAGGTTTATTTACTAAAAGTATTAGAGCCCAAAACTGAAGTGTACAGATCACCATACACTATGCACTTGTGCCTTCTCCTTTTGCAGTGCCAGGTGTACCTTGTGTATTGCGCTGATAGAAAATCTGACACAAAGTAAAGTCTTCATCTGCATGGGTTCAACTGGCACCTGCAAGCATGGTATTCCCAGTCCCGGTCAACTTGTTTGTGTCCCATACTGGAACTGCAGAGTCATATTGACAGTGCTGGGCTACAAAGAGGGACAGAGTACATCTTGCCCCTTCTGTAAATAAGCCATCAAATCTGGGCTTCACAAGTGCTTTGACATACTCTACAAGTATCCAGCTGCAGTTTTTGCTTTTTTACTTTACCCATATATTTCACCTTTTATTTGAAAAGTTATTAAGCTATCAATTTCAGAATATTATCATTTTTACAGCCATTCACTGTCATTCTCATGGTGCATAAGACAGGTTAATGACAGAGCTGCTGTAATTACTGTAAGAATAGCAATGCAGATGTAAAAAAAAATATACATAAAAAAAGATAGGAAAGGCAGTGCGCTTCTTCACTTGCTTCTGCTGTTTTTGAATGAATAGTTTTACCTGTGGGTTTTTAAGCTGCTAGTTGTGGTGTTCTGTAAAGTGATCAGATAGATATAGCAGTTTGTTTAGTTTTATTTATATTATAGAGGTCAGAGATAAAGAGAATGAATCTTACTTCAAAATATACTGACAAGATTCAGGTTTCTACAGTATTGATGCAAACACTTCCCCATCCTCTTTGTTTTGGCCCATATGTAATGAAATGTACTAAGTTTGCCCATGCGCTGTAACCCATAGCAACAAATCAGCAGGTAGCATTTACTAGACTGAAAAAAAAATTGGTTGCTATGGGTTACTTCTCCTGGACAAACTTAGTGCCTTTATTATATATTTGGCGTATAATCAAGAAATACTATGATTTATATAACATACAACATATCTGTGATAAAAATTTTTTAAACAATATGTTCCCCATAGATAGATTCACAATATAGCAGATGTTTTGCCACTTATACTGAACCACTGCTGATGCAAAATGAAACATCGGGCACGCTGGCCAGCAGTGATCATCATACATTAAGGAAGAAAAAATAATATTTGATAGAAATAATAAAAAGATGTGCCACATAAGAACATAAAATAATAGTGCCAAGAAGTAATGGAAGCTAATACCTGAAATGGGGCTGATTTTCGGAAGGCTGATTGTGCAGGTCTGGACTGGCAATCTGTGGGTTCTGGCAAATGCCAGAGGGGCTGCTGTAAGATGCCATAGACAGTCATGGGATGGTGGGGCTATTTGGGCCTCTGTGTACTTGAAGTGTCTGGGCATATTTTGAATCCCAGTCCAGACCAGACCTGTGGCACTAGACTAAAGATACATTCTTCTCCAATAAATGTATCAACTCATTGAATGACTGTCAGGAAAGAATTTCAGCAAGACAGGTTCTCCCCGTACAGCACAGTGGGCATTGAATATTCACTGCTCCTTAACAATTGCCTGCCAAATCCCTTCCATTACCATTTAACAATCAAAAAGCAATGGGAATCCTCACAGGAGCCCCAGCTGGAATTGTTTCCATCATGGCTAACCCCACTGGACATTTTCTATTCAAAGAATGTACATATAAAGGAGTGAAAGTCAAGAAAGATCTATACATTATTAATACACTCACTCAGGACTTTTACAGAACTAACAGCTGAAGTCAGTATCATCGATGAAGCAGTTTGTACTTCTATACGACTAGACTATATACACACGTCATTTTGTTTTACATGTAAAAGACGTAGCCTAGAAAATGTATGAATACATTAAAAAGGCATCAGGAGCTTTTGTTGTATGTTATGTGGAGTTAGTTCTGAAAGTTCACCAAAAAATATCCGCACAAAAGATAGTGATATCCGCACAAAAGATAGTGATATTAATTCCATAGGACTATAACCAAAAGGTAATTAACTTGAATTTTAATTGAATTAAAGGCACCACAGTTCACTTACGAAAAAAATGTGTATTGCAGTATATTCTGTTGGTACCTAATGCCCCCTTAATTTTCAGGGCCTAAACTAAGGGTAGGAAACAGAGGCATCTACCTTGGGTACATACCAGCTAGTACAAGATCAGGATGATGAGAGTGCAATCGTACTACTCAATGGTCTCTATACAATGTGTGCTGCCAAAAGGAAAGACAAAAAAGCTTGTTTTCAGCTAAAAAAATTATTTTACAGAAGTCCCCTCATTAACCGTCTTTCATGGGACCAGAAAAAAATTGGAAATATGTTTTTTTAATATGTGAATTTTCTTTCCTGAAAAATAATCTTCAACACAGCATGAGTTACAAATACCTCGGTGAATACTGATACTCTATCTGACATATTTATTGGTTCTATAAAATGAGTGGTGCAAAGTTATGATCAAGTTGTTATTTCTAAACTGAAGGATATGGCTACAAAACAGACATGATGGATGATTTTCCATGCACGCAGAGAGGTAACTATAGAAACTATATATTCGCTTTTTATAAAAGTGCCAGTTTACTTAATGTTCTGAAGTGTAAATAAAATATTTTTTCTGAATGACTGCATCTCTTTAAATAGACATATAACAGATGAATAGCAGATGAGTGATGCCTGGGGCATGAGGGCTTTACACTGGATAGGTCTAACATTGAGAACAATGTGTTTATAAATGTAGGGAACTTGAAAAGAGGTCATAAGAAGAGTGTGGGTGATGTTTAGCAGAGCATTTACAAATAGAAATCTAGATTACAGCACTGGAGATGCTGTAAAATCAATTCTGCAGATTAAAGGGCTTATGCAGAAATATTATGGATACGAGTATAAGATTACCTGGTGGTTTAGTGGGGCAGCAGCGGGGATGCCTGTCGTTTCTTTTCCTTTATACGTTTCTGGTGGTTACGTGATCTGAGACTGGGATCTTGACGTTAGTTCTGAGTTTAGGGTACCGTTCGTGACAAAGGGAAAATGAAGACTGATCAGAAAGGGGGGATTTGACCAATGAAATATATAATAACAGCAGGCTGCTAATTGGGTTAGTAATTGGCTCATGTAGCAGAAGAAAAAAATGTGACAGTGTAGTGAGATAGGGGAGTTAGCAGGGTTTAAAGGAAGGCACAATCTGGTTTAAACAGGGTTCAGACTTATTCTGGAAACTTTTAAATTAAGGATAAATGTACAGATTAATTTACAATAAGTTTTAAATATTTGAAACTTATTGTAAATGCACATTTATCCTTAATGTAAAAGTTTCCAGAATAAGTCAGAGTATCTTCATTGGTAAATGTCTCTGACCTGAAAAGATTTATTTGAAAAAGTAAAAAGCAACAAAATATAAAAGAATAGGTAATAAATGGTGGCTAATTAAGAAATGGTGGCAAATGTATTAGAGAGATCACTTTTTTTGACCTATATAGTATATCCATCTCAGTCCTTGCAAGAAGCAGTTCTCAGTGGCTTACTACTTATTAGATACACAGCCATACACAGATCCAACTGCCATGCGTATAAATCAACCAAGTATTGGTACAAAAGCAAATGGTTGTGCTTATACAGCATTTTAGATCCCCTCACACCGTTCATGTAAAATCTTCTGAAAATAAATTGATGAAAATCAATTTGAACAGACCCGGCTAAATCTAGATCATTCCACACTGCAAGTGAGGGCATACTTAGAGAAATGAGAGATTCGTTTGGGAAAACCTAATAAAAAGTAATGTTTGCCACTTCTAATCACTAATAGCAACTAATCAGCAGGAAGCATTTAATGGTCAACTGTTTAAAAGCACACATCCTACTGGATGCTATGAATTACTGCACCTGGGCAAACCTATTGCCTTTTATTACATATGGGCCATTAGACCATATTTACAGTAGGAATTCACTCAAATGTTAGCCTTAGCAATAACTTGTCTTGATAACAAGGCAGCAACATCTACAACTGAGTTTTCAAGGGAGAAGAAATTTTTACAGTGTTTAACAAAAGTAACTGCAACTTGCAGAGTGTGTTCATTAACCAATACAGCCTGCTCCACTAGCAGACTGGCTGTACAAGTCCTGCTCTTTGGAGCAAATTGTAGCCCTCCACTTAGGGTGGTAGTAAATATAACTGTTGCAACAGTCTTGGTTTGTATCCAGGGTCTTTCCACACTCCCCTTGCTTCAGACAACTCCCTCACAGTCTCTCAAACTTCCTGCGTCCCCTTAGGCAGAGCTCCCCTCCCCCTCCCTACATTCATTATATCACATGCTGTTTCACCAGCTTCTATTATACCCCTCATATGCTGGGCTTTTATTGAGTATTTTTGTAGATATTCCCTCTAGTGTTTTCCCAGCCACTGTGCCAACTATGCAAACTTTAGCCAAAAATGTAATTTGTCATAATCTCTGTAATTTGTGCAAATGTCCAGTGACTGGTTATTCATAAAAAGTCCAAAATGTATAATTAACGTAATTGAATATTGGGTCAGTATATACTAACTTTTTAATATGTTATTATAATAATAATAAAAATAATATAAAAATAATATATTATTGAATACATTTTGGACTTTTTATGAATAACGAGTCACGGGACATATTTTTGTTAAATGGCTATTGATGGACATTTGCGTCTTTACATATCAGCTATGATCCCTAAAAGTAATTTCACCTGTTTGGCAAACCACAATTATAAAGACACACCAGCCACTCATTAGATATGCCATATTCTTTGTGCTAATATCCCACATACATCATTGCTTTATAGCACTGATTCACTAGTATTATCACCCATTACATTAGCATTGAAAAAATATGCTTGTGTAATTTCGTGCTTACACCAGCAAAATGTTAGCCCATTACTCTCACAATATTTTAATTATGGATTAAAGTGAACGTGAAGTGTGACTGTGAAAATACGCCTGGTGTATTGATGACAAAGCATAAAATTCACACTTTAGTAAATATGCCCTAGAAAGACAGATAGCTGCTAGGCTGTCTATAAACAGCAACTTAAATGCTCTAAAATGTTATTTGTTAATTATGAATTAAAGTGAATGTGAAGTGTGACTGTGAAAATACGCCTGGTGTATTGATGACAAAGCAGAAAATTCACGCTTAAGTAAATATGCCCTAGAAAGACAGATTGCTGATAGGCTGTCTATAAACAGCTACTGAAATGCTCTAAAATGTTATTTGTTGTCTGCCTCATTTCTGTCTAATGGTTTCTTCTGATCAAGTGAAAGTATTTCAGAAGATGAAGGATTTGTTATAATCCATGTTCCATGCAAACTTTATTAAAAGAGCACAGAAATTATAATATGAATACATGGAGCAGGATAAGGGTGTTATAATGTGGCAGTGTGCCCAGGACACTTGAATTAATTGCTGCTCAATGAGCTTCATACCACTGTGTTGTGGCCATGTGCCCAGCACTATTTAAAAACACTTTTTTTGGCTTTGCAGGTGACACGATTTCTGTTAATCTTCAAATACATTGGTAAATGGCGGTGTAGGAATTAAATTGTGTGGCTGCGGGACCAGGACTAGTTTACTAATTGCATTAATATTTTGCTTGATTACAATTTGCCTTAGTATATAAATGGAGATCTACTCAAACTCTCCAGGTTATATTGAGCCTTAAAGGGATACTGTCATGGGAAAAAATATTCAAAATGCATCAGATCATAGTGCTGCTCCAGCAGAATTCTGCACTGAAATCCATTTTTCAAACAGATTTCTTTTATATTTAAATTTGAAATCTGACATGGGGCTAGACATATTGTCAGTTTCCCAGCTGCCCCCAGTCATGTGACTTGTGCTCTGATAAACTTCAGTCACTCGTCACTCTTTACTGCAAGTTGGCGTGATATCATCCCCCTCCCTTCCCCCCCCCCAGCAGCCTAAGAACAGAACAATGGGAAGGTAACGAGATAGCTAGATTTTTTTGACACCGGCGCCAGTTCCGACGCTGGTGGCAATTAAAGGCGCCCATTGACTTTAATGCGAGTCAAATTGTCCCCGGCATCGGAATTGTCGACAGAATCAATCCCTTTAAGCTTAACAGCTGGAGCATAGAAAATAAAATGATAAGCAAGGTACTATATGGTATAGCCTGATATTTCAGTTTGAAGTACAGCTTGAATTTTCCGCACTATTATGATGTGTCTGTTAGTCAGTCCAGTTAGTAATACCAGCAGCCAATGCTACAATGCTCAGTGTTCACCACTTTTAAGTAGTACTGGCCACAAAAGGTCAGATTCCTATGAGATCCAATAGGCTGTCATTCAGTTTCTAGTGTCATTCAGTTTCTAGTGATTTGGTAACACTCATGCACTGCCCAATTACACTGACCTGTTTCAAACTCCACAGGAAATTATGGAATAATAGAAATTATTGTATATTTAACTCTGGAGCAGTTTAATTGGGTCCCATGGGACTGAATACAATAATTTGTGCAATGAACTTAATACTGTCCAATATAAACTGTTTTAGTCCATTGAACATACATAGATCCTCCTGTAAGAAATCCAATATTGTTATTAACTCCTGCTAAAGTATTTCTGTAGGCTGTATGCACCAGCTTCCCCCCAGAAATTCCATTGTATCCATGGGCTTATGTGACACAATTACATTTGATCCAACAACCTATGGAGGGAAAATCTTGTGCTTTTGGCGACCTTGCTATTATTATCTGGCAAGAAGGGTGTTCTGGTTTTATTAATTCATTTTCACTAAATCTCACAGGCCCCTAAACACAAAATAAAATGCAAAATACTGGCAACCAGATGGAAAATAAGTTATAAACCTTAATATATTTCCTTTCCGCCTTCAAACATAATCTTCTCATCAAATAAAACTGTAACCACCAGCTTTGATGTGACTTGGTGTTTTTACGTAAGCGATTTGAAAGGGAATTTTCATGTGTTTTATCACCCTAACAGTCC
Organism: Xenopus laevis; assembly: GCF_017654675.1. NCBI lineage: Eukaryota > Metazoa > Chordata > Amphibia > Anura > Pipidae > Xenopus > Xenopus laevis. The sequence goes on along the minus strand of NC_054381.1, from coordinate 114,648,457 downwards.
ATCATTACTCTTAAATTACAGCTTATAATACACCATCAACTGACCTAAAATACAAGTATAATTATGTTAGAGCCCCTTAAGACAAATCTGCTTTTTCAACCCCAAATTTCTCATCCAAACTGATACATTTTATTCTAGAAGATGCATTGTCCCACTACCTGCCACTGCAGCAAAACTAGGTGTCATCGATTACTGCACTTCCAGTGGCATGTGACTTTAAGGGTCGAATTCAAATTCTATTTTTCAATTTTTTTTGTTTAAAACTGTCAAATTCAACTAGGAAGTTATCCAAAGTTGATTTGTGTTTTTTAAAAAATTCTAATTCGATTTTCAAGATTTATCATACTAATGCGACTATTTGCCACCTAAAACCTGCCGAGTTGCTGTTTAAGTCAATGGGAAAGGTCCAGGGAAGCCTTCCTGACATTCAAGTTTTTTTCGGAGAAAAAACTCGAATCGAGTTTTAACTAATTTGATTAACGGTTTCAGGTCGTTTCAATTCGTCCGAGTTGAAAAAAAATCGATTTTATTAAATTTCGATTGATCAAATTGCAAATTTATGGGAGTTTATGGGACTTTTAAAAAAAACTCACATGAATTCGAAATTCGACCCATGATAAAAGGGGTCATTAGCTCAGTCTCTCACAGTAGCGATCCTAGAGGGGGGCGGGCCCTGGTGCGTGACGCGCAGCCGGGCCTGCCCCCCTCAGTACGGCCTCATATTCAGTGGCGAACGGACTGCCGGGGGGCCCTGAGGGGGTGCGGGCCCTGGCCCGCTCGCACCCCGTGCTCCCCCGGTAGTTCCGCCACTGGTCTCTCACACACCTTGCATACAGGTTAGACTAATGCAGCAGCACCCCAGCAGCAAAGATCCACCAACACACCCAAAACTCATATAAAACTTGCTGCCATCAGGTTCATACTACTCTGTCAATAAAAGATGCCAAGCACTATATGAAGTAAGGGTTAAGATAATTGGAACACACACGCCATTCAGCATGCAGAGGGTTAAGGCACACAATTACATTTACATCAAATACATTTATACATTATACCTGATGGTATGAACTCTTATTGTTATTGCCTTGATGCAGTAGCGATATCGCTATGAATTAGGTTTTGACTTTTTAGATGTTGGATTATCATTGCCAAATTTTGAGATCCATTGGGTGTGAAATGGGGACAGAATGCCCCTAGATGAATTATTGTGAATTTACTCGGAATTACTAGGAATTCTAATACGTATTGTTTGTATTATTGTCTATGTTATGTTGTTTTTACATAGTATTTATGCTAAATTTGCGATAATTGCCAGGGTAATGCGGGGTGAAAGCTGAGAGCAATGGTCCTTAGCGACTTCCTTTGATCATAATGTGGCGTCTATACCTACAAATAGAATGTACAGGTAATTATTCATTAGCCCTAGGTTGAAGCGTCACATGTGTTGGGTCACTGATTGTGATGCACTGATCATTACAACACAAAATGTTTTTTGTACTTCCCATTCCAAGGCAAACCTTACTTAGGGTTGTCTTCTGCATTGTCATGAATAGGTTCATCTTCAGTGGGATGCTACCCTATGTGATATTAGCTTACTTGCTTCCCCCTGGAAAATGTTATGTGGACACCCATGTATGCAACAAGTTATGCATTGTATCTTTATCAATAACAGGATAGCGTCTTATAGAAGGCTTCTAATACAAGGTTATCTGAAAAGATTGATTCCCTAATCTCTACAGTTACTTTGCTGTGAGAATGCTAATGAACAAGATTTGTCAGGTTGCAGTAGATTTTAATTAAGTGAACCCATGCCTGGGTCAAAAAAAAACTACCGAATGCCAGTCTTCATTAGGTGCTAAAGCATCTTATGTGATCCCCTAGATGCATCCATGGTGACCAGGTGGTTTTGCTTTTCACCAGAAAGCAAGGAACAATAACACATTGTTGATTGATTTATTGATATAGCGAATGTCAACATGCATTTGACCTTCATAAGCAGTAGCCTTTAGTTGCAGCAACATCATCCTTTGGGTTGAAAAACAGTAAAGATGCGGCTTTTATTTCAATACCTGCCCTCCCTGTGATTTATGTTATGTTCTCTATACAACTTTAGTCATAGGGACAAGACAAAACACACTATGGCAGAAACACCATCATGGCATTATACTAATTACACTTACCATTGCTGGAAGAAGTTCCCCACATATTTATACACAATACTTCCATTATACTTATACATTATTTAAATATATATTCTATTTGAAAATAAGACAATTTACAAGGATCCATAAAGACAGAATAATGCTTATATTCAACAGAATAAACAACAGATTTATTTTTGTTCTGAATTGATATCAGCATTAGAAATATTCTTTTGTTTGTACTGTTTTTTTGTGTGTTTCCATGTAAGCATGTGGACTAGTGTCATGTACTTGTAAGCATGTTTCTAGAATCTTCACATATGATCTTAAATGTTAATGTTCCCATTTAAGGACACTTACACACAGACATCTACAACTGTGTTCCTGTGAGACTGATTTTTTGTGTGTGCAATCAACTACATATAAGGATGCAGACTGACCCCTTTCTTATCTGTGACAACTGTACCCACCACAGAACATTAGACTGCCAGACATATAATATATATATATATATATAATACTTTATATAATGCAACATTATATTGTCATTCATGACCCCTGGGGTTGCAAGAACACACCCCTTAGTGCCCCTCCCCACATCTCCCACACCCCTCCCACTTTTTTTGAACGAAGCACTGCCTAGTACTTGATTCAAGCCTCACTTTTAAAGTCACAATGACCACTTGACATTGTTTTGTACCCTTGAAGGTAGGTCAAAAAAAGTTCCCTAGAATCCCTATCTAAGATGCTGTTAAGGATATTGGATAGCAATTACAAATTATTATTATGAGCAGTGCAAGTGTAAGTGGGGGTAGAGGAAAGAGCAAACTAAAAGGATAGTGCTATAAACAAACTAGGGATGAGCAAACTGTTTTTCTGTGTACAGTTTCATAGCCTTCCTGTTGACTGAAATGCATTTCAGTGAAATTTTGTGAAAGTTTTCACAAGCTTTTATACAAATTTAAAGATCTGAGTTTGCGCATCACTGCTAATAACCAAATAAAGTGTAACTCCTTAACTCTAGTGCTTAACTGTTGGTGGTTGTCAGTAGTCAATGGGGAGACACTGGGTTCTAAATCTGGCACTGTGCCTTCACCCAACATGGGTATTAAGTCAATGCAACATAGCCATCATTAGGAAATAAATCAGGGCAGAGCTCCATGAATTTGGATTATTTTTAAAATCCCAGATGTAGTAATCTCACAGAATTTTGAATATTTAATTTTTTTAATGAATCTTCCAAATAAATGTAACACTATATTAGAGCAAAAGGGTTAATGTCCAGCTAAAGCCATAGAGCATGGGTTACATTGGACTCTAGCACAACAGGCTTGGCCTTTGCTATGTGGAAGATATGAAGTAGGACACCTAGGCTACTGTACATAAAATGAAATAATATGGACTCCAGGAGGTTCTTGCAGCAAACAAACAAAAAAACTTATTGTCCAAGACAATAGATCCACAGGGAATACTCACAATCCAAAGAAGCAATTGCAGATAAGATGTTCAAATGCCAGGACAGTTAAGTGGACATAGCACAATGTGACACCATGTGGACGTAGTTAGGGTAGTTGAAGGTACAAATCTAAGATGGCATGCCCAGGTGTGGTCCGGATCCCATACAGGGGAATTATCAGAGTACAATTAATCTAAGCCTGATTCCCTATCCAGCTGCGGTCCCTTCACTTTAGGCAGAATTAGGGCCTAGGGCAGAGCTACTCCGTACTAAAAATCCTTGTTGGAGCACAGGCTGCTCTTTTTCTTCATTCTCACTATCTTACTGTCCTAAAGAGCACTATAATGGGATCTAATCTAGCCTCATTCACAGGGTTCCTCCTCCCCAACTTATCACTAGAGGTACAGGCCCTTCTAGAGCATAGACATTTTACTGGGCCTTGGTGTACCCAGGCTCCCTGTAAAACATCCAGTTGGGTCAGCAACCAGAAGCCAAAGATCTACCTCTAACCAGACACTATGTTAAAGTGTGGCGGGAAGTAGTCATAGGCATGTAGGCCAATAGTACAAATAATGCAAATGATAAACTAGATACATGGGCATCTGCCCAGCAACTAGGGAGATAAGGAAGTGTGGGGACTTAAGGCATAGGGACATACTAAACCTATAGGTCTTTACATAAACATACAAAAAAAAATACAATACATATGAAAAAAAAATATTTTTCATTACAAGCTCTTCTGTTCGCTAATCTAGACAGGCATACCACTATTTCCATCCTTTTGTAACATTCAGCAAGCTACACATGATTTAATTCAGTTTGATTTAAATGACTCAAATTTTTTTTAAATGGGAATCCCTTACCACTCCTTCCAGGTTCAGGTTGATGCTGGAGTCTTATCTCATCATCATCAAACAGTTCCATCTCTCTTTGTAAATGCTTTATTTTAATACTTATTTTTACCTAAGTGTTCTTTCTCTGTGCTCTAATAAATACTATATATACCACACACTTTATCAAACATATCTAAAGACCAGTATTTTTGCTAATATCCCTGTCTTTTGGGCAGGGGTTTTTGCTAATAACCTTGTCTTTTGGCAGGGTTTTGTCATCTAGGAACCCTGTCTCCAGGTATGGAAATCATTGGATCTATTTGAATTTCTCTAATAAATACTCTTTTCACCTCTGTGTTTACCGCTTTCCAAAACTGAGTCAATTTATAAAAGTTTCACAAATGATGAACATGTCCCACACTGAGGGGAAGACTTAAATTGGCACAATGACTGTATGACCTCAACTGCAGTTGCAGTCATAAATGAGCCATTTTGTGTTTTGATCATTAACTTACTATGAGGAGCTTTTGGTCTTGGGTTGGGTTGTTATGTTATCATGTTGATTTGAAGATGTGGGGGGTGCAAGATATTTATTGTATTTATTCATTATTACCTAGTTAGCACTCGCCAAATTCATGTCATTAAAAACAATTTGGAAAATTTATTTTGCTACAGAAAATATTAACACTGGAATATATATATATTATTCTCAAGTGTAAATGCACCAAATTTAGTTAGAAAAACAAACCATTTTGCTAATGAAAGCGTAAGCACCAAAATATTAAAACAATACATCTTTGTAATACAACTAGATGAAGAGTAATATAATTTAATAACCATATACATGACAAAGCTAGCTTCCTTAATGTTCTGATGACTCACAATGGTATAGAAATGGCAGCTTTAAGTCTTAGACTAACAGAAATCCTTGCAAATATTGTTTGGTTACAGAGACAATTATTTTACAATTACTATAATTTGATAACTAAAGATTATAAATCCAAGAAGAAATACAATTCATATAATCAAATTTGATGAAAAATAGGTACTTTTCAGCTGTTTCATTTATGTATCGGCATATGTTTCTAAATTACAACATTTTTAATGATTTAACTATTCAAATTGCTAAGCATAAAAACATCTATTTTACTTTTTGCTTTCAAGTTGTTCTCAAGGGGGAAAACTATACATTTGCATATACAGTATTCAGATAAATATTGTTTAATCCTTTTAATTAACTGGTCATCGGATTGTATGAGAGACTCCATTTATATGGCCATATGGTGGAACTGAAAATCTAATTTTGTGCAGTCATTTTATGCATCAATGAAAGTATCTTAAAGTGGATCTGGCTAGGTTATATTTTGATACCTTTGATCAGTTTAGTAGAAAATAAATGGTTACTTTAATTTAAGGTGACCAGTTGCAGTGGGAACATTTTTAGACCACGCCCACTTTGTAGGACACCCCCACTAACCACTCTCCATTTTACAAATACACTCTCGGTGAATATATTAATGAACGTAGTGGCAATTCAGTGTACAATACCTCCAGAACTCACTGCAGGATGGCACAAAGGAAACAAAACCCCAGAATTCTTAGTAGTATGGCATAAAGGCAATTCCATGTACAATACCCCAGAATTCATAGTAGGATGGCATAAAGGCAATTCCATTTACAATACCCACAGAACTCACTGCTGGATGGCATAAAGGCAATTTCTTGCACAAACCCCCAGAATTCTTAGTAGGATGGCATAAAGGCAATTCCATGTACAAAACCCCCAGAATTCACAGTAGGATGGCATAAAGGCAATTACATTTACAATACCCCAGAATTCATAGTAGGATGGCATAAAGGCAATTCCATGTACAATACCCCCAGAACTCACTGCTGGATGGCATAAAGACAATTCCTTACACAAACCCCCAGAATTCATAGTAGAATGGCATAAAGGCAATTCCATGTACAAAACCCCCAGAATTCGCAGTAGGATGGCATAAAGGCAATTCCATGTACAATACCCCCAGAATTCATAGTAGGATGGCATTAAAGCAATTCCATGTACAATACCCCCAGAATTCATAGTAGGATGGCATAAAGGCAATTCCATGTACAATATGCCCAGAATTCATAGTAGGGTGGCTTAAAGGCAATTCCATGTACAATACCCCCAGAATTCATAGTAGGATGTGATAAAGGCAATTCCATGTACAATACCCTCAGAATTCTTAGTAGGATAGCATAACGGCAATTCCATGTACAATACCCTCAGAATTCTTAGTAGGATGGCATAAAGGCAATTCCATGTACAATACCCCCAGAATTTATAGTAGGATGGCATAAAGGCAATTACATTTGCAATACCCCAGAATTCATAGTAGGATGGCATAAAGGCAAATATGTGTACAATACCCCCAGAATTCATAGTAGGATGGCATAAAGCCGATTCCTTATACAATACTCCCAGAATTAAAAGAAGGATGTGATAAAGGCAATTCCATATACAATACCCTCAGAATTCTTAGTAGGATAGCATAACGGCAATTCCATGTACAATACCCTCAGAATTCTTAGTAGGATGGCATAAAGGCAATTCCATGTACAATACCCCCAGAATTTATAGTAGGATGGCATAAAGGCAATTCCATGTACAATACACCCAGAATTCACAGTAGGGTGGCATAAAGGCAATTCCATGTACAATACCCCCAGAATTCATAGCAGGATGGGAAAAAGGCAATTCCATGTACAATACCCCAGAATTCTTAGTAGGATGGGATAAAGGCAATTCCATGTACAATACAACCAGGATTCACAGTAGGATGGCATAAAGGCAATTCCATGTACAATACCCCCAGAATTCACAGTAGGCTGGCATAAAGGCAATATTGCTAATTAAAGTCATGGAAAGGGTTAATGGTGGCACAATGGGAGAAATTAGGTGAAGCAGCTAAAACTTTGCAATGAAAGAGCATTGATAAGGGAACATTGGGGGTGGTGAAACTCAGTGAACAGACAGAGAAAATAAATAGATACTTACCAGCATTCTCTGCCTGCCACTGATTGTCTGGGAGGAGGGGGTAGAGGGGGAATTTGCAACATGCTGGAACAGGATCCTGCTGCCCTGATCATTCTGCCAAGTCCACAGAGCTTTGCATAGGTGCGCCTTTCCTCTTCAGTCTCCTTCCTAGTGATGTCATCAGCCTGCTTGCTCTCTCCTGCACCCCCTGCCTGTAGAATTATGCAGCGCAGGCTGGATCAGCTGCTTGAGCCTGCTTCGCATGGATTTTTTAAAGATCTTTCTGCAGACGGGCAATTTCTAACAGGGAACGAAGTCCTGAAACCGGACCTGTCCCCGTGAAACGGGGACGAATGGTAAGCTTACTTTAATTTGTATGTAATTTGCTACAAATAAGTCAATTCACATTAAAGGGATTCTGTCATGAGTTGTATGGTGTAGCTTTTATTTCTAAATTACACTGTTTACCCTGTTAATAATTCACGCTACCGTATAAAATTGCCTTCCTGAACCAGCAATTTTTATTTACTCTTTTTAGCTGTAATACTGGTGGGTAGGTAGCCATCTCAGGTCAGTGTGACTGATCCTATACTTCCCATTGTTCTGCTGATGGGCTGCTGGGGGGGGGGAGAGAAGGGGGTGACATCATTCCAACTTGCAGTGCAGCAGTTAAGCATGACTGAAGTGCAGAGCACAATTCACATGGCTGATGGCAGCTGGGAAACTGGCAACATGTATAGCCCCATGCCATATTTCAAAATTAAATATAAAAAAGCTGTTTTCACATTTAAAAAATGGATTTCAGTGTAGAAGTCTGCTGGAGCAGCACTATTAACTGATGCATTTTTTAAAACACGTTATCCCTTCAACATTTTACAACATATTTCCATTTGTTGTCCAGTGGGGCATCTGAAGCCCACCATGTGACACATGTAGGCCACACAAGTTCTACATATGGTGAGAGTATGGAGAGTTCATGTCTCTGGGGTCAGCAAGTAGAGCAAAAGCATACTAAAGTTGATTGCAACAGTTTACAGGGCATTAGGTAGTGGCACAACTGCTACAAATGTGAAAAATGGCCTCAACAACCATTTTCGGGTCCAATAGGTTAGAAGCCCACCACCCTGCTAGGCAAGTCTGAATCTAAATATATTCAGCAGCATAACTCCAATAACTGGGGTTTTTGTACCTCAAAGGAATTGGCTGCCAAACATAAACAAGGTCAAATAGACCCATTTGGGTTGCCTTCAATTTTAATCAAGAGTGTAATTTATTTAAACCTATGGCTGCCTCAAGCAGACTTTTTTTTTAAACAGACAAAGTTTTCATTTAAAATAATAAATGAAAGTAAAAAGACAACTTTAATTTTATAACCACATGAATTGCTTTTCCACCAAGAAGTACAGCTTAACTTGGCTAATCATATTTATGACATTCAAAAATATCAGTCTAAAAGTGCAAGTATAAAAGTTCAGATTACCATGGCAACTTCCTTTCTCATTAACTGATATCTTGGTTTCATGAAGCCTGAATAGATCTAGGATATTGCCTATAAAGAACTTATAAACATAAAAATAATAAGGAAGATTTATGAAAAATAGCTAGCTTTTTATATGCCTCTCACCACATTGTTAAATCATCTCAACCTAGGGCCCAGCTGTCATTCATTTGAGACAAGCATGTGCTCAGAGGTGTGCTAGATCTGAGCTACAGCTGAGCTTCATCCCTTTCAACATACTATTGTGTATCCTTAGGGAGCTAACATTAACAAATAAACCCTATATTACTGAGGAAAGGAAAGAGCTACAGGGGAAAGTACACCAACTTGGAATGGGAGAGCAGTAAGTAAATGTCAACATTCATGACTGGACTGGGTTTGAGGGCCCCCTAGTGATGGTGTAACTGAAGGGGCATGGCTTGGTTATGCCAGTGTCATCAATATCAAGTGCCAAGGATTGGCTTAAATACATATTAGACACCTGAGGTGATGTTGCAACCAAGTCTCCTGTTAGGCATTATGCTTTCATATTTCAGTAAAAAAAAAGGGCCAGAACTAGGGGTAGGCAGAGTAGGCACGTGCCTAGGGTGCAAGAGCTGTGTGTGTGTGTGTGGGGGGGCGTTCTGGCCTGGCCCGGCTCTGGTTCAGGATCAGGAACTTTGGTAGCCTACATGGGTGACACACTGAATGATGAACAAACTAACCAGCCTATATTGTTGGAGCAAACTTTTGAGGGTCTAGAAAGGCATGTACCAGAGCAGTGGTATAAATAGCATGGAAGTGATGTCCCTGTAGCAGTGTATTTTCAGTTTCCCACTCAAGCAAACATATGAAGGGTCAGTAGTGATGGACGAATTTATTCGCCAAGGCCGAATTTGCGGTGAATTTTGGACGCTGGTGCATTTTCTGCTCCCCGTGCAGATGGTATTGTCCCGCGAACTTGCTGATGCCCACTCGGCTGAGGGACCTGAGCGCGGACACTGTACTCATCATTGGCGGAGGCAGGGGGATTGGCCGGCACCTCGCTAAGGAGTTTGCAAAGCAGAAGGCTAAAAAGATAAGGCTGGCATCGAAATCAGAAGTTTGGCACGCACTCAACAGGACTCCAGACAGCGGTAAAATATCTTTTTACTTTATTGCACAAACATCTATCGTCCTAACGCGTTTCGTGTGTTACCACATGTAATCATAGGCATGCCTATGATTACGTGTGGTAACACACGAAACGCGTGAAGGAATAGAAGAAAAAAAACTTTGAATTTCGAAGTGTTTTTTTGGATACTTCGACCATCGAATGGGCTACTTCGACTACGACTTCGAAACGAAGGATTCGAACTTAAAATCGTTCGACCATTCGATAGTCGAAGTACTGTGTCTTTAAGAAAAAACTTCAACCCCCTAGTTCGCCACCTAAAAGCTATCGAACCCAATGTTAACCTATGTCGAAGGTCCCCATAGGCTTGGCTAAGTTTTTTTGGTCGAAGGATAATCCTTCGATCGTTGGATTAAAATCCTTCGAAGGATTTAATCGAACGATTATTCCTTCGATCGTTCAATCTAAGTATTTGCTCAAAATCCTTCGACTTCGATATTCGAAGTCGAAGGATATTCATTCCCAGTCGAATATCGAGGGTTAATTAACCCTCGATATTCGACCCTTGATGAATTTGCCCCTAAGGGTCAGTTAATGAATTCAGAAAAACGATTAAGCAATACGCATGCCCTGGCCCTATGGTGTGCTACAATTTCTTATTTGCAAGTTAATTTTTACATTTTTAAATAAAATGTGTTTTAGTCAACAGTATATGATCATATCATTGGCAAGTCACAATAATTTATCAAGTTAAACCCTATATGGGGCTTCTAACTGATAACAACTGATTTTTCCCCACCAATCAAACGAAACTACAGAAAAATTCGCAAAATAGAAAAAAAAAAAATCACCAAACGCATTGAAGTCAATGGGCATCAAATGAATTTAGAAAAATGATTAAGCAATACGCATGCCCTGGCCCTATGGTGTGCTACAATATTTTCTTTGCAAGTTAATTTTTACATTTTTAAATAAAATGGGTTTTAGTCAACAGTATATGATCATATCATTGGCAAGTCACAATAATTTATCAAGTTAAACCCTATATGGGGCTTCTAACTGATAACAACTGATTTTTCCCCACCAATCAAACCAAACTACGGAAAAATTTGCAAAACAGAAAAAAAAAAAATCAAGAAACGCATTGAAGTCAATGGGCATCAAAATAATTCTGGTGGACGAGAACGTTGACAAGAATGACAATTTTTTTCACGCGCTACTTTTTTATTAAAATGCTTGGTCAATGGGCGTCCGAAAAATTTGGACGAATGTCACATTTTTATGTATGCGCCAATTTTGACGTGCAAATCCATGCCTGAAGAATAAATCTTTTTTTAGGAGAGAGATTTCTTCTACCAACACCTATTTTTAAAGGCAAAATACCTCAATTATAAGAGATAGTTCAATCATATGGATGTTTGGTATGCATTCTTGTAGACCAACTGCTAAAATCCAAAAATGCAAAGTTGGTTGTTATCCAGAATGCTCGCAACCTGAGGTTTTCCAGATAAGGAATGTTTCCATAATTTGGATCTCCATACATTAATTCTACTTTAAACATTTTTAAACATTCAATGAACCCAATAGCATTGTTAAGGATTCATGATCTTAGTTTGGATCAAGTACAAGGCACTTTTTGATTATTAAAGAGAAAAAGGAAATCATTTTTAAAAATTTATGGCAGATGGCCTTTCTATAATTTTTAACTTTCTGGATAACAAGTTTCTCGATAACAGATTCCATACCAATGTATGCATTATATAATGGCATTACAGTACAACTGATCATACCTAAATTGCTACAAAAATACAAAATCAGATCACATTTCCTAGGCCGGTATAAAGTAATAATTCATCCTTTGCAACTGCATACATTGTTCAGGAACAGTTGTTTTTAGCTGGTCTTATCAGCTCTGGCATTGTATTGGCAGACTTTCTGGTATGATAATATTCACTTACCAAGGTAGTATTAAATAGAATTAGATCATGCATTGATTGGAATGTACATTTATTAGATTTGAGATACAATGAGATACAATCAAACAGGAAATAACTTCTGTGTTTGTGTTAATATAAATATTACTATTTATAGATAACTTGAAACACAGGGGTCCGTTTACTAAAGTGCGGTAAATTTGACTTTAAGTTTCCGTATGTTATCGCTGAGAATATTTTTCCGGCAGAATATTCGCAGCGACTAAATTTACTAAACAGCGATGTGCTCAGAAGTTAATATTCCCAACAGTTGGTATGTAAAAATATTTATACTTGTATAATCTAGCAGTAGTCTGTTTAAACTGTAACTATAGAGGGGGGCCTAGACTTTGGCGTTGGCTTCCTTTATACAAAGTATAAACATCCCAACTCCCCAGCCTCTCTATTTCTTGTAATCTTTGCACTCGGATTTGGGTGCATGCTTAGATAATTTATAAAGGAAATTTTAATACTAGTCTTTACATTTCTTATACATGTGTACTGAAATGATAAATTTCCCTAAATTTCTAATAACCTGGCCATAAAGTTACCTTTACTTTTCGAAATGTATACTTTAGAAATAGAGCACAATTTGCTTAGAAGTTTTGTGGCCAATCATCATCTTTGTAAACATTCTTTCACACCCTCAAAATAACTAAACATGATAGGAAAGCTTTTTTTTTTTCACCTTACACTTAACTGTACAAATATATTTGTACATTAAAAAGAGATTTACCAATAATACAATATTGCATGTTTTTTTCTGCATAAAACATGACTTCATTATTACTTGTTTACAGTGTTGTGCATTAAAATATTTTTTAGTTTTAAAACAAACACAAGTAGCTACAACTGCCATATATTTATATTTATTTATATATATATATATATATATATATATATATATATATATATATATATATATATATATCTTTCCTAGATTTTTTTTATGTCATACTTACAGAATTCCATAAATTGTAAATATTTTTGGAAACAGGCTTATGACCCCATCACTGACAGGTGTACGACTTCTTTCTTCCATTTCCTTTAAATTATCAGGGTAATCAGTATTTATGGCCTTAGGGGATGATCAGTGCAGAGGAGCTGACTTTATTGATTTAACAGAGATCTTTGATCCGGTGATTCACCAGCACACATTACAATTCTGTTGGCCTTTAGTGTTCTGAGAGCAGCAGTAGCAGAATGGTTGTTTAATTGTAGTACAGTATGTCATATGTAAGTAATGATCAAAGCAGAGTTATGTTAAGGTCAATTCATAATCTTTTAGAATGCTTTTGTTGGTTTCACCAGTGCTGAATAAAAAAAGCAGATTGCAATTTGTGTTTTATGAATTTTTACCAATGTTTATAAGGGGCTACTTTTCTATTTCTTTACCTCTTTCACTATGAGTATCACTATGGAATATATTATTCCCGCTTACTTGTCTTGCTCCCGAGCCATCATACAAGTGTGTGTGTGTAAAGTTGTGCCATACCATTTCTCATGTATATACAAAAATTATTGTACTGTATTTTGTGAAAATTTGCAGCATTTATCTGACTATTAGGTGTCCTCGATAGTATAATTCCATTGAGGTATCCTAGACTTCTGAATATTACAAGTCTTTGCACAAAAAACATGCAATGGATGGGTACCTCTCCACCTACAATTATAGCGTGACTCCAGTTAGTAAATAACATGATACCTCTCTTCAAACATACTTATAAGAATAGAGGGTCAACTGCCAAACTTGATAAGTAAAGGGGCCCTTGATGTGATTTGAACATGCCAACTAATCCCTTATCAATTTGATCTATTTTGCCTCCAACTGTCATCCTTGATAGTTCCTCTGTGAACCAGTAGAATTCTCTGTGCAAGTTTTTTCCAGATAATGGCTATTATTTTATTTACACGCGCATGACAGACCACTTTCTTGTCAACTGTCACACTCGCACTTACTGTGATCTAAATGGCTAACCTGTATATTCATACCACCTATTGATGTATCGTTTAACATAGTGGCCGAATTTATCTTCAAAGCATCCTTTGAATCCTTAAAAAATGTTGTGGGACCTATCAGACAAAATTGTTTAAGGGTAATTGATTCCTCATTTGGATCATGGTGGCATGCAAGTAGTGGCCAGAAGCCAAAAGTATTGTGATACAGGTATGGAATCTGTTAAACCCTTTATCCAGAAAGGCTGTCTACCATAAAATCCATTTTATCTAAATCATCCAAATTTTTAAAAAGTATTTCTTTTTTCTCTGTAATAATAAAACAGTACGACTATGAAGATTTTCATTCATCCAGGTCATGGTATATCTAGTATAGGTAAATCTAAAAACAACTGGTCTTGCTGAGTAATCAATGAATACGTTTCACTACTCATCCGAGCAGCTTCTTCAGTTCAACTGACTGGTGTGGGAAGTTTTCGGCATATAAACTCTTCCACTAATCCATTTACAATGGCACATTGTAAATCTTCAAAGAGGTGACATCTGAAGAAATTCACAGAGGTGTTGATTCTGTGTAGTTGTGATAGGATTATCCAATGTGTCATGCAACTCCTAGATACAGGTGTTACTTGTGAGAGTTGCATGAATGGATGTGTGGAGTGTTCTGAATCTGCCGGGCAGGGCCTGAACTAGGGGTAGGCAGAGTAGGCACGTGCCTAGGGCGCAAAGCTGGGGGGGGCGCCAGGCATGTACCTGCTGTGTCACCTACCCCGTGTCCGGTCCCGTCTCTCCCAGACTGCCTAGTGTAACTTTAACGAAAATGCGCCTCTGCGCATGCATGAACGCCATTTCGCGCATGTGCGAACACCATTTCGTGTATGCGCGCTGGAGCATAATTTCGCGCATGCACGCTGGAGCGTAATTTTGCGCATGCGCAGTTTCGCGCACACTGAGCCGGCGCCGTGTCCACCAGGTTGCCTAGGACGCCTGGCTGGGTTGGCCCGACTCTGCCGCCGGGGTACAGATATTAGAAATGGAATGTGTGGCAAATGATACAGAGTCCAAAGACAAAGAGCAAAAACATCTCAGAGGAGCTTTGAAAGCGTGTGGCTACCCAGAATGGGCCTTTGTCAAAACAGCAGCAACCAAGCCCAACAGGAACACCAATAGAAATAACCGCCCGGAGACACATAGTAGGCGAAACATAGTCATCCCATATGTAGCTAGAGTGTCAGAGAAACTCAGGAGGATTTTCAACAAACACCACACCCCTGTGTTTTTCAAACCTAGCAACACACTGAGACAAAAACTGGTACACCCAACGGATCAAACACCAAAAGAAAAACAAAGCAATGTGGTATACGGAGTCCAGTGTAGCGAGGAGTGCACAGATCTATACATTGGGGAGACAAAACAACTGCTCTCATATCGAATGGCTCAGCACAGGAGGGAGAACTCTACAGGGCAAAACTCAGCAGTCTTTCTACACTTAAGGGACAAGGGACACTCCTTTGAAGATAGCAAGGTCAAAATCTTGGATAAAGAAGACCGCTGTTTTGAACGAGGTGTGAAAGAGACGATTCATGTCAAGGTGGAGAGACCATCTCTGAACAGAGACGGGGGCCTTTGACACCACCTGTCTGCTACATACAATGCTGTTCTAACATCTGTACCCCGGCGGATTCAGAACACTTCACACATCCATTCATGCAACTCTCACAAGTAACACCTGTATCTCGGAGTCTCATGACACATTGGATAATCCTATCACAGTAACTACACAGAATCAACACCTCTGAATTTCTTCAGATGTCACCTCTTTCTGGATAATAGGTCCAATACCTGTACATAAAGTCTACTGAGGAATATTCTGAACATTCTTTTCCTACCCAAGAACTATATAACATCCTATTCATGTGGTAATGGACAGCACTCCGTTCCAAATTCCAGCCTGAGTGCACAGTAAAAGAGTTACATATGCATAGAAAAGACCAAAAACACCAGGATTTTTAGTGAATGAAAAAATGTGTTATTGCATGTACAACAAAGGTTTTAACACAATTTTTCATTCACTAAAAATCCTGGTGTTGCTGGTCTTTTCTATGTACATATATGTATATATAAAACATAGAAAATGATGGCACTCACAGGATTTATATAAAACAGGCAAATGAGGAAAAAAAGAAGGTTTATTGTCCAACGTTTCGGTCCCACACAGGAACCTTTATCAAGGTTTATCAAATTCCTTGATAAAGGTTCCTGTGTGGGACCGAAACGTTGGACGATTAAACCTTCTTTTTTTCCTCATTTGCCTGTTTTATATAAATACTGTGAGTGGCATAATTTTTTATGTTTCATTGATCATTTTTGCATGAGCACCCAGGTATTGACTATTTTCAAGGTGTGCGACCCATACATGCTGTTCTTTATATATATATCTATATGGTATGGGACCTGTTATCCAGAAAGCTCCGAATTACGGGAAGGCCGTCTCCTATAGACTCCATTTTATCCATAAAATCCAAATTTTTAAAAATTTCTTTTTTCTCTGTAATAATAATCCAGCCTATTGGGTTTATTTAATGTTTACATGATTTTCTAGTAGATTTAAGGTATGAAGATACAAATTACATTGCATAAAACAGCTCATATGTAAAACCATGCTTCATGTATATAAACCATTTTCATAATAATATACTTTTTTTAGTAGTATGTGCCATTGGGTAATCCTAAATAGAAAATTGGCATTTTAAAAAATAAGGGCCGTCTCCCTGGGATCGTAGGATTCACAGTGCACACAAACATACCAAACAAACCATACTTGTTAGGTCACATGAGCCAATTAAATGACAGAGTTCTGTCTTTTCCATCCACACTTCTTCCTGTTATAGTTAGAGTTGAAGTATTTCTGGTCAGGTGATCTCTGAGGCAGCACACAGACCATCACAAAATGGTGGTTCAAGGCAAGAAATGTAAAAGGTCAACAATTACTTAAATATATATATATATATACACACACACACCAGTTTGGTAAGGTTCTTTAATATACCACTCCAGTCTGTGACATTATGGCCATTGGTTGGTCATATACATACAGTAGATCACATATTTCTCACCATTCCATATTAAACAGAGATCCTCCTGAAAGAATATTATTTATGAGCTTTTAAGGATATCCAAACAATTCTTCATCCAAAACCTGTTATTTGCATCGTAAAAGAAAATGGAATTCTCAGAAACTTTCCACTTTACTTTAATTAAAATGTTACAAGAATGTTATTTTTAAGTTTGAACTGAGAGTAGAATCTGTTTTGAACATTGCAAGCCAGCTGATTATATCACCTGGAGGAGAACCGACTGTTATTTTAAGTCAGACCCAGAGGACAGAAAGGCATAAACAAATCCTGCTTTAACCAGCAACTTCATTGACTGATAGCTATATATGTATATAGACAGGCTGCATGGTATTCTATGTCTAATTAGCAATGCTGCCAGAATAGCATTGCATACTGCATAGTTAATGTGCAACTAGAATAATATGTTCTATTTGGTATTGTTTTTCCTCTGTTGCTTTATCAAAACACAGCAGTACCTATCACAGATATCATTTTCTCCTCTGCTTTCGATAAAAATAGCAAGGCAGTAGATTTCTACTCATTAGCTAATATCTCATATACAGGGATGTTTTTGAGGGGGTTGATTTTAGAGCATGTGAGATTTCTTGCAGAACAAGTGCTACATTTGCAAATAGTGTATGCATAATCAATATACTTACTTTTTTGATAAAAGGAAAAATGGTGAAAACAAGTGCTTATATTATGTAAGTTTTTCAAATATACAAGTGATCCTCCACCAGGAATGGGATTGAGCATATGCAGATTGTATTTAATAAATCATTACAGAGCTGGGTGCAGTTGCAGTTGCACAAGTTTTGCACAAAAGGTACTTGTATTACAAGGTGCTCTCTGTTCTTCCACACAGTTGAATTTGTTTTGTCACATCCCTCTTGTGAATCGTGCAAAGTGCACCTATTCGTGCAAGGTACCAGTAGCTCCAGGGTTTCAGAGCTGCCTACCTCAATAAACACAGTGGCAGATGGCATTTTCAAGCTGAGCTGCAAAAGTTTTTCAACTTGATGAAATGCAAGTGCAATTGAACTGCAATACAAGCGCAACTGCACACACTGTAACACGTTGTCTGCGGTTGCATCAGACAAATGGCACCTTGTGACTGCTATTATGATGGAATTATGGGAAAAAACCTCTACATTGTGCATAAAAAAAACACTGTGCTCTTTTTTCAGAAGTAAGTGACCATTTGTATTCTACAGTTTGCATAAAAATCATATAGAGACTAATATACCTCCAACTGTAAAATATAAAGATACAAGAAGTCACTAAGGAGATTCATGATCATATATATATATATATATATATATATATATATATATATATATATATATATATATATATATATATATATATATATATATATATATATATATATATATATATATATATAGGTCATGGAACTCTAAGGTGACTTCTAATACCCTCGTCATTTACATCAAGGGGTACATTATTTTTTTTAATAAAACATAAGTTTCAGTGAGCTATGTGACAGAAACCACTAACTATAATTGGTGGCATTGCTAAGCACCATTTATAAGGGTATAATTCACAGGATATTCATGGCTCTTGTTTATTATAAGCTATTACTGAACTTCCAGAAATACATATACATTTATTTTCTTCTACATAAACATATCTGATTGTGTTGAAAAAAAAATACACATACAGTAGATAAGTTCAGATAGTGTTAATGCACCTTTTCTACATTTTCTGCACTGAAATCCACAAAAGAGCAAACAGATTTTTTAATGTTTCATTTTGAAATCTGACATGTTGTAAGTTTCCCAGCTGCCCTCAGTCATGTCACGTATGCTCTGATAAACTTCAGTCACTTTTACTGCTGCAATGCAAGTTGTAGTAATGTCACCCCCTCCCTTTCCCCCACAGCTGCCCATCAGCAGAACAATGGGAAGGTAACAAGCTCCCTGACACAAAATAACAGCCCCCTGCTAGATATGAGAATACCACTCAATAGTAAAAATCCAAGTCCCACTGCGACTCAATTATATTGACTTGGAGAAAAATAGTTAGCTGAAAGCAGTTCCATCAAGGGCTGGTTCTTTCTGAAAGCATATAACCAGGCAAAATTACCTGAGATAGCTGCATACACACCAATATTACAACTAAAAAAATACATTTGTAGGTTTAGGAATAAAATGTTTTATGGTAGTGAAATATTTGCAGTGTAAATTTAGAAATAAAAGCTACACCATAAAAATCATAAAAGACTCCCTTTAAGTTATTTTTTAGTAAAATATAGTGAAAATGCCATTTCCCCATTTAAGTGCAGGTACATGCTATCAAAATAAAGTTATTTACTGTATGCACTTTGGGACTATGTTTTCAGCAATTATGTTACTGCTTCTATTTTGTTAAAGTTGACATGGATTGACACAAAGGAAAAAGGTATTTCAGACTGTATCATAACTTGTAGTGTTTTTAGATCCTGAAAAATATATTTATATACAGTGCAGACAGGGCTTTTTTAAATATAGCAAGACTAAAATATAAATAAAAAAGCACTGAAAATTTTCCACTTATTCAGGCATTTCTAAAAGAAACAGCAGCTAAAAGTACTTACAGTGTATTATTACGTAGTTCTATTACATTCACAGTAATGATGCAGGCCAGCAAAGAAACATGAGACACTGTATCACACATTTTTTGTACAGTGAAAAGCAAGAGAGTAAGCAAGTCAAAATTATTAATAACTTACAGCGTAAGCTTGATGTCCTTGACAACAGAAGTAGGCAATGTTATTTAAGGATGCTTACCAGAGAAGAATTGAAAGGATAAACTACCATATCATAATAAAAACTGCAGAACATTAAGAGATAAAAAGAAGTCACGCACCCTTACACCCAAGAAGTTACATCCCCCGAGAAACTTAGTGATAGTATTGTTCTTTTTCTTATTTCCCAGTAAAGGAGGGAATTCTGCAGAGAGTGAGGAATATGAGATACATCCAATTTGAAGGTTCTAAGATGTATAATAAAAGACCATGTTTGGCCCATCTTACATCAAAGGTGTCTACTAAAATCTCAGATGCAAAAGGATAAAATGGCTAATATTTACACAGTTTAGCATAGAAGTAAAGAAAGAAGGCAGAACTAGAACTATTCCACACCAGGGCCATTTCTGGCTCCTTCAATGCCTCCCCCCATTGCTTACCTTTTCTGTGCTGGATTGTGTCTGAGGGGGGGGGTAAAAACCCTATTGCAAAGAGCCCCATTGTGCTCTCTCTCACACTAGAAGAGCAAAATTTCCAGTTTAAAAACCAGTAATTAGACTCTTAAAGGAACTAGGAGTTGCTTTTTTGGCACCCCTTGTAACCTGAGGGCTGCTTCCATCTGAGGCAAGTTTTTCAACTCCCCACATTGGGGCTGGGCCCCTGTTCCACACCAAAGGACCATAATTGCTACAAGCATAGGAGTTAGACAACATTGATGGGAATGAGTGGCTTAAAGGTTGAGCAAATCTATTTTAGATGTACTTTGCAAGACAGTCTGTTGGTAACACCAAGCAGGTGATTAACTTGCTAGATCTTCTTCAGCAAAGGGGCAAATCCTCACTCCTACTTGGTCTGGAAGCTGAGAAGACATTTCAACACCTGGATCAGTTCTACCACTTTAATCTCCTTCGATTTAAGGGACTTTTTCTTACAGCCATTAAGGCATTAAATGACTCTGTTTTTATCTTAAACTACCAGGTGCAAAAGGCAAAGCAATAGCAATAATAAGTGGATGTGACTGAGCTCTCCCCTGCCCTACCCTACTAAAAGCTTTAAACATAGAACCTTCGGTAACTCTAGTATAGGTAAATGTAAAAACAACTGGACCTTCGGTTGAACTGAAGAAGCTGCTCGGATGAGTAGTGAAACGTCTTCATTGATTACTCAGCAAGTCCAGTTGTTTTTAGATTGACGTATACTAGATATACCATGACCTGGATGAATGAAAATCTTCATAGTCAACCTTCAGTAACGTACATAGAAAAATCATCAAGATATAAAGGGGCAAATTCACTAAGATTCGTAGTTGCGCCAGGCGTAACTTCGCCAGGCGTAGTTTCGCCAGCGCTTCGCAAATTCACTAAAATCCGAAGTTGCGCTCAGGGGTAGCGTAAGGTTGCGAAGTTGCGCTAGCGTTGATTCGCTAAGTGACGCGAAGTTACGCTAGCGAAGGCTAATTTGCATACGGCGCCAAATTCAAATTTCAATGGAGGAATACGTATCAGCACTACAAATGGCTAGAAAACCTTCAAAACCTCAAATAAAATTTGTATTTTGCCCTACACATGTGCCCACTGTCTAGGTAAGTTGCCATAAGTCAGGAAATGTAGGGGGGAAAGAGGGGAGCCCCAAAAAAAATTTTGATCTTTTTCAGCCTATCACCCATAATGTAGAAAACACGCCAGCGTTTTTTGGGACTTAGAAAAAAATTTGACTTTTTTTTGAAGCAATCCCTATCTACTCTATTGCGCTTCGCCTGGTCTGAGGTGGCGAAGGAAGTCTAGCGTAAAAGGTAGTGTTCAGTACACTGCGCACGTTAAATTTGCGTAGTTACGTCGCTAGCGAAACTTCGCCAGGCGTAAGCAAAGTAACACTAGCGAAACTACGCCAGCGTTCGGCGCTTCGGCGCTTAGTGAATTTGCCCCAAAGGGAGTTGAAATGCACTCTGCTAAATATAAAATAGCTGTAATTGTGCATGATACCCCACTCTGTAACCAACATGTCTGTCTGCCAGGTCTTCATGCCACACATGGTGTAGAATCTAAAAGAATCTAAAAGACTTTTCATCACTTGGGTCGATACTACCACTTTGATCTCCTTCGATTAAACCGACATGTCTGCCTGCCAGGTCTTCATGCCACACTTGATATCTATAGGCACCTTTCTGGGTACAAATTCAAATTTGATAAGAGGTAGCTCCTCCCCTTTGTATTACAATATCTAATGTCGAAGAACTATAAACTAAGTGCAGGTATAAATGGAAATTGAGCTATATTAGACAAAAATATACCTTTCTTATTTTTATTTATTTTATTTTCCTCTTGGTAACAATCCTTATTTCCCACCAAGCTGTATACATATGGTAAGGGCATTAGTACAACAATGGTAAATGTCAACAATCTGCAAATAAAACATTCTTAAGTTCTTCATGGAGGATCAATAGACAGATAGAGATAAATAGCCTCAAAAGCCTCTGGCTATTTCCTCAAGTTCAACACTTCCTGCATACCACTTTGTGGAATCCTGGAAAACACAAATGATGCTCTCAAAATGAACAAATGGGTTGGTGTTATCAACAGCTAATATCCAGAACTTACCTATAAAATATAAAGGCCCTGGACATGAACTCCTGAAGCCTTAGCTGGGATGAATCTACCACCATAAGGGAATTATTGGGCTAGTACGAAAGAGATGGGTTAAATATTTCACAATTGGGTAACCTGCCCAATCCTAAAGATTGCGAGTAAAAAAATATATAAAGATACTCTATTCAATACTCTTCTCCATCCATCATCAACAGTATCAGCCAACCAGAAACACTCTCCTCAGGACTTTGCTGATTTCTTTAAGGACAAAGTAGAGTCCATCCGCAATCAGATCCCTACCTCTACTAATGCAAACCAGCTCCTCCTTACTAAGCCCCCTTCTGCATACCTTAATTTGTTCCCTCCGGTAACACTGTCTGAAGTCTCCTAGCTTCTCTTGTCCTCCCCACTCACAACTTGCCTCCTTGACCCTATGCCTTCTTCTCTGCTCAAACACTGTGTTGCAGAGCTTACGCCACCACTAACTCACATCTTCAATTCTTCTCTAGCTTCTGGAACCTTCCCTTATCCTTTAAAACATGCCTTTGTAAAGCCTATTCTTACAAAGGCTGTGCTTGACCCATCCTGTCTGTCAAATTACCGTCCTGTCTCACTTCTACCACTTGCCTCTAAACTCTTAGAAGGTATTGTGTTCTCCTGTATTACTAACTTTCTACACACCCATGATCTGTTGGACCCTCTGCAATCTGGTTTCGGCCTGGTTACTCTATTGAGACTTCTTTGTGCAGAGTTACAAATGACCTTCAGGTTGCCAAAGCCAAAGGTCACTTCTCTATCCTTATCCTCCTTGACCTATCATCTGCATTTGATACGGTTGACCACTGTCTCCTGATGCAGATTCTGTATTCGCTTGGCATCTGTAACCAGGCTGCATCTTGGCTTTCTTCTTACCTCTCTAAACGATCATTCACTGTCTCCTATGCTAATAAAACCTCATCTCCAGTTCCACTTAATGTGGGGGTGCCGCAAAGCTCTGTGCTTGGCCCGCTGTTGTTCTCCCTGTACACTCTATCTTTGGGAGATCTCATCCGATCATTTGGCTTTAATTATCATCTGTATGCTGATGATACCCAAATATATTTACCCACCCCTTCATTAACAGCTGAAACAGAGGCTCAAATCTCTAACTGCCTCCTGGCTATCTCAAATTGGATGAACCAGCGCCACCTCAAACTCAACCTAACAAAAACTGAACTTATCATCTTTCCACCTAAGCCTGGTCCTACTACCCTTTTTACTATCTCTATTGATGGCATGCTCATTAACCCTGTCAACTCAGCATGCTGTCTGGGGGTAATCTTTGACTCCTCTCTCTCCTTCTCTGATCACATTAACACCACTGTCAAAATCTGTCCCTTCCTTTCACCTGATACATCCAAGACGCTCATGCATGCTCTCATCCTATCCCGACTAGATTACTGTAACCTTCTACTAACTGGCCTCCCTAACTCCCATCTCCCCCCTACAGTCTGTATTATACACTGCTGCCAGAATTATCCTCCTCTCACCCAAAAGGGTACAGGCCCCACCACTGCTGAAGTCTTATCATGGCTTCCTATAAAACAAAGAATATCTTATAAACTCCTCCTCATAACCTTCAATGCCCTTCATTCCTCTGCACCTAATTACATCTCATCTCTTGTTTCTCTATATGTTCCTGCCCGAAACCTCCGCTTCTCTCAGAACAACTGCTTGGTTGTACCCCCCCCCCCCACTACTACTGCTGTTTCCCGTATTAAACCTTTCTCTCTTGCTGATCCTTACATTTGGAATGTCATTCCTGAGAATCCTCCTTCAGTGTTTTTAAAATGAAACTCAAAGTCTACCTCTAGGAGCACCTGGATAACACCTGAACTGGCACTTATTTGACAGTGTAACAAACTGTAACCTACAGCACATTAATACCCCTCTGAATTGTGTCTGTATGTTACCCTCCCATTTAGACTGTAAGCCCTACGGGGTAGGGTCCTCTAGCCTTTTGTTTCCTTGACACTGAGCACGTAATCTGTATTGTAATTATATTTTATATTTACGTGAATTGTATTTTTAATAATGCACTTATTGTTACTTTTTATTTCAATGACCCCTTGTTACTACTAATTTATTGTTTTGCTATACAGTGCTTTGCCCTCAAGGAGCGCTATACAAATGAAAATATACATACATACATAAATGGCTGCTGATTAATACATATCCAAGAACATGTCCAACAGTATATTAGAGGGCCTACAGAAGCCAATTCTTTTACCAGGCAAGGCCTTAATAATGAAATACCATATAGAAATCATTCTGCTTGAGATATGGATAGTGTAGAAAACTTGTAGAATCCAAGATAAAATGTGCAATTTACATGTAGAAAACTAGCAGCCATAACATTTCTACCTAAATGTGTAATTTGTAATTGAAATAGTGATAAAAGAAGTAAACATTTATTAAAGAACAAATTCTTCTATTTATAAAAAACAACTTCCACAAGGCTGAACAATTTAGTTTATATATATATATATATATATATTGCTTCTTTTAAATTAATTTTCATATATCATAAATATGCACCTAAATGCAAGTAATTCTTGTATACAGTGGGATAACTAGATGTTACTGGGATCCACACCAAATTCAATGTAGGTGACCAAAATTGTGAATTGACCTATTCTACCGAGATATAATGAAATTGCTCATTAATAAGGGCCTTACTGGGCCCTCTACACTCCACCTGCAACTGCACTCGTCTGAAGTTACACCCATGCATACATAGGAGTTGCACCTGTTTTGAAGCAGACTCTGGTTTAAAACTGACCTCCCCACTCCTCAATGTCACAGCTCCACTGATGTTTTTTAGATGGGGTCAGTGACCCCTATTTGAAAGTTTGAAGGAGTCAGAAGATATTGGCAGAAATTAAATAATGAAGACCAACTGAAAAATTGCTCGGAATTGGCCAGTCTATACCATACATTAAAGGGCAGATTTGCTAAAGGGTGAAGTGACTAACACTGGCGAAAACTCACCAGTGTTACGTCATTCAGGCACTTTGCCAATTTACTAACAGGCGCAGGCGTCACATCACTAGCGGAGATAGACGCTAGTGTTGCTTCGCACTCTAACACCAGGCAAATTTTTCTCTGACGAATGGACGTAACTCCGCAAATTCACTAAGATGCAGATTTTACTGAACGTTACCTCTTTCTCCAGACTTTCCTTTGACAGCTCAGACCAGGCGAAGTGCATTGGAGTACATAGGACTTCCTCAATTTTTAGTGGAAAAAGTTTCTAAGTTAGAGGGGAATTGTGGAAGCACTCAAGGCTAAATCAAAATATATTCAAATATAATGGAAGTGCTACTTACAATGCACTTCCCTGGGCCCCTGTCTCATAAATAATTCGGTATAAATGCAAGTGCATATGTTTACAAAACAGGGGTTTTTAGTTACCAAAGTTATGATCATAAAATTGAAAAGCCACCATACCACGTCAAGGTAAACCCCATATGGCGGTCCCTAACTTGCTTACTTTAAAAAGAGATACTTCTCTGCATAATAGCATTACCTGTGTTCAGTGTGTGTTGAGCATTGGTTTCAATTTGAAGGCTGAATCCTCCCCCGCCAGTGAAGGCTTTTAAGAGAGAGAGATTGCCCAAACCAACGCCCATATTTAAAAGTGTAGGACCACCATTAATTTTAAGGGGGTGCTATTGAAAAACCACATAAAGCTATGCCACAGCTTCAGGCCAATATACAATATTAGAGGGGAATTGTGGAAGCACTCAAGGCTAAATCAAAATATATTCAAATATAATGGAAGTGCTACTTACAATGCACTTCCCTGGGCCCCTGTCTCATAAATAATTCAGTATAAATGCAAGTGCATATGTTTACAAAACAGGGGTTTTTAGTTACCAAAGTTATGATCATAAAATTGAAAAGCCACCATACCACGTCAAGGTAAACCCCATATGGCGGTCCCTAACTAGTTTAAAAACTATATGCACTAGCATTTTTACTTGAATCATTGAGACAGGGAATTAGACTTTTTGAAATTGGCCTCAGGTGTGCACCCACAACCATTCTTTTTTGTAAAAGTTTCTAAGTCCCAAAAAACGCTGGCGTCTTTTCCTTTTTTCAGAGTGATAGCCTGAAAAGGTCTGTAAAAATTTAACCGGGTTCCCTCATACATTTTCTAACATAACATATACTCATTTGTAGGGCATTATAACAGCTCTATTTTCTTTATTAAGGTTCCCTGGACTTGTGTAATGCAATCTATTACCTTAATGTATGTTAATATTTTGACCTTGTCCACTTCCATGTAGTACCATCAAACCAAGCAATTGAAGAAAAAAAAAACATTTAAACTCAAAGCATAACTTTGAAAGAACAACCAGGAGGATTTTAGAAGTGAGACTGAGCAAGACAGAACTTCCAGCAGGCTTAGAAACTCATTACCCCTACCACTATTTACTCATACCAAATATTCCTTTTATAGAAATAAAAGCTAGTATAAGTCTACTGTCATGCATTCGTTTTTTTTCTAATATTTTTATTTGCACCCCAATGGAATAGTTCAACAATATCAAAATGAAGATGCAATTAAGTCTTATATAAGTTGGTTAGGTGAGTCTTTCCCCCGTGCCACTTAAAGGAGAATTCAACCCTAACGTTAAAAAAACCCTACCCCCCACCTCCTCCTACTACATAGACCCCCCTCCCTCCTCCCTCCTCCCCCCAGCCTAAGTGTTACTCCAGACAAATGCCCCTAACATTTTACTTACCCCTTGGTGCAGATTCAGGCATCAGAGTCCACGGGCGCCATCTTCGGCTGCTTCGGTAATCTTTGGAATGAGACCGGCACTTTGGCAATTCTCATGAGTTTCGGTGCATGCGCAGTTGTCATGAAACAGAAAATTGCTCCAACTGCGCATCCACCACCACACTGTTCTCATTCCAAAGATTTCCGAAAAGAAGAAGATGGCGCCCGTGAACACCGATGCCTGAATCTGCACCAAGGGGTAAGTAAAATGTTAGTGGCAATTGCCTGGGGTAACACTTAGGCTGGTGGGAGGGGGTCTATGTAGGGTAGGGTTTTTTAACGTTAGGGTTGCATTCTACTTTAAGGTGTCTCCTGTGATGCCGCTGCCCCCCCCTGCTCCCCAGCGATTACCTTTTTTAAGCAAGAGCAGTCCAAGGGGGGTGCATTGCTTGAGCAGGGAGTGCAATTGCCAAACGTGATGAAACAGACACACTTCCATATTTTTGGAATGGATAAGCTACACATAATGTGATCAATGATTGTGCCTTAAATAGTTATAGGTCGCGTAGACTCTTGGGGACTAATTTACTACCATATGTAGTATTGCAAGAGTGCAGTTATCCATGGCAACCAATCTTTTTTCATTTTTCTAGTAAATCTAATCTAAGGTAATTGCAGCTTCACTCATGCACTTTTGGCACCTATGTTAGTAAATCAACCCTTTAGCTGTTCAGCTTGGTATTATTCTAAACATTTTTAATGTAATGTATTTGGACAAAATAGTTGCGCGTATGAAAATTGTCACTCACATCAATATTGTCGCCCATTGACTTCAATGCGTTTCACAAATTTTTTTTCATTTCCTGAATTTTGCGGTAAATTCACAATTATTTTGGCGAAGCGAAACGCCACAGATTCACCCATCACTATTTATGTTACAAGGTCTATTTATTTTTACTTATTTATTTAAATTGTTCTTGTTTTAGACAAGGTTGAAGAGTGCAACAGTATTCAGTAAACACTATGATTGCTGACTCTCAGCGGAGACTGGAATAAGCTGTCTAAACATGACAATAGCCAAGTAACTGCTAAAAGCAGAAAATGAATATATATTGTAAATGTGCTCAGAGAAGCACCCTAAATATGTTTGCATCACTGTATTTTTTTAATTTAAATAAATCAGATTATTGACTATAACACTTTGATATGAACTAGTTGAAATGTCATTAAATGTACAATGTACAATTGGGTACACAGTGGGTGAGAGGAATAACCACCCAGTAACTCACTTTCCTTGTCCTTTAAGGAACCAGATTTAACTAAGCAACTTTATAAAGTACAGAAAACAGCACATAAAGAGAGAAATTAAAAGCATTAAAAAACATATGTAAAAGTCCACAAGGGGCATTTTTTTTAACCCACACTTCCTGCATTTTTTCAGAAGTGCACTGATTTCCTCCTCCCACATTTGCTGATTAAATTGCATCAAAATAAATGTAATTACTGATGCGTTCCTTCACATATCAGTTGAGTGGAGATTACATAATTTCTGGTGCATGACATTAGAGTGTGGTTCTTTCGTCGCAAATGTGGTTCACCTATTGATGTAGACTGCTGTGAGAACCCTAGAACTTCCACTTTCAGGGTGGACATAGCTCCCCAACACAAGAGGTGCTTTTGTATAGTGTTATTCTACGCATTTGAACTTCATTATTATTTTTTGTTTGTTTTTTTAAATAATTTTTTATTAATATTAGCCTTATTATTATTAGTTTGCCTGTTCTCAGCCTTTATCTTAAAAAAACCCCTGCTCATTGGGGTCGCCCAATTACCAAAAAATTTCAACTTTTTTTGTTATTCTTCTTTTTTATTGCTTATCTATCTTTGCAGACTCTCTCATATTTTTCTTTAATTGTTGGCCCCTACTGCTGTCTGGTTGCCAGGAAAATAATGTGCTAGAAACCAGATAGTTAAAATTCCAAGCCATACAGCAAAAATGTAAATAACTAAAAAAAAACACATAAATAAAAAAGTAACTACTCCTTTAATAATCCCAAAATGTCTAGTTACCTGCATATTCTCAAATCTCTGGTAATTTATGCTTTATGTGCAATGTCTAAATTACTGCAATGCAGGTTTTAGATTGTAAGCTCTTTTGGACAGGGCCCTCTTCTCTTTTTGTGGTCTCTATGTGTGTAATTCTTTATATCCTCTGTGTAAACCCATTTATTGTACAGCGCTGCAGAATATGTTGACGCTCAAAAAATGCATGTTACTATTATTAATAATAATAATAATAATACTAATAAAAAAATAAAATAATAATAATAATGCATCTAAATAAATCTTAATGGTTTTCTGTATTATTGAGCTATGCAAGGTACTCATTCCTGATATATGGTGCCTACACAGATTAACTGCTTACTATTATTATAGTATTGGTAATAAATGGCAATCAGTGAATTCACTGACTCACATATTACAAGTTAAAAGGCAAGCTGACCCCTTAAAGGAATGGTAATGCCAAACAATGAAAGGTTTTAGAGTAATTAAAATATAATGTACTTTTTCCTTGCACTGGTAAACCTGTTGTGTTTGTTTCAGAAAAATGACTATAGTTATATAGCGGTATATATATAAGCTTCTGTGTAGATATGGTGGCAGCCATTCAAGGGAGAAAAAGGCTCAGGTTACACAGCAGATAAGATCTGTAGAATGTAATGGTGTTCTACAGAGCTTCTCTCTTATCTGCTATTTAAGCTATGCTATTTATTTCATTGCTACAACATGTACATACAAACTATTTTTATGTTACTGTCCCTTTAATATTATTTTACATTTAAATTTCTCTACCTTTAAATGAAGTCTCCTCCTTAGATTGTTTGTGAATTGTCTTAGGATAACACTACATGATTTAGTGACTAAATATATAGATTTGTAGAACAGTGTATTATACTTCTGTGCATAAGAAACAGTTCAACTCATAGTTTAATACAGATAAATACCATAAATGAACCCGAATTGCCATATTAGTGGACTTAAATATTGATTCTATGCATTAGAATTGTTACGTTGTATCTCAATGTCGGACATGACATGTAAAGTAAACACTTTTAAAAAATGCTGTTATACTATAACACCGGCAAATAAAATGTAAAGGTGCTGCTTTTGAAGGTATATTATTTTCATTTTGAATTAGACATGGTCATGATCTTGAATGATTTTTGTATATTATGTTGAAACAAGGCTTTATCGACGTGATCAAGTATATCTCAGCCATCTGCAGTTAAAGGTCAATTTTGTATTGAGAGGGATACCTGGTATTTTGTATTATCCAGACATTGCTCTGCCCCCTGAGACACTGCTCTTGCTGGTATTAATGAAAATTTAAATTGAGGATTAGCAGAACTGGAAAGCTCTCAGTTGGAAATCCTTTCAATTAAACAAAAAAAAATCTATTCTTCTATGTGGACTTCCCTCATTTTAATTGCATCGTTAACCCCTTCAGGCTTAAAGGAGTAAAAGTGGAATAGTAAAAACATTCATATAAAAGGCAGCAAATAGCAAGTCCAAAGGGTTACTGACATTGCATATATCACATTATATACTGACACCTCATGCTTATACTTTCATTTTAAAACTATTTCCTATTCCTATGAATATGGAGCCACCCACACACTAAGGGGCCGATTCATCAAGCTCGAGTGAAGGATTCGAAGTAAAAAAACTTCGAATTTTGAAGTGTTTTTTGGGCTACTTCGACCTTCGACTTCGAATCGAAGGATTCGAACTAAAAATCGTTCGACTATTCGACCATTCGATAGTCGAAGTACTGCCTCTTTAAAAAAAACTTCGACCCCCTAGTTCGGCAGCTAAAAGCTACCGAAGTCAATGTTAGCCTATGGGGAAGGTCCCCATAGGCTTGCCTAAGTTTTTTTGATCGAAGGATATTCCTTCGATCGTTGGATTTAAATCCTTCGAATCGTTCGATTCGAAGGATTTAATCGTTCGATCGAAGGAATAATCGTTCGATCGTAGCATTTGCGCTAAATCCTTCGACTTCGATATTCGAAGTCGAAGGATTTTAGTTCCTAGTCGAATATCAAGGGTTAATTAACCCTCGATATTCAACCCTTGATGAATCGGCCCCTAACACTCCCCTTTTTTCTAGAAGCTTTTAGCCTGTTGCACCATTCAAAGTTTCTGAAGACATGTAGGAAACATGTTCAGTATGTGTCAGTCCAAAAAGCTATTTTAGAAACTATGTGAAGATACACATACATTCCCCAGAACCACAAAAGTTGGTGAATCTTGTACTATAGAGTGTCAGATCCAGCCGTCTTGTTGCCAATATCAGTGGTCTATGTTATTGCCTCTCTCAAAGGCGTACCCTCATATGTAATATAAGACACTAAGGGGGTTATCAAAGTCCGAATTTATCTCAATATTTTCTCCGACCAAATCTGCACTGGGTTTTTTGGCTTATTTATTAATACGCTTTCCTGAAAGTTTTGTTTGTGGGAAAAAATCCTGAATTTTTTTTTGAAAAATACGAATTTTTCACAATTTCCACCCTTTTCTTCGGATTTTTGCCTGAAAACCCTGAAAACTTTAGATTATTGCACGAAACCCAGGGCAGATCAAAAAATCTTTGGGACTACTCCCATTGACATATATGCAACCTTAACTACAGATATGGGATTAAATCAATATGAATGAATTTCTCTCTTTGTCTGGCTCCCATTTCCCTGCAGGATTCATTAGAGGACTGGATTTGCATAGCCTCAATAGCACAAAGTCTTTGGAACCAGAGTGTGTTAGTGAAGACAACATACTATGTAAATCTCTTATCTTTCCACTAGGACCTTATCTTCCAAACTGGTAAATATGGCAGTGAAGAAAGAATTAGCCATTATGCTCGGGTACTTTTTTGCAACAATATATAATGTGATGAAATACAATGTGTTCCTTACTGCACCTCTGTGGGTAAGGACACCTGTCCTCATTTGGGAGGTGTGTTCTGTATCAGAGATCTTCTATTACAAAATAAATACAGGTATGGGACTTGTAATCCATAATGGTATGAAACTGGGGTTTTCCAGATAACAGATCTTTCCATAATTGGGATCCTCATTAACTAAATCTACTAGAAAATCATGTAAACATTAAATAAACCCAATAGGCTGATTTTGCTTCCAATAAGTATTAATTATATCTTAGTTTGAATTAAGTACAAGGTACTGTTGTATGACTTCAGAGAAAAAGGAAATTAGCTTTAAAAATTTGGATTGTTTGGATAAAATGGAATCTATGGGAGACAGCTTTCCGCAATTCTGAGCTTTCTGGATAACAGGTTTCCAGATAACCTAGATTGCTAGATATAGATTGACTTTTGCTTTTCATATGATATGGAGCAACCACTATATGTTTTTCTAAAAAAGCTTAATCATCTGTCTAATTGAAATTCACATTTAAGTGTATTTAAATCTATTAGAAATCACCTGGTAGTCATTTCTAAATGAAAACACAAACTTATATTACTTTCTTGCGTGCAACTTTTTTTTTTAAATAAATAATTCAATTGCCTAATGGCAAATAATTTTTGTAATGACCGTTAATAATTTATAATCAACAAACCATGTACTCTTATTATCAACACATTAATGTTAAAACCTTTGGGAAACAGTTTCTAATGTAATCTAAGTGCTGGAATTATTCATAGTTGAAACTGTAAATATGCATCCGTTTAGCATGAATGATGAAATATTTGTTGTCCTTTGCACATGCTGAGTCCATTTAAAACCACATAGTGCTGAAAGCATTCCCTTTAACCACTTAAGTGCCAATTTATAGGATACATGAATCTGAAATTAGGTGCATTTGAAACAAATAGAAATGCATGGATTACTGTTTACTAATAAGTATTTGCAATCAGAGCTAATCAACTTTTCGGAATGACTTTTTGCCACTTTTATAGTGGCTAATTACAGTAACCACAAAATTAGCAGAGTCTATTGTGATGACTAATTCATGCATTACTTATTATTTACTTTTGTAAGAATATTGCATTTTATGATATGTTCTATCAATATTAAATTACATATTGATTTTGCAGCTTTAGAAAAACAAATAAAACAAAAAAATATATATAATTAGAAGCCAACCATACTGTCAAGAATATTGACTTAAAAATGGAACCCCTTATGGGGACACTTTCAGGAACAATAATGCCATATCAACAGACTAGTATTTTGCCCCTTTCATTCCAATTTACCCATTCCACTACTATTGTTTGTTTGATAAGCTAATGCCCCTTTCTGCTAACTGCTGTGGTCAACACTACTTTCCGAGTTATAAATATTTTTTTTTTCTTATTTTACTTTTCTTATTTTTACATTTAAATAGACATGGAAAAATATTATTTAACACTTAGGGGGTAATTTACTAAAACTTGAGTTTTTATTAAAACAAAGTCAACCAAATTCCCATCAACAAATTGAACTAATTTATCAATAATTTGTCTCTTAAAAGTCGGAGTGAAAAAATATGGCAACAAAAGTGAGCTTCAATTTGAATTATACGATTGGCACTCGGAAAACTCTACTTTATCGAATTGTCACAGCGTAAACTCGACTGTATCAGATTATTAGACGAAAACCTTGACTTTATTGGATTATCCAGTGCAGATCTCAATGTCAAGAAACAACTTCTGGGACATCTGCCATTGATTTCTACATGACCTGGACATGTTTGAGAGTATTTTCAGATTCAGATTTTTAGCAGCTTTGGGGTATAATAAATAAATTTGAGTTTTTTTCCTTGAAAGATTTGAGGTATCCCCTTTTAAAAACTCGACCAAGGTTTAATAAATGGGCCCCTATGATTCTACTTCTTTCTAATTTAGCATTTAAATGGTTCCTGGGTGCTAGGGTTACAGAATTAAGAAGTTGTCTAAATGACTAGAAATTGAAGAGTTGCTGCAATTATATATATAATAATATTTTAAATCAACTGGCAAACAAAAATGTAGTTAGAGAGGTAGATCATACAACTGATCTCTTGGTCCCAATACCACTAAGGGGCAAATTTACTAAGCGCCGAAAATTCGCCAGTGACGGCTTCACAGGCAGTGCAACACTTCGCCAGGCGAAAATGCACTCAGACAACGCTAATTCACTAACATGTGATGTTGCGTCCAGGGCGCCGAACGTTGGTGAAGTTGCGCTAGCATTGATTCGGCAAGCAGAGTGAAGTTGCGCTAGCGTTGGCTAATTTGCATATGGCGGGAAGTTAAAGTTGAATGGACGTATATGTTGCAGCAAATACATTACACTACACAAGCCCAGGGAACCTTAATAAAATAAAATAAAGTTGTTATAATGCCCTACACATGAACCCAATGTATAGTTTATGTGCCATATGTTAGGAGATGTAGAGAGGAAGCCTGTTACCTCAAAATAATTGTACGCTCTTTTGCAGCCTACCACCCTGAAAAAAAGCAAAGACGCTAGTGTTTTTTGGGACTTAGAAAAATTTTCAACTAAAGTTTGAGGAACTCCTATCCACTCTATTGCACTTTGCCTGGTTTGAGGTGGCAAAGGCAAGTCTGGAGCAAGAGTAAAATCCGCATCTGAGTGAATTTGCGCAGTTACGTCCCTTCGCGCCAGCGTCAGTCTCTTTCGCTAGTGAAGTTACACCTGCGCCCATCAGTAAATCGGCAAAGTACCGAAATGACGTCAATTTTCACCAGCGTTAATCACTTCACCCTTTAGTAAATTTGCCCCTAAAAATCAGAGAGGACCTTAAAGGGGAGTTATTAAAAAATGTAAAATAAACATCTCATGGAAACAAGACGCTTTTGAAATATAGTTAATTAAAAATGTAATGAAATAATCAAGTTTATCTTCACTATTCAATATCTACGCCACCTCCTCCATACTAATATCGCACATACGACATTGATCTATGGTGTAAATTCTCTATGGTCCCCCACCACAATCGTTTTCAAAAAGAATTTACACCAAAAGAAAAGTCACTACATTTTTATGGCACCGGTTAATATTAGATGGGTTGTGAAAATAGACACAATGAGGTGAGCTTAGACAAGGAGAAATGTCACGCTTTAGTAAACATGCCTCTCGGTCTCATTAATGAATAAACATATGAAAATGCTAATAAGTTTATATTATAAAAGATGCACCATTTACTAGTGGTCACCTATTGCAACCAATCAGCATCTAGCATTTAATGGTCATCTGCAAGTTTATTGTTTATGTTTTACTGCACTAAACATGTGCCTTTTATTACATATGGGAGATGCTAAATTTTTCACTTATGTTCTTCAATCTACCAGCTCAATGCTGACATAAACATAGGCTAGACCTAGCATGAGAGCACTTGCTTCTCATCAGTAAAAATGATGGATTATGTGTAGTGTAGTTTATTGGATGTGTGATAAGGATGAGGGGCAAGACAGGTTGTAATAGGGATTTAGAGTGTATGAAGACATTTCACCATAGTAGGAGGAGCAGTCAGCTTGCCTCCCTCCCACCTATGAGTTAAGGGGGAGATGGGATTGAAGGACATGGCTGTTTTTGCCCTTTTGTCACAACAGGTGTATATGGTGGGCTGCCCTATGGTGGCAGAAGTGTTTAGGTCAAGGCCTGGGGGGCTAGGTTCCAGTCAGGTGCCCCAGTATGGTGGTGTGTTAGAAAGGCTAAGTGGCTGAGGCCTAGCCTTGGGAAACCTATATGCAGTAAGCAACGTTAAACGTACATGTTAAAGAAATATCATTATGGGTGGCTAATAATTTGTATACTTGTTGATTGTTGTTAACTACAGTACAGGTAGTGGACCTGTTATCCAGAATGATTGGAACCTGAGGTTTTCTGGATAACCGATCTTTCCATAACTTGGATCTTCATACCTTAAGCATGGTTAAAAACCCTGGCTACTTTTCAGTTTTTCATGGTGATAGGTTGCAAAAGAGTGTAAATTTTTTTAGGGGTACCTGGCTTCACCCCTACATTTCCTTTCATATGACACATAAAGTATACACTGGGCTCATGTGTAGGGTATTACAACAACTCTATTTTATTTTATTAAGGTTCCCTGGGCTTGTGTAATGTAATGTATTTCCTGCAACATATACGTCCATTGAAATTTAACTTACCACCGTATGCAAATTAGCCAACGCAACTTCACTTTGCTCGCGAATTAACGCTAGCGAAACTTCGCCATCGTTTGGCACCCTGGATGCAACATAGCATTTTAGCGAATTAGCATTGTCCTGACAAATTTTCGCCTGGCGAAGTGTTGCAATGTGAGCGAAGCGGTCGCTGGCGAATTTTTGGCAGTTAGTAAATTTGCCCCATAATCTCAGTATTCCTGCATCTTTGTTAAAATGATTGGATTAAAATGTAAAAAATAAATAAATCGTGCTATATTAACCAAACTGTGACAATTTGCTAACTGACTACTAAATTAGTTGATAAATACATAATATTTGAAATTGCAGATACCATGAACATGAATAACATGAATTTTGGTTTGTCAACTATAATGGAAAGAAACATGTTTATGACCAAGCATATTATTGTGATTCTGGTGTTAACTAAATCAACATGAATTTATTGAGAAGTTGTAATGAATATCTCAAAAGAAAATCGAGAATAAAACATTTTATAAGAATAAACAATGTTGTTTTTACTTGCTTATTAGATTTCTTGTAGTTTACAATTTATACAGTAATAACTTACATTTAGAGAGATTAAACTTTGACTTTCGGTATCAATGAAATACAAAGGGAGTTACTTTTACCTTCATGTTGTTTGTTGTGGTTTGAAAACTATGGTAAACATTCTTGCATTACAACATAACCCCACAGCTTTATACATGTGTATAAAATGCAATTATTTTAATACAAGACAAGGGCCAAAATTAAAGAAGAAATATGATTAATTTTTAAGTGCAGGGATTTTTCCCAGTACCCAGCTACTCAGCTGAACTTTTTTGAGAGACTTTAGAGAGTAGACTTGAGGAATTAGAGTTAGAGGGAACCACCACATCCCATAAAAGTTGAAAAGGATAAGCAACATCAGCAATAACAACGGGATTTAGTCTAGACAATTGAACCTTGAGAATCAGCAAATTCACTATTGAACAGATAAGAATCAGATATGTGCCTGGATCTCATTATGTCCTTGTGATTGTACAGGAATACAAGCATCATACAAACAGCTTATTAAACATCCTTGTGCCATGTTGACCCTTATGCTAATGTGACATTTGGAAATGAAAGCTCCAGAAGCACCCGATGGCACCTTTGTGTTGTAAGTGACATAAATGGCATCAACCTGTAACTGCGCACACACGGGGCAGATATCAGATGGCATTCATGTCACTTACCAATAGTGATGGTCAAATTTATTTTCCATGCATGGATTTGCAGCGAATTTCAGTACTTTACCGACTGCTAATGTTTTCGCGAAACTGCTGCAAAAATCCGCCGTGGGAAAATTTGCTGCGACAAAAAAAATTGTTGCGCGTCAAAATTGTTGCACGTCAAAATTATTTTGGACACCCATTGAATTTAATACATTTGAACCAAAGAGTCGCACATATAAAAATTGTTGCGGCATAAAAATAGTCTTGCGTCAAAATTATTTCAGACGCCAATTGACTTTAATACATTTGAACAAAAGAGTTGTGCGTATAAAAATTGTCGCTTGCGTCAAAATTATTCTGATGCCCATTGACTTTAATGCATTTGGACAAAAGAGTTGCTCGTATAAAAATTGTCGCGCGCATAAAAATGAACTCACGTCAAAGTTATTCGGACGCCCGTTGACTTTAATGCATTTGAACAAAAGAGTTGTGTGTATAAAAATTGTCGCCCGCGTCAAAATTATTTTGATGCCAATTAACTTCAATGCGTTTTGTGTATTTTTCGCTATCTCACAAACTTTTTTTGAGTTTCGTGGATTTTTTGGCAAATCGAAAAGGGACAGATTCACTCATCGCTACCAATACACGGGGATTGGCATTTTCTTCAACAACATTTTTCCACTAGTAAAGAATATGATTTATCAAGCAGAATATATACTGAATTTGTATGTGGAAACTAATTAATGGTTTCAGTTATAGAAATGAGCTGTGTATGATATATAAATCATTTTTAAAATAATCACCTTTCTTTGTTTCCATTTTGGCTTAAAAACGAAAACACATTAACTATAGATTTTCTTACTTTTAAAACTGAAAGTGATTATTAAGTTCTTTAAAATCCATATACAGTTTCATATTCACCATATGTTGTTGATAGCTAAGAAATACAAATACCATATTTTTCATATTTTGAGGAGAAACAGTGGAATTAATGTTATAATGATACAAAAAAGCTGTAAGTATCAACTTATAGAGTGCCAAGATTCTAGTTATTTATTATTTTATTATGTGGAAAAGAAATTGCACAGCGTTATAATAATAATATAAATAATAATAGTACATCATGGGGCACATTTACTAAGCGCGAATGAAGGATACGAATGAAAAAAACGTTGAATTTCGAAGTTTTTTTTTGCCTACTTCGACCATCAAATTGGCTACTTCGACCTTCGACTACGACTTAGAATCGAACTAAAAATCGTTTGACCGTTCGACAATTCGACCATTCGATAGTCGAAGTACTGCCTCTTTAAAAAAAACAAACTGTAACTAGCTACTTCGCCACCTAAAACTTACCGAGCACCAATGCTAGCCTATCGGCACCTTCCCCATAAGCTTTCTAACCAATTTCTGATCGAAGGATTAAAATCGTTCGATTCAAAGGATTTAATCGTTTTATCGAACGATTTTTCCTTCGATTGTTCAAACAGAGTAAATGCCGTAAATCCTTTGACTTCGATATTCGAAGTCGAAGGATTTTACTTCGATGGTCGAATATCGAGGGTTAATTAACCCTCGATATTCGACCCTTAGTAAATGTGCCCCCATATGTCTAAATATGTGGTCTTAGAAAGCCTTCACTTAACTTTTACCATAAGTAAAATATACAAATGCATATATGAAGAGTAGTAATGTCCTATTCACATATAAGCCAGACCTTCATACATACAAGTATGGAGAAATAAATACTACTTATAAATAGGTACCGTATATACTCGCGTATAAGCCGAGTTTTTCAGCACCCAAAATGTGCTGAAAAACTCGACCTCGGCTTATACGCGGGTCATACGCCAATCCCTCACCGGATCCCTGTCATATAAACAGCCCTGCTGAGAATAAGGATTGCACTTCCCCAAGCAAACAGCGTATAAGAAATTCAAATCCCGTAATATCGGAAAATGGCGGCGCCCATGGCCGCCGGCGCCTCTACCCACGTGGCGGCCATGGGCGCCGCCATTTTGGAAGGACGCCGGCAGGGAAGGACGCGCCGCCCGGAGCTCCTGGACCTGCTCCGGGCGGCGATCGTCAGTCACAGAGTCCTGATGCGCTATGGGAGAGGGAGGTGAGGGATCCGATATTACGGGATTTGAATTTCTTATACGCTGTTTGCTTGGGGAAGTGCAATCCTTATTCTCAGCAGGGCTGTCTATATGACTAGAGGAGCGTTCCTGTACAAAGTACAGATTGATTTTCAATCAGCCCCTAGGCTTATACACGAGTCAATACATTTTTCCAGTTTTCTTAGGTAAATTAGGTACCTCGGCTTATACACGGGTCGGCTTATACACGAGTATATACGGTATATTATGATTTTTTTTCTTTTCCCTTTTCCATAAAAATACCTTATTTATATAATGTTTCAGTTAAAACTGTATAATGCTGGAGCAGGTGGGAAAATCCGTGGAATGTGATCATTGATACTATTGATTAAAAAGGTTTGGCATGAGCTTTGGAAGGCAACTATGTCTGGCTTGATCCTTAAAAAGCAAGACTTTCCAAACAAATTTCCAAACATTTATTGAGAGGCAATTTTGGAAGAGATGTATTGTTTTCCCAATCCACGCTAGTATTTACTTAATATTCACCTCTTGCAGTACACATTAATTAACACTTAAGTCTTTATGTTTTTTTGATCAAATAAAAGTACTTTAATACAATTTACTTTCAAGGCATTGATAATTTTATCTGTAATTTACTTTCTCGGCTTCAGGGACTTGGCATCCTGAACACATCAAACCCACCAAGATCAAGGTCTGCTGCATATTTTTCTGCTCCCCATTCGCTACAAACTCTCCTGCCAAACTTTTAAATACATACACTAATTTGAGTATGTACTTTGTTGGGAAATGCACAAGGTATTTATTCTACTGGTGTCTAAATAAAGATTTACAGTAATTGTACTTTGTCTGTTCATGGGATTCTGTGAGTGCCTGTCAGTATTCTTCCCTTGTGTTGGCGTCTCCTCAAAATAAACTATGCCATCCAGGTAATTATGGATACAGATGCTGAGATTTAAAAATAGGGACATATTAAGCAGGGATTTCCAAGCCATAGGGGAAGCTAATCCTATTGATCCCTACAATCTGTAATAGACATGTACCCTGATAACTAAAACCTACAAAGGGATAATGGGGTCCGTTTACTAAAGTGCGGTAAATCTGACTTTAAGTTTCCGCATGTTATCGCTGAGAATATTTTTACGCCAGAATATTCGCAGCGACTAAGTTTACTAAACAGCGATACGCTCAGAAGTCATTGCGATCACTTGCGGTAACTACGTTAAGGAACCAGTTTACGTTAGCGGTAATTTTAGCGAGTTGTGAATTTTCTGGCGAAAAATTACATTTTTGCGAATATTTATGCTATAAAATAGTCTTGTTTTATGGCAGTTATTATGGCAATTTTTACTGTGACATTTATGGCCAGAAATGCACCTTCAAAACTCATAAACTTTATTGACCGATGATTATACCATCCAACAACATTACCAGAGTAACACCAAT
This sequence comes from Xenopus laevis, assembly GCF_017654675.1. Classification (NCBI taxonomy): domain Eukaryota; kingdom Metazoa; phylum Chordata; class Amphibia; order Anura; family Pipidae; genus Xenopus; species Xenopus laevis. The sequence goes on along the minus strand of NC_054381.1, from coordinate 114,607,321 downwards.
CAAACATGTCTGCATCATATAAACCCTTCTGCCAATAGAATCATATGAACAAGAAATGATACCAGTCAATCTCTTTGCTTCATAGAAATGCACAGTTTAATGTAGCCAATCACAATGAAACCAAAAAAGTGTAGAGGCTGACGAATCCTTGGACTGTGATGCCGCTGCCAATAATACGACTCTGAGCTGAAACTGCTGCTGTTGCAACAGATTGAAGCAGAAACCAAAACATCCTGTCAGCAATAGCTACAGATCTCTCTCCTGTCAGCAAAGAATGATGGGTAAAAAAAACAATATTATGGGATATTTCCTGCCCCTTGAGAATTTTTTGGCGAAAAAAATACTTTTACGCCACTACATAGGTGGCGTTAAAAGTTTGCGAATATTCTGGCGTTAATTTTGTGTTTAGCACATTTTGCTGTTTAGTAAACCATGCGTTAATGTGTACGTAGCGTTATCTTCAGCGAATGCGATAACTGGTGAACAATTATTCTTGCGCAAGAAAATTCGCTAATTTTTATTTACCGCAGGTTAGTAAACTGGCGATAACATATTTGGCGAAAATTCTGTCTATATATTGTGCGAATATTTTTAACGCACTTTAGTAAACGGACCCCAATGTACATAAAGGTTAGTAGAATGCTGAGTTGCAGAATATTGGTTCTATAAATAAATCTGCTCTTTTGCTTATAGCTCTGATTTCTTATCTGATTACTTTACATACATTTCCTTCCTGTTACATTTTATCCTTTCTTTGAGGAGGTTTCTTTTAGGGATGCACCGAATCCAATTTTTTGATTTGGCCGAACCCCCGCATCCTTCGCGATAGATTTGGCCGAATACCGAACCAAATCCGAATCCTAATTTGCATTTGCAAATTAGGGGTAGAAAGGGGAAAACATTTTTAATTCCTTGTTTTTGTAACAAAAAGTCATGCGATTTCCCTCCCCGCCCCTAATTTGCATATACAAATTAGGATTCGGTTCGGCCGGGCAGAAGGAATAGGCCAAATCTGAATCCTGCTGAAAAAGGCCGAATCCTGAACCGAATCCTGGATTCGGTGAGTCCCTAGTTTTTTTACCCGAAAATTCAAATTAAGGGGCTGTACATGTACAATGTACAAATTTGTGAGACCTGTCGAGGTTGCATATAAGTCAATGGGAGAAGTCCCAATGATTTTTTTGATGTGCGCTGGGTTTCGTGCAATACCCTAGTTTCGGAGTTTTTGGGCAAAAAACATAAGAAACCAAAAACGCTGGCGACTTTTCCTTTTTTTGAAGCGGAATTGCCTGCAAATGTCCTGACTTAAAGGGGTGGTTCACCTTTAAGTAAACTTTTAGTATGTAATAGAAAGGCCAGTTCTAAGCAACTTTTCCATTGGTTTTCATTATTTATTTTTTATAGTTTTGTAATTATTTGCTTTTTTCTTCTGAGACTTTGCAGCTTTCAAATGGGCGGCGCTAGCCCCTTCTAAAAAACAAATGCTCTGTAAGGCTACCAATGTATTGTTATTGTTACTCTTTATTACTCATTTTTCTATTCAGTCCCTCTTCTATTTATAGTCCAGTCTCTTATTCAAATCAATGCATGGTTGCTAGGGTAATTTGGTCCCTAGCTACCAGATTGTTTATAATGCAAATTGAAGAGCTGCTAAATAAAAAGCGAGATAACTCGACAACCTTAAATAATAAAAAATGAAAACCAATTGCAAATTGTCTCAGAATATCACTCTGTACGTCATACTAAAAGTTAACTCAAAGGTGAACAACCCCTTTAAACCTTTTTTTGTGTAACCGGTTTTCCCCAGACATTTCCTAACATATGGAACATTCATTTTACAGAGGGCTCATGTGTAGGGCATTATATTAACTCTCTTGTCTTTATTAAGGTTCTCTGGACATTTGTAATAAAAAGTGGTAACTTCAAACATTTGCACCAACATTTATAATAAAAACCTCCATACAACTTTAAATTACTTGCCCTATGCAAATTGACCTAAGCACAAGATCACTAGCGAATTTACACTAGGCGCAAACGAACGCTAGCGTATCTTTGCTATGAAATGCTCGCACTGCAGAATCGAAAAGTGCCCAGGGTGCTACTTTGCATATTAGTGAATTAGCGTAGCGGTATCGAATTTGCACCTGGCAAAGTGGTGCGATGTGTGTGAAGCGGTCGGCGGCTACAATTCGAATCTGCCCCCATGAAAAATGGAAGTTTTATATTTTAGAGCTTTCTGAATAAGGGGTTTCCAGATATTAGATTTCATACTTGTACATGCATACTTGTAATATCATTGAATTAGAACAGTGTAAAACATTTCTCTAGATTTTCTGTGCCACTCACCTAATGTTCCCCAGCAATTAATAGAATAAATGTATACTATAACAAAATCCTCATTTCATTTTCATAATGTGATGGCTGAAATGTAAAGACTTGTCACTGCTTCAGATGGTCACAGTCCTTATGTCAGCTCTTTCTGTTAATGGACAAGTCATAGGTGGCTGGATCTGTCTCTTACATCTCTATTGAACTGCTTATAAGATAAGTAGCTGGGGTGATTTTTTAAAAATGGCACTTATAACACCTGTCAGCATGCTAAAATGTAGATATTATGATGTGAGGCTGGCAGTGCCTAGAATAGCAAAAGTGCCATGGTGTTGCAATGGATTTTTAAGGTGCTAGACAGTTTAATAGGATGGAGTTTTTTATTTTCAATTTGTAGTTTAAAAAGCATTATTTAAAATAAAGAAACTGAAAAAAATACACACACACATCCCTCTCACCCACTAGATTTGCCTTAATTTTCTAATCCAGGCATCTGTAAAGTAGATACCTGGGTGGGATATCATTCCCGCATTGGCCCAGGGAGGTATAAACATTTTCCTGTGTAGAGCCTGGGTCAAGGCCCCAGTTAAAAGGAACTTCTTCTCTAGTGAAGTCAGGTAACAGGGACCTCACAAATGAGGTGCTTAGACAGCAATAGTGATGGACGAAATTGTGGCAAACTTTAGCGTTTCACCATTGGCGAATAAATTCGCGAAATTCCTGTAAAAAAATGCATAGATTTAGCAAGAAATAGTAGTACTAAACTTCAATTTAGAATTAATAGCTGGAGGTAACTATCCCAAGGAAATGCCTTAAAGTGGCCACAGTTTGGAAAGGGTAATTATCTACTTCCTGAGGATCCCACTGTATTGGTTTTGGACCACTAGCTGGTATTCCATAAAGGTCTGTCTTAAAGGGGTTGCTCACCTTTAAATATTTTTTAGTATTATGTAGAGAGTGAAATTCTGAGACAATTTGCAATTGGTTTTCATTTTTTATTATTTGTGGTTTTTGTGTTATTTTGCTTTTTATTCAACGGCTTGCCAGTTTGCAATTTTAGCAATCTGGTTGCTAGGGTCCCAATTACCCTAGCAGCCATTCATATTCTATAACATACTAAAAGTTCTCTTAAAGGTGAACCATCCCTTTAAGAGTGTGAGTACTTATCCTTGTTTCATGTTTAAGAACCTCTGAAATCCTAAATACCTAATGGGTGCACAGTGTATTGTAGTTTCACAACACTACTCCCTTCCTCAAAACAACATTGTAGGGGTCCATCTGAAAGCAAGTGTCTTATGTAAGTAGGGTTGCCATCTGGCCGGTATTTTACTGGCTGTAAAAATGATTGTTGATCCCAATGTTATTAATAGGGAAAAAAGATCTATATAGAAAAAATCTATAGGAAGGCCGGTATTGTATTTCCAGAAAAGGTGGCAACCCTATATGTAAGCAATGCTTTACACCAGCTAAGTTAAAATCACATTCTGGGCCAAGAAAAAGGTATTAAAAGGGAAAATATATCTCTTTTTTACATGAGCTTATTTATTTGGGCTTGTGGTGCATACACTTCCAAGGGGTTGGGATTAATGGTCTTATTTAACGTAATTCACTTAAAGAACATTCACCAAAATCCTAACTCTGGCGAAGTTGCTCTATCGTTACTGCGTCATGGAGGTAGAGTAGGCCACTTTCCACTGGCAAATATAGTAGCGATTGTGATTGAACAGCACCACTCAATCTTTTTAAAATAAAAATGCCTTTATTGCAGACTTCTGGGCATCACAGCAACGTTTCATGCCTCAAATAAATTGTCAGTTTATCAAGCTGAACTGTCAATCCAAACACAGCCTTTTAAACCCTTATGTGGCATCTAGTGGACAATTAGTAAAAAATTACAATCATGTGTAGTGATGGGTGAATTTATTCACCAGACGCAAATTCACGGCGAATTCCTGCGATTCGCCGCCAGCGAATAAATTCGCTAAACTGACGCAAAAATTCATTAAAAAAAATGGACGACGGCGTCACCAAAAACGGACGCCAGCGTCAAAAACTAGATGCCGGCCCAAATTCGCCCATCACTAATCACGTGATACATGTTATTCTATATATTAAACAGTGTTACAATTTTCAAAAGGTATCCATCCAAAGTGATTCCAACAGTGCTGGTGAATCATGTTCATATGAAACAGATCTGTAAAAGATAATAAGATATGCAAAATAAGAACAGTATAAAAAACTTTAAAAAAAATGAATTCATCTAAAAATCAGTTTGAGGTCGTATTCTTTATTTAGGCTAAATGGGGTGAGTGTCTCCAATCTCTTGATCCAATAGGCCTCCCTATATAATAAAGCTTTCAATTTATTTCCACCACAACATTTTGGCTGAATTATTTCAATGACCTGAAACCTTAGTTGGTTAACATTATGGCCCTTTTCAATGAAATGGCCAGAAACTGCTTGTTCCTTCTTGCCAGTTCTAATTGCAGACTTATGTTTCCAGATGGTCCTCGTTTGTCCCACATATGCTAGCCCACATGGACACTTGATGACATAAACCGCATATGTGGAATTACAAGAGAACCCTCTGGAAATACATATCGGAGTTCCCTTCCTGGGAGGGTATAGGAATTCTCCTTTCTGGACATTAGAACAGCAGTTGCAATTAATGCAAGGAAAAGTACAATTTTTATCCCTATCTCTCACTTCCACACTTTTTATCCCTATATCCGTTTTCACCAAAGTTGAACCTATGGTTTTTCCTTTTTTATATGCAATCACAGGGGGTCTTTCAAAAGCCCTAATATGAGTTAAATTATCCTTTGCTAATGACCAATGGCATTTGAGTATTTTTGAAATATGTTTACTCAGAGCATAACTGAGTGACAAATGTTACATGTTCAGCAGTTTTTTTCTCCCTTTTCTTTAACAATACAGACCTATCTTTATCTCATCAAATTGCCTCTGCAAAATGTCTTTCGCCAGTAAGTAAACCTGCGAAGTACCGAAATTATGTCACGCTTGTGAATTTTCGCTAACGTTAGTCACTTTTGCTCCTTTGGGTGATGATTTAGTGCAAGCAAATTGTATAGAATGAGTCTGGGTTATCAATGGTTGAGTGAGGAATTAATCTCTACTCACATAAGCTCATGATGCAAAGGGATTACATTACCTTGTTTTAATACACTAGTGCAATTCCTATATTGCATATGATTTTATAAATAGTGGGGCAATCTGCATTTTTGTGTTTTACTGTTTAGGTATGATTAGTAATACTGTACATTAATTTAAGGGCTGTACATAAAGGAACATAATATACAAAGAAATTGATACATTAAGTAATGAGGGCCTTGCCTGAAGGTTTACAGACTATAAGGTAGGGATAAGATGATACGCAAGGTATAGTATACAATTATGTGGCTGTGGGATGAAGTATACAGTATGTAGGGAAAATATTAAACAATGGTATAAGTGTTAGTGAAGAGGGAATGAGTCAGCAGAAGTTGAAATGCAGAGATTGATGTATTATGGGATATCCCATATCTGTTTGGTTAGGAGGTAAGTGTGTATGTCTCACAGAAGAGTTTTAAGGGAACATTTATAACTCTGCTAACTTACTAACTAACTAACTAACTAACTAACTTATTCTATGTAGATCTAAACCAATCTGGTGTTACAGATTTTACATTTTGCCCCAGAACAAGAGACTCTGCAGACGTTTGCAGATTTTGCTTCATTCATTTGGCAAATAATGTGGGGACCCCACTTGCAGCTTCTCTAGCAGTGAGTCTGAACCATATTATTGATCATACTTTGTACACTGTACCACTAATCTGAATTTGTATTCATAATTCTATTGATGAGGTTATTCTATTTAATGATGTCTTGATATATATATATATATATATATATATATATATATATATATATATATATATATATATATATATATATATATATATATATATATATATATGTAGACAAATGACCAGCAACACCGAGATATTTCATGAATAGTTCAAGTGTATTCAAAAAACATGCAAAGCTTTGCATGTTTTTTTGAATACACTTGAACTATTCATGAAATATCTCGGTGTTGCTGGTCATTTGTCTACATACAGATGCAGCCACTTTGGTTTGTCTGTTTGACACAGAATAACTAAACACAGATATCCCATTTATCTCATTTAACACAGAAAACTGTGTCACAACATCCCATCTAATTAAAGCATTCACCATTGTGAACAATGGTGCTTTGGTATGCTAATGAAAAGGTTAAATGCATTAAATGAGTTAAGATGACTTTAGATAACCCAGTTTCTTCAATTAACCCTGAGTCATGACGCATTTAACTCACAAATCCAAGTGGCTTCATCTGTAATTGATTTCTTTACCTTGCACCCGAGTCTAAACATCAAGAGCGGAGTGCTGCCCATATGGACTTATATATATATATATATATATATATATATATATATATACAGGTTTGTACACTTAGCGGCATATGTATTATTCTGTGTAAAAAAACGCTAATAAAAAAAAACGGTGTAAATTTGACTGTAAAAAAGTGACTTCTGCCGGAAGCAATGTAAAATAATGGCGGCAAATCTAACATTTGCATGGCGCAAAATTACACACACCATGTGATATTTTACACAGTTTTTATGGTGAATTTCATTTTACACCGCATAATAATAATATGACCCTTGGTGCACATTAGGCACACGTAATGTGCATTTTTGCTTATGGTATGACTATTGATGCTTTTGGTCTTTGTTGTGGGTTGTATTTTCAGTTTGTAACTGAAATAAAAAAGCCAGCGCCAAAGGCACGGGAGACAGACAAACAGGCAAATAGGGTAATATTGTTTTATATTGTTTAATATTAACAATATTACCCTATTTGCCTGTTTGTCTGTCTCCCGTGCCTTTGGCGCTGGCTTTTTTATTTCAGTGACAAATTTGCGGACTTGGAGGGATACAAGTGGGAGCCGGCTGGGATTTGTGGACACAATTGAACCTTGGGCCTACCTTTCTTTTAGGATACCTTTCTTGTATTTTCAGTTGTCAAGGGACTGAAATGGATTTCCACATATCGGAAATATCTGGATGTTTTATACTGTGAACTTTTGATGCTCCCTGCTTAAACTATTGATATATATACTGTATATATATATATATATATATATATATATATATATATATATATATATATATATATATATATATATATATATATATATATATACAAATACAAGAGGTCCTCTGAACTCAACCAATTATCAATATATTTAAGACAGAGACATTTTGTGCATACTGCTACTAAAAAATGCCTTACCCTTTAAACAAAACAGGGATTGTTTGTCCATATATTGCAATATATTTAAGCTGGCCAACTACGTCACAGTCATCCCAGATCTGGCCAGTCCTACGCTTAATTTTCATCTGATTCATTAAGAATTCTATTGCTTCATTATACATTTTACAAAGGGACTAAGTTTTACCTGCAACTTACTAGCTGCTTTCAAAGTAAAACTCCCAAACTTGGCTGCCCTTTTATTAGACACCAGTGGGATCACCTGACTATAGTTGGGAAGGGTGGGAGCTACAACATGGAGCTGGTCACTGCTCCTGTATAACTATTACAAACGAGGGAAAGTTGTGCTCACCACTAATTTTTAAAAACCATTAGGCAGGGGTGTCTTTAATATATTGATAATGGGTTGAGTGCTGAGGACTCTTGTATTTGTCTATATGTATTTTGTGGTCACACCCTCATTGCACCCCTGCCTAATGGTTTTAAAAATTAGTGGTGAGCACAACTTTCCCTTGTGTTTATATATATATATATATATATATATATATATATATATATATATATATATATTCTTATGCAGTAAAGCAGTGTATTATGTTGCACGTGATAAAGGATCATGTGTGGTCTACAATTTACTTTGACATTATTATACTGTTTGGCTCAGTTTTCTTTTTTTTTCGTCCTGTTAATAGGTTTATGATCCATCTTATCAGAAAGCCTGAGCCAACATATATCTTAATAGTTACTTTAAATGCACATTGGTACCATCTCCATGAACTTGTCAAAGGCAGGCAATTCACAGTTCATGTGGTGAGTAATGACCATGAATGATGCTTAATGCAATAAAACCTACATTTTGCTCCTGGATTTACAGGACCTGCCGTGAATGAAAGAATGAATGCTTATTTGTAGATAAGCCTGTACTTACAGCACTAAAACTTTTGTGAATTCACTGGGCATGCAATTTCTGCCTAGGGTTTTTCTGATTAAGTGCTTTTTTGTTTAAGTGCTAGTGATTAATATTTAAATGGTTTCTATCGAGAAAGTTTCAAGCAAGTAGATTACTTATAAGACTATTTTTATAAGCAGAGGGAGTAGCACCAGGGCAGATGCCTGCACATCTTTCTGTATACATGAGCATCTGAATGAGCTGTTTGAAAGAATTGCAGTTTTGCAGTAAAAGTAACCTAACCAAATGACCACTTTTTTGGAATTACAAATACCTGAAAAGGAAAAAATTATAAGCAGTTGAATCCAGAGGTCGAAATGGAAAAAGTGCTGCAAGCCATAGAAGAAGGTATATCTAAAATGATATAGCAATGTGTAATATAGACAAAATAGGGACGATAGAATTAAGGTGAAGGACACTGTTTTTGTGTGCATTTCAAATACAAGGTTGTAATTTGTAGAAAGAAACTGATATTTCTCTGCATGGGCTTCTTTAAAAAAGTAGGTATATTTATATATGGTGAGGGGGGGATTACAAGAACATTTTTGATAATGCAAGATTAATTTCAAGAAACGGCAAAGGGAGAAGGTGTTATAATATTACATTTGCAGTCCAATTAACAGCTTTCATAATCAACCCTCCTCATCTTTACAGTTAGTGATGTGAAAAATTATTCCTTTCAACCACCCAATGGTCTCCCTGTTCAGCATCACCAGTATGCTTAGAATTTAATTTTACATCACCAATTCTTCAATGGGAACATTGACCCAAATGCATACCAAAGTCATGTTATGGACTTTCAGTCTGGCCCAAAAGCTAGACATTAGGGATGGGTGAATTTTTTCGCCTTGTTTCGCCGCGAAAATGACGTCCATAGACTTGAATGGCATTTCGCCGCGCGACAATTTTTTTTGATGCCCGTAGACTTTAATGGGTGTCAGCGACATTTCGTCTGCTGCAAATTTTTGGCGAAACAGGTCAAATTTGCCCATCCCTACTAGACATGGGGAAATTCATAGAATTTCAAAACCTGTCAAACTGTTTCTAATCGTCTCAAACTGTGGCATGGAATTTCCTTGAAATTGTGGGGAATTTTAATATAATAAAATAAATATTTTGAATGCAAGGGGCTTGTAACACTCTCTCTGCATTTCTATGGAGTTTTACTATAGACTAATTGAATGCACAGACATGGGTCTCAATTTGCTGAATTTTACTTTACACTGATAACCTATCTCATAAAGGTTAAAGGAGAACTAAAGTTTAACTAAAGAAGTAGGCTAGAAATGTTGTACATTATGTTTTGGGCTTCTGTATCAGCAGAGGCGGGCCTGTCTGGCCGGGGCCGCCCTAGGCAGCCCAGCCGGCTAGCTCGCCCCCCATCTCTGTCTCACGCGCATGCAATGCGGCAGGGTTCACGTGCGCATTCGCAGTAACAACTTTCATGCACGCATAAACGGAAGCAGCATACTCGGGCGCAAGTCTAGTGCCAGGTCTGTCTAGGAGTATGGAGAAGATGTAGATGCCCAGCACCCCCCAATTGTTGCACCTTAGGCAGCTGCCTCTTCTGCCTAGCCCTAGTTTTGGCCCTGTGTACCAGCCCAAGGCAACTATAGCCCTTTAGCAGTAAAGGTCTGTGTCTCTATAGCTCCCCATCTTTTTTCTGCTGATTTACTGCACATGCTCTGTGCTGCTGTCACTTACTGAGCTTAAGGACTGAATCAAAATATACAGTACACACAGAATATAAATTTCACAATATAAGGCTGATTAGTAATTAATATAGATATTTACTACATGACAGCACAGAAACCAGTGCAGCTAGCATCGGAATCAGCCCTGTAGCATCTGCTTATATTACAGGCCAACCTCATTTTCTGCATGGAAATTTGCAACGACCCCTAAACTTAGCTTCTCAACAGCTGCTCAGAGCCCACTCAGCATGTGAGCGTCACAGACACTTTCCAAGATGGTGACCCCCTGTGACAAGTTTGAAGATCATTGCTGTTATTGACAAGCTGAAACTTAGTTAGTGCAATAAATTGAGTGTATAAAATATGGCATTTTTAACCATATTCATTTTTAGGGTTTCGTTTTTCATAAACATAACAACATAAACAATGAAAGTGTGTGAAATATCAAGTTGTAAATAAGTGTAAAACACATAAGGACACATGCTCTCCTTGCACTTCTGAATAGTTGTGCTCAATGATGCTCAGGCCTTCCTGGCACTTCTGTGCCTATTGTCACAAGAGAACACTGGAGTTCCCACAACCTCTGGACCAGGCGGTAGTTCCGGGGTTCCCCTCAGGGCCCTGCATCAATTATAGCAGTTCAGTTGCAATAAAAGAATAAAGTGCACACCACTCAGATGCCAAACACCAGAAATACTCCAGTGAACACTGGAAATGACAACAGAGAGACTTCAAAAATATTTGGTGCAACTACGAACAGGACACAATTGATGCATTGCATTGTGTGTGTGTGTGTGTGGGGGGGGGGGACATGGCGATTATGCTCAAAAATGCCCTTTGCTCCCTGCACTTGCAGACATACATGTACCCTAAGTATTGCATATATGTATATTCCAATTCGTCAATGCTTAACTGAGTTGGACTCCTTACCGAATGAATACAAGCATCCTTGTAATTCCTCTCTTATATGGCAGTTCCATATTAGCTTTGGATTTCACAAATGTGAATCTGTCTTTTTTTGGCAATTTTTTAATTTTACATAAATAACAAATAAAAAAACAAACAAATACAAAAAGTATTGTAGAAGTGATACCTATATTTGCTAACAATAAAAATACTTGCTTTCGGAGCACCAAGGTCCCTTCGTCAGGCAAAATACAAATGAAAGCTAGAAAGGCACAGCATATATTCTGTTAGATCAGTGAAAGGTATTCATGGGTAAAAGATTAGGAAGTTACAGCTAGATAGAGATCAAATGTAGAGATAATACAATGAATTAGGGTGGGTTGTAAATAGCCCAGGAGTCTGGTTTCTGTCAGGTCACATAGTGTGACATGAAACCTGACCCTAAATTAAGGCCCTTTCTTAATGTGTTAACGCCATACATTTGAATTCATAAATCTTCCTTTTCCGTTCAGTTTAAAAGTTCCCTTTTCGAATTAAGACCTGCATGGCCTTGAAGAATGTGATTTTGACTGCAGAATTGTTGCCCCACTGGTGTATCACATGATTTGGTGTTGATTTTATGTCTGTGATGGTTCATCCTTGTGCACAATTTTTGTCCTGTTTCACAAATGTATAATCCTCCTGTAGAGCACCTAGTACATGTAATCATGTATATCACATTGGATGAAGCACACGAATAGTGGTCCAGAATGGTGTAGACTTTTTGTGTATTCGGAATTGCAACTTGATCTTTGCACAGGATATATGTGCAGGTTTTACATCTGTTGCAGGGAAATGTACCTGCTTTAGTTGTTTTAGGAAGAGCACTTCTGACAATCATTTTCTTCAGATTAGGTGGTTGTCTATAAAACAAGAGAGGTAGTTCCGAGAATATTTGTTTTAGTCGGGTATCTGTATGGAGCATGGGTTGCAGGTTTCACATCTATTGCTGTTGCAGGGAAATGTACCTGCTTTAGTTGATTTAGCAACAGATGTGAAACCTGCAAATACATCCTGTGCAAAGATCCACAACTGAACATTATTAGAAAAATAGCCAGAGACCTGCAACCCATGCTGTGAGACCAGAGACCTGCAACAGTAAAAATTCTGCAATATCGTACTGTTATGAGTAAAAATGAATATGTTTAGTGGATCCTTCTTTGTTGATAAAATATTAAATTCATATTTCGTTTAAAGCATAGCTTTAACTAATAAATAATAAATATACTATAATATATCCTATTTGCAAATGCCAGATAAGATTAAACAGCACAAATCAATCATGTTTTTTTCCATGGTTTGTATTAACAGATTCAAATATAGTAGAAACAGCAGGTAACTTGAACAGCTTGAAGTTTTTACACACTTAAAGTAATATCATGCAGTTCTGCTTTGATCATTTATAGCAAGCTAGTTAGTTATAACTTGTAGACATTTCTTAGCTGATTGGAATAAAGAGGTTGGTCCAGATGACCTCTTGTCATGCAGATTTGTTAGTCACTCCTCTGCTTCTTGAATTAATTAATCTCTCATATTGGGTTTCATTTCAATAAATGAAGTAATTATTTTGATCTATGTTTGAAAGACTGGGTTTTTAAATCTATTATATTGACTTTTATTTTGGAAAACATTTTGAACAACGGGGGATGCATTCTGCAATAAGCAGTAGGAATAATACAAAATCATGTAGTATTAAGTTCTGTGCCGGGGGATTTACACTACTCAAATGTGGTAAATACTTTGGCTTTGGAACAGGGAGAGGCTATAAAAAACCTCTCATCTGATAAGGGGGCTCTGTTGTAATTATGGACACTATGATTATATTGCCTAGATTGAGAACCAATTAGCTGACAGAGAGGTGTATAAACCTCTAGATGGTGATCCAATTTTGGGTTTTATGTGTAAAAATAAAAATCTCCTAGATAGGAGGTTAGCTGCACTGTACAGCATGGTGGAGATACATTGATGATGTTTTTGTACTATGGCAGGGTGACGTGGAATTCCTATTTCGGTTCTGCGCTAAGCTGAATGAGGTACATCCGTCTATCGCTTTTTCACTTACATATGATGCTCAGAGCATACATTTCCTTGATGTGTTGATATATAAGGGTAATGATAAGTGACTGGGTACCTCATTATAGTCTAAACTGATCGCAAGCAAATTTTGCCAACATCCCCCACATACTAAAAATTCTATGCCAGTAAGTCTATCTAGAGTGAAAAGGCTAGTCGTGATACACAGAAATGAGAAATACAGGAGTAAAAGATGTGTCAGAAATTTAGGGACAGAGGATACCCTGAGAAAGTTATTTGTAGAGCCCAATATAGAGTGAACCATCCCTGTGAGAAAAAGGCACAAAATAGACATATACCTTTTGTAACTCATGTTACGTAAACACTGGCATATCTTGAGAAATGCTTATCCTAATATACAAGAATTTAAAGCTACACCCCTTGTGTCCTACCGGAGGGGTAGAACTATAGGTACTCAGTCACTTCCTCTGACCTTAAAACTACAACCCAAACAACATATACCTTTTTGGGAAGTAAATCAACAGGAATGTATCCTTGTTTAGGTTGTAACCAATGCCCCTATATTCTTAAGGGGAAGAATCTTTCTATCCCTGAAATGGAAAAAGTGTTAAACTACAGGGGTATTTGTGATCTATCTGCTGACCTGTCTGTGTGGTCTCATCTATATAGGTGAGACCAACCAGATGGTGAAGTCACGTAATATGACTTTACCTGTATTCAGACATTTTTTGGAAAAAGGCCATACTTCAGGTCAATTAAATTCATGGTATTGGAAAATGTGCCACCACTTAAAAGGGGAGGTAATCGAAAACTAAAACTTAAAAAGAGAGAAGTATTGTGGATTAATAGATTCAAATCACTATATCCAGCAGGCCTCAAACGAGACTATGATCTATATTTATTTCTTTAAGGATCCTTGCAGTTGGTCTGTTTGAAGTGCATTTATTGTGTTAAATGTGTACTAATAGTTAATATTGGTTGCTGTGACAACCGAACACTAGTACGATGACGTCACTTTCTGTGATGTGTTTAATAAGGCTTGATAAAGGGCAAGTTCATTGTCCAAAATGTCGCATTTGTGATGTGAATTACTGAATATATCCTGTTGCAAAGAAAATCCTGAGTGCCGCTTCTTATTTTCAAAGTCTCTATTGATATTGGGGAGGAGACAGCGTCCCTAAAGTGGCTGAGCACCAGGTTGAGTCTCACTGGTAAGTGTGCTGAGGTAACTCTGTATGTGTTCTATCTATAGTATCTAAAGGGGAAAATAAGCCCAAAATGGCATTTTGCCTAATGAAAGAAATTATAATGATAAGTGACTTTCCAATATACTTTAATTACAATTTTTTTCAATGATTTGTAAAGCAGTACCTGTCCCATGCTATCCTTCCTGGTAGTCCTGGATTTTAAACAATTCAACAGAAGCCAGCTGGTTAACAGACCTTTTAAAAAGCATGCATAGCAAAATCAAATACTGTAGCTACATAATTAATTTGGGTTGAAAAAAGACTACCAAGCCCAGCTTCTCTCCAATTATATGTGTTTACAAATATCTATACTAAACTGTCGATCTTGAGATCACTATTGCCTTTGATATTATGTTTAAACAAGATGTTATCTAATCCATTCTTAATAGCATTAATAGAATATTCCATCATAAAATCACCAGGCAGGGCATTCCACAACCACTGAGTGGGTTGCTCCATTGAGGAGGATGTTTTTAGTCCTATATGATGCAAAAGACACTGAAAGGGGAAATTGGGGACTTTTTGCCTGAAACACAACCCCTTTGTGGGTGTTCCATGGGTACCCGACCAACTGCATGGAATTTACCACAGGCTTGAAACATGTTGTGTGGCAATAAACACTTTTAAACAGTTAATTCCTGCTAGAGCACCTTATTCTTGTATACAGGTATTGGACCTATTATCCGGAATCATCGGGACCTGGGGCTTTTCAGATAACAGGTCTTTGCATAATTTGGATCTTCACTAGAAAATCATATAAACATTAAATAAACCCAATAGGCTGGTTTTGCTTCCAATAAGGATTCATTATATCTTAGTTGGGATCAAGTACAAGCAACTGTTTTATTATTACAGAGAAAAAGGGAATCATTTTTAAAATTTTGGATTATTTGATTATAAAGGAGTCTATGGGAGACGGCCTTTCCGTAATTCGGAACTTTCTGGATAACGGGTTTCCGGATAACGGATCAAATACCTGTACTATCTTTTTTTGGATTTATATGCATTAATGGTGAAGGTGCACACAAGAAAACTGGCAAAAAATGTATCATTCATAAGATTCATGGGAAGACAAACCACCTAATTTCTTTTTTATAGTCATTCACTACATTACTGAGAAGGTTGTTTTATGTTGCACTGCGCTGAGGTGAATGCACCAATAAACCTGCACTGTATATCCTACCCCTGATGTGGAAGTAGTTGGTAATGAGTTGCTAGGGTAGCCTGAACGGTTGTGCAATGATGATATCACATTGCTAGAATAAATGTTACATTCATTCATCAATTCATTCATTATTATTCTGTAGTTATGTTCATTATCACTGGCAATTACTTCTGTTTATTTGTGCTGCTGTATAGCAAGTTTGAATATTGCCTTTGTCTTTACATTTAACCCAAACTGTGTCTTTGCAAAAACAGCAGACCTAGCTGGATCTAGAGATATTTTGTCAAGACAAAACAACCATTTGACATTCATTTATACAGCAGTGTGGGTCTGGATAATGAATTTAGGAAATGAGATTTAGAAAACAAAGACCTGCAAAGGTAATGTCAGTCACATTCCACATTATGCAGTCCAGGTTTTGTTTATCGGTGTTTACTAAAATATGCAAATAAAATGCAGAAATCTGTCAGCCTCTTGTGTCAGTGGGTTTGCTAATAAAGTTGATGTGAAAAGTTCAAGCAGTGGAAGACCATAATTCACCTTCTTCCTCTTCCTATTTCTGAAAAAAACTTTCATTGAAACTACTCTGTTTTTATTGCATTAATAATTATTTTAACTGCAGTTAATTTGAAAAGCTAACGCATAACCTTACCCCAACAAACACATCTTTGCAGATTATTTCTAAATGCCTTAATTACATTTTAATATCAATCGGATTTCAGCACTGGAAACGAGAAAATCCCACTCACATATAGCACATTTCTAGAATAGCTTCAGTCAAAGGGAAGATTTAAATTTAGTACCCACACAACCACTGTGACATATGAGTAAACATTTCTGGCTAAAATCTTGATTGAACAAGCCGTAGGCGATTGGCAGCGTAGGACACTTGTCTATGAATACTTCTACGTTAATACATATTGTGAATTTCATCATGTGCAGGCAACCAGCTTGTTTGGAGTGAAAGAGTTATTTGTAATATGTATTTGCTTTATTCCTTGCTATAGTTAAATAAGGAGTGTTTATGCCTGATATACTACCATGCAAAGTAAAAGTGCAAAATGACCGATTATTCACCTAAACAACATCATAATAATAAAATGCATAGGTTGTTGTTGGCAGAAGTAATTCCCAATCATCTAATTGTGTTTTAAAGCCAGTATATTTGCTAGGAAGTGGACATTTACAGACAGCTTCATTATATCATGTTGTCCAGAGGACATGACTTTGCCAAAGTAACTCCAGAAGGCTTTGTTACAAGCGAGGGCTCTCAGATCTTCCCATTTCTTTCCCTTCATCCTCTCTTCTTCCTTAAAGTTTATATTCAACATCATCCTTGTTCTCACAGGGGTGTTCTTCGGCACTTTGATACTTCTATAGTCTTTGACCAATCACCACATCTTCTTATTCATCTTAGTGGCAGTCTTCTCCTCTTTTGCTTTTCTCCACAGGCATTCACTGAAGATAACATTGGTCCAGAACAAGGCAGGAAACCTTCTCAAGCACCAGTTGGCGTCTGTTGGTGATCTCACAGTGACCTTCCAGGTTTCACAGTCTAGTGATGTGCGGGTCGAGGAAAACTCGACCCGCACACGACCCCGCACCAGCCCGACCCACGCCCGACTTCAGCCTTCCATTTATAGTCCTGTGCATGCACTTATAAAACCGGAAGCCGGACGTGTAAGCAAGTAATGTGAAGTGACTTTTTCGAGAAAAATGTTGCTTTTTTTTTTTTATACTTTTTTGTTACGCCTTAAAAATTAGAAAATGGGCTTCTAGGTGACAAATTAGTTAGTAATTCGGTCCAATGTTTGAAGTAGACTGCATTATCCTTCATGCAAGCAACTATGTGGAATGCAGCCACCAATTTACAATCATCAGAATGTTTATACAGATGTTTCTTTAAACACATATCAAATCTTCAGGCTGAGAGGATGATCATGTATTTGGCCAGGCAACTTCAGTAAGTTAACCACTGCATTCTTGTGTGGCTGAACACACAAAAAAAGTCATGGCATGGCAATGCAGGTTGAATTATACAAGTCTAAGAGCCCTACAAACCAATGCAGTTACCAAATAAGAGCTGAAGTAGCAATTTTCTTTGTTCAATCTTGCAGTGCTGCCTATAAAAATATAGTTTGTTTGAGTTTTTATTTTGTCCAGTATATCATCTATTTTATCTGAGCTAGTTATTGTGGTACGTTTTGTATAGTTTCACTAAACTCTGGAAAAAAGGTCTTAAATAGCTTTCAAACCAACATTAAATAATGACCAGGAAATCCATGAGCTGATTTTCAGAATATAAATCCCAGCGTTTATTATGAATACAGATTTATACAAGTTGACTCTCTCATTCTGTACCCATGAGAAAGGTGTTAATCCCCCTGTATTTGAGTAATTAGGCAGAGGTTTATGCAGGCAACGAAGAAGAAAACAGGATGGCAGTTCTGCAAGAATCTTTGGCACTGAGCAGGAACTGTAATTATTAAAGGGGTATTACAGTGCTACGCAATATGTTGGCGCTATATATATACTGTACATGTTAATAATCTTACCAATTCTTTTTATACTTTTTAAATTTACCAAATATCACAAAAACCAGCACCCTCAAATTTCTTATCATTCCTTCTCTTGAATGCAAAAGTATATATTGTTAAACTCCATGCATAAATTGAAAATTCAAATTTTCAAATTTTTTTATGGTCAAAACTGTCAAATTCGACTTCGGAGTTATTTAAATTCAGAAGGCTATTGAAATATACAGTAAATATACAGTAAGCAGCCCTCTCGTTCCACTTATGTCCTTGAAGCTTAGATATCAGCAAAATATGCATTTTAGCCCTCAAAAAAACTATAGTAGAGGTCAGTTAATAATTTAAAAAAATGATCTAGGAGACTAATAGGCAAACTCTGCAATGTCTAACTTTTTTTCCAAAACTGAACATATATTATATATTATGATACGTCCTACGCTCCTTTTCTCATTAAAGTTACTTTTGAAATTATAACATTTCTTTAAATATTCAACCTGAAAAGGTTACATTATATAACCTTTTAGGTTAAATTCTGTTTCATTTAAATTTTCCTCCTCTTTTAATATGTACATAAATTCAGGACCCATATCATCCTAACAATGAGTTTTAGTGATATGATAATGTGTAGACATTACAACTTTGTAAAATAATTCACAGTTAACTCACATTTTAATAATATGAATAAAACCTTTTTTTTTTTACAAAAGAAGCTGAAGACAGTTGCCAACCCCAACTGTTTGCAAAGAGGTGGTTAATGTTTACCATTGTAGATCAAATTTAAGCAAACTAATAGCCTAACTGTTCTGACTACTGCTCATAGTGACTACACTATTGCACATTCTCCACCACTAATGACTAAATATGGCCAAGGTCAATAGGTGAAAGTGGCTAAATTTTGGGTCAGCAAAGCTCTAAATCTCCGTAAAATACCCCCACCATATGTGTGAATACATCATCATTATTTGGATTCAATATGGCCAAGGACAGCATTATGTTATAATGAGGTGCTGGGCCGATGTCATCTGCTCATATTGGGCCAGATTCAATTAATTGAGAAATAAGTTTATCATGTAAAAAATCATGGTTTAAAAAATACACATTTTCAAAACGTAAACATTAACATGCTTTTTTAAACAAATATTTCAAAATTATTCAAAGTAGAAAATAACACAAATGTTGATATGTAGGCATCCTTGTGTTGTGAAAGACCCTTCAACAGAATCTTCAAAAACAGTTTATGAAATTGATGATTTTGTTTTTTTCAATGTTCCATTTGAAATGTTATCATTTACTTGCCAAAATACTTTATTTAGCACCCACCCCAGGTTTAAATGTTTACTTTAAAAACCATAAATAAATTTGATGGACGCAGAGTAATGTAGCAAAACCAGACTGAATTATAAATGATGTAGAACTTATGTTTGTGTCAGTTGCAAGCGCAAGAATAATGTTCCATGCAGCAGACAAGCAATATGAAAATATGTTTTGCCGTCATAGGACCCGCAGTGTTTTAAAATCAAAGTGATATTTATTGATATAAGTCCAACATCTCTCTGTCTACATAAATGGATTAATCTGGTCACATTTCAAGAAAAAGGTGCCCTTTGTCATCACAGCTTTGAAAACAGAGCCTTGTAATGTTTCAACAATTCATATCATTTCAGCTGTTCTGAAAGAAATGCAAGACAGTTGGAGGCACTACGGCAACAGTATGTAAAATGAAAAAACTAATAATTTCTCTATATAATAACCTATTCTATTTCATTAAAGCAAAAATCGACCAAACTCCCATCCATAAATTTAATTCATTTATCAATAATTCTTCTAAAAAAAGTTAGAGCGAAAAAACGCTGAGACAAAATCGAGCGTCAACTTGAATATTACAATTGACGCTCTGAAAACTTGGCTTTATCGAATTGTCATTGCGAAAGTTTAACTTTATCAGACTTTATCAGATTGTTCGGTGAAAATCGGGTTACCCAGAGCATATCACAATGTCAACAAACAACATATATGAGAAGATGCTGCCTTACAAAAATTGTAAAAGATCTGGGGTCCATGACTGGACCTGAAGGATGATGTGTAGAGTTTTCCCCAAGGTTTTCTCTTCTACCCTAAACAGTCATAGCTCCCAATGTTCCAAATAACAAAGTTCCTAACCCACAATTCTTATTGAGAATGACACGATAAAATTGGTTGATTGTACTGTACTGATTGTATTGATTATTTTACTGGTTTTGGGTTTTGTTCCATTATGCATATACACATAATGTATTGTAATAACCAGTAAGATATACTGTATTTGAGATTCCTTCAATAAAAGAATAATAAAAAAAAACCAACTTCAGCGTTATCTACAGGGTCACTTTCTCTGGACATAATCCCAAACTCATTGGGGGTTATTTATGAGGGTGCATGGCACTAATTTACATATAATATATACATGTCCTTTATAAAAAGGCTTTTATGTTTATTACAGCCGTTTTTGGAAAAAACAACATGTAGATAATGTGTCTTTAGCGCAAGAGCTTTCAATGGCTCAACCTTGCTGCTGTAAATTTTGTCTGTAGATAAATATTGATGTTTATAATATGCATGTTTATAATAAGGTTTTTTTTTTGGAAAGACAGAGGTTTAGCCATTATAGAAGAAGGCAATCAAATAAATTAGTGCCCTGTTGTGCAGTGCCTATATCCATTTACCACTTGTTGTAGGCAGACAATGAATATTTGACTGAATAACAAATCCTACA
The DNA here is from genome assembly GCF_017654675.1 of Xenopus laevis. Lineage (NCBI taxonomy): Eukaryota > Metazoa > Chordata > Amphibia > Anura > Pipidae > Xenopus > Xenopus laevis. The sequence continues at coordinate 114,586,357 of NC_054381.1, read as the reverse complement.
AAAGAAATGTTGCTCTGTGCACTGAAACTCTATTTTTTTTTATTTTAGAAAGACAAACCAGTTAATATCCTGTCTTTTTTAGAAATTTGTTTGGAAAAATGTTTCAAAATCATAATCAGTGTGTAAAGTTTTTAAATATTTATACCAAAACAAATGATTGATGTTGACATGTGGGGACTAAAATAAAAAAGGTCAGAGGGTAATATAATAATAAGCATAGGATTGGCTAATCAGTAATTGAAAAAAAGAATACTTTTGCAACAAACAATTATATGCTTTCAATTTGGTCTGTATAAGTAGTGTGTAGACCACTGGAATATCCCCCTTTTTAACTTTTTTATGAATGTATTAAAAAAAGTCAGTAAGTAATTAACTCATAGACAGTCAGTGTTTAAAAAGTAAATCTCCAGGTCTAACGTATCTGGGCATATGTACACTACTTAACCTGTACCATAAACTTGCAGCTTATGCCCATTGGCACTATCTAGTTTGTGTGTCTAAATGCCCTGCCTACCTCGTATCATTATTTCACTACAGGCAGCAATAGTTTCCCATCAATGAAAACCACAATGGAAACAAAATGTATTTCCTTTTGGTTTAGAATTTGATTTGTTGGTGTTTTCATACTGCAGCATAAAATTCACTTCTGTAAACATAGCAATTTAAAGCAATTTTGTATCTTTATGAGACTGAGATGGGTATATTTTAGTAGGTTCTCTAGCCTCATTAGCAGCTTACTGGCATATCAAGGATAAGAGCCTTCTGAAGTCTACCCAAGAGAATCTAACTGCAGCAAGGAAACAACTATCAAAGTCTGTGAAAAGAGCAAAAAACACCCACAAATCTTATGCTGCCTTAGATATCCAATTTGAATTTTAATTTTAAAAGGAAACGGAATACTAAATAATTTATATTGCAAACAACATGCATTGAAATACAAAACAAATTTGTAGGATCCCAGTACAAATACACTTTACTGCATAATTTAAAACATTAAAGGGAACATTTATAAAAACTCTAGGCGCATGTGTTAGAGCACCAAGGGGTGTAATATCACCCTTATTTAATTAGCACTTGTGTCTGGGGTCTTATTGTGCTCAGTGCCATGCACTGGATTAAAAAATTATAGAACATAGAGCAGGCCCACAAGTACAAGACTTCTTTGCACTAACCAGCAAGTGTTAATGAGCAATTTATGTTTGAAGTAGGGGATGGGAGGGGGGCTGTCTATTTACCTTTCTCAGCATGTCCTGCATTTGGCAGCACTGTATTCATGTGGCAAGCAAGTCTTTGGGCTGGCTTGTATCATGAAAGGGTCAAGAAGCAAAGTGCAAAAAACAGGCACAGCCTGTCTCATTTTTCCCACATTGCACTCTGCCTCATGTGTGATTGCCCAGAGACACAGGTTTTTATGTTCCAGAATCCATCAATGTTCTACAAGCCAAACATTCATTGAATTATGGCTGTATGGTGTACCTATTTTTTAGCAAGGTGTGGATAAACAATTGAGGACAAACCCATTGCCTGCTAAACTACAATTAAACCAGTGAAGTTTAATGATTAGATGTTATGTTCTAACTTTCCAACTTTACTTACATGGTCAAAGAAGGGCCATGGCCTGTCTGTAACAAACCCAAAGGCAAAGAAAAACTGCTGTAAACAGTGGCATAAGTTAACATAGGGGCCTCTTCTAATCAGTTTACCTGCCTCCCTGCAGTTACAGGTTTACAGGTTTACAGGGAATCCCATGTATTATTTACATAGAATGCATATACCAAAACTATTTCTAAAGGCTTATGACATTACTATGCTCCCTCTACATTCTTCTTGACTATATTGGCAAAAATGATCTTTTGTGTACATTTTTAAAAACATCCCCATGCTTTAAAAAAAACAAACTATGTGCACATAAAAGTGTTTGGACCAGATTAAGTTTTTGAAGTGACTTAAAGACGGTGGAGGGAAAATAAGCCCCAATATCTTGAAATAAGTCCAACACCAACCCTCACTAATTAAACGGGACCTGTGACCCTAAGAAATAATTTTATGATCCTGTTTTATGATGTTAGTCAAGTAAAATAAACTTCACTTACACTATATAAGTTATTTCAATCTTGTTTCTTTTAGGCTTGGAAATCACAATCGCATCAGGCAGACAGCAGCTATTTTGTGAACACTGTTATTAAGGCAAAATTAATCACATTTTTTGTGGCAGTAATAGATATAAATACTTCTTACAAGTATTATGTTTTTAATTTTAAAATGAACACCCCACATTAGGCTTTTAGCAAAGTAATAATTATCATTTGCTAGTAATATGTAATTCTAGGAGGAATAGATGCAAACATTAATGACTCAACAGTTGCGTTTTTCAGCTGCCAGATTTATTACATAGATACGCAGACTAAAAACATTTTCTATGTTATTAAGTGTGAAGTTTCAATAGTTAATTATGTGGCAAGTAGATTTATGCAGTGAATGGTTATTAAATACCAGAAAGAGCCCTTCATAGCAGCCAGTTATTATTAAATTAACACATATTAATAGTTTCAGTGATTCTAAATTAAGTACTTATTTCAGCCAGCATTCTGGATTTCTGTTTAAAATTCAGTTTGAGAGAGCACATGAATATCTCAAGTGACAACTTAGTTATGAGTATTTCATTCTGCTTCCTCTTAACTGAAGCGGGGAAAAAATTGAGAGCAGTGTGATATTAATGACTGGAAATCAGAACAACTGAGTCTCAATTTGTATTTATAAGATTATATATATATATATATATATATATATATATATATATATATATATATATATATTACCCGGGTGCACGGTAAAAAATCCATATAGTGTGCAAATGACCAGCAACTCCAGGGATTTCTGTGAAAAATTCTTTATATAATTAAATGTGCAGTACAGCCAACGTGACGTTTCGATCCAATCTAGGACCTTTCTCAAGGCAACTCCACCCAAGTAGCCAATAGTGATGAATCAATTAAGGAAATTACATCATCAAAAAGTGACAAGTGCTATAAAGTAATAATGTTACCATTTAAATATCTAAAATGGATAAAAAATTACAATAATCTGTCAAAGTGCTCACTGTGATAAATAGAATAATATTAAAATACAATAGCAGATACCTAAAACGTTAAAATTCATGGTGGTGCTCAAAATTATGAAGAACATCGTACTATTTAATATGCGATATCTAGATAAATATATATAGAAAACCCAAAAGTATCCATCCCACTGTATATCTATATATTTATGTCCACCTGCTCTTCATGGCGGAAGAGCAGGTGGACCGAGGCGCAGGGTGATGACGCGCAGGGTCCAGCGTCCCCTTGGATACGTTTCCAGTAGCGGTGACTCAGAGGAGGACGCAAGTGCGCATACCCGCGTACCACAGCGGGATTTTCCAGACGCCGACACAACACCGGAAGGAGGAGGCGTGCAAGGTGCAGACGTGGAGGCCGGAAGCATCACAAGGGGCAGAGTACGGGGGAGACCGCCGCGACGGGGAATGAGATTGACGCAGGGAAAGTAATAAATCTTTCCAGCCACCAACTCACATCGGATGAGGTGAGCATTCTCTCACGGGGGTTATCCTTTGTGCCCTCAGTGACCACGCACAAGTTCAATAACATTGTCAATAACTATAAATTTACTCGTGGTCTTAATTTAAAGGAATATTATAAGCATACCAAACAAAACCCCACAGGAGACGATAATACACTCAGGATGCTGGGAGTTAAGAGTGATTTTGACCCAGGTACTGCCAATATATCCTTAAGAACTTTTTCAAGGATGCTGGATGAATCCACCAAACACATGCCAGAAACATTGGGACATCGGGGGAATTTAAACAAAAAGGAAAGGGCTGTATTAAAAACGTTAAGAGACAGGACAGATATCATCATTAAGCCGGCTGATAAAGGTGGAGCGGTGGTGGTCCTGGACTATCAATACTACAGGAATGAATTAATGTGTCAGTTATCAGATACGAAATGTTATCAGCCTTTAACCTTTGACCCCACTCTTAAATTTCAGGCACAATTGCTAAGAATTTTGGAGGATGCCAGCAAAAGCGGTTGGATTTCTGAGAAATTGTGTGGAGCACTGTATGTGGAACATCCGGTAAGACCCGTACTGTATTCCTTGCCTAAGATCCATAAACATCTTACACATCCACCAGGGAGACCGATAATAGCTGCAGTGGGTTCATTAACAGAAAAAATAGCCAAGTATGTAGACTTTTTAATACAACCTCTAGTGAGGGGTATTGGCTCATTTATACAGGACACCACGGATTTCCTTCATGTAATTGATAGCATTGTTTCTAAGGACTTGTCTTTTATTATGGTTACTATGGATGTGAGTAGCCTTTATACATGCATACCTCATGATGAGGGTTTAGAGGCCGTCAGAGACTTAATGTCCGATAATGCTCTGTATGAGGGACCACCGGTGGAGTTTGTACTTACACTCTTGGAATTTATATTAAGAAAGAATTATTTTAAGTTTGAAGCCCAATATTTCCTGCAACTCTCTGGAACGGCTATGGGTTCAAATGTAGCCCCCTCTTACGCTAATGCATTCATGCATAAATATGAGACACGTAATATCCTGGGCCACCAATTGTTTCGCAAATATGGGGGATATTACAGACGATATATCGATGACCTGTTTTTCTTGTGGTTTGGGCCTGAACAGGAGTTACTGTGTTTTGTGGATGATCTTAATAAACTTGCTACAATGGTTAGATTTACCCTACATTATGATTTTCACTCTATACAATTTCTGGATGTGATGATATATAAAGATCATAGACTCCTTAAACTGCACACAAAAATCTATCAGAAACCCACAGATAGAAACACACTACTTCATTACAGCAGTAGTCATCCAAGACACCTTCTTAATTCCCTCCCGAGATCACAGATGTTAAGGGCCATAAGGATAACCAGTGATCAACAAGAAAGGGTGGTGGCTTTAAATAATATGGCACTGCAATTTTTGGAGCGTGGCTATCCGGAAAAATTGATACATGAAACCAAAAAATGGGCCTTGAATCTTGACCGGATGGAAGTGTTAAAGGGTAACACCAACCAGGGACAAGAGATTAGAATAAAACAAAATGCATTGTATTATACTACTACTTATGATGCCCGTGCTCCACTAATGAAGGATTATGTCTTGCAGCATTGGCCTATCATTAAAACGGATAGAGAACTTACTGCGGTACAAAATGATCGAGTGTGTTTTGGATATAAGAGAAACAAGAATTTAAAGGAATTGCTGTCATCCGCAGATCCGGTAGGCAAATAAATGACTGTACAATGTGGGTTTCAAAAACTGGGATCGTTTAAATGTGGCAATTGTGTTATGTGTAACACTCTCATAACTGGAGATAAATTCTTTCATCCACATACAGGCAAAACCTACCAAATCAGATACAGGCTTACGTGTACATCACGAAATGTTATCTATATTATTAAATGCCCCTGCGGGCTAGTGTATTGTGGGAAGACGAATAGACAATTGAGGGAACGCATTTGTATGCATCGATCCACAATACGAGACGCTTTAGACCCTAAACCTAAACAGAATGCTAAACAGGATATTTCTAAACAGCCCGTAGCACAACATTGGCTACACGCAAAACATCCGGCATCAGCATTTAAATGTATGCCAATAGACTGTATTGTGGATTCAGTTAGAGGGGGCAATACTGATAAGAGACTTCTTCAGAGGGAGGCATTTTGGACTTTTGAGCTGGACTGCGTGGCCCCTAGGGGCCTGAACAAGGCATTGCAACTAAATTGCTTTCTAAATGAAAGATGATTGATGTACTCCCGGAATTCCTAGGACTCTTACATATATGAGGTTCCTTTTTCTGGCTTGAAGGCGACATTGGAACCTTTGTGGGACCCTCGGGTGTTTTTGGATCCTTTTGCTAAGCTTCATATATTAATTCTCATTTCTATATTCTCATTTCTATATTTGATTTTGTTTTGTTTTGTTTTGGATTACTATTGCCATTTGGGAATATTTAACTTAGTTTAATTTAAATGATGTGTAACGTAAAATAGCTTGGCCTCCGATAAATATTTAAATACATAAATATATAGATATACAGTGGGATGGATACTTTTGGGTTTTCTATATATATTTATCTAGATATCGCATATTAAATAGTACGATGTTCTTCATAATTTTGAGCACCACCATGAATTTAATAATAATTTAATATTATTCTATTTATCACAGTGAGCACTTTGACAGATTAATGTAATTTTTTATCCATTTTAGATATTTAAATGGTAACATTATTACTTTATAGCACTTGTCACTTTTTGATGATGTAATTTCCTTAATTGATTCATCACTATTGGCTACTTATACCCCTATGGGTATAGGGTGGAGTTGCCTTGAGAAAGGTCCTAGATTGGACCGAAACGTCACGTTGGCTGTACTGCACATTTAATTATATAAAGAATTTTTCACAGAAATCCCTGGAGTTGCTGGTCATTTGCACACTATATGGATTTTTTACCGTGCACCCGGGTAATCGATGCGATACGGTGTGCCACCCAGACGAATACATATATATATATATATAGCTAGCAAAGGGAAAGGATTGCTCACCACTGCACAAGTTTAAATCATTAGGTAGGGAACACAAATATTATACAAAGACAAGAAATCCTCCACATTCACCCATATCTTACATTAAGGACATTTAGGGGGTTATTTATCAAAGGTCGAGTTTGTGGAATTTTTTCTACCTCAAATAAACTCGAATGTTTGCTTATTTATGAAAAAAATTGAATGTAAAAAACTCAATCGAATTTAATCAGGGGGAAAAACTCAAACACTCAAATTGATCAAGTAATGGGCTAAAAAAAACCTTGAATTGATTGAGTTTTCAAGCAAAAACTCTGAAAATCATGAAGGTTACAGGCATCTTCAAATGGTTTAAGGGACCTCTGCCATTGACTTCTACATGTACTCAACAGGTTTTAGCTGTAGTATTTTTGGATTCAGTCTTTTAGCAGCTTCGGGGCATAATAAATCTTGACAAATTCAGAGAAAAAAACTTGATTTCAGCCTTTAATAAACAACCCCTTAGATATTATGTGCTATAGCTGTTGCTTGTCTATATATTGCAGTGCAGCAGAACCCTCGATTTTATTTTCCCAGGGGATCGTGTCTTTTGGGAAGCAGTTGTAAAATCCAGGGATGTAAAATCAGGGTTCAACTTTGTTTTGCTAACTGAGTAGTTATGTCAGCAGGATCTGGACAAAAAGAGAGAGAGAGAGAGAGAGAGAGAGAGAGAGAGAGAGAGAGAGAGAGAGAGAGAGAGAGAGAGAGAGAGAATATATCCTTGCAGGGGCATACCTCCCAACTGTCCCCTTTTTCATGGGACAGTCCTGATTTTCTCTTTCATCTCCTGCACTGAACAACAACATACAAAGTTTCTAAAACTTATATAAGAGGCTTTTGCCCGATACATTGGGGAAACTGTGACATGCAGCTCAAAGGGCAATTCATCTTGATTACCAAAACATTAATAACACATGAAACCTGACTCTAAAACCCCCAGAAATGTGTTCAAACTTTCTACAGCCTGCCAAATGTTGTAAATATGGTTTGGCCATAAATGAGTCAAACAGTTTAAGAAACAAAATAACATTGCGAGATGTGGATTTTTATTCTTATTGGTGCAAATTGTCTTTCTCCAGTAACGTAACTAGAGGGGGGCAGGCCCCCTACGTACGCCCGGAACTCCGTCCAAGTCAGTGATGCGAGAGCTGCCGGAGGGCCCTGGCCCAAACGCACCCCCTGCTCCCCCGGTAGTTACTCCACTGTCTTTCTCTTTGCGACTTTAATTACATTCCCCCTAAGTCTTCCAGCACAGCACCCCCTCTCCTGGCTGGTTCCTCCCTTCCTCTTCCTCTCTGGTTCTCTCTGGCTGGGCTGCTAATAGCCTTCTCAATGCACTTACTGTAGCAAGGGCTTGTAGGGAATGTAATTCTTAGACTTACTATAACCCCCAAACAACAGTGCTGCAAGAAATATCAAATGCTTGAAGTATCTGACTTATCAAATCAGGTGAGCAATTTAGTAATCCATTGTCCATTTATACTAATAATTGTCCCACAATATAATGTTCATCAAGTCTGCACACAGTAGAGTGCTACACATACATACATACAAAATGGGTCTATGGGAAATGGCCTTCCCATAAATCGTAGCTTTTATAAACAACAGGTTCCAGGATAATGGATCCCATACTTATACTGCAGTAAGTGAATCAGAAATTGGCTACTGTAAGAGTAACGGCTAGTGATGGGCGAATAAACTTGCCAGGTTTGATTTTGTGGCAAATTTCTGCGTTTGGACACCGTCGTGAAATTGCGGCAAAAATTTGGTGTGAAAAATGCACCACATCGAAAAAAAATTTTAGCATGCGTCGGAATAGTTGCATGCATAACAATTGTCACGTGTCAAAATTATTCGGACGCCCATGCATGTGGACAAAATAGGTGCGCGTTTAAAAATTGTCGCAGTCGTGAAAATTGACGCGCGTCAAAAGAATTTTGATGCCCATTGACTTCAATGCATTTGCGAATTTTTCACTGTTTTGCGTATTTCGCAAATTCACCCATCACTAGTAACGGCCCATAAGTAACCAAGCTTCTAAATAACCTTTTCGCCAGGACTTAAAAACATATTAAGACTTTGTTTTGCCACATGTCTGTTTTTCACCCAGACAGCCCAGTTTTTGGAAGGGCTGTCTGGGTGAAAACTGCCTGTCCAGATTTCCAAATTAGGAAATCTGGAAAGGACATTGAAGTCAATGTTATGGCGATCAGCCAATCGCTAATCACCATGTCATCAGCCCCACCCTCGACATCATCAGCCCAACATCAGCACTCTGCCCCTGGCGTTATCCACCCGCCCCTGGTAATATTACATAAAAAAATGGTTTGACTATAGTGTTAGCATGATCTTGGAAGGAGAGGGAAGCTACCGATTACCACTAGGGATGTCGCGGACTGTTCTGCGGCGAACTTGTTCGCGCGAACATCGGCTGTTCGCGCGAACATCGGCTGTTCGCGTCCGCCGCAAGTTCGCGAACGTCGCGCGACGTTCGCCAATAGGCGTTCGCGTCAAAATCGTTCGACCATTCGACCATTCGGTCGCTAAAATCGAACGATTTTCGTTCGATTCGAACGAAAATCGTTCGATCGAACGATTAAAATCCTTCGATCGTTCGAATCGAACGATTTTCGGATGTTCGAAGTTCGCGAACTGTTCGCGAACTGTTCGCATTTTTTGCCGGTGTTCGCGAACGGCGTTCGCGAACACATTATCGGCGGTTCGCTACATCCCTAATTACCACCAGACAATGTGCTGAATTATTGTATAATTAAATATCATACAACCAGTAGTAATAGTAAAGTGAGAAGTCTACTGGTTTAGGTCAAAAGTTCAGTTTTTTTAAGTTTAAAGGAGAACTAAAGCCTAACTAAAGAAGTAGGCTAGCAATGTTTACATTATGTTTTGGGCTTCTATACCAGCCCAAGGGAACTGCAGCACTTTAGCAGAGAAGATCCGTTTCTCCAGAGATGCCCCAGTAGCCCCCATCTTCTTCTTTGCTGATTTACTACACATGCTCTGTGCTGCTGTCACTTATTGAGTTTGGGACTGACTCAAAATATACAGTACTCATAGAATATAAATGTCACAATATAAGGCTGATTAGTAATTAATACATATAATCACTACATGGCAGCACAGAAACCAGTGCGACTAGCATCAGCATTTAATCATCAGCCCTGCAGCATCAGCTTATATTACAGGCTCATTTTCTGCTTGATAATTTGTGACGACTAGGGATGTAGCGAACCGCCGATAATGTGTTCGCGAACGCCGTTCGCGAACACCGGCAAAAAATGCGAACAGTTCGCGAACAGTTCGCGAACTTCGAACATCCGAAAATCGTTCGATTCGAACGATCGAAGGATTTTAATCGTTCGATCGAACGATTTTCGTTTGAATCGAACGAAAATCGTTCGATTTTAGCGACCGAATGGTCGAATGGTCGAACGATTTTGACGCGAACGCCTATTGGCGAACGTCGCGCGACGTTCGCGAACTTGCGGCGGACGCGAACAGCCGATGTTCGCGCGAACAAGTTCGCCGCAGAACAGTCCGCGGCATCCCTAGTGACGACCCCTAAGCTTAGCTTCTCAACAGCTGCTCAGAGCGCACTAAGCATGTGAGTGTCTCAGACACTTTCCAAGTTGGTGACCTCCTGTGACACGTCTAAAGGCCTGGATCATTGAAACTGATAATTTAGGTTGATGCAATTAGTTCAGCATGCAAAATATGGCATTTTTAGCCATATTCATTTTTAAGGTTCTCCTTAAAAGTGATTTTGATTTATCCAGAGGGTGATGGCTACAGCAACACAGTTTCTGAGTAGGGAAAAGGGCATAGGGTTGCGAGTGGGTATGACAAGGGAAGTTGGGAGACTTCTGAGACAGTTAAAGGATCAAAGGAATCAATGCATGCATACAGGAGCTTAATAAGGAGGACATAGTTTGCATCTGGAGAAGTAGTGATCTGGTTGTGGATGCAAAAACTTTGTTTTTGAACAAGGAGAATTTTTGGAAAGCTGAGTGATTCTGTTGATGCAGTACATGATACATGAATATAGAAAACAGGCATCAGTGATTGTTTTTGTAGTTGTTTAGATATTATAGTATTCTTGCATGGCCTTTTAATAATTCATAATTGAGACACAACAGGAAACATTTACCAATGAAGTTGGCTTGCATAGGATTTTTTCCACATACACTTGGGGGGTCATTTACTAACAATCGAATTTAGAATTTTTCCACGAATCTCCAAAAATTTGCGGTTTTCTAATTTTCTAAAATTCAAGATTTATTAAAGTGGACCTGTCACCCACACATAAAAAGTTGTATAATGAAAGTCCTTTGCAAAAGAGGCGGGCAGTCACTTACTTACTTACTTACTTACTACAGTCACTTACTCACTTACTTTCACTTTCCATTCAGTAATTTCTAGATGTCAGTGCACTTCTTACATTCCCCTTCACTCCTCACACTCTATAATTGTGTATGGTAGCATGCATGGGCATTAGGTCCCCAATTCTGGCACATACACAAGATTTTGGGGTGATAAACATCTTGCCTTGTCACAAAATGGCACCTGCCTGCTTACTATGACTGTAAATTCCAAGACTGAAGGAAACAATAATTATAGTGTGAGTAAACTTTATTTTGCTCAACTAACATGATAGAAAAGAATTTGTAATTATTTCTTAGGGTGACAGGTCCCCTTTAAGTGTAAAAACCACCAAAAACCACTAATACAAACCTTTGCCAGCTAAACGTTGTCAAGGTCCTATAGAAGTCAATGGGAGCTGCATTGAGCTTTTTGGACCGCTCTAAATCAATTGGGACTTTTAGACGTTTTCGTTTTTTTGCTAGGAATTGTTCGAAAAACTTGAAAGTATTTTTTTTAAATAAGAAAATTGACCGTTTATACTTTTTTAATTCAGATTTTGTAATAAATCTCATGACATTCATAGCTTTAGAGTTTGTGAGTTAAGACGTGGTTTCAAAAACCACTAAAACCATGAAAATGAGACTGTTGATAAATAGGCCCCTTGGTGTTTTAAATACGTTGCATTCTCTGGAAAAAAATATGCTTGCAAGGTACAAGTACATTAAGGGGCATTATAGACAGATAGTGGGGTGACTTTTTTTTAGCTAAAAATACAGTGCATGTTCTTCTTACAGATGACAGAAATCAGCAGTTTTACTAATCTCAGCCAGTGCTAATATCAGCATATACTTTTTTCACTATGCTTACTTCAGAATTTGTTGCAGTTCAAATTTGCTAGCGCAAATTAAATGTTGGCAATGCTTTGTAACAAACTAATCATCTATAAACCTTGATTTTTCACCTGAAATATTTTTGTATACCCCTGCCAAAATGTTAACCTCAATATTTTAATTATTTGAACAATTTAAAAGGAATATGGAATTTAAAAAGATAAAATGCAAATTATTAATTATTGGTCTTCATTATGTATTTATTATAGGTTCTTCTGATTCTTTCCAACTTTCAAATAGGAGTCACTGATTCCATCTACAATTCTCTGCAAGACTACAATTGTATTGTGATTGCTACTTTTTATTACTCATCTTTCTATTCAGGCTTCTCCTATTCATATTCCAGTCTCTTGTTCAAATCTATGCATGGTTGCTAGGGGAATTTGGACCCCAACAACTTGCAAACTGTAGAACTGCTGAATAAAAAACTAAATAGCTCAAAAACTATAAATAATAAAACATGAAAACCAATTTCAAATTGTCTCAGAATTTCACTCTCTTCATCATGCCAAAAGTTAACTGAACGCTGAACAACCCTTTAAGGGAAATAAAACATACTTGAAATGGAGTCAAATGATTTTTACATTTTCCTGGCAAGAGGTACTGTATGTGGTCCATATATTTAAGTAAACATGAAGACATGTAATAGGCAAAGTCCAAGAACAACCTGGGTCAACAAAAGGGATTAAAAGAAAATAAATCTCCAGGGGCTAGCCTTATAACCAAATAATGACTGCAAGGCCTGCTGGGCATATTTACAATATTAACATTGGAGACAAACATCACATCACAGATTTAGAAATATAATCCCTACAATATGCTGAATCACTGAAGCATTCCTTTATTGAAGGAAACCAAACAGAACACTAAATACCTGTATTGAAAGTCTTTTTAATCCCATGCAGTATGACACATCAGCCTGCACTAACATATGGCAGAATAACAGTCTTTTATACAATACAGAGTTCTGATTATAAACATATTGCTGAATAAAAACCTGTGACTTTATTCTAGGAACCATATCACTGCCAATTTCATATACCTAATTATGTGCAATCTTTAGAGAGCATAAGGGACTTGTTTGCTTAAACCTTCTAGGTAACATATTGGACAAAATCAGAGAAAAGCATATTCATCAAAGAAAAACAAGCCCAGATCGAACCTGCAGGTGGGAAGAAAGCTGTTGCCAAGTGAATAGTGGTGTTTTAATTTACATAAGCTACCGATGTAAATATATAACAACATATGTAAATATATAGCAGAAATTGCCTTTTAAATAGTATATTGAGTTCTTTGAGTTCCATAACATGAAGGGCACCCACCTAAAACACATAAAGTGTGTCACTAATCCCTGACAAAAATTGTGTGTGTTGTATATGATTAATGACTTTACCCTTTCCTCACTAAAGATAAAAGACACTTGAACATGCTGGGTGTGTTCCAGGTCCATCTAATACAAAAGGGAATTACACAGCATTTTTCTGCCATTAGCCTTGCACCACAGCACAGACTCAATATCTCCTTCCATGACTGATTACAAAGGAAATATTCTACAATGTTATAACATCACATTGTCAGAACAAATTCCCACTCTTATATAAGAGATCACATTTGTACCAGTTACAGGTATAAATAGTATATTGTATTATAGTGCCCTATGGTGTGGTAGTGGATATCTTCACTTGTCGTGGTCTCTCTCGGGTTGCTTTGTAGTAGTAATGGATTGCCCGTGGATCCAATATATGTCACTCTTCCCCCTTTGGCCAGATTCAATTCAATGAGAAGAATTTATCTCCTGGTTTATCACGTGATTACTCATGAACGATATTCAATTCCAGAAGATATAACTTTTCTCCAAATTCAGTTCTAGTTTTTCCCATAGACTGCAATAAAGTTTTCACGTGATAAACGGTGAGATAAGTTTTTCTGAATTGAATTGCATCCCAAATTGAATCTCGTCCATGAGTTTTCACATGATAAACCTTTTTCTCACTGAATAGAATCTGGTCCTTTATATGCTGATGGGTAGTTTAGTGGGACAGTCCTGAAATGTGAGTTTAATAAGACTTGAGAATCCTCATGTGTATTCAAAACTACATAGATTCTTTGCCTGAGAATGAGGGAAACTTTCAGTTTGAGATTCTTACCCCAGACTCTGCAGTGTTTATGTGAATTTCAATTCAAGAGAGCGTAACCATTCACAGGCCTCGAAGGGAGAGTAAAAAGATTGTAAAAAAACTGTACCTACAGTTGGGTCAGGTTCTGCATGTAGTAGAGTATGGCTTTCTGGCTTCCAGGAATCTTGTATGCTACTTCGGCAATCCAGTAATCTGAATATAGAGATATTATGGATTTGTCATACAATTATGAATGTGTGCTATGAATGGTCTGGGAGGCACAACATATATTGGTGCCCTTGTAGCAATTCTGTGGGCTGTTTGGACCTCTAGGCATACCCAATACCTAAGAAAATAATCCATAAATGATTTTCTTCATTCCTTTCTGGTAGACTGATCAATCTGATGTTGCTCCATATTGTCTTGCTTTCCAGATCACCTACTTTTTTCTTCCATTGGCTGATTTGCAATTGTATTTCTTGAGTTGTTGGCGTGAGCCACATATATCTTCTAGAAATACAAGTCAGGCCTCTTCTTCATTCACTCATTCTCTGACTTTTCCAGATCATTTTTTCAGTGATACTTGAGTTCATCTGGTTTGAACCTTATTGATGCCTGGAAGGATTTTTGTCATTGATGAACTGCCTTGAGCAGATTATGGCGTGCTGGCTGGGATTGTGTCTGTTTGCCTGTTGATCTGCTTCTGCTCCAGGAGGCACAGACACTATTAACTAATCTTTGTAAATTTGCCAGCGACGGCTTCGCTCACATCACAATACTTCGCCAGGCGTAGATTCTGAGATAAACAGCTTTTTCTTTTCTCTGTTTAGGGAAAGCTGGTAAATACATTAAGTGCATTTAATTTCTTTTTGTGTGAGATATAGTTTCTAAGGGGAACATTTTTTAAAGTTAATAAGGGGTTGTTATATGCAAACAGCATTTTCTCTTCTGCTAAGGCTTAGGGGCACATTTACTAAGCTCGAAAGAATGATAAGAATAAAAAAAACTTCAAATTTCGAAGGTTTTTTTTGGCTACTTCTACCATCGAATTGGCTACTGCGACCTTCGACTACGACTCCGACTTCGAAGCAAACGATTCTAACTAAAAATCGTTCGACTATTCGACCATTCGATAGTCGAAGTACTGTCTCTTTAAAAAAAACTTCGACCACCTACTTCGCCACCTAAAACCTACCGAGGTACAATGTTAGCCTATGGGGAAGGCTATGGGGATAGGCTTTCTAGGCAATTTCTGATTGAAGGAAAATCGTTCGATCGATGGATTAATTAACCCTCGATATTCGACCATTAGTAAATGTGCCCCTTAGTGTTCTTGAAACCAAACCAATTACACTTAGAAGTTTGGGGAAAGTAATGATAATGGGGGATTTTAATTATCCAGATATTGACTGGAGCAACAGTACTGCCAGATGAGTTAATGGGAACAAGTTAATAAACTTGCTGCATGACAATTTTATGGCACAAATTGTCGAGGAGCCAACTGGAACAAATGCTATACTAGATCTAGTGGTCTCTAATGACCCAGAACATATAGAAAATGTGCAAGTAACTGAACCCTTGGGTAATAGTGACCATAATGTTGTATCATTTAATGGCTGGTGCAAAAAACAAATATACACTGGGGCAACAAAAACCATGAATTTCAGAAAAGCTATTGTAATTTTAGTGCCTTGAGGGCTGCCCTTCAGAGCATAGATTGGGGCATTATGTTTTCATCTAAAAACACAAAAAAGAAATGGTTGTCATTTAAATTGATATTACTATTCTCAATTTATTCCCTTAAGGACTTAATATAGAAGCCCTAAGAATCAGCCAATGTGGCTTAATATTGATAGGGAGGACCACATGTCATATGTTCAATATGGTACCAGTATTAAATTTATGTTTGCAAATGCAAGAAGTCTGACTGGTAAAATGGGAGAGCTGGAGGTGCTGGTGTTGGAAGGAAAATATGATTTGATTGGTGTGGCCAAAACATGGCTGAATGAGTCGCATGACTGGACGGTAAATATCAGTGGCTATACTTTGTTTCGGAGGGACAGAGGCAATAGAAAAGGAGGAGGGGTATGTCTGTTTGTTAGGCAGGATTTAAAAGACTATATAAAGGAGGAGGTTATGTTAGAAAATGAGGGGGCAGAAGTCTTATGGGTGGAGTTCTTCACCAATTGTAAAGAATCCAGCATATTAATTGTAGGTGTATGCTATAGACCCCCTAATGTAAGTGAGGAGGAAGAGACAAAGCTCCTAATGCAAATAGAAAAGGCTGCTAGTATGGGTAAAGTAATGTTAATGGGAGATTTTAATTACCCAGATATTGACTGGAACAACAGTACTGCCACATCAGTTAATTGGAACAAATTTATAAACTTGTTGCATGACAATTTTATGGCACAGGTTGTTGAGGAGCCTACCAGAAGAAAATGCTATTCTGGATTTAGTGATCTCAAATGACCCAGAACTTATAGCAAATGTGCAAGTCATTGAACTCCTGGGTAATAGTGATCATAATGTTATATCATTTAATGTCTGGTGCAAAAATCAAATATATACTGGGGCAACAAAAACCATGAATTTTGGAAAAGCTAATTTTAGTGCCTTGAGGGCTGCCCTGCAGAGTTTTGATTGGGGCATTAAGTTTTCAGCTAAAAACACAGAACAGAAATGGTTGTCATTTAAAATGATATTAAATCATTACTGTTCTCAATTTATTCCCTTAAGAAGTAAATGTGGAAGCTCTAAGAATCATCCTATGTGGCAGAAGTAAAGAAGTTAATAGGGAAGAAGAGAAAGGCATTTAAAAACTACAAATCTGTTGGGACAGAAGCTACATTTAATGACTATAAACACTGTAATAAATGTTGTAAATCAGCAATCCGAAGGCAAAGAAAGGAAATGAAGAGTTAATTGTGATGGAGGTGAAAACTAACCTTAAAAAGTTTTTTAAATATATTAATAGTAAAAAGATGCAGGTTGAGAGTGTTGCTCCATTAAATAATGGTACCAGTATGGTTGTAACAGATACAGAAAAGGCAAATGTGTTAAATCTGTTATTTTCTTCATTGTATACAATAGAGGAGTCTGCGTTCCCAGGCTCACTTTATAGCTGCACTAATGGCTCAGCTCAATCTAGTCAGTGGCTGACTCAGGATATGATTCATAAAGCTTTAATAAAAATGTATGTAAACAAGGCTCCAGGGCCTGATGGCATTCACCCCCGGGTTCAAAGAGAGCTTAGTTCAGTTTTAGACCAGCCCCTATTTCTTATTTTCTCAGATTCACTTTCATCTGGTATGGTGCCTATGGATTGGAGAAAAGCTGATGTTATTCCAATATTTAAAAAGGGATTACGATCTCAGACTGGCAATTATAGGCCAGTAAGCTTGACATCTGTGGTGGGCAAATGATTTGAATGCTTGTTAAGGGATCACAATCAAAATTTTGTCCTATTGAATGGCATTATGAGCAGCAATCAGCATGGCTTTATGAAGGATAGCAATTCCAAGCAATGTAGTGTGGATTAGCACACCCACCTTCTAGGTCAGCAAAGATATGCCTGGTGCACGTGGGTGGAGGCTCGGCAACCCCCCAAAGCAGTAGTGTAGAAAGAACCTCACGGCACACAGGTCTGCATGAAGTTTTCAGTGATTTATTGAAGCGGAGTGCACAGCAACGTTTCGGGGTCACCCCCTTTGTCAAGCAAGCAAGCAACTTTTATGAAGGATAGGTCATGTCAGAAAAATTTGATTGCTTTTTATGATGAGGTAAGTAAGATGCTGGACAGTGGGGGGGGGCAGTAGATGCGGGTTGAGCATGTTACTCATTTAAATAATGGTACCAGTATGATTGTAACAGATATAGAAAAGGAAAATGTGCTAAATCAGTTATTTTATTCAGTGTACACACTAGAGGAGTCAGTTGCCAGGCTCACTTCATAGTTGTGCTGTTGGCTCAGCTCAGTCTAACCAGTGGCTCACTCAGGATATGATTCATAAAGATTTCATAAAGCTACCTAGGCTGATACGTTAGACAGCTTTATGAAGAGGTTGGATGGCATTTTAGCAAGTGAGGGAATACAGGGTTATGGAAGATACAGTAGCTCATAGTACAAGTTGATCCAGGGACTAGTCCGATTGCCATTTTATTGAGTCAGGAAGGAACTTTTTCCCCCTCTAAGGGAAATTGGAGAGGCTTCAAATGGGGTTTTTGCCTTTATCTGGATCAACTAGCAGTTAGGCAGGTTAAAATAGAGTTAAAAGGTTGAACCTTAAGGACATGTGTCTTTTTTCAACCTAACTTACTATGTTACTATGTTATGTTACTATGTTAATATGTTACTATGAATTGCTCAATCTTTTTGTGTTTTGCTTGAAAACCCAGCGCAAACCACGAAATCTTCAAATTGGAATAGGGACATCTTCCATTGACCTATACATGACCTAGACAAGTCTGAGATGGCAGATTTTTGGATTCAGGTTTTTTTTAGCATGGCCATGTTCTTTTATAAGAGGAAATGTCATCATGGTGATACAACAACCCATTTTTGGGTTCTGGCTCATAGCATTAAAATATACTTGTACTATTTATGCTTTTGTTTATACAGCACCACAATGTTTACACTCAGGTCAGGGAAATTTAAAAATAAGCAAACCAGTACAAGAGCAGCCAGCTGTGTTTAGTGCTGAAATTTTTTAAATCCAGTTTCAAAAGAGAGTTCCTGCAAGTCAAGCATTCCTATCAAAGAATACAAATTGTCTATTTCATTGCTTCAAAATGAAATGCTTCCAAAGAGTGTAATGGAAGCTATTTTGAGCCCTATGTGTCAAATTTATGGCAGTAGTAGTTTGAAACCACACATCTGACACACAAGGCTCAGCAAAATACTGCTATTATACTCCATGTAGGAAGAGGATTTTGCAAGCACAGTATAGGCAAAGTTTGCTGTTTGAGAGATTTATCATAAAGAAGGCACGATATTAGGGGTCCCCAACCGTTTTTTTTACCCATGAGTCACATTCAAATATAAAAAGAGTTGGGAAGCAACAAAGCATGAAAAAAGTTTTTGGGGATGCCAAATAAGTCCTGTGACTGGCTATTTGGTAGCTCCTATGTGGACTAGAAACCTACAAAAGGCTCTATTTGGCAGCTCACTTGGTTTTTATGCAAAAACTTGCCTCCAAGCCTGGAATTCAAAAATATGTATCTGCTTTGAGGCCACTTGGAGCAACATCCAAGAGGTTGGTGAGCAACATGTTGCTTGTGAGCCTCTGGCTGGGGATCACTGCTCTATACCATCTCAAAATAAACTCTTTATGGTGGTCCTAGCTATTTACCTCTGGTCATATATTTTATAGGCTGGTATTGTGCTGCTTCGTTGAATTTCATGGGAAAAGTGTCTCCTGACCAAAACATTATTCTCACATGCTGAAATCCCCCCAAATCTTTCAGGAATCAGGTACTGACCCAGCTAGCTGCTCCTGTCTGGTGCCAACTAATTTTCCTGAATAACTATTTTTAGAAGTAATTGCCATGAAATGATTAACACTTTTTAATGTTGTATACCTATATTGGGTGTTATAGGCACTTTAAACTTTTTGTATGTTTTTGAGGCATGGTAAGAACCCAGAATAGCTGGGAGAAAGACAAACACAGGTGAAAGAGAGGTACTGTACATGCAAACGCCCAGATATTATCCAAATCAGAACTGAACACAGTATCCCAGAACTGCAAGGAAACAGTACAATAGACTGATCAGTGAGAAACCATGTCACCCATAAGATCATTGGATACATTTTTATGATTTAGATTTTATTGTTTGATATTCACTTTTACAAATAACAATGATTATCAAAGTCAATTTACCAAAATCCACAAACACATTTTCAGTAATTAAATTTAGGGAAAACAAACTATTTTTTATATAATTATTTTATTCTAAAAAAAAACACTGTAGATATCATAAAATAAAACAACAAAAGGACAAAAAAAAAATTCTGCTCAATGAAAAGAAATTCTTCAGTCATGTAGGAGCCCAGAAGCCAATAAATCAAGAAATTAGCTGCAGCAAACTAAATGCTTCCTGATTCTCTGAATGACATATCATTAAGGAATTCATCTCTAATACCAATGCATTGTAGATCAATTTAGTAAAATTGGCTGCATGCCTGTTCAGTAAGCCATTGCTCTTTAATCATAAAGAATATATGTTCTATTACATAATGTAGAAAAAGCATAACAGATACTCCTCACGATATTATAGTACACAGTGTAAATGTTTCCCAAAAATTACATTTCTATGATGTGTGAAAGTTTCATTTTAGAAGATCATTACAATTACATTATACAGGAAAAAATACCAAAAATAGAATGACATTGTGTATTTTCCATCTACTGTACAGTTATGTAGAAAATCTGGACGTCGATACTGCTTCATTTTAAGTTTCCTGTTGCTATTCTTATAGCTTTTAGATTGCCATCTGTTTTTGCTTCCTCATTAGAAGCCATTAACTGAGAGATGTGATAAAGAACAGGATACTTTGTAAGAATGAGGCTTTTTCATATAGCTCAGTTACGGCCTTTTAATTGTCTTCTTTGTTTAAGCATTATGGACTGGATTTACAAAATGTTGGATTAGGAAATTTTAAACTTGGTGGCAAATCTATTAAAACTCAAGACTATTGCCCTTTTACATCTTTTCCCTTGAGCCACCATTTTGTGATGGTCTGTGTGCTGCCTTAGAGATCACCTGACCAGAAAGTATGCAGTTCTGTAACTGTAACAGGAAGAAGTGTCGAAGCAAAATACAGAACTTTGTCTGTTAATTGGCTCACGTGACCTATCATGTATGTGTGCCCTTGGTTTGTTTGTGTACACTGTGAATTGTAGGATCCAAGAGGATGCCTCTTATTTGTTAAAATGGCGATTTTCTATTTAGCATTACCCAATGACACTACTAATAAAGTATTTTTTTATGAAAATTGTTTATTTACATGAAGCAGGGTTTTACATGTTTTATGCATTATATTTTTAGTTTTAAAATAATCATGGTTTTACAGGCTCAAATAGAATACTGGAATTTTTGTTTGTGGTCATAAATCGATTTGGGATCTAGAAAAAAGTTATTTTTAAAAGTTTTTTTTCGCCTGTGATTTTTTTTCACTAAGACTTCCCTAAAATTCTCCTCTTTGCATAGTGGTGACCTGAGCTGCTTAACGGCTGCCTCTGCAATCACAACTCTATGCCATGTGTAATTTTGTTTTATATACAAGAATGTTGGAATTATTTACCTCACCAGCTATTACTTTTCTTTTGCTTATTTCCACTAGATTTGCATAAATTGAATAATTTAATGTTATGATTTTGCTTCAGGGCAGGCACTATTATATTTTCCTTTTGCTGTTCTTCTTCTCCCCCGCCCTTCCGCTTATAGTTATTTTTCCAGGTGTTCAGGGCAGAGGAAGAGAACCAGCCGGCAGTAGGAACAATGCCCGCTTTAGGGCATCATGCAGCTAGTTTACATTGCACCCTCTTCTCTCCTCCCCCCCAGTTAGAATTTGCATGCATAAAACTTTATACTTTCTAAACCCATAGCTTCACTCTGCACAATTGTTCTTCTCCGCACACCATCCCCATATCTCTTTTGTTCTTCCTTGGTTCCCTGTGCTCCCTGTTCTACCCCCTTCAGCTATCAGACAATTCCTATACCTTCCCATCTCTCAACCCTCCAGTGTCCAATATCTAATACTGTCCTGCATTTCACTAAGCCTGACTGCATTAGGTCTCTTACACACTAGTATTTTGTATGTTGAGCACAAAAAAATGCATGTGTATATGAGTTTTTAAAATGCAGTATGCTGCGTCTAAACAAATGCGACAAAACGCAAATGGAGTAAACTGCAACTCTGAACACTCATGAGTACATCTAGACAAAATATTATGATCTGCGTCGCAAACGCAAATCAAACATATAAAACAACGCCTGTGTGTAAGAGCCCATACCCTGTTCTGGAAAACAAGGAAGGGATGGAAAACTAGGTAAAGAAGATCATCGTAATTATACGATTTTTCCTCAATAATCTTACTGGCATGCCTGGGGTTAATTCTTATATCGATTTGCTGTAGTTTATTCTAGCATGTCGATGAGGTTAACATGGTTATCCTTTGTCTAAGTTGATCGTCGGCATTTCATGGGTTAATGACTATTATTCATTTGCTACTGTGCTTACTAGCATTTCTGGGGTTAACTTTGGTTATTCATTTTCTATAGTGACTACCAGTGGTGTTGCTGAACTAGCAAATCAAACTCGGTCCACCAGTAATAAATAGGTCACCGTTTTATCAACCAGGTATGTAGGTATAAAAACAACTATTACTTAACCCAGCATTCACCCATGGAAGTCTCATAGTAACATAGTAAGTTAGATTGGAAAAAGACACATGTCCATCAAGTTCAAACGTTTATGGCTAATTGCCAGTTGATCCAGGGGAAGGCAAAAAACCCCATCTGAAGCCTCTCCAATTTGCCTCACCAGGGGAAACATACCTTCCTAACTACAAGATGACAATCACACCAGTCCCTGGATCAACTTGTACTATGAGCTATCTTCTATAACCCTGTATTCCCTCACTTGCTAAAGAGCCATCCAACCCCTTCTTGAAGCTATCTAATGGAACTCTGAGGTAACTTCTAATATCCTCATATTTTGCAACTGGGGGTACTTTATTATAATACAAAAATTTCAGTTAATCATGTGACAGAAATGAAAGCAGAACTCACCGTTTATAACTGATGACATCAGAACTCATCTTTTGTAAGGATATAATTTACAAGATATTCATGGCTTTTGTGTATGAAATGAAGCGACTGTAATTTCACAATTTCCCCTCACACTTTTCTTTTAATGCTATTGAACAGTCATAAGCATGCAAATTGCAACTCAGCATAATGACACAGCATTCGTTAACACTGTACAGAAATACACCTTATAGTATATTCTAAACCGTGAGTCATTTTTAGAGCTTTGTATGTCATTGGCAGGTTTTGCCATTCAGAGTTGATTTCCTTCTTTCACACTTGTGTAGCCAAAAATAATTACTAAACTAAAATTATTCCATTCATTTAAACTAGGCTCTGCTAAAGTTATTCCGTTTCTGATTAACTACATAACTGCATGTACAGCATTGTCTCTATCTTTACTTATACAGTATTTGTAAAATGCATCAATCTGGACCCTACAGAAAACTAAATTATATACAGGTTATGGAGTCTGTAATCCAGAAACTCGTTATCCAGAAAGGCCATCTCCCATAGATTCCATTTTATCCAAGTCCAAATTTTAAAAAAAATTTCCTCTGTAATAATAAAACAGTACTTTGTACTTGATCCAAACTAAGATATAATTAATCCTTATTGGAAGCAAAACCAGCCTATTGGGTTTATTTATGGGCAGATTTATTAAAGGTCGAATTTCGAATGTATGTGAATTTTTTTTACTCTAATAAATTCGAATATACTCACGGCTCGAATGGGAGGTTATTTAAGAAAAAATGTAAACGTATAATATTTTATGGAATAGTCCCAACCAGAAAAATCAAATCAAATTCAAATCTAATTTTCCCTCCGAGAAAAACTTGAATGTCGGCAATTAACATTATTAACATATTGAAATGGTTCAACGGACCTCTGCCATTGACTTGTAAATGAACTCGGCAGGTTTTAGGTGGCGAGTTGTGATAAATCTCACATTCAAATTTACATTCAAATGGGGGGATTAAAATTTGAATGTGTGAATTTTGACACCAAGAGGCAGATTTATTACGGGTCGAATAGTAAATTCAAATTCGAATGTTCAAATTGTATTTTTGGTCAAAACTCATAAATTTGAATCGGGAATAATCCAAACTCGATTCGAATTTGATTTATCAAACCTTGGCCCTGGGAACAATTTGAATTCGACTATTCGCCGCCTAAAAACTGCCGAGTTCATGTAGAAGTTAATGGCAGAGGTCCAGTGACCCACTAGAAGATGTTAAAAGCCTTCCTGACATTCAAGTTTTTTTCAGAGAAAAAACATGATTTGAGTTTAGTATAATTAGAATTTGATTCGAGTTTTCAAGTTGGTAATATTTGTTTGCATTTTAAACGTTCAAAATGCTTTTTAAATAACCTCCCATTCGAATTGCGAGTATATTCAAATTTATTACAGTCAAAAAAAATTCACATGAATTTGAAATTCGACCTTTGATAAATGGCCCTCGAATTTAAATTTATTATTCAACCCTTAATAAAACTGCCCCTTAATGTTTGCATGATTTTCTTGCAGACATAAGGTATGAAGATACAAATAATGGAAAGATACTGTATATGGAAAACCCCAGGTCTCATATGTGTAATATAAAAGTATTAGCAACTTTCAGCACTAGTGATGGGTGAATTTATTCGGCAGATGCAAATTCACGTCAAAATAATATGTTTCGCCGCTGGCAAATAAATTCAGACAATCTGGCAATTCCGACGCCGATGACAATTCTGCCACTGGCGACAATTAATAGACGCCCATTGACTGGCGTTAAAATTCACATTTTGCAAATTTTTTGGGAGAAATTCGCCCATCACTATTCAGCACCACATCCTTTTAAAGGGAGAAAAAACAGTGAGACAAATCAGCTGATTTTATTTTGTAGGGGTAAGGTTTTTTAGTAGCTAAGCAGTGGTTACTTGATATTCAGCTTCTCATCGTCAGCACCGGGGTGGTTACACAGAGCAGAAGTGGCACAGCTCAGAGCTACTGACATTTTTGGACTGAAATTCACATTGAATGTAGAGGCTCAGAAGCTGAAGAGTCAAGGTACCCCAGCTATAGAAGATTCTAACAGACCAATTGGAGGACAAACATTTACTGACTACTATCCAGCAATTTGCTGCCTAAAACTGTATGTCCTAGAGCTCTAAAAGAGGATATCAAAACCTGGCAATCATTTGGGAGTAAGATGATAATAATGCTGCTCTGATTCTCTTTTACTGTACAATATCAATAACAAACTGTTCGTTTAACAACATATTTAATACATTAAAGACTTCTTCCCTAGAAGTCCAGAAGATCCATCGTCCAGTCTTACATGTTAAACAGAAGGATGAGCGACAGGGATTAGAAATAATGCTTTCAGATTCTCAGATTGCTAGTGGATCTAGAGAAAAACAGCTTTGATTCACAAAAAACTCTTTGTTTACTATGTTAAATATCAGTACAGGTATGGGACCTGCTATCCAGAATGGTCAGGTCCTGGGGTTTTCCAGACAAGGGGTATTTCTGTAATTTGGATCGCCATGCCATAAAACTACTAAAAAAAGCACTAAAACACAAATAATCTAAAGATTATTCTGCCTCTATAGGCTAGCTCTATACAAAGCCAAAATGAGCAAAGTCTGGCTTTTTGCAAAATCAATCAAGTTTGCCCCGGAGCTGACAGAAAGTTTCCAGACACAAAAGAAGAAGGTGCCTGCTGCTGGCAGTAGGGGCTGAAATTCGGTCTGCAGATTTCAGCAGGCTCATTTCGGACATTGGATAAGGATAAATTATTTCTCAATGTGATCAAGTCCAAGGTAATGTTTTATTATTACAGAGAAAAAAATAAATCATTTTTTAAAATTTGAAGTATGATTTTTGATTACAATGGAGTCTATGAGAGACAGCCTTCCCATAATTTGGTGCTTTCTAGATAACGGATCCTGCAACATTTCATTACTGCACCCATTGTACTAATTTTTGTATAAATTTTGCGAAAAACTAATTTATCTTAGATTAAAATATGTGACCTATTAGTTTAATAAATACTTCTTTTTTAAAAATGTTTTATTTTTTTATTGCATTTTCCATAAAAATACAACTAAGTTAAATTGCGATGAATCAGAATTCTGTTTTTGTAAAATGTAATTTTTGCCTCAGTAAAGAACATTAGTAATTTTAGAAAATTAAGACACAATTCAACAGTTTAAGACAATCTACCCAACATTCTGGCTGAGATCCTACTCAACAAGCATGAAACAGACTCCCATTCTCTAAGCGTTGCAGGCAATTTTATAGCTTCTCTAATAAAGATCAATGAATTAAATGGTCTCGAACAAATCAGGTGCAAAGGCTAACATAAACTACCATACGAAAAAAGACAAACAATTTGGGAACTGACAGTTACTGCTGTTAACAGGGTATTTATCACATCTGCTCTGTCTGTTGCTTGTTATAGATAATAGTCTTTCTCTCAGAATGTGTGTGGTGGCCATTTAGGAACTGTCATACTCTATTGCTTTTGATAAAATCAATAACAACCGAAACATTCAATTACACCACAATTAAGATTCTACACCAGAACACATTAATGCACAGCCAAGTTGAACAAATGAATAGTGATAGATAGTAAGAATTTTGTATTAGAAAATGTGTGTAAAATAATTAACTACATCAATTATAATAACATAACGTAGAATGTTGATTTCAAATGTTTTGCTCTTTAATATGCAAAGAGTGTGTAATCAAGGCACAATAGTAACATACTCTACTTTACTATTTTGCAGCAGGGTTGATTAAATATATTAACATTCGCTGTACCTCAATTTCATGCTATTTCATGCCTTAAAAAGTAACTTGGATGATTTCTTGAACAAACATTTTATTAAAGGCTATTGTGATCTTGAGATCTACAGCCAGTATAGATTTTGGAATATATAGTTATATATGTGAGTATATAGATAGATCAGCATGAGTTTATCTATGTGTAACCTCTATTTTGGCTCAGTAAATGCCTTCCCGGACTCGTAGCCGCAGAACACAGGTTACATGGGATTTTCTCACCGAGAAAGGGCCCTTTGCAAAGTTGAAGTGGAAGGTAAGGGTGTTCTGCAACTACACCTCACTTGTGCAGTGTGACTTAAAGAATTGGACGCCAGAAGGTTCTTGTAAACAACAAAACAGAAAGTGTTTATTGAACATACAGAGTTTCCACATACAGAGTTTCCTTAAAGCACAATTTCTCAGAGGTAAGTGGTTCAGGCAACATCACATGCAGAGCATAACACAGACTGACACTTCCCTGTGGACAGACTTTGCAGAAATCTCACTTCAGCTCCATAGTGGCCTGGATCAACTCAGGTAAATACTCTATCCTGATCCGCTCTCCACTGGGATCCCTACACTACAGGCAGGGCCACCATCAGAGGGGCACAGGGAGTACTGCTGTACCGAGCCTGGGCCTGAAGTAGGGCCCGGTTGTGCTGCACTTTTCGAAATAGCCGGGTCCCCCTTGACATCGCCAAAGCCTTGCTGCCTCTCCTGAAGTCCCAAACAGCCGAAGTGCCGAACAGCCGAAGTCACGAAAACAGCCGAAGTTGAAGTCCTGAAGCGGTGAAAAGACCCAAAGTCACGAAAACAGGCGAAAATTTAAGTCCTGAAGCGGAGAAAAGGCCCAAAGTCACCAAAGGAGGGGAGGTTGAAGTCCTAAAAGCCACGATGTTTAATCACACTGAACACTAATGCGTTTTTCTTATTTTTTAAATCCCCTGGCCACCAATGTATTATTTTAATAATCTATAGGCCCCTGCCACCAATGTTTTATTAAAAAATATTTTCTGGGGAACCAATTTTTTTTAACTTGGGGTAAATGCTTGTTTTAAAAAACTTTTATGGGGGGCTCTGGCGCCAATGTTTTTTTTTTAACTAATAGGTGGGCCCTGGTCACCAATTGTTTTTTTCAACTTATAGGGGGGCCCTGGTGCCACAGTTTTTTTTAATTTATAAGGTTGCCCTGACCATCAATAGCTTTTTTTTTTTTTTTTTTTGTGTGTGGAGGGGTTACCTTTTTTAGCACTAATGTCTGTGTGGTCTTTTAACTGTGGTGAAGAGTGGGTGGGATCTGGGGTGGGGCTTGGGAGCTGGGGTAGGCAACAAATGTTATTGTACAGTGCCTGGTGATTTCTAAAGGCGGCTCTGACTGTAGGCAATATGGCTTGGGAGAGATACCTCCAAAACTGCCACTCCTATGTTGTTCAACCCTAACTGACTTATACTCCTAGGGGCACATTTACTTAGCTCGAATGAAGGATTAGAATGAAAAATACTTCGAATTTCGACTATCGAATTGGCTACTTCACCTTGGACTACGACTTCAAAATTAACTATTCAAACTAAAAATCGTTCGACTATTCAACCATTCGATAGTCGAAGTACTGTCTCTTTAAAAAAAACTTTGACTACCTACTTCGCCACCTAAAACCTACCGAGCGCCAATGTTAGCCTATGGGGACCTTCCCCATAAGCTTTCCTAGCAATTTCTGATCGAAGGAAAATCGTTGGATCGATGGATTAAAATCCTTCGAATCGTTCGATTCGAAGGATTTAATCGTTCGATCGACCGATTTTTCCTTCAATCGTTTGATTGAACTAAATGCGGCTAATCCTTCGACTTCGATATTCGAAGTCGAAGGATTTTACTTCGACCCTTAGTAAATGTGCCCCCTAGAGTGTATTGTTACAGGAGCTACACTACCTAATGCCTCATTCACCCTGTTTTAAGGCGGAAAGCAAAGAGGAAGTGCTACTCCTTTCCCAGAACTACACCAAAGTAAGGCAGGAAGTGGTCACAATACCTGCTAGCCAATAGCATACATATGAAAATGAATTTATTAAGATACATTCCCTTTCGCACAGCAACTAAGGGAAATAGGAAGTGAAAGGGGAGAGTTTACCCTATGGGCCCCTACATATTTACTGTATGTGAACAGGTGTTTCATTTGAAAGGGTTGAACTTGATGGACTTTGTTCTTTTTACAACTCAACTTAATTATGTAATTGTAGAGCAATTTATATCATCATAAACGCTCTAGTGGAGTGCTTTCTGTGCAAGTCAATAGATCAGGTGATCAGGTGACTTTCAATTGTCCCATTTTGTAGCATCAGTTTGGGGAAGACTCTTTTCTGTTTCAGCATAATAAGGCCCCATATAGAATGGATCTTCTGAGATAAAAGTCCTTGGGTATATTTTTCAAAGAGTGAAGTTAGAGATCTCCACAGTCCTCTAGAGTGAAATTCCACCACTCTCCATTCATTTCTATGGGATTTTGAAAGGCGTATTTATCAAAGGATGAACTTTCACTTTTCACCCATTGATAAATACTCTTTTTAAAATCCCATAAAAATGAATGGAGAGTGGCAGAATTTCACTCTAGAGGACTGTGGTGATGTCTAACTTCACTCTTTGATAAATAGACTCCCTTGACTGGCCATCACTGAGCCCTGACCCAAACTGTGGGATGAACTGTTAGACAGACTGGATTCCCAGCATCAATGCCTAACCTCAGTAATGCTCTTGTGGCTGAATGAAAACAATTCCAACTATGTTCCAAAATGGTAATGAAGAAAATGTCTTCTTTAAATGTGGGTCTCAGTGAATATAAAATAATGCAGATCCTACGGTATAGGAAGAAAATTGTAGTGTATGGGAAACCTTTCCTACTGCAGTGGAGGAAAGGGGATACACAGGAGAAGGGCTAGAGTATGGGTTAACCCTTTCCTATAGTTCCAGCTTTCTGTAATTTGGAGTAAAGTGCATGTAATTCTCTAAAACATAATTAAAAGTTAGGGAAGAACTGTTTATTTAAATACCCCATGGAAAAGGATTTTAAAATAATCAATCCCATGCTTGCAGCTCATGTTCATGTTATTTGGATCATACGTCATTTTGTTTGTGTTTGCTTTGTATCTATATAAATTATTTCGCAGAGGCGCCATCACTTCCAGCATCCACGAAGAAATTATATTGGCTTAAAAATAGCATCTCTCTGACATATTCTCGCAATTTGACATTTATTAGGCATTTTACTCAATTTACTCTGTCTGCCACTCTCCCTAAATCTCTATCAGACCAGTGGGAGACATCGCTGACTTCATGTGACTCATTTCTCAGCTGCACTTTAATTAATTTCCAGGTAGAAAAGACATACATAAGTGTTTATTGCTTGACTCCCAGTTCAAGCCAGCGTATCATCGGGGTTGTCTGCACTAGCACACTGTCAACACCACATGACGGGCAGTATTACCTATTTTGAAAGATGCACAGGGTCATTGTCTGGAAATCCTGCCTTGTCCTGTCAGTAGTTGCTAGGCAGCAATTCTCTACCCAGAACAATTGGGACACATAGATCATAGACACTGCTGCAAAATCTGTATATATTTAGATGATACTGTGTAAAAAAAACTTTGTTGGCATATTGGCAGATGCAGAAGGAGATGTATGCAAGTAATAAAATCATATGGTAGTTACCTCCCCACCACTTTGGGTTATCTTTCTGACTATATAGTTTTATCTAAGCACAAATAACACCAAAACTAAAACCTATTGATGGGACCAAAATACTAATTTTGTTTGATTTTTATTGCAGATGGCTTCAGCCACAAAGTCTGGCCACAAAGTCTGTTTTGTTGTGTGTATATATATATATAAACAACACCCAGATATGGGATGACTTTGACGTAGTTGGCCAGCTTAAATACATTGCAATATATGGACAAACAATACCTGTTTTGTTTAAAGGGTAAGGCATTTTTCAGTAGCAGTATGCACAAAATTTCTCTGTCTTAAATATATTGATAATGGGTTGAGTGCAGAGGACTCTTGTATTTGACTATATGTATTTTGTGGTCACACCCTCATTGCACCCCCGCCTAATGGTTTTAAAAAATAGTGGTGAGCACAACTTTCCCTTGTTTGTTATAGTTCTACAGGAGCAGTGACCAGCTCCATGTTGTAGCTCCCACCCTTCCCAACTAAAGTCAGGTGATCCCACTGGTGTCTAATAAAAGGGCAGCCAAGTTTGGGAGTTTTACTTTGAAAGCAGCTAGTAAGTTGCAGGTAAAACTTAGTCCCTTTGTAAAATGTATAATGAAGCAATAGAATTCTTAATGAATCAGATGAAAATTAAGCGTAGGACTGGCCAGATATGGGATGACTTTGACGTAGTTGGCCAGCTTAAATATATTGCAATATATGGACAAACAATCCCTGTTTTGTTTAAAGGGTAAGGCATTTTTCAGTAGCAGTATGCACAAAATGTCTCTGTCTTAAATATATTGATAATGGGTTGAGTGCAGAGGACCTCTTGTATTTGACTATATATATATATATATATATATGTATGTATATATATATATATATATATATATATATATATATATATATATATATATATATATATATATATATACACACACCGGTATGGGACCTGTTATCCAGAATGCTCGGGACCTGGGATTTTTCAGATAATGCGTTTTTCCGTTATTTGGATCTTCATACCTTCAGTCTACTAGAAATTCATGTAAACATGAAATAAACGCAATAGGCTGGTTTTGCTTCCAATAAGGATTTATTATATCTTAGTTAGGATCACGTAAAAGCTAATGTTTTATTATTACAGAGAGAAAGGAAATTATCTATTTAAAATGGAGTCTATGGGAGACGGCCATTACATAATCCGGAGCTTTCTGGATAACGGCTTTCCTTTTTTTTTGATGATATTCTATATGTTCATGCAGCTCACTAAAACACAGTTAAAATGTCATGCTTTCTAGAGATGGTGCTCAAGTCTCAAAAGTGCAGATTTAGGGCCACTCTGTAAAGCAGATACTAGTGCAATTTTCTTCCCATAGATTCTAGTTTCCTCCCACAATCTAACAACATACAAGCAAGTTAATTGGCTCCTTAGGAAAGTGACCCTAGTGTGTATTTCTGTGACCTGTAACCTCCACTGGGGCAGGGACGGAATTTTATGATGTATAATAAAGAGTTGGGGAATATGAAAGTGCTTTATAAATAAATTCTAATAATGAGTAAACATGCTCAATAATGTGCAAATTACAATATCAGATCATCATCATTTATTTATAAAGCGCCGGCAAGATAGGCAGTGCTTTACCTTGGTTATAACAAACAGGGAATAAATGGAGGATAACAAACAAGTGTTTACAGAATACAATAGGATTAGAGGTCCCTACAAATTAGAGTTTACAAACTAAAGGTTAGGGTACAATTGAGACATTAGGATTTTAGAAACAATTTTGAGATTTACAATACAGCAATGATTGATTAATTAAGGTACATTGAATAAGTTTCTTTAAACAGGTGGGTCTTTAAGGAGTGGTTTGGAAAGAAGGAGAAAGTCCGACAGCTCGAGGCAGAGAGTTCCAGAGAAAAGCAGAAGCCAGAGAAGAAGTCTTGTAAATGAGAGTGGGCAGAAGTGATAAGAGGAGAAGTGAGGCGAAAATCAGCAGCAGAATGAAGGTTGCGTGAAGGAGTGTATTTGGAGATCAGAGATGAAATATAGGGAGGGGCTTCACTGGTAAAGGCCTTAAATGTAAGTGTGAGTAGTTTGAATTTGATTCTAGAGGAGATTGGGAGCCAGTGAAGGGACATGCATATGGGAGCAGCTGATGTTGAGCGGTAAAATAGATGAATGGGTCTAGCGGCCGCATTTAGAACAGATTGGAGTTGTGAAAGGTGACATGTTGGAATACCTGTGAGGAGTAGGTTGCAGTAATCAAGGTGGGAGATGATGAGACTGAAAAGGTGTTTTGTTTGATTCTGAACTGAGATATGGTCGTATTCGGGCAATGTTGCGCAGTTAAATACGACAAGATTTTGCAAGTGTTGGGATGTGTGGTGAAAAAGACAAATGCACGTCTAGGATAACTCTTAGGCAGTGTACCTGTGTGGTCAAATGAAAGGTGATGTTGTTTACTGTGAGTGATATCTGAGGGACAGGGGAAGATCTTGTAGGAAATATAATGAGTTTTGTTTTTGAAAGGTTCAGTTTCAGGTGGTGCTGTGACATCCAGGAGGAGACAGCAAAGAGGCAGCCAGTAACTTGGGAAAGGACAGAAGGAGGTCAGGAGTAGAAAAGTAGAGTTGGGTGTCATCAGCATAGAGGTGATACTGAAGTCCAGGCGACTGAATATGTTTTCCTAGCAAAGTAGTATAGAGTGGGAACAGCATACAATATCAGATGCAATTTGACTTGTTTTGTCCCACTATTCAGCAGTTTCCTCATAATTCCAGCATAATTGTGGCCAAGAGGAGGCATTTCATCTGATGCAATGTCAAAACATGATCTATTGTACCTTTTTACAAACTGGATGCAATTATGCTGAAGATTTTAGCAGTCAGGATTGTGTAATTTCCAGTGCTCTGCATCAAAATGATGTCTGCATGTAATTCTTTAGACACAAGTCTGCTGCACCTATTGACACAACCCATAATGGCAACCCAACTAAAAAAGGAGCAGATACAATGAAGATAAGTGCAAATAGAGTCTTTGGGGCCTATTTACCATGCTGTGTAAAACAGTGGAGAAAAGCCTCACTGGTGATGTTGGCAATGAGTTCATTTATGTAAAAACTTATAGCTCATTTCCATTTCCTTTTGACTTGTTGTAGCGTGAATAGCTACCTACTGAAAAATAGCAATAAATATTTTACTTTGTAGGCAGAATCCCTGTCAGCTAGATAAGTTCAGATTTTAAAAAATGCGCCTCCATGGCCCAACATACCAAAACCCTGCCTACATGCTGCAAAGATCCAACCTTTGATATTTGTGTGATCTGGACCATTTAGTGTTTCTAGGCCCCTCTGAGCCTAGGCCCCCAGATCGGAATCCCACATTTTTCGGCTTTTTTCTGGGTTACCATAGCAACATCAGTAAATATTTTATGGATAGCTGGCTGGCCTCCAGATTAATAATGGAATTGACAATATAAGGTAGGTTCGTAGAGTTCTGAAAAAAAAAAACACTTAATGGGGTAATGTAATAAAAGGTCTAATGTGTGCTTTCAAAAAGCTGACCCATACATGCTACTTGCTGATTGGTTGCTATGGGCTGCTACACAAGTAGCAAACTTTGGATGTATGCTGCAAATCTGTGAAATATATCTTAGAACTTTTTGATACCCATACAATTCTCTGAGATAGAATGTATTTTTCTGAAAAATAATATATCTCCCCCCATCCCCGGAATATAGAGTTAATCCAGTCCATGTTATCAGATCCTCACTTCAAGATAAAAATGGAGGACAAAATGGCATTTTTTTTTGCTATATTTGAGTTTCTTCATCAGAACAGTCATAATTGTCATTGCTGTTCTCTTTTTATCTCATTATTATTTACTGAGAAGCATAGGATGCAGAGGTGACATAGTATTAGCTTGTTAGTATTATCCTAGTTTGAACTCAATGGTTCATTTCAAGGATTTGGAAAACATTCTATTTATACTTTACAAAGTTACAAACTTCTCATGCACAAATATGCTCTTCTTTGCTGTCTGTTTTTACTGCTACCCCAATATATGATTGGTAGATGATAGAAAGATGATTGATAGATGGTTGATAGATAGATAGATAGATAGATAGATAGAGACAGACAGACAGACAAATAGATATGTATAATTAAATAATATATAGATATATAATAGAGAGATAGATAGATAGATAGATAGATAGATAGATAGATAGATAGATAAATATATGATAGAAAGAAAGAAAGAAAGATGATAGATAGATAGATAGATAGATAGATAGATAGATAGATAGATAGATAGATGTGGGGTGGATGTAAATAAACTTAAGTGCAAGAAAAACAACATCATCCACTATGCGAAAAAAATGTTTATTACTTTTACCCTCCAAGTCATATGTGGAAATCCTGTGATGTGCAAATAATATCGTATTACAATCATTTTAATCACACCATTCACATGTTGTAAATGTTTCGAAAATGTTATTTTTATCTAAGTGTGATTCTACTAATCTGTTTATTAGAAGCAAGCAAAAAATTCTAATTCCTAGCGAAGTGTCTAATTTAAAGATTTGGCGTGGTCTGAAACTCTAAATGAAACCACTAATATAATGACCCCATTCAGGTAACAGCTGCCATTAATTTTACTTTTGGTTAATGTCTAGCAGTTCATGTTGCTATGAGAAAGAGAACAGATGGTCATAATTATGCTTCTTGAATTTTTAACACCTCTCGAGACGCAAATGATTTGTTTCTTAAGTGTTACGTTTTTTTAGTTTTTTAGTCTCTAATTTATTTGACGTGTACCGATATGAAAACTTTAAAAAGAGCGCAATTAGCATGCAGGTCGATAGGTTAGGTGTTAACATTTAATGGTTTTGTTCCTTTGTATATTGTTTTTCTATAGAAAGATTTGAGCATAGTTTACAGATTATGTCTGTAATTAAACTATTAATTTATTATTTTATAATCTTTATCATTAATTATAGTTTGTTATATAGTAAAAGAACTTTTGTAAGAGTAACGCAATACTTAATAATTACATTTAATCTTGCGGTGAGGGATCTACTGCGTTACATTTCCAGGTTGAGTTTGAGTCATTAAGAGTAATTATATACCTTTATATATACGAGTATAAAGAGCACAGCAAGACGGAGGAGGATGCCAAAACATAATTTCTGCTCACGTTGTTAATGAAATTAGTCTTGCTGGTAAAGAATAAAAAAATCTTACATTTTCCCCATGTCTACTTTTTTAGTGTGTTACAAAGATTCCTAGAATGATATATTAAATACTACAAACAATAATACCTAACCCTATATACAGAGGGGATCTTCGGAGCACACCAAGTCCAATTTAAATATAAGTAATTTACAATGGAAGCGTGGCTGATTTGACCAAAACTGCTTTACATGCGAACTAAAACTTAACTAAAGAAGGAGGCTAGAAATACTGTACATTATGTTTTGGGCTTCTGTACCAGCCCAAGGCAACCACAGCCCTTTGGTAGGGAAAAGCTGTGCCTATCTAACTGTCACAATATAAGAGTTGTGAACTGATTTGAATGTCAGGGGTATTAGCTACCTCACAGATAAAAGATACAAGTATAGAGAGTGGCAGAGTGGCATGGCAGAAGGAGAGTTGTTGCTGAGGTGTTTAAGTCTGGTAGTGGCATTTATTATGGACTAGAGGGGTGACAGGCTCTGGAGGGGAAGACCATGTAATAGGAAATTACAGTAGTCAACATGAAACATAATGAGAGAGTGAATTAAAACTTGGTGGTATTCTGTATTATAAATTAACATTTTTAGAAATATACCTTAGGTGAAAGTGGCATGATTTAGTTATTGATTGCATATGAGAATTAAAGATTGTCTTCCCAAGACACAGGGAATGGGTGATAGAGAAGCCATTAATGGTAACAGACACTTCTGGTACAGTATGTTATGGATGTTGGATAGGGGAAATGTAGCAAATAGGATTAGATTGTCAAGGGAGGAAGTAATAATCATAATAATTACAATTATAATAAATGCAATAAATATGAACCTTCAGAAACTCAAAAAGAATGACATGAGGCAGATGATACTCCATTTTTGGCAATGCTGAGAGCGCAATTTGAAAAAAAGAGGAAAGCCAGGACAGGACAATATCATGCAGGCTAAAAGAGTGGAAAGACTGAAGGAGGCAAGGGGCCTTACCATGCTAAGAGATAGTAATACTAACAGTATTGGTAAGAAAAGGTGTTAATGTTTTTTGTGGATAAGAAGTTGTAAATGAATTGTGTTTGAGCAGTTTCTGTGGAATGTTGTGGCTGAAAGTCTTACTATAGGGGTACAGTAAGCCATGATCAGAGAGAAAGAGGGTCGGTCAGTTGTATAAGTAAGTGTTTCCCATTGGTATCCAGTCACATTCAAACCTTTCAGAAAGCTAGACAGTGTAGAGAGGTATAAGATGTGCACTATAAGATGTTTGTTGCATAAGATTTCCCTTCCATCACTTCACACTACTGGTACTAAAGTGGACTCATCTTTGTGTTTATCTCCCATAACACCCTCAAACAGCAGGACATACACAATACAATCAAAGTAAATGCGCTACTAAACTTACATCTTTGCCACAATAACTCAATATCTACAGCAATGTAATTTCCAACTCTGACTACAAACAAAATGGAGGAACTAAATAAAGACATAACCACAGAGGAGATTCAGTATATAGTTCTCTTTCAAGTTCTAGTTCTTTTTCAAAATATAAATCCCACCAGCATGTTTCACTTTTTCAAATACCCATTACAAGGTATACAAGGCATTTTTAAT
This sequence comes from Xenopus laevis, assembly GCF_017654675.1. Taxonomy (NCBI): domain Eukaryota; kingdom Metazoa; phylum Chordata; class Amphibia; order Anura; family Pipidae; genus Xenopus; species Xenopus laevis. Next base: position 114,549,140 of record NC_054381.1, on the reverse strand, counting down.
GTCAGTGTCAGCAGATTTATATGATACATTATTACAATTTAAAGAACACTTCCTAAAGTAAATGCTTTCAGGCTGTACAACAATGCTTGCTAAGGAAGGCAAAGAATCAACTTTGTGCACAATGTATAGGGCCATAACCTCCTTTAATGATGATATAAAAATGTAATAGTAAATTTTCTGGAGCAAATTTTTCCCCATCTGATTAATTTAGACAAGATGGGGTTTATTATGGGCTGCCAAACAAGGAAAAACATTCAACATTCATTAAAGGTCTATAGATTTATTAGAAGTAGTATCTAACATCCTAGCAGTAGCTAAAAAGCCATCCTCTGGGACTACATGCCTAATCTTCTTTAACATATATTGAAGAATTCCCACCAGTTCGATAATGTTCCTACTTAAAACACAAACTCCTTAACAAAATAACAAAGAAGGCATCAAATTACAGTGAATAAAGAATTGTGGGGAACACAATATGTCTAGTATTCTAGTACATGGAAAAATGATATATAATTATAATTTTTTATACAGTTTTTGAACTTTGACTCTTTATATGTACATAATTTGTGCAGTTATTATAAAATCATGGAAGATGGAGCTCATGGCTCTAGCCAGTTAAGATAATCTGTTTTGCGGATTCATGTATAAAATGTCAATATTTTTACATGCTGCCCTATCTCTTACAGTAGCTTGCAGTGGGCACGGTCCGTTTCTGCCTAGATTGGCAGTTTGGGTAAATATTTATTACAAAAGGGGCTTTATAAAAAAAAAGTACTATTTTAATAATTTCTCAAGGCTCTGTCTTTGCATATACTTTGATTAAAGGATTGGACAGTAACTTTATTGAAAATTAAGACTAGGGACTCAAAACACTACAGGAAGTTTTTCTGAGCTCATGATATATTTTTTTATAAAAAATTCATAATTTTTAAAATCTGGAAATAACTTTGGAAGTTGAAACAGTAAACTATGTTTAAGTAAATATTCTGGAATATCTGTGTGAAAAAGTAATATGAATTGGGGTGTTAAAGTGAACTGACATCCCAGAATCTCCCGACATGCATTTTGTACATCATACCAAAACCCTTGTAACTTCTCACAAAAATTCCATAAATGAGATATATGTCCTGGATGCTTAAAGCATCTCCAACATTTATTGTCTTGTGTCTTGATGCATTTCGAATAGCTTAGTAGGCGTTCTATACCAGTATGAGAGCGTTTTATATGAATTCTCCTGGAATCTATTACTAATAGAACATTTTGCCACAATTCTGATTTTTTTTTCCCATTCACTTTCTTGCATATTTATCTCTAGCTCATTTACTATGTTCTTGTAAAGTATGGTATGTTAGGATATTTCTTTTGTATTATCATTTTAAATGCTGTGGTGTCGTTTCCATGTCACATATAGTTTCAAATTTGGTTAGTGTCAGTTTAGCTTGTTGAAGTATTGGATTCAAGTGAAGAAAATGCTGAATTTGGTGGAATCTCCAATGGTCTCTCCTATCCCAGTTGGTTCTTAATTCCTCTATAGGGGCCAGCGAGGTTTCAGTCTTGAGAACATGCTTTAGTTACAAGTTTTGTACTCCAAAGGCCGAAACCATCCCTTTGTCTAAGATTCCTGGTGTAACGTCTAAATTTCCACTTAATGCCATTAACGGTGAAGGGTACAGTATGAGTTGGTGTTTTTGATTAAATGGAATCCAAAATTTTTCCAAAGCTACAGTCTGAGGGTTTTCTTTAAGGTTTAAGTTCAAATGCTTCCCTTTATTCCAAAGAATATTGCTTATGGGGTATTTTGATCCTTGATCTTCCAAACATTTCCATTGTTTCTTCAAATTAACATGAGACTGCTCAATTAACTTGGCTAACAAGCAAGCTTGATAATAAGTATAACAGTCTGGTAGGCTTAGTCCATGGTCTCATTTCTTGTGTATTTTTATAACATGCTTTTGTTTCAAATCTTTGTACTACATGTGTATTACATTCTTCTAGATTTCTGTATCCTGCCGAAACAATCTTGCTTTCCCTTGAAAGTACACTTGACACACATTTGAGAATACGTTGAGCCATTGAAAGCAGAGAAATCTTGAAACGATAATAATTTGCTGCCATATTCTTGGTGTATTTGTGCATGCCTCTTCTGTCTTTTTGTTTCTTTGTTTTTAACTCTCATATCATCCTAGCATTTGTTCAGTATCTCAGCAACATATAGTAAGTACATAGTGAATCATCTTGCAATTAAATATTGAAATATAGAACAATTTCTGAAAGGGTCAGGATGATGATACTTTATAATGTAACATTTTTGTGACCTTTTGCTAAAAAATCGAAGGTCCCTACTCTTCGCACGATATGGTCAATATCAGTAGCAATTTAACCTGCCTGTTTGTTTTTGGACCATGTGAGGAAACCAGGGTATTCAGAATTGAAACCGGCAGCAATGCTAATCCCTAGCAACCATGCATCGATTTGAATAAGAGAATGGAGTATGAATAGGAGAGTACTGAATAAAAAGATGAGTAATAAAAAGTAGTTATACAAAAAGAGTCAGAAGAAAAAGGCAAATTAGAAAGTTGTTTAAGACCATTCTATAACATACTAAATGTTAACTTAAAGGTGAACCACCCATTTAATTGCCAAGAGTGAACTTGAGGATTTAAGATTCTTTTTGAAGAGGTTGAGGTAACGTTTTCTAAGGAGGAATTCAAAGACAGAGTTAAAGAATGGCAAAATACAATGGTTTAAGCTGAGAGATAGCACATAGAGAGGAGGGCTAGGAATATATAAAGAGACAAGTGAAGAGATAGATAGATAGATAGATAGATAGATAGATAGATAGATAGATAGATAGGGGCACATTTACTTACGCGTGTAAGGATCCACACAACTAAGTCAGATGTTACTTTGTGATGATTACGCGTATTCATCAGAATGTGAAGTTACGCCTCAGCAAAAGAACATTGGCGTACTTTAATCAGCAATGATTCGTTGGTGTGAAAATTTCATAACGAATTACTTTCTTCATACACTTACATAATTTTACATTCAGTGGGTATATTAAGGTCATATGTATGTTTTTATTACTGATGTTGGTAAAATTGCTGGAAGTGGCCACTTTTTATTAAAAATGTCCATGGAAGCAAAATGAAGGCAGAGATCCTCTATTGTCCTAGGCCATGAGCCCACACTAATGCAAATGTGGCATCAGCTTCAAATGTTAAAAGAGTGTAAATAATTTTGAGATTGTAACTTCATTGTAATAATTCAGAACCTGACGAAATGGATTTTGGTGAAAAGGGTAACGAATTAAAATGTTCACACTGATAAATGCGCAGATGTAGGATCGTTCACCTGAGCGAAAATTTGCCTGGCGAAATGCATCGAAAATTTGCCAGCAACAAGGTAATTCGCTTGTGAAGTACAAGGTAATTCGCTTGTGAAGTTTATTAGATTTTTAGTAAATAGGTAATGTATTTGCAAGTTGTCTTTTTAGTAAAAATTCATCAGAAAAAAAGTCGCTCTTTAGTAAATGTGCCCCATAGTAAGAACTAAGAAGTGAAGGGCTTTACACATTAGAATAAAGATTGTGTATGTAATTTGTTGGTAGAAATGATAGAGAAAAGTAAAATATTTTGTACATAGTGCTTACTAGCTAGTTGATAGCTGATCAAGTGTTAGGCTAGTAATAAGTAACTTATCTCTAACATCTCCATATTATTAAGAACCTGTGTGATATTAGTCATTATGATGGTTCCCACTGTGGCAGCCTAATTTGTGTCTCAGATTGCATACAAAATAAAAATAAAAAATACTCATGTTTTTATCTGTTAATATTGCAGGCTTCTAAATGATCACTTAAACCTGATTTATAAAAAAAAAAAAACCATAATATTTGGTAGTTAAGAGGAAAACATAAGCCAAGTTTTACTGTAGAAATAACAGCAGGGGTCAATATATAGTCAATTACTTTAACGGTTAAGTATTAATTCATTTAAAATATGCAGACAGTATGTACTAGACTTTATACCAATTTGGCTGAGGCACATTTCTATATACATTTGCATTTTAAAGAACCAATGCTCAGTTCAGCAAGGAAGAGACAGTAAGTAATTCAATATAAACACATCTGCAATGTCAAATGTTACATATGCTTATGCATATTCAAAGCTCAGAGAAACCAAAGGCCTGAGAAATAGTTAGCCATCAGCCAACTGTAATTGTGCATATATCAGAATACTTATAATCTGTCCTTTATACAATATTTTAGATTTTAATGACATTTCGAATATGCAGTTTTAGGGGGTAAGAAAAAACTTTTTTTTGACGTACCCGGCAGCATCCTAAGACAATTCACAACTTCATTTTTAATTTCTTATGATGTTTGAAAGATTGCATTTTAACCTGCTATCTGGCTGTATATAGAGCATAAATGTATGTGTTATAGAGAGGCCAATCTTTATCTGCTGTTTCCAGACCCAGACCTGGTCTCATATTATTGATTCACTCTTCTGTGATGTCATTGGAGTGGGCAGGTGCCATTATATAAATAAATGCAGCAACTGGAGTTGAGATGGGTATGTACACGGATGGGGGGATATGAGGCACAGGTACTTACATTACACATTACGTTCTGAGCCTGCCAGGGTAACAGAAAGGTGAATGTATCCTTTAAATTGCACACTTAAAGGACAAGGAAAATCAAAGATCTTTGGTGGCACCAGTTTGTTAGCTACTACAGTGAGCATAACCAGTAGCATTCCCCCCCCCTTTCATGACATAATCCCAGAAGTGTCTTGTTTTGACAAGAATCACAGTCCAAATGGATGCAAGTAAATACCATTTTGGGGAGATTTGGTCGACTGGCGATTAATCGCCTAGTTTTTTGCGGCGACCAATCTCCCCCAACGCCTTCCCTGACTCTGCGCCAGCTTAAAATGAAAAAATCACACGCGGCGGTTCATTTTCCGAAGTTGCCTCACAGGGAAACTTCGGGCGACTTCGGAAAACGAATCACCGCGAGTGTTTTTTTCATTTTAAGCCCGTGCAGAGTCAGGGAAGGCGTTTGGGGAGATTGGTTGCCGCAAAAACTAGGCGGTTAGTCGCCAGGCGACCAAATCTCCCCAAAACGCCCAGTGTGGCCTGACCCAAAAGGCGAAAGTCAAATAGCACTAGACTTGTAAAATCACTGGTTTTAAAGTTATTTGTAAATGTAATTGTGATAGAAAGCAGTATTTGTCTGTCCTTTGCTGGTTCTGTCTCTTGAAAAAATGTACCAACAAGTCAGCGTTCCATGTTTCTTTAAGGGGTTGTTCACCTTTAAAATAACTTTTAGTATGATGTAGAGAGGGATATCTTGAGGAAATTTGCAATTGGTTTAAATTTGTTTATTATTTGTGGTTTTTGAGTTATTTAGCTCTTTATTCAGCACCTCTACAGTTCGCAATTTCAGCAGTCTGATTGCAGAGGTCCAAATTCCGCTAGCAACCATGCATTGATTTGAATAAGAGACTGAAAAATGAATAGGAGAGGCCTGTAGAAATAACAATACACTTGTAGCCTTACAGAGCATGTGTTTTTAAATAATTTTTAGAATAATTGAAAAAAAATATGAAATAGAAATGTTGCTTAGAATTAGCTGTTTTATAAAACCATGAAATATGAAAGCGAAAGGGAAAGATTTGCAGTTATAGTTATATTTATTCTTTAAAACTACTGAAAATAATAATAATGCAATGTATGTATATTGAAATATTGCTTAATATTGCAATTGTCTCTATGTCATAGAAAGAAGGTGACAGTTTATGTTTTCAGTTTATGGTTATGCTATGCAAAAAGCCCAATCCTAGCAGTGCCCCCCCCAAACATTAAATAGCCAGTGCTGGTGTTTCAAAACAAGACAGTATTGGTCAATTATCTTAAAAAGCATAAGAAATGCTGCACATACGGATGTGATTTATTCAAGGTACTTGCATATAAAAACTCTGCTGTAATTTCCATATAGCTGTGCTAAATGCCAATGTACCCACCCAATATGCTCTAAAGAAATGTTCACTAGTCTACCTGATGCCGGGGAAGAGTAAAGCTACTTCCACCGTGAACATGGCATAGTTCCAGGGTTGCCACAGCAGACTGGGTCAATAAGTGCACAAGAAATAACTGGCCATAGACATGCAGATTTTAGAGTATAGCCAATAATTCCACTGGAGAGCTGGTCATAATTCCGTGTAGTGTTTTATTGAAGATGCATAAGCACTACATGTTTTGAACCTCTAGGGTCCTTCCTATGGTGCAGTTGAAGAAACTAAATGTGAAATGAGCCTCTTTAAGGGCTCCTACCCCCACACATCATTATGTGACCAAAAAAGGCAACATCAAAAAACAACAACATTTCCTGTGTACACCAGCTCCATCTTGTGGCCAGGTGTATTACTGTACATTTGAGAAACTAACATACAGTAGGTCTATCACATAACTGACACAAATGGCAACATACAGTATTTAACCATTAAAAAAATGCCTGCTCACTGGTGTGTGTGTTTTTATTTTTTTAGGGTCAAAGTTTGTGATAGATCTCTTATGTTCCCCAATTCTAGTTTTCACTGCACGTGATGTTTGGCCCACGCACAGTTTTCCACATGGGCATTTGAGGGCATAGATGACATGTTCCGTGTTACATGTATAGTAGTCTTTAATAGGTATCTTGTAGCCCTTATGTGGATGTGTAATGCTGTCACCCTTTATGATGGAATTTACGATTTCCACAGTATGCAAAAGTGCCATTCTTAAGTTTGGCCAAAAACATGGGTTTATATTTATTGTTCCCTGGCTTTGTTAGTTCTGCCCTTACCACCAAATTCGCTATGTTTTTCCCTTGTTTGTATGAAAACAGAGGGGTCTCTTTAAACGCTTTACCATACGTGTAGTCTTGTCCCAAAAGTGACCATCTATGCTACATAGTATGCACACTTTTCATTGTACCCAAATTAGATATCCGGGTTAGGAAATCATTGTTATCCTTAAGGCACTGGGGTAATTTAATCACTATTTCCTGTAGGAATGTGTCCACGTACTGCGAAAGTGGTTGTAGTACGGATCCCATACCAGAGACTATGGGGCGACCTGGTGGTTTTGTCAGACTTTTATGTACTTTTGGAAGCAAGTATATGAGCGGGGTCCTGGGATGAGGGGTAATTAAAAATTCTTTAGTGGTTTCATTAATTATCCCTGCTTCAAATGCATAGGCTATTGTGTCATCCTCTTTTTTCTTTATTTCTATGTAATTTCTATGTAATCTATGCCCTTCAATAAAACACTACACTGAATTATGACCAGCTCTCCAGTGGAATTATTGGCTATACTCTGAATATTTAACTGGACCTGGCGAACCCCACCACTGTGTGATTGAGCATTGGAGACAGCAATACAAAGGTGATATCTAATGCCTGTTTGAGCCTTACAGATTTTACCTTTGTATCCGACGCTATCCAAATGTCCCAATCTTATGACCAACCAGTAACCATTACGATTAAATAAAGTAATAAAAGAACAAATTAGATGATATTCTGCCATGACAGCAATCGTTATGTCCGACAAATCCTAATGACAAGCTCCGATTGATATTGTTGACATGCAGAGAAATTATTGTTAGCGGATAGTGATGGGTGAATTTGCACAGTTTCGACGAAAAATTCGCGAATTTCGCGCGAAATTCGCAAAATGGCGCTGACGTCTCATTTTTGACGCCGGCGCCCGTTTTTTTGACGCCGGCGCCAGTTTTTGCCGCGAATATTCGCAGGCGTTTCGCAAATTTATTCGCTGGTGGCGAATCGCGCAAATTCGCCGCAAATTCGCGCCTGCCGAATAAATTCGCCCATCACTATTATCGGACAGAAATCTTTGAACCTGTCTGATCGACTAAACAACCAATTGCCATAGTACGAAAAATGTCGGGACAATCCACACAAGGTCTGAAAATCGTACAAAACTTTGATTTGTAGAACTATATCTTTGCATCTACGACCAACTTTACTCCAATAGAATCACATAATAGTGGCAGTTTAACTCTGCACACGGGAAGTGGTGTAATGCCCAATGTTAGTGTCAGCTCACTCCGAAACAGCAAAAGACATGCAAGTGCAGTTGCGTTTGATTTGATACTCAATTCAGAAGCAACTCACCAAGTACAAATATAAATATGTCAGATTATTATTACAACTGCCCACTATTATTACTTCATGGACAAAAAAACAAGTAAAATGAATATTATTTAAACATCTTTATTGCTGCACGTTGGGAAAAAAAGGGGATGGGTGCTATATTAAGAAAAAGTGTAATCTCCTTAATGAGTTTTTCTTTTTCTTGTCATTAACTGATAGGCTCATTGTATGGTCTCATTACTAGCCAAGACTTCCTGTAAGATTCTGATAATTAAAGTGAAAGATTAAGACAGCAAAGGGTACAATTCGTACAGTATTATCATATCAGATGTGCTCCTCACAATTAATTTGCAAAATAAAGCATATCTGTTTCTTTACACACACTAAATGCTTTGGAAATTTTAAGCAGTTATATTTTACTGGAAACAGGTAGCAATGTAAACATGGAATTACCTTATAGTGTTCATAATCAGCTCTTTCTCATTGCACGTCTGAAATAAATTCAAAAGATAGATTCATTATTAGCCCAGAACGAGTGAATTCTAAAAAATATAGGATGAAAAATAAATAAGAGAATCCCAAGATTTTGTGGCTTGTACCATAGAAATGGCAGTCCTTTTTTGATACAGAAAACCCAGTAAGAGTGTTCTGCCCCCCCCCCCAAAAATTAAGTACATCAAGTACACGACACTATTTTATTATTACAGAGAAAAAGTAAATATTAAATTGATCAATATTGATCACATTCCAAACTGGAGATCATCAGATTCCCCTCAATCCCATACATACTTTGGCTGCATATATATTATATATCTATATTCCACAGGTAAATACAGAGATAGAGCCGGAGAGCAAGAACACATGCCCTGGCCTGTACTGTCCTAAAAATTGACCTATTACTTTTAGTTTTCAGACTACTAACATATTGATTTTTAGTAGCAGTAGATACATTGTAGAACATAATTTTACCCTTCTGACCTGAATAAGCTATTTCACTTGAGGTTTTACCTAGCCAGGAAAGTAATTCATTTCTATTATGCACTCACATTCACAAAAAGAATTTGATAGAGATCTATCTTAATACAAAGGGGGTTATTTACTAAACTCCGAATGGCAAAACCTCCAAAAAATTATGTTTTTTTATCATAAAATCCGAATTTTTTGTGGAAAAAAAAATCAAATTTTTCGGAATTTATTATACCCTGAGGATGGAAAAAATCTGAATTCGAAAATCTGGCATTTCAGACCTGCCGAGGTTGCATATAAGTCAAGACGTCCCAAAGATTTTTTGATCTGGGTTTCGTGCAATAATCCAAAGTTTTCAGGGGTTTTGGGCAAAAATCAGAAATTCAGAAAAATTACTAAAAATCTGAAGTGTAATAATAAATAAGCTGAAAAAACCTGTGCGGATTTGGTCAGAGTTTTTTTCAGAAAATATTGACATAAATTTGGACTTTGATAAATAAACCCTATAATATCCATTATAGGAACTTATTTTAATTTTTGGGTGCAGAAATTACATTTCATTCAGTGCCATTTATCTTTTTTATGTTGTTCTTTGGGGCATCTTGTAATTTTCACAGATAAGAACTTAAGTAGTGGGTGCAAGTAGTGATAATGCTTAAGTAGTGGGTTCAATTCATTAGTTAAATCTCCAAGTGACAGAAACAGTTTATCTTTGGGGTATATGCTATCTTATAGTGAGAACTGTGCACGGGTCTTATAGTGAGAACTGTGCACGGGTCCACTACTACGTGTTACATATAAATTAAGAACATGCACAATATTAATATTATTAATTAATAATAATATATTATTAATAAATATTAACATTTATTAGTGCAATACATCCATAATAAAATTCACATTGATACATCCAAACAAAGCTTTTTACCATAACACACCACAATGCAGTGTCTCCCCTGGTCTGAGGTGTTGTTAGTGTTGGTCACATCCCTTAAATACACATAAACTTATTTTATACATGATACAGGGCTAATCATTTGACCACTAAAACCTCACCACATGGTCACTCAAACTTTTCAAGCCCTTCAGTTTGAGAACCTGGATAGATCAATTAACTGCTACAATCCCCATAGGAATATTTAAAAATTACATGTCCCTGGAATAAGACCAAATATAGGACCAAATTCATTTAGAGTGATAAAAAACTCACAAAAACATTTTTATTCTTACCACTGAAAAATTCCATTTGTGCACAATATTTTATAGACAACAAAGGGATTACGTGCCAGAAATTTTATAAATAACTCCTTATAATTAGTACCCTACAAAGTAAATGTACACTAAAATCATTTTTAAACCCAAAATATTTCAATAAATTATAGAATATATTAAAATGAACAATATTTCAATAAATCATATTAAAAACAATGTCTTTAATTCCACAATGATGTAAGAAATGGTTTCAATTCAAAGTGACTATTCCTTCCCTCAGGTATAATTGTTCCCAATCTAAAAATCCAATTTGATTCCAGTCTTAATAACTATTTAAGTGGTTAGATCACCCACACTTTTTTCATTTATACCATCAATGCCAAACAACTTGAACTCTTGAATAGATCCCCGATGAACAACCTCAAAATGTTCAAATATTGGATTATCTTTATTATCAATACTTCTTAGGTGTTCTCCTAATCTAACCCATAATTGCCTTATCGTGCGACCAACATATAAGGCACCGCACTGACATTATACAGCATAGACAACATATTTTGTAAGACAAGTAATAGTTTTTCTTATTATAAACGCTTGGCTATTTTCTTTGTTACAAAAGATATTTACCTTTTTGCTATTGTTATTTTTACATACAACACAACTCTTAGGGGCCGATTCATCAAGGGTCGAATATCGAGGGTTAATTAACTCTCGATATTCGACTAGGAACTAAAATCCTTCGACTTCGAATATCGAAGTCGAAGGATTTAGCGCAGATAGTACGATCGTACGATCGAAGTATAATTCCTTCGATCGAACGATTAAATCCTTCGAATCGAACGATTCAAAGGATTTAAATCCAATGATCGAAGGAATATCCTTCGATCAAAAAAAGTTAGCCAAGCCTACGGGGACCTTCCCTATAGGCTAACATTGACTTCGGTAGCTTTTAGCTGCCGAACTAGGGGGTTGAATTTTTTTTAAAGAGACAGTACTTCGACTATCGAATGGTCGAATAGTCGAACGATTTTTACTTCGAATCCTTCGATAGTCGTAGTCGAAGGTCGAAGTAGCCCATTCGATGGTCGAAGTAGCCCAAAAAAACTTCGAAATTCGAAGCTTTTTACCTTCGAATCCTTCACTCGAAGTTAATGAATCGGCCCCTTACAGTGAAAGACTCCTTTTAGTAGCCACGTATTTTTCTTTAAATCCCTATTTAACCGATTTGGGGCAACTTGGCTTGGTATAGACTTAGCTTTTTTATTTATAACCATTGGGGTTAATTTTAACACTCGTATAGCCGGATTTGCATTCAAAATATTCCAATTTTTTAGTATACTATTCTTCACTGCTCTATACTGCAGTCCATACTCCAAAATACATCTTACTTCTTTCTCCTGTTTTCTACATATTTTTAGTTTCCCTTTTTTTCACTCTTACCTTTTATATCCTTTAGTTTCTCAAATTTTTTCATTGCTTCTGCTAAATCGCCTTTACTTCAACTCCTACATTTTAATCTTTCACATTCTTCTTTGGCCTGCTGGTGAAAAACTCTCATCTGTACAATTATAGTATATTCTCCAAGTGTCATTAACATCACCATCAATCTTAGCACTGAACTACAGCACTGGCAGCAATAATCACCAAAACATTTACTTTTATACCAAACGTAACTCAACAGAGAAAATGAAAGTAATTGCAAAATAGTCTCTGATTCATAGAGCTAAGAGCAATGAATGCTCATTTCAGTGTTTTACTAATAAATTAAATATGTTAATCTGTTAATACACAAAACAGATTTATAAAATCAGGTTTACAATTCAGAAATGTGCAAGCTTATTATCACTGCCATCTTTAAACATGGCAGGAAATTGTGCATCCATAATTTTTCCAAGAATTCCCAAGTAATATCACTTGTTTACTGCTCTATAAAATAATTGTAATTGTAAATCTAATTGTAACTATACAACAATGACGGCAGATAATTACAACTGTAATGTACTAGAACTGTTATTTGACAAAAAAGCTAATTTCATCAATGCTAAATATGTTATTAAAAGTATTGTTGTAAACTGCCAACTTTAATTTGAACCTTCAGTTTTGCAAATTCCTCAAGAATGCTGTAGATCAAACATTATTTTTATAATTTACAAATGATTGTGGAAATAAAGAAACTGCAACCCACAAAAGAGTTCCATGTTCAGAAGGTCACAGACCATGGGCTTTGTTTAAAGGGATACTGTCATGGGAAAAAACTTTTTTTTCAAAATGAATCAGTTAATAGTGCTGCTCCAGCAGAATTCTGCACTGAAATCCATTTCTCAAAAGAGCAAACACATTTTTTTATATTCAATTTTGAAATCTGACATGGGGCTAGACATTTTGTTGATTTCCCAGCTGCCCCAAGTCAAGTGACTTGTGCTCTGATAAACTTCAATCACTCTTTACTGCTATACTGCAAGTTGGAGGGATATCACCCCCTCCCTTTCCCCCCCAGCAGCCAAACAAAAGAACAATGGGAAGGTAACCAGATAACGGCTCCCTAACACAAGATAACAGCTGCCTGGTAGATCTAAGAACAACACTCAATATTAAAAACCCCACTGAGACTCCTTCAGTTACATTGAGAAGGAAAAACAGCAGCCTGCCAGAAAGCATTTCTCTCCTAAAGTGCAGGCACAAGTCACGTGACCAGGGGCAGCTGGGAAATTGACAAAATGTCTAGCCCCATGTCAGATTTCAAAATTGAATATAAAAAAATCTGTTTGCTCTTTTGAGAAATGGATTTCAGTGCAGAATTCTGCTGGAGTAGCACTATTAACTGATGCATTTTGAAAAAAACATGTTTTCTGATGATAAGATCCCTTTAAGGACATTTATCTCAGAGGTGTCTTCACATTCCTTCATAATTTACAACAGGTTTGATTTTTAAAAATAAAGTCAAGTTATTCATGTGTCATTACTAAGCAAAACTAAGGACATAACTATATTGTAGTTAGGCAATATTCAGTTCAGCCAGCAGGCAGCACAAGACTTTAAGGTTAACCTCTAGCAGAATTCCCTTAGAGAACCTATATAAGGATGTTCAGGAACCAGGAACTTCCTCTTTGGCCTGACAAAGGTACAGTAGGAGCCAGACCAGGTAGGAGGCTACACCCTGCTATGACTAGGCAAGTTAGTTCCGTATCAGGTTCACTCCTGAAGTGAGGTGTAGCTGGACTTGCAAGTAAGGCAGTAAGCCAGTAAGTGTGACTCCAACAAGGAGTTCATTTTTGGAATAGGACCTGGGCTATTGTGCACTAGTAAGGGTGTGGAGCATTCTGGATTTGGCTAGTGGGAATCTACAGGAGCGAGACAGCCCAGAGAGAAGTTTGTACACTGTTTACTGGACATGACAAGGAATTAGGGATAAAGCTTTATTGGAAGAGGACCCCCCCCCATGGCACTCTGCCAGTGCATTCCACATGAAAGTGGCTGGGGAAGCTTCTGCAGAGGGAACACTGTGAGTGAGGATATGAGAGGATCCTCTAGAGAAATGTGTGTAACTGATTTATACTGAAAATATTGGGCTTCCAGTGCTCCAGTTCTGTACCCTGCCATCCTTTGTGAGAAACTGCTAAATAAAGGAAGACCAATGTGGTCGAAACGCGTTGGGCTAATGATGCTATTTACTTTGGTAGTTTTTATAGACATATCTGTGCAATTCAAGTTCTTTCATCCTCTTTGTACCGAGTGCCAGAAGCATTGTATTTCCTGACTGCTGGATACTTTGTTATTAATAATTGATACATGTAGGAAAAAGCTGTCCAACTTTTATCCACCATGAAGTCTAAAACTGTCTGCCTTTCCTGTCATAAACTTGTTCCCATCTTTTCTTTAGTTTTCCTAATAACGTAAGGTCTTAAAGGAAAACTATACCCCCGAACAATGTAGGTCTCTATAAAAAGATATTGCATAAAACAGCTCATATGTAAAACACTACTTCATGTAAATAAACCAGTTCCATAATAATATTCTTGCTTCCACACTTCTTCCTGCAGTATTTCTGGTCAGGTGATCTCTGAGGCAGCACACAGACCATCACAAAATGATGGCGCAAGGCAAGAGATGTAAAGGGGCAATATTTACTTAAATATATATACCAGTTTGGTAAGATTCTTTAATATGCCACTTAATATTATATAAATTATCTGTTAATTAAATATTTATTTTGGGAGTATAGTTTTTCTTTAAGGTTTTCTTTAATTTCTGAACTATGATTGCAGTGTAATTGCAGTATTGTTAATGTCTCTTTCAGCAATCTGGAATCTTATTCTAGTCTCGCTTCCCTTGTTATATGTTGCATATATATCATGCAGGTTGGTATGCTGATACTTTTCAACCTTTTCTGACTCCTTTGCCATTTCTAGAAGCAGCCTGGCTTTTCCATCTCCTGTTATAACTGATCAGTGTACAAGTTCCTTGAGATAATAGTGAATTGTTCAGATACATTCATTTTCCTGAGGACATTGCATAATTTTACATAGTCAACTAAATTGAAGACCTGCTGTAGTCAATTCTTGAATTTCTTGGATTAATCCAGCATGCATTATCATATATCTTGTTCCTCTACCTTTCCTAAATCCAGCTCTAACGTAGAACTTCTCTTTCAATGTAGGGCTCTAGTCTGCGATGATGATTAACTTTAGCATAATCTTACTGTCATATGGAAATGGAAATGTTATCATAATTTGCATATGCTTTTAGATTTCCATTCTTGGCATGTACTTTTTAACATATATTATAAGTTATATATAATTATATACTTTTATACTTATATGACTTTTGTGCAAACCCTGCATTTCTGGTTCTTCTTATATTTATTTTAACATAACTAAACAGCATTGATGCCTATTAGCCTGTAAAATACTGGGTGGTCATATAAATAACTTACAATAGCAAGTCTAAAGGTGCCCATACACTGAGAGATCCGCTCGTTTGGCGATGTTGTCAAACGAGCGGATCTCTCCCCGATATGCCCACCTTGAGGTGGGCAATATCAGGCTGATCCAATCGTGGGCCCTAGAGCCCAACGATCGGATCCTAACGAATACCAATGGGCGGTCGGATCGCGGGACCGCATCAACGAATAGATGCGGCCGCGATCCGTCGGGGGGCCCCATACACAGGCCAATAGGCTGCCGACACGGTCTGTCGGCAGCTTTTATCGGCCCGTGTATGACCACCTTAAGAGAACGCTGGGATCTGGGGTTTTTCAGATAAAGGATCTTTACAGAATTTGTATTACCATACTTTAAGAGGGTTATTTATCAAAGGTAAAACGTTTTTTAGACCTCGAATGAACTCACAACTTGAATGGTTTCTAATGTAAGAGAAAACTCTAATGGGAAAAACTCAAATTGTCGAGTTCGGGGTTAACAACCCGAAAGCTCTAATTAATTGAGTTTTCCATGGCAAAAAACTCAAATCGCTTGAATTGATCGAGTTTTCGAGTGAAGCTCTTGAACATCATGAAGGCTATTAACATCTTCAAATGTTGAAAGGGACCTCTGCCATTGACTTCTACATGACTTTGACAGTTTTTACAGGGTGTATTTTCAGATTCAAGCTATTTCAATGGTTGGGGTATAATAAATCTCCAAAAGTTTTTTTTTTTTTTTTAAAAACTTTTTAAACCTGAAAAAAAACTTTTTAAACCCGAAAAAATAACCTAGAAAACTCTAGAATTTTTTTCCATGGAAAACACAACTTGAACCTTAATAAATAGAATTGTTTTGCCTCCAATAAGGATAAATTCTATTTTTGATTGGATCAACTACAACCTATGTTTTTTTTATTACAGAGGAAAAAGGATTTTTTTAAAAAGAAATTTTAATTATTTGATTAAAATGGATTCTATAAAAGATGGACATTCCATAAGTTTGAGCTTTCTGGATAACAGGTTTTCAGATAAGGGGTCTCATACCTGCAGTAATAGCTTAGGTTTACACTCCTCATGATGACATCTTTAAGCCTGTGATTGAGGTTACAGGTGGTTTCCAAAAAAAGAAAAGAATATCACAACCCTGAAACAATTTAAGAATACACATGCCTATGTAAATCAGCAAAGACATGTTTTATTTTTATAGGAAACATCACAAAATGGCAATGACTATTTAACTGGTGGTAATTTAATCAAATCCAGTATATAAAGTTTTTCTTGTTACAGTTATATATTCTAAAATATATTTTTAGGAAGGACTAAAATACTTTTAAAATTAAGTTTCAAACATTTTTACAACCATAGCACTTGGTGAAATAAAAAAACACAGTCAATAGGTGGTCTTCAGTGACTGCAAGATCTGTAAGAGGACGCAACTCAGAATGAACCTTGTTTCCATTATCCAGCTGTGATCTGAGACATAGCGAAAGTTATAAGCTAGGTCAGGGATGCTTTAAAACGGCACTATTTAATTTTGAGATGCTGTGAATGCAATGCCACCTGCCACTCACCAGTTACAAAAAAGGAGGTAGTAAAATAACACATATATAGGTTTGCACAGTATCTCTTTATCTAACACTGTCCAGGAGCTGTTCAATGGGAAGCCTAAAATAAATCAAACTAAAGAAAAAAGTGCATACTGTGTGAGAATAATACAACACAATACAGTAGCTTGCCATAGATTTTTATTTGCAAAGATTTAACAAGAATAAAACATCTGAAGCAACTCAAAAATATATGGTCATCAGAGGAAATTTTGAGAGATGGGCACTTTCCCACATATATTTTTGCTCAGCTATACTCCCAATATGATCAGAAGTTTCAGAATTTTTGAGTAAGATATTACGCAACCCAACACTTATGTTTGTACTTTTATGTTGGGCAAACCATTTCCAAAGAACCGCAGATCCACCAAATCTCTGGTCAATCAAATTCTAAGAGTTACCTGCCTCTCCATTGCAGCAAAGTGGAAAACATCTGCCCCCCCCTTTAGCTGAAATTAAATAAAACGTGGAAGCAAACAAGGTATGTGAGTCAGGCCTCACCAAGATACATTACAATATCAACCATTTCCTAGAAACATGGGTGCCCTGGGAACTAGTAGCCTCTGAAGACTGAATCTCTATTAGATCCACCAGTTTTTTTTACTTGCATTATTATTATTGCTGTTATTTCCATTGTTGACATTGTTGAAAGTTTCCTAGCACGACACTATTGGTTATAAGCCCTACAGTTACAGACTGATTGGCGAGCTCTCTATTGACTTTTGTGTGTGCTATGTATTATTTTCTTGTGATACTTGTTTCATTATTACACTTAATAAAAATCTAAGTTACAAACAAATACATAAATATATATACGATCATCAAACACCTCAAGCATCACCACCAAAATGGTAGCAATAAATCCATGAAGCAGCAAATCCATTAATGTTATAACATTTAAGGTGGTATCTAGTGATGTACAAATTTATTTGCCAAGTGCAAATTTGCGCGATTCGCAAATAAATTTGCGAAGTGGCCACGAAAACTTGCTGGTGAAAATTTGCCAGGCGTCAAAAAAATGGACGCTGGCGTCCGTTTTGTGGACACCGACAAATTTTCAGCAAAAAAACTAACGCCAGTGGCAAAAAAAACGGACACCGGCGTCAAAAACAAGACAAGAATTTTTCGCCTTTTCACGAGTTTCACGAAGCAAAACGGCGCAAATTCACCCATCACTAGTGGTATCTTTAAATTGACGTTTAGTATGCACTTAAATTGGTCTTAATGTTTTATTCTTGTGTTTTTGAATGATTTACCTTTTTGTTGAGCAGTTTGGAATTTCAGCTGCCATACAATCCTGGAAAAAAATTGTGTTTGTCAACTTGTTTGAATTCTGAAGATTTCAGTGTCATAAGGTAGATTATTAAATTTGTTTTATTTTCTCAGCATCGTGGCAAAATAAATGAAGGTTTGTGAAAATAGATTGCATTTGTTACAATATCTCCCCCTAAAATGTAACTTAAAAGTGAACTAACATTTTAAGCAAACTGACAAAATCTATATTTAAGACAGAGAGTGGGCAGCCATACTAAATGCATATTTGATGACATGGGATCAAAATTTCACCGATTTCCACAACTCGTCTCATGAAGTGATACCTGATAGGGTAGCTCCCCCAGCATACCTCCAAGATACAAAAAGCATAGGAACTGCAAACATTTCAAGTGAATTATTTTCAAATTTTGTCAAGAATTATGTGCAGGAGAGACAGTGTTACACACCAGTAACTGTTGGGCTTTATTTATCAACATTTGTGTTTGTGTAATTTCAGATTTGTGATTTATTAAAAATCCAAATATAATAAACTTTAATAAATAAAATTGTGGAAAAAATCTACCTCGAATTCATGTTTTACTCATGTTGTTTTTAGTAAATTTACAAGCTCAAAAGAATTTAAAAAATGTAATTAAATAAATAGTGTACATTTTGGCTGGAACAACCCTCATTACCTTCTACATGACCCTTTGATATACAGAAGTTTTACATTTGAGTTTTCTTGTTTTGTTCCATACTAAATATCGAAAACTCTTGTTTTTTAAAACCATTATTCGTATTCACAATTTTTTGCACAGAAAAATCAACCAATTGTGGAAAAAAATTAGACCACTGATAAATAACACCCTTAGTCTCAGAAATGAACTAATTCATTCAACCCTGAAGCTGCTTAAAGTTCAAATCTGAAAATCTGTAAGAGACACTTTTTCATTTGGTGATTTTGTTCCAAATTAACTGCTTGGTTTAAGTTGTTTTATATAAATCTTTCAAAAGCAAACCTTTGTGATAAAAATGCATGTTTGTAGGGGGCTGCCACAAATACAATTATTTGGGCCAATTTTACATAAATATGGCAGGAGAAACACCCTTTCAACTAACAGCTCTTGAAACCTTTTAATAGAATGTTTTCTAATTTTGCACCCCAAGCAAGCTTGGTAAGCCCTAAAATGCAAATATTTTTAAGGTGGCAGTTGGTATCTTTGCATTTCTCTGTGTCATTTATCAGTCTGACTCAGCAAAGAAAACAATATTGACTAGTTAATCACCAATTTATCTTCCAGTGTAGACGTTCTGTTATCATCGCATAGGTCCTGTCCCTAATTACCTGCCCCTTTGCTCAAAACAAATGAAGTCCCATATAAAGAGACTCAATTTTCACATTAAGTGAGCCTTTACAATTTAGAACTGCCTTCATTAAGTCCAGTATGGCCCCAAGGGATATTTCAACATAGTTAATGCTACGGCACCAGTCACTACTAGTTTTACCCAAAGTCATATGTTATTAATGTTCAACAGTACCTGATTCTTTAGGTAACTCTATTGCTTTTGGTACTATTGATGTGAGGCTCACCGATCACTAGTTGCTATCCGATTCCTTGCTTCCTCTAAGAATCATTATTACAGTACCTTTTTGGTTCTCATCTAGACCACGCCTTTCAGAAGTGGAAGAATACATTAACGGAACCATAATCACACATTTTGGTTTATTGATTATCCTTGTAAGTATCCCATCTCAAGCTATTGACATATGTGTTTTTAATTAGAGCTTAGTGAAATGATTCACCAAGTTTAAAAATTCTAGAGATTATTCACATTATTCATGAATATGTGATAGAAAAAATAAACTTACCATGTTATGCCCAAAGTTATGTCTTAAAAAACCCCCAGAAGTTAGCAAATTGTCAATTTTGGAGCTGTTTTTTTAACTATGTGACAACTAGGTTGTTAGGTACCTCGAATGCAGAGTAAAAAGACTCTTAGCAAATGGTCTGCTGCAACACATGGATAATTCTTTGGGACAAAGTGGGTGTAATTTTACTAGTGTGAACCTGTTTTATACAAAATAAAACCCAGGCCTCCATGTGTAGTTTAACCTATAGGTAGGTAGTGTTTATCTCCTAGACATAAAATAATAAATACATTAGGTCATCCTTATATTTATTCTTATATACTGTATATCCTTATATGTAACCCACTGATTGAGAAATTATAAATACAAGGAGTTTATTCTGCTTTATATTTTAAAGGCTAAGAAAGCATGTTCAGATAAACAGTTAGATTCAGATTTCCTACTTGACTTTCAGATTTAACTCTCCTTCTTCACTGAGATTTCCCAATAGACTTTTAGTAGGGATTTTCTTTCATCAGACTGGCCCATGATTCTTGAAAAGAATGCTATTCCCTTATAAAGGCTCATCAATAATCTTTAAAAAGAATTTGACAAAAAGTCAGAGAAACTCCAACCAAAAGCTCTTTATATACATTTCAAGTAACTTTCTGATATGGCAAATATTGATCTAAGTTTTTGTTTGGTTTTTAAGTTGTTTGTATTTGTAATTGCTATTGAAAGCATCTGTTGTTTGTATGCTCTGCACTTCTGGTTCTGACTCCTGAAACAATTATAACAGAAGACAGCTGATTAACACACAAACAGGAGAGCTGACTATTGCTTTATCGTTTCAAGAGTCAAAGCCAGAGAACAAAAAGGGATAAACAAACTCTGCTTTCACCAGCACTTACATTTGCAAACAAAAACCTATTTGAGCCCAGCAAAATTGTTGCTAAAATTGACACAGGCACATGAATGACTATTGATATACAGTATCTGCAAGCATAACTATCTGTTTGGAGAATGGAAAGATTTAATTTCCTTTAAAAGAATCTTATCAGCCTTTGATAAAAGTGTTCCTAGATGTACATACAGTACATCATATGGTGCTTGATAAATGCCTTGCAACATGATGAAAAATGATATGTTGCTTTAAGCTGTAGGTTTAGGATTCTTTATCTCAGTTTTGCTATGAAACTCCTCTGAACCTTGTGAGTGCCATTATTCTTTCCAACAGTTCATTCTACAGCAGGGGGAGCAACACAAGTATAACAAATCTTCCTGGTGATGCCAAATAAGGGCTGTGATTGGCCATTTGGTAGCCCCTATGTGAACTGGCAGTCTACAGAAGGCTCTGTTTTACAGTACACCTGGATTTTATGCAACCAAAATTTGCCTCCAAACAAGACATTCAAAAATAAGCACCTGCTTTGAAGTCACTGGGAGCGACACCCAAGGGGTTGGTGAGCAACATGTTGCTCATGAGCCACTGATTGGTGATCATTGTCCTACACTATGCAGCATGTTTTCCTTTTCAGCTCTCTCTTCTTTCATGAATATTACCACCACCTTCACTTTTTGCAGCGTCACTGTCACTAGACCTTTCAAACTTGTTACAATTGACCATCCTTCCCAAAAATACACTTTCACCATTACTTTCTTGAAATCCTGTCTGGCCTTCAACCTTACAATACACTGCAGGTCATTATACTCCTTTCCTCTTCTATGTGACACACACTTCATTCCCTCTCACATTGCCATAACTTCCATGTGCCTTTAACTATCTCCCAGCCACTACAGTAATGCCCGACAATGGCAATTTTCCTACTCCCCAATAAGAACCAGCCCTGCTCGACTTAAGTCTGTTCAAAATGAATGAAGAATTCTGCCTTCTTCAAGATATATCCATGTTCTACAAAGCATATTCAAATACAGTATATAAACCCTCCAGATTCAGTTACCATGAAATGACTATGTACCTAGGCCTAAATTGCTGGGTTCCAACTTATTTTACAGATTGCATTCATAACCTTAGCAACATCCTTTAAATATATATTGTTTGTCTGCTTTGTTTAATATGTTCATCAGAATGACTAAGCCTTTTTATACTGTATATGAACAACACGTCTCAATATAGTATACCACAATTATGAATACCATATCTAATAGCTGCTGGTGTTGTGTTTGAAGCCCCAATTTGCATGTATTGTTGCTGAAGTTTATCACCCCTTTGATATATTATGACTGTCCTACAGTGACACCTACTGGGATTACGGAGATTTTTTGAGCATTGCATTGAATAAAATCCCTGATATCCTTCAATATCCAACAAAGTACAAAGAAAATGTCATGCAAAACCATTTTAGCATTTTCAAGTGGAACTTTTATGGATTGTTGATTTGCACATAATATTGGAAATGAAAATATTCATTAACTTAAACTACTGAATAGGTCTACTGATGGGCCCACAGTCATTGCTCTTTATATGGTAATATAACTTATCAATATGCATACACTAATGTTAACTATATCCAGTGCAGCCTTAGAAACAGTAGCTGCTCCAGAGAATCTTCCTTTTTAGAAATTATGACCAATGACAAAAAACTCCTACAAGTCATATGTATTTGTTAATAAATAGTAACTTTTGGTCTGTGCTTGCTTTTTAGTAAATACACTATGGTATAAAGATAATATGTTTAAGTATGAATATTTAAACATTTAACATGAGTCAGTTGTTGATTATTTTTCTGTAGCTCTCAGGCTTGGAATTAGTATTGAGGGCTTAATGTCTCTAGCAACTAGGCAAGAACTTGAAAGTGTGAATGGAGAATAAATAGAAGAGGGCCCATAAGGAAAGATAATCAACAAAGCAGTAAGAATAACATTTAAGCCTCGCAGTTAATATTATTTTTTAGTGCTTGGCTGACTCTAACTACCAGATATAATATACAGTTGCTAAGCATCAGAATAGTAAGGCTAATATATTTAAATAACATGCAAAATAAAAAAGGAAGACCAGTTCAAAAATTGCTTAGCATTTCCCCATTAAATGTGATCTGAGTGGAACTAGTGATGAACTAGTGATAAACAAAAGGCAGCTTCTTTGGTTAAGACCCCCAGATGAATGGGGAAACATTTTCAAGAAAATTCAGAAAGTCCAGTGGGATTTCACATCTAGATAGTGCTTACTTTAATAATGCTTTAGAAACGATAAGTTAATAAGGTCAAAAGATTAGTGCTTTCTCTGTCAAGTCCCATAGGTTCTGATGCAACATATCCCTGACTAGGGATGTAGCGAACCGCCGATAATGTGTTCGCGAACGCCGTTCGCGAACACCGGCAAAAAATGCGAACAGTTCGCGAACAGTTCGCGAACTTCGAACATCCGAAAATCGTTCGATTCGAACGATCGAAGGATTTTAATCGTTCGATCGAACGATTTTCGTTCGAATCGAATGATTGAAGCCATTCGATCGAATGATTTCATTCAATCCAATGGCTTCGATCGTTCGTTTCGAACGAAAATCCTTCGATTTTAGCGATCGAATGGTCGAATGGTCGAACGATTTTGACGCGAACGCCTATTGGCGAACGTCGCGCGACGTTCGCGAACTTGCGGCGGACGCGAACAGCCGATGTTCGCGCGAACAAGTTCGCCGGCGAACAGTCCGCGACATCCCTATCCCTGACTCACATTGGGATAATGATTTAAAACACATGGATCACATTTTTTAAGTAAATGCACATTGATCAAATGTTCCACAATATTCCAAATAATCTTGCTATTTCTGTACCAGAATTAGGGATTTAAAGTCTTTGTGACATTATTTCATCATTATTTGTAAGCACTGTAAAGGATCTTTAAAGCTATTCATTAAATATTTTTGTTTTACTTTTTAAACTTTAACCCTAGTTCAATACTAGGGATGCACCGAATCCAGGATCCAGGACTCGTCCTGGATTCTGCCTTTTTTCAGCAGGATTCGGTTTCGGCCGAATCCTTCTGTCCGGCCGAACCAAGTCGGAATCCTAATTTGCAAATGCAATTAGATGCAGGGAGGGAAATCATGTGACTTTTTGTCACAAAACAAGAAAGTAAAAAATGTTTTCCCCTTCCCAGGATTCGGATTCAGTTCGGTATTCAGCCGAATCCTTCATGAAGGATTCGGGGGTTCGGCCGAATACAAAATAGTGGATTCTGTGCATCCCTATTCAATACCCACTCAAAGGTCTTTGTTGTCCTTTCCCAGGCATGCAAGCAATTGTCTATTAGATGTCCTGCTTTAGTTCCCTTAGAAGACAGAGACTTAAAATAACACACAGATTAACACAGCAATAGTGATGGGCGAGTTTATTCGCCAGGCGCGAATTTGTGGCAAATTTTTCTCCAAAAAATGGACGCCGGCATCAAAAAACTGAGCCGTTTCCCAAATTTTTCACCATTTCGTGAAATTCGCTAATTTTTCAGCGAAGCAAAACGGCGCAAATTTGCCCATCACTACACAGCAACATTGTTTGAACTACTCTCTAATGTCAAAATCTGAAACTACATGTAACTTCACTAAAACTTCATACTTGTAATAGACAGACATATCATCTGGATGGAAATGCTGCTGGATAGTGATGGACAAATTTTTCCCACGAAATTTGCGAAACAGCAAAAAATTCACGAAACACATTGAAGTCAATAGGTGTCAAAATTATTTTGATGCGCCTCAATTTCAATGCTTATTTTGTCCAAATGTATTAAAGTCAATGGGCATCTGAATAATTTTGACGCACAACAATTTTTATGTGTGCAACTATTTTTACCCCCGACAATTTTTTTTTGACGTGCGCCCAAATTTTTTTGCCGTGCAAATTTATTCACTGGAGACGAAACGCGGAAATTCGCTACGAATTCTCACCTGTTGAATTTATTTGCCCATCACTACTGCTGGATTCATTGGCCTAACTATAGCAAGAAAACGTCAACTCATTCCATTAAGATTCAGTGCATAGTGTTAGAGTCCCAGGGTTTATTTTATTCCAAGGTGTACTTTAAATTGGTTAAAATATATGTAAGTTATTTCAGAGCTTTTAGATTTGTATTTGATCAATGATGAACAGGATCTTCCAGGTTTGTGAATACTTGTGGAAGCTGTCTCAATTAATGATTAATGATAAATATATGTTAAATAAAAAGATAACCTTTTAGAGGTATGAGCAAGATTTATAGCCTAACTATATAGATGCTGGGTTTCATTTGTAGGGGTTGAACTTGATGGACTTTTATCTTTTTTCAACCCAATTTAAATATGTAACTATGTAACTAGCAAGACAAGCTTAAAAGATAAAATTTTGTTGGAATTGCTTCTCTTTTTGTATAGGAAAAATGCAAGGTTGAATTTGATTTGAAAACTCTTCTATCCTTGGATTCTGATTTGTCTGATTGCAACAAATAGAATACCTGCATTCATAAATCTACTTAACAACAAAGCTAGTTAACCTCTAATTGGTAATTGCGATTTATAACTTTTTTGAATTTTCATCACACAAACAAGGTAGTCAAAAAAGTGCTCACAGTTCTCTTCCCCCTTTCCCCCTAATTTACATATGCAAATTAGGGTTTGGATTTGGTTCAGTGTTTGGCCAAATCTTTCACAAAGGATTCCGGATTCGGCGAAATCCTAGAATAATGGATTATCCCTATCCCTATTCGGAGTAGAAATTTACTAATTTCTGAGAAATTTTATATATCAGATTTTCCAGAACTAGCATTTGCTAGTTGTCTTATTTTTGCCATATGTGTTTATAATTTCAAGATATATGCTTGCAGCTGAATAGCATATGTCTTCAAAATTTTAGATCAAGGGCAAAAAAGAGTTGGGTTTTATTTTGAATCACACATTAAAAAGCTTGACGTTTATTATTGACTATTTTTATTTTTAGACATCTTTGAATGTTGTGGACATATTTTGATTAGCAGGCATTAATAATTTTCAAAGCTGCGTGATATTCTCTTTAAAACTCGACTGCACTAAAAAGAGAGAATTGTAATTCTTTCTCACATGAAATATATATTAAAAACAAAGGATAATATCATTTAATTTTTAAATTCTATTTAGATGCAAGAAAAGTTATAAAGCTGTCAAAAATAATATCCACGTAAGGATACAAAGTGGTAACAAAAATTAACAAAAAGTGACATAAGTAACAAACATAAAGTATAAATCCCAGTATAGAAAGGTCAAAGTAATTATAAGCTTTAAAGTAGACATTTCTTCTGCTAGATACATTACAAGGCTACATCACAGAGAAGCTAACCATGGGACAATAAAGGATTAAAATAATCTTATCCTTTTCTTTAGAAAAGGATTAGATTATTTTTGAAAAAATATAGATTGTTTGCAAAAATATTTGCTTTTTTTTGAGGTAGCTTTTAAGCAATTCTTTATATTGTCAATCCTGTAGTTGATAGCTTCACTAGTACATAGGTTTTTTAGTTCTAGTAAAGCCTCGCTTTATGTAGAATGGAAAGACTCAATCAATTTTTTAAAAACAAACGACAAATGACAAATTTTAATACAGTCATGGAGGTTAGTTGTGTTGATGTTAGTAGTGGGTTTATAAAATAAACAAAGCAACTTAATACCACAAAGCAGAAGTGATGGGCGAATTTATTCCGCAGGCGCGAATTTGCGCGATTCGCCGCCGGTGAATAAATTCGCGAAACTGCCGCGAAAATTCGCTGGTGAAAGTTCACCAGCGTCAAAAAAAGTTTGTCACCGGCATCCCAAAAAAACAGACGCCGGCGAGAAAAACGAGCATCGGCATCAAAAACCGGCATCTGCGTCAAAAACGAGACACCGGCGCCATTACGCAAATTTTTTGCCATTTCACGAATTTCACGGGGGAAAAAACGGCGCAAATTCGCCAATCACTACAAAGCAATCACAAAGCAACTTAATACTGGACTGAATAGTCTACTTTCAGAAAGGGGGTTCACTCTCATCAAGTTGAGCAAAGTAGTTTCAGTTTATCAGATTGATCTATTGTTGACAAATTATATAAAAACAAAGATAATGTAATTTGTTGGTGGAGCATGCACCACTTTATCCGGCATTGGATGATGTCTAAGGGCCAAATGCTTCTTTTGGACTGAACTTTTCCTGTGGGCCCTAATTTCTTAGAAAGAAGCAATGCCAGAGTTATAAAGGATGGTTTATTGACTATATCATACAGGTATCGAACCTGTTATCCAAAATGCTCAGTACCTGTGGTTTTCCGGATAACAGATATTTCCATAGTTTGGCTCTTCATACATACCCAAGTCTGCTAGAGAATTATTAAATAAACCCAATAGGCTGGTTTTGTTTCCAATAAAGATTAATTACATCTCAGTTTGGATCAAGTACAAGGTACTGTTTTATTACTACAGAGAAAAAGGAATTCATTTTAAAAAAAATTGGATTGTTTGGATAAAATGGAGTCTATAGGAGATGGCCTTTTTCTGTAATCCGGAAATTAATTGGTTTCTGTATAATGGATCTCATACCTGTATATGAATCTGATAGGGACCTTGGAATATAGGCTTCCCTGGGAGAGATACTGGTGAAGATGATGAATTATGCCTATTAAGGTGCTATATAAATAAAGGAAGAGATTCACGTTTAAAATCATGCACACTTTTAACCTTTGTACATCATAACACTAGATTTCCAATATTTGCTCAAGAAATAAAAAATTTTCTTTCTCCCAAACCTTACTCTTGCACAATATTTGCACCCACAGAGGTTGTTTTATTCAGATATGTGTTGAACAATAAATCAGATATATTGTATATTATATACACAGTAGATATTAGATAACATTAAATATATTATATACATTTTAAGAGAAGCTCCATTGAAGTTCTTCTTCTGACTTTTTCCAGCTTTCAAATGGGGGTCACCGGCCCTATCTAAAAATGAAATGCTCTGTAAGGCTACATATTTATTGTTATTGTTACTTTTTGTTAATCATCTTTCAATTCAGACCCTCTCCTATTCATATTCCAGTTTCTTAATTAAATCAGTGCATGGTTGCTAGGGTAATCAGACCCTAGCAAACAGATTGAGGACATTGCAAATTAGAGAGCTGCTGAATAAAAAGCTAAATAACTCAAAAACAAATAATAAAAACAATCCCTTTAATGTTAGAATCATTTTTAGTAGATGTAAGGTATGGAGCACCAAATTACATAAAGGCCCCCTTATTTGGAAGACCCCAAATTCCAAGCATTCTGTAAAACAGGTCCTGTACCTGTATTGGTCAGTACTTCAGATTTGGTCTTTGCTACCACCTTTGTTTGACATTTCTGTTGATAGAGTGCATAATATTTATATTGTTAAAAGAAGGCTGCAGAAAGCTACTTTTGGTCACCTAGTGAAACTATTTTTTGTTGCTTCCTTTTAAAATAATTTTTTTACAACTTGTTTTATTTAAAAATGCAGTTAATGCATGCCTTTATAAAGGTGGCCATTACAAGCACAACCTTTATTTAAAAAATTCTAGGTAGGGATTCCAAAACTGTGTGGCTGTCCAAAAGGGGACATTCATATCAATGGTCCCAGTCTTAAGGACTGATTATATGCGACAGCAGGCAGATTGTTACAATTATGTATATAACTGTTTTATATCAAAAATAATGTCAGAGTTTCTTGACCTGTATAAAAAGTATATGGTCATGGAACTCCTCAGTGACTTATAATTATCCAGGTTCTAGTTGCAAATGCTTACAGTTGATTTGTTGCTATGAGGCACTAGACTTAGGACTTTCAAACAGCAGACTAATACATGCTATTAGTTGATGGGTTGCTATTGGTCAATAAAAGCAGAGGAAGTGTTGCTCTTGTGGTTACATTATCCCTTAGCATAAATAATAACATTTGTCTTTTGGTTCAGCTTGCCATCTGTAGCTTTTAGTAATATCTCACCAATGAAGTCATTGCAATAGCCTACAAAACATGAGAAGGTTCATGGTTGTTCATATTTAAACTATCTATATTTTTTTATTATTTGTGTTTTTTGAGTTATTTAGCTTTTTATTCAGCAGCTCTTCAGTTTGCCATTTCAGCAATCTGGTTGCTAGGGTCTTAATTACCCTAGCAATCATATTTAATTTTGAAATCTGACATTGGGCTAAACAAATTGTCAGTTTCCCAGCTGCCCCCAGTCATGTGACTTGTGCTCTGATAAACTTCAGTCACTCTTTACGGCTGTACTGCATGTTGGAGTCCCCAGGAGCCTAACAACAGAACAATGGGAAGGTAACCAGATAGAAGCTCCCTGACACAAGGTAACAGCTCCCTGGTAGATCTAAGAACAGCACTCAGTAGTAAAAATCCAGGTCCCACTGCAACCCACTCAGTTATATTGAGTAGGAGAAACAACAGCCTGTCAGAAAGCAGTTCCATCCTAAGGTGCACATGACCTGAGATGGCTGCCTAAACACCAATATAACAACTAAAAAAATACACTTATTGGTTCAGGAATGAATTTTATATTGTAGAGTTAATTATTTGCAGTGTAAACAGTGTAATTTAGAAATAAAAACTACACCATAAAAATCATGACAGAATCCCTTTAACTTAAAGAGACTCTAAACCCAACGATAAGGCTCCTGTACTGTGCTCCTAGTTCTCATTAGATGAAAATATTAATTGGAACATGAAAATCAATTAACCAATGAGAACGAGAGAATGAGAATGAGATCATTGAGAATGCTGATTCCCAGCACTATGTCATCCATCTTGCTCTTATCTTACATACAGAGATTATTGTGCCATTCTTTAGTTTCATTATATGACACTGGAATCCAACATGGGGACAAAAGACAGACTTGCTCATTGCTTGATGCTCCCAACTCCAAATGCAAGAACAAAGAACATGGACCCGGATTCACACAGATCAACTGGGATTCTCATTGGAGGATTATTTTGTATTTTAATATTATCACAGGACCTGAAGAGCTGGAGAAAAGTTTCATTGAACAATAGTGCTTTAAGAATACAACCCTGATGTTGCTGGACTAAAGCTCACAGCATGCCTTACCCTTGATTATATGTTAAAGTATGCTGGGATTTGTAGTCCAACAATAACGGAGTAAAGTGTTGTTGAGAAGTATAGTGCAGCAGGGTTTAATGTCCCGTTAATGGTGAACCACATCTTTAAGGCTACTCAGAACCTTTCCCAAGTACTGTCAGGGTCGGACTGGGGGGCCCGGGGCCCACCGGGACCGCTGTCCAGGGCCCCCCTCTGGCCCCCGCTACCTACTTTGAGCCGAAGCGCCGATCAGCATACTCCGTCAGGCGGCGCATCGCGCATGCGCAAAAATCACTAAGCGCGCATGCGCAAAAGGCGCTAGGCGCGGGTGCGCAAATGGCGCTGCGATGCGCCAAAATAGTTTTTTCCGAAAAACTGTTTGGGAGAGGGGGTCTGGCCCGGGCCAGTCCGACACTGAGTACTGTTGTAAATCAAAATACAGAACAAAGATAATGACATGAGACTTATCAGAGATATTAAGTGACAGAATGGCATCGGAGCAGCAACCAAAAATTAATCTCACAAAGGACAATACTATAATGTGTAAACATTATGTTAAAAAAGGAAAAACAAGCATGTATAATGAGATCAGTTGATCCTCCCAAAATGGAGCTGCATTTAGTGATCACACTTGCCACCAAACTGCTCAATTTAAACACAGTCGTACAATGCAGTTTTGCATGTGCTCTGTATCCTACAATTTATTGTTATGCCAATAAAATGGCATAAAGTATAAGCTAACGTTATTTGTTTATAAAGTAGAAAATGATTCAGCGGCAGTAACAAGAAAGGTAAATATGAAAACTCTCTGATAAAATGTAAACCCACGTTATAATTTGGGCAAATTGTACAAGTTTCAATACTTTTAGCTTCAGACAAGCTTCTGCACTTAAGCTGACTACAGTCTTCATAACAAGTCAGTTTTTACTTGCAAGAAGTTTTTATTTTGAGCTTTAAAGATGTATTTTTCCTCTACAGGAAAATGAAAAAAGGACTGATTGCTTGAATATAACCGACAAACAAGCATCCGCTAAACTACATCATGGTATTTCAAAAGCAGTGATAAGTGCAAAGGTTAAGATTTTTATCTCACAGCGTATAACGAGCTTTTCTCACATTGCAAAGTGCTATAAAAATAACCTGTAGTTCATATCCGAACGGTTTTGCATTTTAAAACCAATCTTCCAGAAATCCCATAGGTGAATGATATGCATTCAGACTCCACACTATAAGCCCCGTTTCCCCTGATTGATGGAGTAAGTATTAATGTGTCAAAATGTTATTTATGAGTGTTTCAGTACAGGCAATATTTTTTGTCAATAATTGCACTTTACAGTATCATTTTGGTGCGAATAAGATGCTATTGTTACAAGAATGTATTAATATTTGATTAGTCCTGTCAGACTTTATTTTTTTAATGGTTAGAATAGTGTAAGAGAACCTATAAATGCTTAGCATAAGGATACAAGGGTACTGGTGCAATGAATCACCTACTGTGACTCTTTAAATAAAACACCACTTAAAAGAGTACAGGTATTGGATCTGTTATCCGGAAACCTGATAACCAGAAAGCTCCGACGTACGGAATGGCCATCTACCATAGATTCCCTTGAAAGGAAATAATGCAAATTTTTAAAAAAAGATTTCCTTTTCTTTGTAATAATAAAACAGTAGCTTGTACTCAATCCCAACTAAGATATAATTGATCCTTATTGGAAGCAGAACCAGCCTATTGGGTTTATTTAATGTTTACGTTTTTTTCGATTTTCTAGTAGACTTAAGGTATGAAGATCCACATTACAGAAAGATCCATTATCCGGAATACCCTGGATCCCGAGAATTCTGTATAATAGGTCCCATACCTTTATTATTTTAAACTTATGAAAATAATTGTACATAAAAACTATTCATTTAGGAAAGAACCCTATTTTATTGCAAGTTTCCATGACAACCTATCGGTGTAGCCAGACTTACCAAGGGCTGAATGATATGCACCTTCAGCATCAGGGAACCATGGTCAGTGATAATCAGTGGTAGGGAAGGGAGATAAGCAGTTAAGACTCCAACAAGGAGGAAGTGAGGCACCAGGGTCCTGGTGGTACTCGTACGGACTAGGGTACGTAGGGCCTAGTGTACCTAGAACATAATGCTGACCCTTCTACTGAAAGTCTGCAGCAAGGAGTGGCATCCCTGATAGGCATGGAGGACCTGGTATGTAAACAAGAGGCTGGGACCAAGTGGTCTGGGGAAACCCTAACTGTCAAGTGTGGTGAGGAGAATACATGTCAATAATTGTGCTGATAAAATAAATGTGTCCCTGAGTTCATCAAGTGTGTTGTGGACCTCCAGTTTATTCAGTGCTACAGTGTGGCAAAAGGTTTCCCAAAGGAAGGGAAAGTGGTGTGTGCTACTCTAATAAGTATCCTAAAAGGTAGCACAGGACACCGCTTTACGAGATGTCAACAGACTCGACAGTTGCTACAGTGTAATGCTTTCTTACTAAGCTTTATCCTGAGAATGCTAGCTATGTGTACTGCCCTGAATGGATCAAGGAAGAAGGACCACATGATGAATCAAAAGTAGGATCCTAATCCTAATCCTAGTACTAAAGTTTATTGTCAGTGAAAGCTCAAGATTTGTCCTAATCTTCTAATACCTTTTGTATGTGTGTGTTTTACTTAGTATATCTGATTCTGCATTTGTGTGTTTGGACCTGACCCAGATCTCTTTGTGCTGCTGCCTAATGAATTGTGTATTATTGTCACAATTTCTCTACTTGTGCAACCGTGCCTGTTACATCTGCTTGTGTTTCAGTGTCTTTATAAGACTATATATATGTGTGTGTGTGAGAGAGTATGAGTGTGTATATGTGTGTGTGTTTGTTTATGCACCTGCCTGAGACCCTGATTGAGTAAAGCCCATGTACACTGCTGGCAGGACCTGCACCCTGTTTATTCTCCCCTGTGATCTGAGCTATCAGCTTTACAACTGGCACTGTGTATCTATCCAGCCTTGTCTTCTAGGGGCATTATTAATGGAACTGGCACCATTGTTATTGGCACTATATTATTTCTGTTGTGTTTTCTGGTTTGCTATAAATATTATTCTGCACTGTGTTCTGGGAGATTCTTTATTGAATTGAGACCATGTTTACACTGTGAGTATTTAGGTCTATTATACAGATATTATGCCCATCACTTTATATTGAAATCCTACTATTGTTTTAAACATAGCAAGGAGCATAACTTCTGGTACCACTTTGCATTCATATGGTGGTCCTTTTCTTTCCTCTTGTCAAGCGTGCAACTGCAAAGCCCAGGTAGAATGCATTCAAAATGGCCAGTGAAAATATGTTGATGCCTTTTTAATGACAAATCATGGCATTACTTTAGACAAAAATGTACATGTAAAAGTACAGAAGCTGTAAATATTAAGTTATTTTGTGCCAGAACACAAGGCACAGGTAGACAAATATGAGAACACAATTATGGTAAATAGTTTTTTTTTACGATGAAATATTTTGATAACTGGCAGTAGGAGAAAGCACACAACACAAGAAATAGCTTGATCACATACCTGCACAGAATATTTTATTTGTGATCAATTTAAATTATTTGATATTAAGTATAAACTGTTGCCCAGTCTTCACATCTAACAGGAAAAAAGGATTATGAAAAACAAATAAACCTTGACATACCGATTCTCCTGTGGTGTACATATCTGTAGGGCATTGTAATAAAAGACACAAATATTACCGGGGAAAAAGAAAAGAGTATGCTTGCCTTCAACATAGGTCCTCTGGGACAATGTTGATACAAATACAGTAAATTTGCAATACTAGTTGCCATAGTTACGAACATTGTCTTCTGACCAATGCCATAGAGGTGGCCCTGAGTTATTTGATAAATTGTTGGGCATGCTTCACACCTACTCATTTTTTTTTTGCAGAATACATTATGTGTTTTGCTCTATGCTGTTAGTAAGACCACAGCTATTGTTTGTACTTACTTTGAGACCAAACTGTTCTGCAGTGTATAAAATATTGCTCATGATCTGCTCATAAATTCACGCTTTAGGAACAGAATAACACATTTCTTATTGCTTACCTTAATATACGTTCTAATATGAAACTTGTCCTTGGGAATTACACATTTATTATTTGCATGCATAGTGTTTATTCTAGCTTATTCCTGTAAATACTCTGGAGGTGTGAATAGAAAACGTACACAGTTATCATATAGTGAATATATTTAATTCATACATTAGACACTGGTTTAAAGCATAAAAATGAATGCAGTAATCAAAAGGAAAGAGACAGGATCTTTAAATCACTCAGCTGCAAGCCTGCAAAAC
Source organism: Xenopus laevis (assembly GCF_017654675.1). Classification (NCBI taxonomy): domain Eukaryota; kingdom Metazoa; phylum Chordata; class Amphibia; order Anura; family Pipidae; genus Xenopus; species Xenopus laevis. Next base: position 114,514,757 of record NC_054381.1, on the reverse strand, counting down.
AGTTCATTTTAAAAGTCCGCTGGTTTTTTCAAGCAAAACTTTGCACACATTCAGCTGCATTGATTTATTTTGATTTTGAAAGGTCATTGGTAAACGTGATAAATGCATGTGTTATTGCTTGTGAACACTGCAAATACATTGTTGTATAGCTTTCACTCTACATTAAGGGGCCGATTCACTAACTTCGAGTGAAGGATTCGAAGTTAAAAAACTTTGAATTTCGAAGTTTTTTTTGGGCTACTTCGACCATCGAATGGGCTACTTCGACCTTCGACTACGACTATCGAAGGATTCGAACTAAAAATCGTTCGACTATTCGACCATTCGATAGTCGAAGTACTGTCTCTTTAAAAAAAACTTCGACCCCCTAGTTCGCCATCTAAAAGCTACCGAAGTCAATGTTAGCCTATGGGGAAGGTCCCCCATAGGCTTGGCTAACTTTTTTTGATCGAAGGATATTCCTTCGATCGTTGGATTTAAATCCTTCGAATCGTTCGATTCGAAGGATTTAATCGTTCGATCGAAGGAATTATCCTTCATCATTCGATCGAACTATCTGCGCTAAATCCTTCGACTTCGATATTCGAAGTCGAAGGATTTTAGTTCCTAGTCGAATATCGAGGGTTAATTAACCCTCGATATTCGACCCTTAGTGAATCGGCCCCTATGTTCCTTAGTGAAACGCAACAGAAAGTACAAATGCAATTAAAGAAAACATCACCTCTTCTATACCATGTAAGCCCAACGAATTTAGCAATTCCATGTGAAAATAGTTTTCCTTTACTTGCTATTGTTAAAATGAAAGCAGAGCAGAATAGTCTTAATACTTTCCTCTTGTCTCACTCAATTTTAGAGTGCTGCCCTAAGGCGGCCCAGATGACTCTGCACTAGAAGGGTGCTTTTTCTGCCCCTGGTAACTTGCAAGCTACAGCTGCCTGAGCTTGTAGATGTTAAGATCACAATAGCCTTGATGCAATAGATAGATATAATCTGCTCCTATTCTCCTTCAAATTAAAGTTCTATTCCTCTAGTCCAGGGATCCCCAACCTTTTGAACCTATGAGCAACATTCAAAAAAGGAGTTGGGGAGCAAAACTACCATTAAAAATGTTCTTGGGGTACCATATAAGTGCTGTGATTGGCCATTTGGTAGCCCCTATGTGGATTGTCAATCTAAATTGAGGCTCTGTTTGGCAGTGCACCTGGTTTTTATACAACCAAAACTTGCCTTAAAAATAAGCTCCTGCTTTGAGGCCACTGGGAGCAACATCCAAGGGGTTGGAGAGCAACATGTTGCTCAAGAGCTACTGGTTGGGGATCACTGCCCTAGTCTAAAGAGTGGTCTCTTGTGCGCTGATCTTTTCTATAGGAAAAAAAAGATTCCTCGCCATCTGTCTATAATATTCTCTAAAATGTATTCATGTCTGCTTGCAGACAACTTTTTTCTTGAGAAAACAATCCAATCCTTGATAGGCATTACTTTTCATACTGTTGTTTAAATAACCAGTTTAGCTGCATGTCTCTCCATCTTATTCTTTAGAACAGGAGCCCAAAACTGCACTGCATACTCAAGATGTGGCATTACAAAGGCCCTATAAGGAGAAAAAAATTGGTTTTCATCCTTTGAGTTAATGCAGTTTTTTATGCAAGACGGTACTTTATTTGCTTTAGTTGCCACTGAATGACAATATGGTACTTTTACCAAAGTACATAACCTTGCATTTATCTACATTGAACCTCATTTGCCAGTTTGTTGCCCAGTTTTTCAACTGCACCCTATATAGGAACTTATAGTTTTGCACAAATTATTATCATCAGCAAAAATACAGACAGTACTTTCAATGCCCACCTCAAGGTCATTAATAAACACATTATAAATGATTTGCTTGCATATATTTGCTGTATGGGGTACTATTATAAAATGCCCTCTTTTGTAAAACACCCTCTGTGAATGAAAAGCAGACATTGACCTGCTTTAAGTTACACTGAATGTCACTGTCTACCTATAAAAATGGTATTGCCACTTTTGCCATTGCTTAAGCATTTATGGGAGCCATACCTAAGATTGCCACTTAAGGTGTAAAAGTCAAAAAAATATGATTGTTACAATAGAAGCTTGCTAATTCTAGTAGTTTGTAGATAACCAATTGAAAATAAAGAAAAAAGCACTGTAGTGTTTCAAAGAACTCTTTGGATTGTATTCCTACTTCATTGTCTATATATTAACCAAGTATAAGGAGTCACTTTTCCAATTGTATGTGAGAACACTTTGGGTGAGATCCAAGAGATAGACTTTGTTTAGCCATCTGTAGGTAGAACAATAAAAGCAAAAAATTGCTGTTTCTAATGTGCCCCTCTGCTCTGCTCCCTCCGCCAACCCTATCAAGAATCAGAGCTGGAACATTACCTAAATAAAGAAATAATAATCTTTTCTAGCCATAGAAAAATGAAAAATATTTTTGGTGAGAAATATTTTGCTTGTGACCTATGGGACCCCTTACTCATGGCCATTCAGCAGTTAGAGCTGACAGCAAGTTCAACCTTTCCAAGAGAAACCTACTTCATTTTGAATCAGAAGAAGGCTAAATATTACTCCAAAAGAAAATATGCTAATATCCCTGGATCAAATTCTAATAACCTTGGATTTTCTCAGTTAATTCCACATTTCTACATCGGCGGATTTTTTTGCAAAACAATTAACAGCGGGGGAAAAAAATCCCATTCACTTCAATGCATTTGGAGTGAGAAAAAGACCCATTGACATTAATGCATTTTGATTGAGAAAAACACCCATTGACAATGAATTTGGTGTGAGAAAAAACTCTAGAAATAAAAACCCACAGACTACAAAAAAGTTCCTGCAACAAAAAAAGTCACCCATAGACTTGAAATTTGAAAGATATCTAACCCTTTTTTGACACAATGTAATGTTTCTGCCAGTACATCCACTTCAGGAAGGGAATGTCAGACACCATTAATGCCTCTTTTCCAGTGAAAACGCTCTCAACTTTCTTCATAACTGCAAGATTCCATAACCTTTAATAGCTTAGTTGCTCTTATTTGGACTTTATTTCAGTAATGACCCTTTTGTGCTTGGAAGACCAAAACCGAACTGCAAATCCAAGAATGAACCTTACAAATGCTTTGTAAATGGGTAGAATTGTCCTCTTTAGTGAATTTATAGGCCTTTTTCCATGGGCAATAAGTTGCAAGCTCTTCCTGATGCTGATTGGCATAAAATGCCACAGCCAAATTTAATAACCACAAGAACTCCTAGGTCCTTTCTTCATGAAGGATTTTCCTAAATAATATGTCATAGATGAATGAATTTTAAAAGAAGAAACTAGCAGAAAATATTGAATAAAATAAGACGTTTCATCTCAGAAATGATTCAGATAAAAATGTTTCAGCATTGCACACAGCATTACCAGTTTCAAAAGATCATCTTTACACATGAATGGCTAACGTTCACTTTCAAACCACAAATAGATTCAATATATTTACAAGGTGATCACAGAAGTGGAAAATCATAAAACAAAATTTGGATGCTCATTGCTTTTTGGCTTTTATTCTACTTTATATCATTTTGTGGAAAACACGCTTACATTTAGTTGCAAACAGCAAAAAAAAATGTTTTCTTAGCTGACTATATGACTATAACCCTTACATGGAATATGAACTTTACAGTTTTTAAAGAGATTACATAACCTTGATTGTTGCAGAAGGTGGGTTGCGTAGACTGTGTACTTGAGAAAAAACCCACAAAATGGGTTTTGACAATATAAATTTGGAACCCATGGACTGAAGGGGAACAGATTACTGGCAATTTGCTAATCTATTAGAAGATTGTGAGTTTTGCTAGTTTATACACAATCTAAAATGTACATATGGGGTGTGAAATCTCAATTAGTCCACTAATCTGTAACTCAGTTAGAGGCGGAGAAAGGAAAAGTACGACCCATGGTTTTGCACCATCCCACTCTTTTAATCTGAAGTCCAAATGACAGAAAAATAAATAAAACCTAACTTTTATTATTAACCTCTAAAATTAATACCGAACGAAAGAAACATGTGTTGCTATATTAAAAACAAGGTTAGGTACGGAAGCTATATAGACACGTAGTCGATAGCTATTAGACGGTTTTCCAAAAATATGGATAGTTATATGGGTTTCGATTCACAGTAACAACTGTTTACCCACATCTAACTTAATCAGCAGCAAGGTGCTGGTGTTCAGCGATATGTTACCGGACGGAATGGATTGGGTTAAGCCAGAATGTGGCAACATACAGTTCACAGTAACTATGCTCGTGTACAAATGTATAAAGGTGACCTGACCGTCTCAGTGAATTTACAACGAGGAGGGACTGATAAACCCAATGTTCATCACCCTCCCTCACCTCCCGTAGCAGCGCCTCCCTAGGTCGAGGCTATAGGGAAGTGGTGGCGTGATCAAATGAAGGAACAAACCAGGTTGCAATCGCCTCCCACACCACCCTTCCTTTACCATTCACCCGGATAGCTATGCGCTGTTAACCAACTAGCGCCAGGGGTTAAGCCCAAGTAATTTGAACTAGTACGCCAGGCCACCCTTCCGACCTTCCACCCTTCCACCCTTCTGCCCGTTCGCCCACCAGTCTCTGCGAGTAACCGTCCCTTCCTAACAGGCGGAAGGGTGGAAGGGTGGAAGGTCGGAAGGGTGGCCTGGCGCACTAGTTCAAATTACTTGGGCTTAACCCCTGGCACTAGTTGGTTAACAGCGCATAGCTATCCGGGTGAATGGTAAAGGAAGGGTGGTGTGGGAGGCGATTGCAACCTGGTTTGTTCCTTCATTTGATCACGCCGCCACTTCCCTATAGCCTCGACCTAGGGAGGCGCTGCTACGGGAGGTGAGGGAGGGTGATGAACATTGGGTTTATCAGTACCTCCTCGTTGTAAATTCACTGAGACGGTCAGGTCACCTTTATACATTTGTACACGAGCATAGTTACTGTGAACTGTATGTTGCCACATTCTGGCTTAACCCAATCCATTCCGTCCGGTAACATATCGCTGAACACCAGCACCTTGCTGCTGATTAAGTTAGATGTGGGCAAACAGTTGTTACTGTGAATCGAAACCCATATAACTATCCATATTTTTGGAAAACCGTCTAATAGCTATCGACTACGTGTCTATATAGCTTCCGTACCTAACCTTGTTTTTAATATAGCAACACATGTTTCTTTCGTTCGGTATTAATTTTAGAGGTTAATAATAAAAGTTAGGTTTTATTTATTTTTCTGTCATTTGGACTTCAGATTAAAAGAGTGGGATGGTACAAAACCATGGGTCGTACTTTTCCTTTCTCCGCCTCTAACTAACTATATATGATATTTGACCTTGCACACCACCGTTTGGACAAAATCTCTCTCAATGGACGGTGCTACCTACCTTCTTTATTTTGTACATTAATCTGTAACTCATGATGGGCAATGAAAGGCATATACATATATAAAACGTGATACCTCCCAATGCTCCCTTTAAATAGCAAGGCTAATAAAAAATTCATCAAGCAGAGATTTGCTAAGATGATTGCAGCGGGTTAAAAGAACTCCATTGGTTTTCCTTATCAGAATAAAACCTAGTCAGGCAAAGATTTCAGAAAAGCTTCAATGGGTTTTCTGATACTGCTGGGCCAGTATTGCAGCAGGATTCCTTATGTAAAAATCCCAGGAACTGGATCAATATCTTCTGCTAATAGTTCATCCAAGGCACTTAGAACAGCAATGGCTAATGCAAGGCTTTACATGAAGCTTTGTTTATGATGATCCCTAAGCAGCCCAGACCACACTGAGCATGTGCACTTAGTCTAAAGGTGGCCATACACGGGCCGATAAAAGCTGCCGACAGACCGTGTCGGCAGCTTATTGGCCCGTGTATGGGGGCCCCCGACGGGCTTCCCCGATCGAGATCTGGCCGAAAGTCGGCCAGATCTCGATCGGATGGGATTAAAAATCCCGTCGGATCGCGGCCGCATCTGTTCGTTGATGCGGTCCCGCGATCCGACCGCCCGTTTGGCGAACGCTAGGATCCGATCGTTGGGCCCTAGGGCCCACGATCGGATCAGCCCGATATTGCCCACCTCAAGGTGGGCATATCGGAGGGAGATCCGCTCGTTTGGCGACATCGCCAAACGAGCGGATCTATCCGTGTATGGCCACCTTTAGTCTTGCAAAGATGTATAACAAAGTTACAAGATGGTGACCCCCTGTAGCCAACTTTGAAAGCATAAATTATTTGTTTGTTTAGGCTTGTGGTGCAGTAAGTTCACGCTTATGTTAAGTATACAAAATACAGCATTTCGAGCCTTATTCTATTTTAGACTTTAAATGCCCTTTAAGGGGAGATAGGATAACTATGTATAAATATATAAGGGGATCATATAATAATCTCCCTAATGCTTTATTTACTAATACATACTTTCATCTGACAGAAGGGGCCCCATTCTGATTAGAAGAAAGGAGGTTCCATCTAAATATTTGCAAAGGGTTCTTTACAGTAGGAGCTGTGAATTTGTATTCTCTCTCTGAATCAGTCCTACTGGCAAACACATCAGGCAGCTTTAAGTAGGGGTTGTATGACTTTTTAGCAAGTAAGAAAATAAAGAGTTATTGAAAATAGTTGATTACAAAGTTGATTCAGGGACTGGTCTTGGAGACAGGAAGGAATTTTTTCCCCTTATGAGGCAAATTCGAGAGGCTTCAGAATGTTTTTTTTTTTCTTTCCTCTGGGACAACTAGCAATTAGGTAGGTTTTATACATAAATAAATAAAAGTTGAGCTTGATGGTTGTGTGTTTTTTTTTTCAACCTAACTTACTATGTTTATATGTTTTAAACAGTGGCAGTAAAATCCTGACTTTTATTTTATAACTGCAATTTCTAAAACTTTGGATGAGCTAGGTATCTTTTCTAAATCAGCTATTATAGCTCATATAAGTCTTAAAGATAAATGTAAAACATCAACAAATTAATATAATGTTGCTTAGCGGGCTCTTCTAAGCACTTCTGCAATTTATATATTTTTTCCCCTTTTCAAGGAATGTACCAAATCCATAATTCAGGCAAATCTGGGCCTTTTTAAGCAGGATTCAGATTCAACTGACTATTTGTAGTCTGGGAGAAAAATTGTCTGTGAACCCTGTGCTGCTTGTTAAAATAGTCATCTGATGTTTTTTGGATCTACTGTAAATAGTGCAACAGTACAACAATTTTTATTTCAAATGTAATGACCATCGGCCATTAAAGGCCCAGCACACATTTTGTCTGCAATAATTCTAGAATTTTTTTTTCAATTTACTCCATTTGAGGAAGATGAAACTCCCTGTGTGGCCACAATTCGGGGAGCTGAAATTCGGGGGGGGGGGAATGATACTTTGTTAAAAACATGCCACTTTGTGTCCAACAATGCACCTGCCTTTGGACAGGTGATCCTTGATGTGCCTCCGTATCTGTTCCTTGTACCTCTGAATGACACGCAAGGTACGGGACTGGTAGGGGACAGGACAGCACTGTATTAGGGTCTCTATACTCCAATAAGTAGCAAAGATGTCTGTGGCCATTTGCACACAGTGAGGCCTTTTTCTGCACCTTTGCACACTGCCTTGGGCATTGTAAACTTTTTTGTAGTTACATGAAAGTGTCGTGAAATAATATAGAAAGTTATTTCAACAGTGCCTCTTAGGTAGCACTCTGCCTTATTTAGCATTTTCACGAATTCACCATTTATTCCCCCCATACCATAAATATATTCCCCTTATTAGAAGCCATATAATATATATATATATATATATATATATATATATATATTATATATATATATATATTAAATATACTCAATTCATCAATTGTTATTTAATTGCACCTGTAGGGATGTATAGGTTTAATGGCCCATATGGCTTCATGACCCTACCAGTGCTTGATTTTCTTGCTGGGTTTAAACTCATGTAACCATTTATACTCATTTACATACCCAGTCTATTGGCCGTAGTTGATTGATGACCATATCCTGCATCACTGTAACATACTGCTTTGGCCTCCGTCAGTTGACCTGGGTGGATGTTTCATTGAGCCTGGAGTCAACAAGGCCCCAGAAGTGTTAGGCCCTAAAGGGACAACCCCTTTAGAGAAGTCGGGAACAGGGACCCCATGAACGAGGTTAGCTAGTGTTCAGGATAGCCATTGTTATAGCACTCTCTAGGAGGAGTGAGTCAGTGAGCTTTAGTTAACAAGACCAGCTTTGAGCTCCACCATGGAGGATAGACCGGGAGAAGCTCACTGTGAGTAAATCTCCCCCATGCTCTGCTTGCCTGTAGTAAAGGGACTGCAGTACTGACAAAGGAAACAGGTTATTGTTGTATTCCTGTTCCACGTCTATTGGTGGGATCTGGACCACATGATATACTGACAACCTGGAAGGTGTATACTTCAACTCCCCCTGCTATTCTTTCAGTTGTGCCATTTATGCTGTGTCTACTACATCTTTGATTGTACCTGGCATTTATTGATCTACCTGTGTATTACTAACCCTGTGGCGCTTTATATTGAATAAAGCCTGAGTTGTTATTGTTCGCAAAGAACCTCTGGCATCCATTTTCCTTTATTTTACATCTTTGGCAGTACTAAGGTGTAGTTCAGCAACCCCTCACATGCTCCTTCCACCTAGCACAGGCGCACCCTGCTGAAAGAGGGCCAAGTGTAGCCCATACTCTACTCTACTAGTTGGTATTTGACTTGTTATGCCAAAATAGGGTTACACACCACAATAGTGGGGAGTTTCGCATTGGTCTCAAACACATAGATTAATTTAATTTCTCTGCACCAATTGATTTCTTAATGTGTCTCTACAGTTCAGCAAAAACACTTTCCATCCACTTTGTATATGTTGCTTCTGCTATGTTGTATCCCATACATCTTTAGGGACTCATTAAATCCTCCATGTTCCATGTAATTATGCTTTGCTACCCCACTACGGAGATCACTTTTTTCTATTGCTTTTACATGTTCCATTATTCTTTTTGCCATTTTTCGGAAGGTCTTTCCCACATATCTTTTCCCACAACCACATTCCATAACATATGTCACTTGTGTTGTATTACAGTTAATAAAATCCACAATTGAATATTTTTCCCCTAAGGCCAATCACTTCTTTTTCTCACAAATATATTTACAGATCTTGCAATGGCCCCATTGTTTACAATTTTTGTTATGAAATAAGAATCATGGCAATCTCAGTTTTAAAATGTATAGATTAATCATTTAAATATATAAATATATATACTCACATTTAAAAGGTATAAGTAAACATCTCATGTTTTTATGAAAATGGCATTAAACAGTATATATTGGCAAAATAATATTTATACCACTTATTGTAAAACAGAATGTTTAACTTGGAGTCTTGAAGAATGTCTGTTTATTAGGGACTAAGTAATGTATTGTAGATTGCATGTAGAATTAATCATACTGGTGCTGGTAGAAATGATTGTGAAAAATGCTTGCTGATATGCAAATAAAGTTAACACTGCTTCAAGCGTCATGCTGTAATTACTCAGCTGTTTGACCAGTCTGATATTGAATCAGCAGTTTATGAGGAGCGAATGGCCAAGACCAGTTTATATGGTTTTATTAATATACCACAGTTGAAATACCAATTTATCTGTGTTTATTTTTGAAATGCAATCAGTTTCTGTTGTGGAAATGTGGAATTGGTTGTGTTTATATGAGTCCATATTACTGTAGGGTAGTGCTGTCCAACTTATTACATTATGGGCTAATAATTTATCATACAACATATTTGATGGCCAGATTATATAAAATTGTTGATGCCATACAATCAAGAATGTATAGTCCCTGAGCAGACTGGGGGTCCTTAAAAATATTTTGAATGTTACCCATGGGTATGCATTGGACAGCCCTGTTGCATGGGATCAGAGGATCCTTCCACAAATTTCATGATGTCTGTTTGTATTCCTTTTTAGGCCAAATAACTCCTGTGCCTTAGCTTACCCTGTCTGTGGTATCATCAAGCCTGGATGGTTATAGGCAGGGGAGTGATCCAGTTGGCTGGGAAGCAGACCAAGTACCTGAAGCTTTCTCGGAGCTCCAGGGTACATCTAGGAAGGAGAAGGACCATGAAGCTTGGCCACCAGAGGTTTTAAAAGATACCCTGCTGCCACCTCCAGAAAGAGAGACCTTCTGCAAAAGCAAGGAGAGAGCTGCAAGATATCCAGAATGTGACTTATGCCACAGTGGGGATTGTCAACGCTAAAGAGCTGCCTGTAAACTACAGTGTGCCAGTCCCTGTGGACATTCCACTACGTAAACCTTCAACTTGGAAGGATATTGCCAGAACACCAAATGTGTGGCTCCTTAGTAAGGACAAGTCTTGTGTGAGTGCCTGCTGTGTGGGATAAAAGGGGCTTTTAAGAGGGACTTTGTGCTAGAAACTGACTTGTGAATGTAATATTCCCATCCAGAGTTAAAATGTATTAACTGAGTCAGACCGAATTTTTTGTATAAGGTTTACTACTGTCGCAGTTAGTGATGAGCAAATTTTTACACCAGTCATGGATTCACAGTGGAATTCCGCATTCTATCATTGAATTTTTTTTCAAAACTGTGGCAAAAATTTGACAAAAAAAGATGCCAAAAGAAAAAATGCCCTTAGGCTTTAAGATGCCAAAAGAAAAAATGCCCTTAGGCTTTAACGCATTTGAAGACAGGAAAAAAAGTTGTGAGTGTAACAAAAATGTTGTGTGCAAAAAAATTTGACATCAAATTTGTGAATTTTTCTCTGTTTTGAAACATTTTCAGCAGTTTTGCAAATTTTTCACCAAAACGGGACAAATTCGCTCATCACTAGTTGCAATCTCTGTTTAATGTATTTCCTAGTGACAGCCCCTAAGGTGCATCCCAGGTGTATACTAAGGGGCAGATTTATCAAAGGTCGAGGTGAATTTTTGAACTCAAAAAATCCAAATTTCGAGCTATTTTTTGTGTACTTCGACTAGGGAATAGTCCAAATTCGATTAAATTATTAAAAAATTTGAAAATTCGAATATCAAAATTTATCATGTACTGTCTCTTTGAAAATTTGACTTCGACCATTCGCCATCTAAAACCTGCCGAATTGCAGTTTCAGCCTACGGGGGACCTCCTAAAGTCAATTGGTGGACTTTGAAAAATGTAAGGTTTTTTTTTGGAAAAAATTTGATTCAAATTAGATTTGTACGGTTCGAACTTAAATGTAAAATTTTTACATGTTTAAAATGATGCCCTTTTCATTAATATTGCTGATATGCTTAAAGCGATACTGTCATGTAAAAAAATGTAAAAACGCATTAGTTAATAGTGCTGCTCCAGCAGAATTCTGCACTGAAATCCATCTCTCAAAAGAGCAAATTGTTTTTTTTATATTTGATTTTGAAATCTGACAAGGGGCTAGACATATTGTCATTTTCCCAGCTGCCCCCAGTCATGTGACTTGTGCTCTGATACACTTCAGACATTCTTTACTGCTGTACTGCAAGTTGGAGTGATATCAACCCCCTCTTTTTCCCCCACAGCAGCCTAACAACAGAACAATGGGAAGGTAGCCAGATTTTATATGTTAGAGTGAATATTTTGCAGTTTAAACAGTGTAATTTATAGATAAAAACTACATCATAAAAATCACGATAGAATCCCTAGTATTATATTTCCTAAACAATGGTGTAGATGCAGAACATTTAAAGAGAACATTTAAAGAGTCTTCAAATCTACCCAAATGTGGTGACTGGTTTCTATCATGTATAAACCATGAAAAATATACTGTATGTTTTTTCTGTGTAGAACAGACAAAAGTAGTATTTCTCATAGTAATCTACAAAGCAAATCCTTGTATTCCACTGGGAGTACTCCACGTTGTCAATTACATCAAAAGATCTGTCCTTGTCTTAGGCCTTGGTGAATATTTAGTAGCTGGAACCCCTGCTCAGTGACATTGCTACAACTCCTGTCTGACCTGTGAAGGGGAGAATAAAGGACCTGGGGAAGATGGAAAGGGATTGAAGTGAAGAAAATAAAAATAAAAGCAAGTGGGCTTCATAGGGTTTGTAATCAAGGTAAGATGTTGTAAAAGAATGAAAGAATAGACGGAAACAAAGACAAGAGGACTAGTTCATAAGAGAATAGAAAAGTGGAAATAAGTCTGGAAAGGAAAAGCAGATATTTGTAGTTTTGATTACAGGATGAACCCCTAGCAACTCACAACTTGTAGAATTATTTTACAATAGAGCTTTATATTTTTCTTCAGACACAACAAGAGGGACATTGTTTTATGACTGATATGAACAAACTCCATACCGTTTATTTTGTGCAAAATGTCTGTTGCATATTGCTGTAGACTTAGAGACTTTGTAAAATGTGTTTTGTTAGTGAACCCTTACAGGGGAAGTTATATTTCACATAAGCCCAGTCAGGTGGGATGATAGCAAATAGTTTTTAAGAACCCTTTAGCAGCACTTGACAGAACCTATTACATTTTGATACAAACTTATTGGATTTCTCTGCTGTGAGAAAAATATGTATGGTTTAAAAAGGCCTTAAAGGGCATGTAAAGTCTAAAATAGAATAAGGCTAGAAATGCTGTATTTTGTATACTAAATATAAACATGAACTTACTGCACCGCAAGCCTAATCAAACAAATAATTTATGCTTTCAAAGTGGGCTACAGGGCTCACCATCTTGTAACTTTGTTAAACATCTTTGCAAGACTAAGACTAAGTGCACATGCTCAGTGTGGTCTGGGCTGCTTAGGTATCATCATAAACATATTTTTTGCCTTTACTTGCCCTTTAACTTCTGCTCCTAGCAACCAGAAGGAACGTTCCCACCATGTTTCCTAAAAGCCGCATTGAATTGAGGGACCTAGTATTGATTTACTGAATGGTCACATTTCTACCTTTATTTATCTCTTAAAGGAACAGTAACAACAAAAAATATAAGTGATTAATGAAAATATCATGTTGTGTTGCCCTGCACTGGTAAAACTGACCTGTTTGCGTCAGAAACACTACTATAGTTCATATAAACAAGCTGCTGTGTAACAATGGTGGAAATAGAAAAAAAGCTATATGGCACAGTTTAAATAGTGGATAACAGACAACATTATGTCCTACAGAGCTTATCTGCTATCTGCTGTGTAACCTGAGCCTTTTCTCCTTTGAATGGCTGCCCCCATTGCTACACAGCAGCTAATTTATTTAAACAATAGTAGTGTTTCTGAAGCAAATGCCGCAGTTTTACCAGTGCAGGGCAACACTGCATTATAATTTTATTACTTTAAAACACTTTCATTTTTTGATGTTACTGTTCCTTTAGGGGCAGATTTATCAAGGGTCGAATTTCAAATGTAAAAAATACTTTGAAATTCGAACATCGAATTAAAATACTTCGAATTAGAATATCGAATCGAACTTTTTTCATAGAATTTGGGTATTCTGCGGTTGAAGTAAAATCGTTCGATTGAATGATTAAATCCTTCAAATCGAACGATTCAAACGATTTTATTTCGACTTCCAAAAACTTGGAGAAGGTCCCCATAGGCTAACATAGCACTTCGACAGGTTTAATTTGACGAAGTATTGAAGTCAAAGTTTTTTTAAAGAGACAGTACTTAGATTATCGAATGGGCGAATATTAAAACTATTTTTACTTCAAATGGAATTCAAAGTAAATTCGAAGTCGTAGTATCCTATTCGATGGTCGAAGTATCCAAAAAATTACTTTGAATTTCAAATTTTTTTACTTTGAAAATTCCCTCGACTTCACTTCGACCCTTGATAAACCTGCCCCTTAAAGTCGATCTACTTTTTTGCATGGCTGGTATCATAAGGTAAACCATGGTCTCTTTGTTCAGAATATGTGATTACATTACTATCAATTGCACTCTGTTCTTAAAGCCGTCATATATCTTAAATATACTGTAAATTCATCTGGAATTGCTCAGAGTAGTCTTTGTTTTGTTTTGGGATTTTATGATATTATTAAAAGTTCTTACACTTAGATAGCCTGGGTGACAGCTGAGCAGAGCAACAATTGCTTGTTTCCCTGAAGCAGAAGACACCTCTTGATGTTTATCAGATCTGGTTAATGGCTCAGTCTTATGAGAGCAATATATCTGTGCAAATACACTGATTCAAAGAAATGATTATGTCACCCACTATGAACAGCAGGGGATTTGGGGTTACATTTTATGATATTAAAACTGCTAAAATCTTGAAATCTAAAAAAATATCAATTTATATTGTCACCTTCTTCTGTCTAGCACCTGTACCTGGTCAAAATTGCTTTACCATTGATATTAATTTTTAACATATGATACCAACAAAGAAAAAACTGTGGTCATGGGGGTGGTGGTGCGTAACTGGTTATAGAGTATATGGATATTTGGTCTACTTTAGTTTTCTGTACCTAACAAGACAAAAGACCTAGATCTGCCAATATATGATGTATAATTTTTTTTAATCTATAAGATTTTATGGGAGGGATGTTAAGTTTATTGACATTAGGATATGCGTTGGTGAGCAAAGGTCAATTTTTTTTAATGTATAAAAAATCCTTTTCAACAAAGGGTTATAAGTCTTTGATTACATTTAGATCTCTCCTTTTCGCTCAGCAAATATAAATTAAATACTCTGTAATTTCTGCCTTATATATATATATATATATATATATATATATATATATATATCCACATTGTTAAACAATTTCCTCCATTTCTATCAACCTGACCTCAGTAGTAGCATACTAAAAGCAACAACGAGTTTCACTCACTCATAAACTGTTAACATGGTAAAGCAATTTTAACATGTAGAGGATGGCAACTTGCAAATCCAAATACTTCTTAAACTGCAATTCCCACAACTCCCAAATTGCAAACTATAAACCCACATAATCCATTTAATTGTGTTGAAGATTAGCTAGAGGTTCTGTTATCAGTTCCATTTGGCTAAACCTAAATGTATGACAACAGTTACTGGTGGGCAGGTACATGTCAGTTTCAATGATAATTAACTAGGTCGGGCCAGTTAATTATTCGTTGTTTTTTTCAGATTCCTTTACCACTAACAGTATGTATAATGGTATGTAGTTAGATGTATTATTATTATCCTTTTTTATCTAGCTCTGCCACATCAAATTCACACAATGCATATAAGGGTCAATTAAATCCAGAGCCAATTAACCTTTCTGTATGTTTCTTCCATGGGAGAGCAAACCAACGCCTGCACACACAGTAAGATCATACAGACTTCTTGCAGATAGTGTCTAAATCAGAAATGAACTCAGGACCCCACTGCTGTCAATTGTCAACCATTGAGGCATAGAATAATAATGTATAAATGCACAGGGTTTTTACTTGGATTATGGTTTTCATACATATACAGGACTTTAACAATGCGTTTGCCGAAATATTTATTTTTACTACGTATATACTTTGGGGAACTATCATTATGACTGATGGCAAGCTTTCTATTTCAAAATTGGTCCTTTACTTTAGTTCATTGTTTCTAATTAGGTGCGTAAATACAGAGGAAGCAGACCCTGTGGCTGCAAGGGGGCCCAGGAAATATAGGGGCCCCATGAGGCCCTAATTTATATACAATTTCAATAAATATTGGTAAAACAGATCAACCTCTAGACTTTTTGGGGGCCTGAAAAATAAATTGCTATGGGGCCCAGTAATATCCAGTTACACCACTGTTTCTAATGTTGCATATATAAAGTACTGTGTATTAATAACTTCAGATTCTGGAAAATTTACTTATATTTGAGAATCTAATACCATTTGTAGTGTAGTGTAACCTTTGTCACTTGCATTTTAAATGCCCTACACTAGGAGAAGTGACAGTATCTGGAGTGCTTAGAATAAGGGATTTTTCATAATTTGGATCACCATTTTTTAAGTCAGCTAAAATACAGCATCTTAGCTACCATCAAGTACATGGTTCTGTTTTATTATTACAGATGTATTAATAGGAGTTTTTTCAATAATGGCTCATGGTAATACTCTGATTAAACCCAATAGCTTATCGCAATACTTTGATAAAGAACTGTATAAAATATAACACAAAGAACTGTTCTACTGTTGAACCCAATGTCGAATATTAAGCCCAATATAGTGTAAAAAGACAGCTTTATGACTTATAATTGTGTATAACTATATATCATAGTATACAAGGCGGCCTTATAATCCATAATCCTGTATAATGAAGCGTTCTGCAAGAGAAATCATGGGAAGGAATCAACTCGATGACCTAATACTTGTTCATTATTCTCATATGTATTATGTCTTATGATTTGTGAAGCCCTTATCAGACTCCTCTTTATTATAGATAGGGGCACAATATGCTATTCAGCTACCAGCTAGATAAGATAAGATCTTTGCTTCGGATGTGCTTGTTGGGAGTCTGGCCAGATCCTGATGAGCGCATGGGAAGCAAGATCTGTTATTAACCAAACCATTATATGAATAATATGAGCTATTGATTAAACTACTATATGAGCTCATTGTTTGCTAAGCCTATATAAACTGGGGGTCTACATTAGGTCAGTTGAGATCTTACTTGTGGGGTTGACGCGTGCCGCCACAGGACCTTCCGTGGACCGTTTGAGGGATTCAATCTGCTGACTGTTCCGTGATCTCCCAGTCTTGGTTGTAGATTGTCTGCTTCGCTCTTTTACTCATTCGGTAATGTATATCTTCTTCATTCTATGTATGTAATAAACCTTTGCTTATACTAGCTGGTGTGTTTGAATTACTTCCGAGAGACTCATAGAACCATAATTAAAACAACAGAGAAAAGGAAATTAATTATACAATTATTTGATTGAAATGGATTCTATGAGAGATGGCCTTCCCGTAATCCAGAGCTTCAGTATATTAGGTTTCCAGGTAAGCAGTCACATACCTGTACTGTACCATTGGAGGAGAGAATATACAAGCAATGCTATGATACAATGATACAAGGAACTATAGATCAAGCTGATCATTAGAGCTTGCATTCTAAAGGTTGTTTAAAGGGGGTGAGAAAAACAAGCTGAAAACCAAGAACAATTTAGCAAACTTCAACAAGATTAAAAATTCAGTAACTCTCTGTGGAAAGTAACATGAAATATTAATAAATGTGAACTGTGAGCAAATTCATTTCAGTAATAAAAAAAACCCCACTGAAATATACCTGCAATAGATGCTAAATTAAGCAGCACTGCTTATCTGAAATAGAAGACTACCGTAGTAATATTACAGCGATGCAAGAAAATCAGAAGAATTAAATAATTTTGTATATCTTGAAAGCAAATTATATGTTCATTTTAATATTGTGCCAATTCTAAGGGGCAGATGCATTAAGGGTCGAATATCGATGGTTAATTAACCCTGGATATTCGACTGGCGAAGTAAAATCCTTCGAACGATTCGAAGGATTTTAATCCATCGATCGAAGGATTATCCTTCGATCAGAAAAAACTTGGAAAGCTTATGGGGACCTTCCCCATAGGCTAACAATGACTTCGGTAGCTTTTAGGTGGCGAACTAGGGGGTCGAATTTTTTTCTTAAAGAGACAGTACTTAGACTATCGAATGGTCGAATAGTCAAACTATTTTTAGTTTGAATCGTTCGATTCGAAGTCGAAGGTCGTAGTCGAAGGTCGAAGTAGCCAATTCGATGGTCGAAGTAGCCAAAAAAAACATTTGAAAATCGAACTATTTTTCCTCTATTCCTTCACTCGAACTTAGTGAATGGGCCCCCTAATGTGACAGACAGTGCAGATTCCAACAATTGGGTGACCTTAATGAACTGAAAAGAAAATTGAGTTGTGAGTCCTTTTATATCACCTTAAACTGGCCATACATGTGCCGATAAAAGCTGCCAACAGACCAAGCTGGCAGCTTATTGGCCTGTGTGTAGGGCCATCCAACCCTTCCCAGATTGATATCTGCCTGAAAGTCGGCCAGATGTCAATCGGACAGGGTTAAAAATCCCATCGGATTGCAGACGCATCTGTTTGTTGATGCGGTCCCGCGATCTGGCCGCCTGTAATACTAATCGGTAATTAGGTAATACTAATTGCCATGACCATGCTTTGCGTCTCATCTACTATGCACGGCAAATTAGTCAAGACTTTTAAGGAGAACTACCTTTTAATAAACAATTATACTAGAAATGTTACACCTTGGTGGTTATTTATTAAGGCTCAAATGTTTCTGGTCAGGCTTTTAACCCTTTAACTGCCAAGAACGTAGCTCCTACGTTCTTTGAAAAAAGGCTTTAAGTGCCAAGAACGTAGGAGCTACGTTCTTTACTAAAACAGCTCTCTCTCTGCACACACTGCAAAATCAGCGTGCAGAGAGGAGCAGCTAGCAGCAGAACCCCCTAGGCAACGAGCTTACCTGAAAAAGATCGGCGATCCTCCACTCCAGAGTCGCAGAGAGACGCAGCAACAGCAGCAACCGATTCAGCAGCTTCCATGTCCCAAGCATCAGCACAGCACATGTTCCTGCTCCGCCCACGCACTTCCTGGTGCTGTGACTCAGCGTGTTTCAACTGAAAAGCACTGAAAAGGACTCCTCTTCATCTAGATTTGGTAAGTGCCCCTTATTTTACTTATTTACAGGTATTTACAGGTATTTACAGGCATTTACAGGCATTTACATATACACAGTACACATACTAGTAAAAGTAGTTTTTTTTTTTGATTTTCTGATTTTTTTGATTTTTCAAACTTTTGCACATATATTACATACTCAAATACATATATGCAAATATTTATACACTTTTTAGAGCTGTACATCCATGCATACACAAACACACACTTATAGGGGTTTTTTTTTTGTTTTTTTAGTTCATTTTCTAAGTTTCCCTTATGTTATTTCCCTAAAAACTTTAGATTTCACAGCATGACTACTGGATCAAGCATTCTGACCTCTAACCACGCTGTCGGATCAGTTATTTTGTTATTTCGTTGATTTTCCTAATTGTATTTGCTTTTTTGTGATTTTTATTGCAGTTTTATGCTTGCATTGTTTTTCCTTATGTAATGTTTTAGCCTCATTTACACTTTGATAATTTGGGATAGAAACATATTTTTTAGCAACTCTGTGTTCGTCAGAATGTGTACTTTCCAAAAATATATGGTTTTGGGGGGTCTTTGTACTGTTAGGGGGTCTTACGGCACATTATATTCAGTCAGAGTGCTATGTTCACAGGAGGCGAATTGACGGCTGAGAAAATTCTTATGCACTGTTTTTATTTGGGGTCCGCACGTGCCCACCTGCTTTGGTTTATCTATGCATATTGGGCATCAAACTGTTCAGTATACCCTTGGCGTCAATATTTAGGGTGTTTTCTAATTGTATGTAAGAAATTGGGTGAGATGAATGCGACCAACTACAATATTTTTAGGCGATTTTCAGAAATATCATAAAAACCACTGCCTTTAGCGTTGCTTTGCAGTATGTACATTTGGAGCAGAAAGATAATTTTAGCAAATTTTTATTCGGCACAAGGTGTACTTTCCAAAAATATATGGTTTTGGGGGGTCTTTGTACGGTTAGGGGGTCTTACGGCACATTATATGCAGTCAGAGTGCTATGTTCACATGAGTCGAATTGACAGCCGAGAAAATTCTTATGCACTGTTTTTATTTGGGTTCCACACGTGCCCACCTGCTTTGGTTTATCTATGCATATTGGGCATCAAACTGTTCAGTAGACCCTTAGTGTCAATATTTATGGTGTTTTCTAATTGTATGTAAGAAATTGGGTGAGATAAATGCGACCAACTGCAATATTTTTAGGCGATTTTCAGAAATGTCATAAAAACCGCTGCCTTTAGCATAGTATTGCAGTATGTAAGTTTGGAGTAGAAAGACAATTATAGCAAATTTTTATTTAGCAGAATGTGTACTTTCCAAAAATATATGGTTTTGGGGGGTCTTCGTACTGTTAGGGGGTCTTACGGCACATTACATGGAGTCAGAGTGCTATCTTCACAGAAGGTGAATTGACAGCCGAGAAAATTCTTAAGCACTATTTTCATTTGGGGTCCGCACGTGCCCACCTGCTTTGGTATATCTATGCATATTGGGCATCAAACTGTTCAGTAGACCCTTGGTGTCAATATTTATGGTGTTTTCTAATTGTATGTAAGAAATTGGGTGAGATAAATGCGACCAACTGCAATATTTTTAGGCGATTTTCAGAAATGTCATAAAAACCGCTGCCTTTAGCATAGTATTGCAGTATGTAAGTTTGGAGTAGAAAGACAATTATAGCAAATTTTTATTTAGCAGAATGTGTACTTTCCAAAAATATATGGTTTTGGGGGGTCTTCGTACTGTTAGGGGGTCTTACGGCACATTACATGGAGTCAGAGTGCTATCTTCACAGAAGGCGAATTGACAGCCGAGAAAATTCTTAAGCACTATTTTCATTTGGGGTCCGCACGTGCCCACCTGCTTTGGTATATCTATGCATATTGGGCATCAAACTGTTCAGTAGACCCTTGGTGTCAATATTTAGGGTGTTTTCTAATTGTATCTAAGAAATTGGGTGAGGTAAATGCGACCAACTGCAATATTTTTTGGTGATTTTCAGAAATATCATATAAACCACTGCCTTTAGCGTTGCTTTGCAGTATGTACATTTGGAGCAGAAAGATAGTTTTAGCAAATTTTTATTCGGCACAAGGTGTACTTTCCAAAAATATATGGTTTTGGGGGGTCTTTGTACTGTTAGGGGGTCTTACGGCACATTATATGCAGTCAGAGTGCTATGTTCACAGGAGTTGAATTGACAGTCGAGAAAATTCTTAGGCACTGTTTTTATTTGGGGTCCGCACGTGCCCACTTGCTTTGGTTTATCTATGCATATTGGTCATCAAACTGTTCAGTAGACCCTTAGTGTCAATATTTATGGTGTTTTCTAATTGTATGTAAGAAATTGGGTGAGATAAATGCGACCAACTGCAATATTTTTAGGCGATTTTCAGAAATGTCATAAAAACCGCTGCCTTTAGCATAGTATTGCAGTATGTAAGTTTGGAGTAGAAAGACAGTTATAGCAAATTTTTATTCAGCAGAATGTGTACTTTCCAAAAATATATGGTTTTGGGGGGTCTTCGTACTGTTAGGGGGTCTTACGGCACATTATATGGAGTCAGAGTGCTATCTTCACAGAAGGCGAATTGACAGCGAGGAAATTCTTAAGCACGATTTTCATTTGGGGTCCGCACGTGCCCACCTGCTTTGGTATATTTATGCATATTGGGCATCAAACTGTTCAGTAGACCCTTAGCGTCATTATTTATGGTGTTTTCTAATTGTATATAAGAAATTGGGTGAGATAAATGCGACCAACTGCAATATTTCTAGGAGATTTTCAGAAATATCATAAAAACCACTGCCTTTAGCGTTGCTTTGCAGTATGTACGTTTGGAGTAGAAAGACAGTTTTAGCAAATTTTTATTTGGCAGAAGGTGTACTTTCCAAAAATATATGGTTTTCTGGGGTGAACCTAGTTTTTTGTACCTTTGCCTGTTGCAAAATGCTGTATATGTGCTGGTTATGCAGTATCTGGAATTACAGAACTCGTATGGGGTGTCTTCTTTCTGGGGCCCCTATACGCCACATACTTAGGGGTACATATGCATATTGGGTATCAAACTGTTCAGCGTACCCCAGACTTTCATGTTTAGGGAGTTTTATATTGCTATATATTGATATGTAGGAGATACAATGCTTTAGAGTTGGAGTATTGAGGAGATTTTTGTATATGTCATAAAAATTGCGAAATGTAGGAAAGCTTTGCGGCTTGGTACTTTGGAGTAGAAAATCGTGCCTACCCATTTTAGATTTATCAGAATGTGTACTTTCCAAAAACATATGGTTTTCTGGGGTGAACATAAATTTTTGTACTTTTGCCCCTTGAAAAATGCTGTAAATGTGCTGATTTTGCAGTATTTGGAATTACAGAACTGTCTTCGTTCTATGGCCCCTATATGCCATATACTTATGTGTACCTATGCATATTGGGCATCAAATTGTTCAGCAGACCCTTGGCTTTCATATTTAGGGTGCTTTTTCTTGATATATAATGATATGTGGGAGATACGATGCTTCAGAGTTGCAATATTGAGGTGATTTTCTGTAATGTCATAAAAATTGCCAAATGTAGGAAGCTTTACGGCTTGGTACTTTGGAGTAGAAAGACGTGCATACCCATATTAGATTTGTCAGAATGTGTACTTTCCAAAAACATATGGTTTTCTGGGGTGAACATACATTTTTGTACTTTTGCCCCTTGAAAAATGCTGTAAATGTGGTGATTTTGCAGTATTTGGAATTCCAGAACTGATAACTCGTATGGGGTGTCTTCGTTCTGGGGCCCCTATACGCCACATACTTAGGTGCACCTATGCATATTGGGCATCAAACTGTTCAGCGGACCCTGGGCTTTCATGTTTAGGGAGTTTTATCTTGGTATATAATGATATGTGTGAGATACGATGCTTCAGGGATGCAATATTGAGGTGATTTTCTGTAATGTCATAAAAATTGCCAAATGTAGGAAAGCTTTACGGCTTGGTACTTTGGAGTAGAAAGATGTGCATACCCATATTAGATTCGTCGGAATGTGTACTTTCCAAAAACATATGGTTTTCTGGGGTGAACATACATTTTTGTACTTTTGCCCCTTGAAAAATGCTGTAAATGTGCTTATTTTGCAGTATCTGGAATTCCAGAACTGATAACTCGTATGGGGTGTCTTCGTTCTGGGGCCCCTATACTCCACATACTTAGGTGCACCTATGCATATTGGGCATCAAACTGTTCAGCGGACCCTGGGCTTTCATATTTAGGGTGTTTTATCTTGTGGGAGATACGATGCTTCAGAGTTGCAATATTGAGGTGATTTTCTGTAATGTCGTAAAAATTGCCAAATGTAGGAAAGCTTTGCGGCTTGGTACTTTGGAGTAGAAAGACGTGCATACCCATATTAGATTCGTCAGAATGTGTACTTTTCCAAAAACATATGGTTTTCTGGGGTGAACATACATTTTTGTACTTTTGCCCCTTGAAAAATGATGTAAATGTGCGGATTTTGCAGTATCTGGAATTCCAGAACTGATAACTCATATGGGGTGTCTTCGTTCTGGGGCCCCTATACTCCACATATTTAGGTGCACCTATGCATATTGGGCATCAAACTGTTCAGCGGACCCTGGGCTTTCATATTTGGGGTGTTGTATCTTGGTATATAATGATATGTGGGAGATACAATGCTGTAGACTGGACACTTTGAGGTAATTTTTCAAAAATGTAACACATTTTTATAAAAACTGCTAACTTTAGGAAAGAATTGCAACTTGGTAGTTTGGAGTACAAATATATATTTACCCATTTTGAACTCGTTGGAATCTGTTCTTTCCAATGAGGGGTAGTTTTTTAGGGTAAACCTACTGTAAGTGGAATGTTTGGCCTTGAAATCAGATGTATGCTGTTTTGTGGAGCGGTGCTTTGGAAATTTGGTAGTTTACTGCTTCAGAGTTTTCAACTATCGAAGTGAGAAATCTCCATAAAATTATATATATTTGGTATTGGTTTGTTCGGGAGACACAGAACTTTCCAAATCTGCCATGTTCTCATGCATAAAATAAATTATGCTTCTGATATATGCGTTTGTATCATGTGAAACTGTTTTTTTTTGGTTTTTTTATACACTTAGAAGCCCATATCTTTTTACAGGACTGGAATGACAACTAAATTCTAGCATATTTTGAAAGCTTAGGTTGTCCTGAAAAAAACAATATCTTGTTTTCATGGGTAAACTAAAAGACCCCCCCAGGAAAGTCCCCTAAAGTGAAAGAGCAAAAAATTTTCAAAAACGGTCTGGCAATAGAAGTTCCAACTTGGCCAAATTGGCTGGCAGCGAAAGGGTTAAAGGGGAAAACTTGAATTTTTCAAGGAAAGCTGCTAAAAGTCCAAATCCAAAAAATCGCCATCACAAACCCGTCGAGGTCATATAGAAGTCAATGGCAGATGTCCCTTTTCCAATTTTAAGATATTGTGGTCTGCGCTGGGATTTGTACACTAATCCAAAAAATTAGAGGTTTTCGGCGATAAAATCATGGATGGGCGTTTGGTCAAGTTTGTTTACAAGTTCCAGTTTTAGTAAATAACCCCCTTATGTTTTAAGCTTCTGTGCCAGTCCTAGGCCATCACAGGCCCTTAGAAGCTTCTAAATATGCCCTTGAAGATCCCAATATAGTTTTCTGCTAATTTTCAGATGCAGTAAGTCAACTGACCTCAATTACCAATGGAAAAAAGGTTACCCCATATTGTCTTTGGTGTGTGGTTCTAAAATGCAATTATTTTGCACTAAAAAATACGTTTGCAATGTAATGAATATAACACTGTGTAAATGTATTTTATATTCTCATTTTTATTCTGTTTAGATCTTTTATTACATACCACCCATTGATTTTAGTAGGCACATTTTTCAGCTAAACACATTGTTATCTTCACAAATCAGCATCTGTCCAAAAATGCATCTGCTCCCTGGATGGGGGTTTTGGTTCCACCGGAAGCTTCACCTCAGCTACATTATTTTTGAATAATTCAAGACATGAATGGGAAAACAATTTCTCTTGGCATTATTTATCATAAAAGAATGTAGGAATATTTTATAAAACTGTTGCTTAATAGTTAAACAGACATTTATGAAGTTATAAATTAATTAGACATATCTGCATAAAATGATGTGTCATTAACCAAAGTATTGGGTATGAAAAAGTTCTGCTTCTAATTATGTACAAAAGTTATGAGCAGGTTTGACATTTTGGTCTTTTGCAGTCACTAATTAGATGTTTAAACTGCATATGTCATAATGAACTGAACTTCTCTCATTCATTAAGCAACAAAATGATGGTAATCTGGCATTTGGTGGATGCTTATAATGTATTTATACCTTACTGTGTCTTTTAATTTGCACTGATCCACAGCAACACGATTACATACATGATTACTGGTTTTATATTAACAAGAAGACAACATTTTGTTTTCTTTTATTCAACCTGAAACATAACTATAAGACCTAAAATTATATACAGTAGTAGTAGTAGTAATAATAATAATAATTATACTAATAAAAAACCCTTAATGAAACTATTAGCTTGTTTATACTCATTATATATTCTTAACAACTGGATGTGCAAACGTGAGGGTTCATTTTTCAACACTGGCCAAGTTTACTCATGGGCAGTAACCCATGGCAACAAATCAGTGATTTGATTTTTCATCTATCTGCAAGTAAAACAAAGCTCTTGTTA
Source organism: Xenopus laevis (assembly GCF_017654675.1). Taxonomy (NCBI): domain Eukaryota; kingdom Metazoa; phylum Chordata; class Amphibia; order Anura; family Pipidae; genus Xenopus; species Xenopus laevis. The sequence continues at coordinate 114,489,347 of NC_054381.1, read as the reverse complement.
TACAAATAAATCAATCCAAGGCAGATGATCTGAAATATTTAGCTGTTGTAACATTATATTGCTTTTAAGGGATTCTGTCATGATTTTTACTTTTTATTTCTAAATTACACTGTTTGCATTGCAAATGATTCACTCGGCTATTTAAAATTTTATTCTTGAACCGACAAATGTATTTTTTTTAGCTTTAATATTAATGTGGAGTTCAGCCATCTCAATGCATTGTGCCTGATCCTGGGCTTTGAGAATGAGCCAGCACTTCAGGATGGAACTGATTTGAGACAGCTATTGTTTCCCCCTTCCCATTGTATTATACCATGACATGGGTCGTGTTTGCATTACTAAAAGTACTAAAAAGCAGGGGTTTTCCAGCTTTGGTGCAAACAAATCATTCAGAGGTGTTTATCAGAGCACAAGTCACATGACCTGATGGCTTCTGGGAAACTGACAATATGTCTAGCCCCATGCCAAATTTCAAAATTATTTATTAAAAAAAACTGTTTGCTGTTTTAAAAACCATATTTCAGTGCATAATTCTGCTGGAGCAGCACTATGAACTAGTGCATTTAAAAAAAAACCAACATGTTTTCCCTTTATACACTATTTATTTTCATCAGCTTTCAAAATGTAAACAGAATTATTCTAAATGATAGAGTTGATATTTATGCATAATTACTGTTTATGCATCCTTTTCCAGAAAGATGCATTTGTCTTGCACTGCAGTAATCTAGGATAATGTACAATGGTTACCGCCCTTTAACTTTCTCTTTCCATGGGTTCACTGCCAGTTGGGCGGGTTTGGGTTAAAAATTTAGGTGACCATTTATAGGTGGGTGCGGGTCAGACTGGGGAAGTACACTCCTCCACTGCTCCTTCCCTGTCTTGGAACCAGACCGAGGGTCCTATAATGGCAAAATTTTGTGGGCTAAGGTTGTAGGTTGAGTTTTTTTGACCCACACTAGTCATTATAGATTTAAAAGGGTATTAGTGTTCAAGAATGCTGCTAAACTCTAATCCCATAAAACACATGGTGACACATTAAAATAAAAAATAAATATAAAATAAATATGCATGCATTACAGTAATTACACCTCAAAAAGATTGCTTAATACAAATAAGAATTTAAATATCAGTAAACCTTGACTTAATGAGTAAGTTCTAGTAATAAAGAAAGAAATATCCGGTGTTTTAGTATGTATCCCCACTTCAGATGGTTTGTGACACTGCTGCTGTATTGTCTTTCTCAGAAAAAAAGAGGGGGAAAAAGTGAAGAGAAAGAAACAACAGAAAAAAAAAGAAAATAGAGTAGAATGAAGAGAAACTGAAAATAGAAAAGAATTTAGCAAGAAAAAACAAAAAAGGAAAAATCTAAGTTAAGACACCTACAAAAAAATAACTTAAATATTGAATTTTGTTTATATATCACTATATAATATGTGGCACTCCTTTCACCCTTACATAATTCTCAAAATAGCACCTTATTTCGACCATTAAGTGACAATTAATTATACATTGTCGATTAAGGTTAAAGTTACGCTTCGTGCTTTCTATTAATCAAATTAGAGTTTCTTCTTAATTTGTCCACTAATACACTCCTTAAACATGAATAACTTGTGACCCCTACAGGAAATTTATCCCAATTGTGTTTTCACTTACAGATGAAGCCACTTTGGTTTGTGTGTTTGACACAGAGTAACTAAACCCAGACAACCCACTTACTTACGACCCTACAACTATTTATTTGCTTCAAATGCCATTCTTATAAACGGTGCATTGTGGCATTAGAACACATCCTATATATGTACAGATCTAGTTTTCTGGCTCGCTTCCATGTAAGAATACTTTTTTTTTTTCAAAAAAGACTGCAACAATAAAATCCTTTATTCCTATAATTACATTCAGATGAATACCAAATGTACATCATGTTATTAAGAAGAAGCCACCACAAACACTTTGCAATGTTATTCACCCCTTTGGAACAGGCACCGATTTTACAGAAAAATATTCAGAATTAGAGTCTTAACAGAGAAATAATTCAGAGATGTTTGGAATTTGAAAGATAAATGGTATGCTATTTTAAGGATGTAAACGCTACTGATGATGCATAAACACAGATAAATAGTTATCACATTTCACTGATAAATGAACAGCTTCTATATTGGAATAAGCAGGTTTTCTATTTTGAAAAAGCAATTTTTCAAATGTTTTGTGCATGGTATATGGGGAGTTTATTTAGCCTTTGCAGGAAAAAAAAGTTACATATTAATCTGCTTGATTCATTGGTATGGGGTAACATTGCCTTCTTCTTTATCAGACGTTTAATGGGGCACATCACTACTATAGTTTTTCTATTATTAAGCTATACCTCATATTGCCTGTTATATACAGCATGTGTCGTACTTAAATCTATGTGTAGATAAATAGATCGATTGACAGAGAGAGAGAGAGAGAGAGAGAGAGAGAGAGAGAGAGAGATTCTTGGAGCACATCACTCTTTCTCACAAATAATTTATTGACATTTTATTCCCACACAGGATCTTTGTCAACATATAAGACAGCCATTAAATGAGAAAATAAATACATTTTCCTTGCAATGAACAGCAACAAAGCAGCTCACCAACAAGTATGTATGAAGAGTGGATGGATTTCCAGAACGTCCTGATTGTTGGAAAGCAAATATACTAACATATTAAATATCTCCAATTGCATTTTTCAACGGACCAGAAAAAAAATGATGTAAATTCCAGGAAAATGTAAAATCAGAGAAATGTAATGTGTAGTGATGAGTGAATTTGTCCTGTTTCGCCGAAAAAACTAGCTAAATGGGCAAAATAATTGCGAAATGGCAAAAAATTGGCAAAATGCATTGAAGTTAATAGGTGAATTTTTTTTACACGTGACATTATTTCTTGCTGCAAATTTATTATAGTCAATGCCCGTTTTTTCTTATGGCGACTTTTTTTGTCTCTACATTTTTGTTTTGGCAACTTTTTTGTTCCACAATCTTGTGAAAAAAATTGCAGATGTCGAAATGAGTAATTTCGCAGCAAATTCATGACTGCAGAAAAAATTCACTCATCAATGGTAATATGCATTATGTATTGCTGGGACAGCAGAAAAACTGTATAAGGCTAATGCCACACCTCTCCTGCCTGCACCTGCAACCATTTTGTCTGCTTCGATCAGGCCTGGATTTCGGAAAAGGCCACCTAGGCCCGGGCCTAGGGCAGCAAGATGTTTAGGGGTGGCAAGCAGGCGTCCCTAACATCTTCTATATATCTTGTAGTAGACTGTAACACATGGCTGATTTCAGCAAAGAATCTTAATAGTTTCCATTTTTGCGCCAAAATCAGCCACATGTGCCTTCAACAGAGCCAACACATCTGTATTGGGTGCAGGCAGGAGTGGATTGCTAGGGTCCAAATTAGCAACCTAGCAACCCTGCACTAATTTGAAAAAGAGACAAATTTGAATAGGAGAGGACCAATAGTAGCAAAAAACAATAAATTTGTAGCCTTACATAACATTTGTTTTCTAGATGATGTCAGCGACCCCAATTTTGTAGCTGGAAAGAGTCAGAATAACAATTGTAAAGTTGCTTCGAGGCCATTCTATAACATACTAAAAGTTAATCAAAGGCAAACCTCCCCTTTAAAATCAAGGTTTGTAAAATGTAAGTTTCGCTGTAAGACTGAAAAAAACTATTTGGGGATAGATCATAGACATCTCAGAATAATATGTAAAAACATCAGTTAGGTGAAACGAGCTTTTATGACATATTTATCAGGCTTTTTGTCATTGTTAAGTTCTTCAGGTTGATGAAAATTGTTTTTTTTTAGTATATTTTTGTTGCTTGGTCAACTGTCCTTTCAAACAGTGGAACAGATGTTTGCTATTATTCTTATATAGGGGTTTGATGGGCTAAAGTAAAATTACATTATGTGTAAGGCACATGATCATATTGACAACATCCATGCCTTACATTCTTACATGGCTCTTAGAGGAAGTTTTTCCGTTCAAGAAAAAAAAATGTATTGCATGTTTATATGTAAGACTTTGCTATGGATACAGGTTGTATTGCCTATTTGAGATACCTTACATTATCATTATGCATATGAGAGGCATCTTATCATGTAGTGTTAGTTCTTTAAATAATCACTCATTTTGCTGAAAGTGGCCCTCTTCTTCCAAATAAAATACTAATCAGTGAAAGACTAAAATGGGCACAAGTCTGGCTGCTCCCGTAAACAATCACTCAGCTCCAAATCATTTCATTTAATGGAACCAACAGAATCCCAAAGTGAAATTACGAGAAACATAAAAACCAAGCCAAATGTTATAAAGCGCAAAATACATTTAACCATTGTGATATTACTGTAGAGCAGATAAAATGTGCAACTGAAGTTCAACTAAACAGCAAAGATATTACCCAATATCAGCCTGCATGGGTTGCATTGCAGTGGTCAAGACTGAATTAGAAGAAAACATGTATCTGCTTATTTTGTTTTAGATATGGTTAATAGAGATGTCGCGAACTGTTCGCCGGCGAACTTGTTCGCGCGAACATCGGGTGTTCGCGCTCGCCGGAAGTTCGCGAACGTCGCGCGACGTTCGCCATTTTGGGTTCGCCATTGTTGGCGCTTTTTTTTGCCCTCTCACCCCAGACCAGCAGGTACATGGCAGCCAATCAGGAAGCTCTCCCCTGGACCACTCCCCTTCCCTATAAAAACCGAAGCCCTGCAGCGTTTTTTCACTCTGCCTGTGTGTGCTGAAGAGATAGTGTAGGGAGAGAGCTGCTGCCTGTTAGTGATTTCAGGGACAGTTGAAAGTTTGCTGGCTAGTAATCGTTTTGATACTGCTCTGTTATTGGAGGGACAGAAGTCTGCAGGGGTTTGAGGGACATTTAAGCTTAGGTAGCTTTGCTGGCTAGTAATCTACCTTCTACTGCAGTGCTCTGTATGTAGCTGCAGTGGGCAGCTGTCCTGCTTCTGATCTCATCTGCTGACTGCTGCAATAACAGTAGTCCTTGTAAGGACTGCTTTTATTTATTTTTTTGTTGTTTTACTACTACTACTACTACTACTACTATAAGAGCCCAGTGCTATTAGTCTAGCAGTGTTGGGGAGTGGGACTGGTGTGCTAATCTGCTGCTCCTAGTAGTTCAGCAGCACCAACTTTAATTTTTTTTTTTTAATATTCATTTTTTTTTTATTTTACTTTTTTTTATTTTACTACCGCTGTAGTAGTGTATAAGTTGACCTTTTAGGCATTATTTGCCCTGTAGGCATTATTTGCACACTGTTTTCTTCAACCCGCCATCGAGCTGTGTGACCTTGTTCACATTCTGTCTAAATATCCATAATATTACCGTCTCCAGAAAAAACACCGGAGTCACTTTTTTCAAGCAGCCATAATATATTTTACGTAATCCGTATCCACCGCTGTAGTAGTGTATACGTTGGCCTTGTAGGCATTATTTGCACACTGTTTTCTTCAACCCGCCATCGAGCTGTGTGACCTTGTTCACATTCTGTCTAAATATCCATAATATTACCGTCTCCAGAAAAAACACCGGAGTCACTTTTTTCAAGCAGCCATAATATATTTTACGTAATCCGTATCCACCGCTGTAGTAGTGTATACGTTGGCCTTGTAGGCATTATTTGCACACTGTTTTCTTCAACCCGCCATCTAGCTGTGTGACCTTGTTCACATTCTGTCTAAATATCCATAATATTACCGTCTCCAGAAAAAACACCAAACAATGCCTACAAGGTCAACGTATGGCAGTTGTTTAAAGAGAACAGTAGATTACTAGCCAGCAAAGCTACCTAAGCTAAAATGTCCCTCAAATCCCTGCAGACTTCTGTCCCTCCAATACAGAGCAGTATCAAGCAGATTACTAGCCAGCAAACTTACTATCATCTGTCCCTGAAATCACTAACAGCTCTCCCCCTACACTATCTCTTCCAAGCACACACAGGCAGATTTTTCAGATACATTTTTGCCCTTGATCCCCCTCTGGCATGCCACTGTCCAGGTCGTTGCACCCTTTAAACAACTTTAAAATCATTTTTCTGGCCAGAAATGTCTTTTCTAGATGTTAAAGTTCGCCTTCCCATTGAAGTCTATGGGGTTCGCGAACCGTTCGCGAACCGCTCGCATTTTTGCGCAAGTTCGCGAATATGTTCGCGAACTTTTTTTCCGACGTTCGCTACATCCCTAATGGTTAAGTATTTATAGGATATACCACATTAAATTATGGAACTTATTTTGGATTCTTATCTGAATTACTAGCAGCCATTTGGATACCTTCGGAAGATTTTGGGAGTTATTAACTACAACTGAATTTTTACCAATAAATTCAATACAAACTCGATCACGATTTTACTTTATTTGTAAGGGTAAATAGCACATTAATAAGTGAAAATAATCACATATAGTAGCATTAACATACCCAGTGGTCTTAAAAAAATACTTTTTTTTAACAAACTTTTAAATGCATAAAAATGTGGGTCTTGGTGGGAATTGCAAATGAACACAACAATGATTTAAAACATTCTAAGAATAGGAGAAGAACCCTTTATTTATAGCAAGATGTCATGTAACTAGTGACTGGCATGTGGGAAAGCAGGGAAAGATGACTGAAAGTTTTATAGTACATTATAAGGCAAAGTGGATGAAATAATAGTTAGAAACTGAGATTGTGGACAATAAATTACTAATTTGTTACAGATCATTAAATGATGTCTGTGTATAAAGGGACATGGCACATTTATTGGAGATAGTGGAGAGAGTAAGAGGTTGGGACTGTAAAGGAGGAGTAATGGCAATTTCACAAGTCTATGCGTAGAAACTGTATAGATAATATGTTTACTGGGACTGCAACATAGCCCATTAAAAAAGGATTGGGTGAGGGACATTGAGAGTCAGCACATTAGATGGATCTTTAACTAAGGGTGTTGCAGCAAAGACATTGCAAATGTTCAGGGAAATGTTAGGGAGGTGATATATCATTTGTAGAGGATGATCAGCCTGTAGGCAACTGTAACATACAGAATATGAAAATTAACTGCTAAGCATAACAATTACAGTTACGATATAAATGTGTAACATTCTCCACTACACGAAGGAACATGTATGCAACCAGCTTGATAAGTGTGTGTATAATTTCTCTCTCTCTGTTAATATCAAATATAGAAAGTCTTATTTATAAAAATTAACACTCCTAACTGATAGTGTTATAAATGCTGTAATGATACAGCCTGGTATGGAACAGACATTTATTTATTTTTTTTTTTCAAAACCACAAAACAGAAGATAGATTCCTTTTAGTGATGGGCGAATTTGTATTGTTCCGATTCACTGAAAAATTTGTGAATTTCCCGCTAAATGTCGAAAAATTCGCGAAAAATTGTGACATAGGAAAGTTCCCGAAAAAATCGTGAAATTTGAACATTTTCACTCAAAAATCTTAAAATTTGGATGGTTTCACTCAAAAAATCATGAAATACGAAGGTTTCACAAAAAATGGTGAAATTTGAAGGATTTCACTCAAATATCGTGAAATTTGAAGGATTTCACTCAAAAATCATGAAATTTGAAGGTTTTCACAAAAAATCGTGACAATCTAACATTTTAACAAAAAAAAATTTGAAAATCGGAAATTGACGCCCGCGAATTTTCATCTGCGAATTTTCACCGGAGATTCGCGAATTTATTCGCAGGTGCCGAAACTCTGGAATTTGCCGCAAATTCGTGCCAGGCGAATTTATTCGCCCATCACTAATTCCTTTCCATAAACAAGATGATAATGAATAAAATTATGGTGCACAACCAGTACCCCTGCAAGCCAAAATGTAGAAAAAGCTATACACGGGTTAGTATTTCTCAGTAAAACATGTGACTCCAAAACCTTTAATGGTTAAAACAGAAATTTCTGTGCAAACCTTTTTTTTTTTCTAAATAAACAAGGGAAATCAATAAAGCACCTGGCAGAAAGTCAGAAACAATGTTTAGGATGCAGGACACAACTATTATTTTGTAATGCAAGTAGAAATACAATAAGGTCTCAACAGTAAATGTTGAATAGGTCTAAGCACATAGCTTTACGCTATAAGCAATTTATTATCAACTAGTATAGTAAGCATGTAAAATTAAGCTTAAGACAAATATTGAGCATTTGAAAGGGATACAAAAATAAAAAAAAACTATTGGAAAATGTTTTTTAAATGTTTTTTTTTTTTAAAGCTTTGTAATACATGTATCTTTAAAAATATACCTGAAATGCTTCCCTCTAAATATGACGTTTTAATTTTCCTTCTTAAGGTCACAACATGTAATCTCAATCAGAAGTAACGAGATAAACCTTTGTGTCTAGATTTCTGGGAGCTTACTGACAATTTTACTCTGACAAATTCTACAATTAGATAGATGTTAATATTACTTCATTTCAAATTCCAAGCACAACCTGATCTCACTCAAGAGGAGTGATCTCTTACCTAATCTGCTGTGCATGCTCACAGAATGCTATCAAGCGTTGGAGGTTGATTCATCCATCAAATAAATTGATCAACATTACAAAGCAAAAGGCACCAGTTGTTTCAAACAACCAGACTTTTAAAACCAATTATGTAGGAAGCAAGCATATCACCATGGCTGAAGTGACAAATATCTCTTTGTCAATATTTAAAAAAAGGAAACTGTCCAAATCCGATATAATGCATTATCTGAGGATGATAATGTTACTATAATGACATGCAATTATAAACTGTATTGCTACACAATTAGCGACACAGAGGGGGACACTAGTATTTGAAAACATAAGGTTTATTGAGTGACAGCCCATTATTAAGTGAATAACACTATGGGGCCCATTTACTTAGTTCGAGTGAAGGAATAGAATAAAAAAAACTTTGAATTTCGAATGTTTTTTTTGGCTACTTCGACCATCGAATTGGCTACTTCGACCTTCGACTTCGAATTCGAATCGAACGATTCAAACTAAAAATCGTTTGACTATTCCGAAGTTTTTTTTTTAAAAAAAAACTTCGACCCCCTAGTTCGCCACCTAAAACCTACCGAAGTCAATGTTAGCCTATGGGGAAGGTCCCCATAGGCTTTCTAAGTATTTTTGGGTCGAAGAAAATTGAACGAATTGCGGTAAATCCTTCGACTTCGATATTTGAAGTCGAAGGATTTCAATTCAGCAGTCCAATATTGAGTGTTAATTAACCCTCGATATTTGACCATAACTAAATTTGCCCCTATTTGTTGTGAAGGGTATTAAAAGTGTAATTATACCACCCCCTTCATGAAGCCAAACCAATGCAACAAAATACAAATATTATTGGTAAAATATCTTTGGCAGGGATTGGTGAGAAAAATCCTTATAGTAACAGACAATGTGCATAATTATTCAAACAAATATTTTTGTGAACCTTACACTAGCTTTTTAATCTTGTGCAAGGCACTCAGTGCAATTTGTACATTGGCAAGCTCTGTATAGGCTCCATCAGTAACTGAGCCCCCATAAATTAAAACTTTTAAATGAGAAGGAAAGGTGAAATCACTGGTAGGTGCCAAATGTTAGGCACCTCACAGTGATTATAATCACCTACCTCACACCTCAAGCCAGTGCTCCTGGTTGGTGAAAACTGCACCGATTCTAGGTACTTCTGTAGGGGCAACACAGAGTGATCATCTTCTTCCATTTCTTTCATTTTTGTGCAGTAGAGTGAAAAGGGCAGCTTTTTGCTTAAAGTTCCGCTTTTCACTCTACTGTGCATGCATCACCTGGAAAAGAAGAAAAAGAGGGCTGCACTTTGTTTCTACAAGAGTCCTGCGGGCCAGTACAGTTTTCAGCAACAAGAAGCACTGACCTGGGTTATCAGATAAGTGATTATAATCACTGTGGGGTGCCTAACATTTGGCACACCCAGTGATTTTACCTTTCCATCTCCTTTAAGGTCAGCCACAGCAATAGATCCTACCAGCCACTTAACCAGTCCAGCAAAAAAATAGGCTTTTATTTTGCAGAAAATATACAAAATATGTAAACTAGAAACATAATAATTTTGGTCATAGACAGGATTCTGAATACTAAAAACTTACGTTTTTTTGATATAAAATCATAATTTTAAGTGGACAAAAAAAAACCTCAAATTTTTCAAGATTTATTAAACCCCGAGGCTACAAAAAGTCTGAATCTGAAAAATACTCTATCTTGTGGACCTGTGGAAAACCTGTAGAAGTCAATGACAGAGGTCCTATTTGCAATTTGAAGATGTTACCATCTGTGCTGGATTTTGTACGATAATCCAAGCATTTGGGGATTTTACGCTGATTTCAGGTAAAATGTGGACTTTTCAGGCGTCAAAGATGAAAAATTTGGATTTTTCACATGACAATCTGATAAAAGTTGCAGTTTTCACAAGACAATCTGAAAAAAAGTCACAGTTTTTGTAGATCTGATTTTTTTCATGTTTTTATTGATAAATAAGGGTAAATAGTGGATTCTGGTTTGGTTGGACTTTTTTTATTTAAAAAAAAATCAGAAAAATTCAGATTTGGATAAATAACCCCCCAAAATGTAAAGCCCTCATAGAATTATAATAAGTAGTGTTATTAAATATCATGGTGTAATATTTTCAACCTTTAATTTCATATGCACACCTCTATAAACTCAATAGAACACCTGAAATTAAAATACATGTTTAGATATGGTTTGATAATTCAACCATTATTCATAACTTTAGCTATTTTGCCTCCATTTTTCTCTACGTACCCTCTCTGTTTTTTTCTATTACCACTGATACTTGACTGATTCCATTTTACATGTACACTGTGTTTGGGACTGATATGAATGATGAACAATCTCTTTAACATGACGTCATCACTCTATATCGAAAAGATGATTGACATTTTTTAATGATTGTATAAAAATGCTTAAACATAAAATTAAAAATCTTTTTACAAAATGAAAACAAAGTTATTGCAGAAATTTTAATATGGATCTTTTATTTTTTAAAAAACATTTTCCAGAAAGTTCCTATTTAAACAAACAAGTTTTTTTGACATCAGAAAAGAGAATGGTATTTCTTTTCTGAAAAGTGATGGCATTGTCAGTCATGGCAGAAATTAAAGAAACTATAAAATGGTCATTAATAGAATGTTAAGCAAGGGACACTGCATAGAGCCTTTTTGGTAATCTATAGGAGGGCATAAAAGTGTGTACTGCCCTTTTTAGTGAGGTCAAGCCTAGTATAAGGAACAGGAGATTGTTTTCACCTGGATAGTCAGACATTCTATTTCTAGGCAGCATTCTATTTTCACTGAATTAAACCATTCTGCAAGATAGACCTATTTAATGTTGTTGCTTGTTGCTGCTGTTGGTTCTTGAATTTAAAATATTTTTAAATTGGTTACAGATTAGTACATTTAAAGAGTTTCTAAAAATATTTTATAGATATTAGGAATGTTTTGCATTTTTGGTCGTTTTTTGGTGTTTTTGGTTTTGGGATCTGGACAGGTTTGCCCCCCTGTTTTTTCCCCAGCTATAAAACTAATGATCTATTATTTTTAAAAGCTAAAACATTTGGTAAATAAATAAATGAACATTTCAATAACAGAAGATTAAGAATTTTAGATTTCTCACAGTCTCTCCTGTTACCCCAAAAGAAGCATTAGAGAGAAAATGAAATATTTTAATTTTATATGATCTACTACTGCTTTGCAGTGCTACTTAAATGTTACTGTGAAGAAATTAAGAGTATTGCTATCAAATAGGTATTTTAAAAAATGCACATATAGGGGCACATTTACTATTGGTCGAATATCGAGGGTTAATTAACCCTCGATATTCGACCCTGGAAGTTAAATCCTTCAACTTTGAATATCGAAGTCGAAGGATTTAGCGCAATTAGTTCGAAGGAATAATCGTTCGATCGAATGATTAAATCGTTTGAATCAACTATTTGAAGGATTTTAATCCATCGATCGAACGTTTTTCCTTCGATCAGAAATTGGTTAGAAAGCCTATGAGGACCTTCTCTATAGGCTAACATTGGTGCTCGGTAGGTTTTAGTTGGCGAAGTAGGTGGTCGAAGTTTTTTTTTAAAAAGACAGTACTTCAACTATCGAATGGTCGAATAGTCGAACGATTTTTAGTTCGAATCGTTCAATTTGAAGTCGTAGTCGAAGGCCGAAGTAGCCAATTCGATGGTCGAAGTAGCCAAATTCAAATTTTTTATTCTAATCCTTCACTCAAGCTAAGTAATGTGCCCCATAAAATTAAAACGTTGCACACCAGGGGGCCCATTTACTTAGTTCGAGTGAAGGAATAGAATAAAAAAAACTTCGACCATCGAATTGGCTACTTCGACCTTCGACTACGACTTCAACTTCGAATCGAACGATTCAAACTAAAAATCATTCGACTATTCGACCATTCGATAATCTAAGTACGGTCTCTTTAAAAAAAACTTCGACCCCCTAGTTCGCCACCTAAAAGCTACCAAAGTCAATGTTAGCCTATGGGGAAGGTCCCCATAGGCTTAGCAATCTTTTTTTGGTCGAAGAAAAATCATTCAACCGATGGATTAAAATCCTTTGAATCGAACGATTCGAAGGATTTAATCGTCTGATCGAACGAATTGCGGTAAATCCTTCGACTTCGATATTCGAAGTCGAAGGATTTCCATTCGGCAGTCGAATATCGAGGGTTAATTAACCCTCGATATTCGACCATAAGTAAATTTGCCCCAGATGTTTCTAGAGGTAGAATAATGAAGATATCATTTAAAGGGAAGATTTATCAAATCTTAAATCTACTTCAAAAATCATTTACACATTTATTAAACCCAATAGGAATGTTTTGCCTCCAATAAGGAGTCATTATAGTTGTGGTCAAGTACAATGAAGTTCTTTATTATCACAGAGAAAAAAGAAAAAAATCTAATTTAATAAAGTAGAGTCTATGGGATATGGCCTTCCCGTAATTCAGAGCTTTCTAAATAATGGGTTTCCAGATAATGGATCCCATACCTGTTATCAGTTTCCAAATGTTTTGGACATTATACCTTAGCTTGTATACTACTGTTTGAACCATAAGCATAACACAGTGCTACGCAATATGTTGGCGCTATATAAATACATGTTAATAATAATAAGACATTCATTTTTTATGTGATGTTTTCTTATTTGAACATAGTTCTCATTATTAAGATTTGGAAGACAACCCCAATATCACTGGTCTAACGATAGGAACCCAGACCCATAAACAGATGTTATTTGCAGATGATATGCTTTTAGTTGTGACTAAACCACTGACTTCTTTGCCTCACCTCTTCAATGTTCTCAACAAATTTGAGATTCTCTCCGGTCTGAAAATAAACCCGGCTAAATCTGAAGCTTTACCCATTGGTCTGTCTCCCTCTGATAAAAAGTTGATTCAACTTAATTTTGATCTTCACTGGCAAGAAAAATTTATTCAATATTTGGGAGTGAAAATTACTCCGAAACTAGAAGGGATGTATCAGGCAAACTATCCCCAACTTTGGAGAGATGTTAGTGACTTTCTTTCTGACTGGTCCAAGCTCCACGTCTCATGGTTTGGCCGTATCCATGCGATCAAGATGGTGTTATTGCCCAAAATTTTGTATTTTTTTCGAGTACTGCCTATAGAAGTTCCCAAATACGTGTTAATGGGGGTTCAGAAGAAACTTACTAAATTTATATGGGCTGGGAAAAAATCTCGCCTGTCATTTACAACTTTAACTGCCCCTAAACAAAAAGGGGGCCTCAATGTACCTAATTTATATCTCTATTACCAAGCCTCTCAGGTCATGCCGCTAATACATTTTTTCCGTCCGATTCCCCCACAATGGGCCCAAATCGAAAATGAATGGATAACACCAATCAATCCCGCAGTCTTGCCTTGGATACCAAAACATGATAGACCCATATCCTCATCTCCAGTATTGAAACTTGCATTAGCTACTTGGGATCTAGTCACACGAAACACGGCTTTGTTTTCTCCGCATCTCCCTGCCATGCCTATATTTGGAAATCCGGCCTTTCCACCGGGCCTTAACCATAGGGAATTTCATAGGTGGACTACTGACAATATGGTGTATATTTATAATTTTTTGGGCTTAGATGGTTTTAAAGATTGGGAGACATTATCTGCTCATTATAATCTTCCCGACCGTGAACACTTCCGATTCCTTCAAATTCGACATTTTCTTGCATGTAAATTTAAGGATTGTACCACTACCTTGACTCTGACACTTTGGGAGCATCTTTGTATCAAGTTCCCTCATAGTAAAGGGGTGATTTCCATGTTATATAAAGCAATTATTAATTCTGTAACTCCTCCGTCCCCTCGTTACATCACTTATTGGGAAAAGGAACTGAATATAACACTAGATGAGCCTACGTGCCAACAGATATGGGAAAATACTGCTAAAAGCTCCATAAATGTTTTAGCGCAGGAAACATTATTTAAAGTGCTCTCGGGCTGGTATATGGTTCCTCTTAAGCTACATAAATTTTATCCGACTGTTAGTCCGCTATGTTTTCGCAACTGTGGGGCGGAGGGCTCAATGCTTCATATTTGGTGGCAATGCAGAACAACTGTCAGATTTTGGTCCAGGATATACACACTCATAGATTCTATCATGGGAATTAACCTCAGAAAGGATCCGTTACATGCTTTGCTTAATAAAACACTCCCAGTCCCGAATAAAGCACACAGATCGTTGATCCAATTTATCTTTACTGCTGCAAAGCAAACTATAGCTATCTCGTGGAAGAGGAGTTCGCTTCCCATTGCCTTGTTCAGGATTAAAATGAACTGGATAATGGTGAACGAAAGACTTCTGAGTATCTCCTCTGATACATATAATAAATTCATCAAAATTTGGACACCCTGGATTATGTATACCAGGCTTCATAATGAATAGATAAATGAGCCAAACCTATGCTTATGTAACCTGTAGTTTTCACAGAGTACTCTCAATGTTGCCTAAACCTTAGGCACGGGGATTTGAGGCCACTATTTTATGTTACTTCTTTTCTATGGAGACCCTAAACACATCTGTTATGGAGCTACTAGACTTATATTAGACTTTACTATATTGAATGCTGAAGGAGACTATGGAGACGGTTTAATTGGTTGAAATATTATTTTTTAATTTTTTTTTTTAATTTTTTTTTTATTTTTTCGGTTCCCTTTTTCCTTTTTTTTTTTTTGTTTTGTTACAAATATGATACATTTTGCTACGAGGTTGTTTCTTGAGGTTTTCATTCTACTATTGTACCTTGCGACTTCCTATATGCACACAATATAGCTTGTTGTACAATTGTTTTCTCTTGGTTGATAGTACAGCACTTCTTCATGTTTTGTCAGCGCCTTCCTCTGCGTAGGTGGGCTTCTATTTCCATAAAAAATGTGACAAAAATTTGTGAATGATTGTGTTTTTTGTACTGTACGTATAAACAATAAAAACATGTTGAAAAGATTTGGAAGACAAGTTATTTTAAAATTGAAGCTGAATTTATGCTAATAATTTTATAAATATTAAAAATAGACATTTGTGGCGTTGCTTTGTACAATACTTTACTTCTGGTGGGGCTTTTAAACCTTTAAGCCTTCAAATCTTCAGTTTGCAATTTAAAAATAGCATTTAGTCTATTACCGGTATTTTTCATTTTTACAAAAAGGTATTTTTGTATTAAACCATGTTTTGTTGGTTTCATGCAGTCATTTTAAGCACAATTATAAATGGTTAAAGTGCTGCTATAATAGCTTCCTTCAATTCGTTTCTGCTATGGGGGATTTTTTGGTTCTAAATTGTCAGATTAAATTGCCAGAAAATAAATCTTGCATGGGCTTTGTTCTCTTTTTTTCTGTTATATGAATATAAAATGCTAAAATATAACTTAATCTGCTAATTTTGCACCACTTAACACAGGAAGTTATAAAAATAAACTAAAAATGATCAATTAAGAATGACTAATGTGGCTGCATTAAAGATCTTTTTACGAAAAAAAAAACAAAGTTATAACAGAAATGTTAATATGCGGAATATGGATCTTTTATTCTCTAAAAAACATTTTCCAGAAAGCTCCTATTTAAACAAACAATTGTAATGATAATACAGTTCCTTGCACCTGGACTGGTTGCTAACTAAACTAGCAAAATAACAACAAGACTCCCCTACTGGGTTTTTTTTTCATTAGAGAGCATACTGGCGCTGGATTGGTCCCCAAGAGAGGGCTTGACTTTTACATTAACTTTACATTATTACATATTACATCATGACCAACCTAATTTTTTACCATTAAAGTGTTAAATGGCTTTGCCAAGCAACATTTGACTAAGAATTAGAAGAAATATGAACAGCTACAGCTCTAAATGATGCTCTAAGTATTATCCAACATGCTATTATGCCTCTAGTACAGATAAGAAGGCCTGAGTTGTGACCCAGATGACAGGCTGGAGATAACACAAGAAGAGTCATTGATCTTATAGAGACAGCACAAAGACAAATGTACAAACTATCCTTTTCTTTTCAGACACTGAAAAAGCATTTGGTCACTTATTTGGATCTATCTATTAGCCCTTTTACAGCATCTAAACATGTCTGGTCCTTACCTGGTTACACATAAAAGTCTATATAATTCTCTGAGGACCCTACTAAAACTTATTGGACACCGTATAAATATACATTTAACCCCTATTTGGCTGAATTAGACAAATACCAACTAGTGTGGTAGAGCATGCCAGGAAAGGCTTTCGCTAAATGGAAAGATCACGTGCTGATGTTGTTAAACTACAACTCACTACTGCCAAAGGTGTACAATAACAGAAGTTGGACGCCAGGGGTTCTTTGCAAAACAGTAGAACAGGCTTTATTCAAGTACAAACCGCCACAGGGTTATAATACTCACACATGAGGTAGTCATGATACATGCCAGGTACATTCAAAAGTGCAGCAGACACAGCAAGGGAAGACACCACAGAAGGAATAGCACAGGGAGTTGAAAGGATCACCTTCCAGGGTTTCAGTACCTCATGTGGACCAGATTGTGGAACAGGGATAGAACATAACCTGATTTCCCTTGTTAGTACTGTGATCCCTTCACTACAGCCAAAGCAGATCCTGGGAGAGAGCTATTCCCTTCTATCCTCCTTGGTGGAGCTTGAAGTTGCTCTTACTAACTAGGCCTCTCTGACTCACTCTCTCTAGAGAGTGCTACAACAAGGGCTATCCTGTACACTAGCTTCACCTCGTTCAAGGGGTCCCTGTACCCCGACTTAACCAAAGGGGTTATCCATTTAGGGTCTACAACTTCAGGGGCCTTGTTGACTCCAGGCTCAGTGGACCTTCCACCCAGATCAACTCCTGCAGTCCAAAGAGGAAGGACCTCCCCCTGCAAAGCACTTTGTTACAGTGATGCAGGAAATGGTCATCAACCTAGGGTCAATGAAATAGGTATGCAAATATGGTATACTATGTTACATGGGTTTTAGCCCAGCAACAGGGAAAGGAGGTACTGGCAGAGAATGAAGCCAAAAGGCCCATTATACTTATGGGTCCCTACATACACTATATCTGTCAGGGTGATAACAGCATGGTTACACACCACTCTGGTAGAAAAATCATTACAAAATGTATTGGTTTAAAAAAAACATAGTGGCTGATTTACAAAAAATTGGTACATGTTTCTTTTAACGAACAGTAATGAAATTACAGCTCCATGAAATATTACAAGCCCTCTCAGATTTAACAAGCATTTTTCCGAGTTGGAATTACTTTATTCTAGAGCAGCGATAACTTTTCCAAATTTCTAGGCCCCATATAATCTTGCATTCATTTTAACACCATGCTTGATAACTTCCAGTGTCTTAAAGACGGAGTGGGGCCTTAGAGCTCAGTGCTGCTGTTCCAAGCAATTTAACAAATTGTGACACATTGAAAGTTGGATCTCCTTTACTAAATGTTTTAGTTTGTTAAAATACAAAGAGGAATACATTTCATCATCATATTTAAACTGGCAGGAATCTTTTCAGTATATATATTATATATTATAATATAATATTTAGTGACCTGTTCACCCTGAAACTGTAGCTTCGCACATCATATAGACTATACTAATTATACATAACAATAAAAATAATCAGTGCAGGCATCATTTTAGATCTGCTACTACACATTAGATCAATGCAGGAGCAAATAATAACAAACAATACGATGCATGTATCCAGTGGGGACATCCGTATAAATATAGTCCTTAACCAAGAGCAGGGTTATTCATTTGTCTATAGCTGCTGATCAGGCCAAAACCCCTTACAACATGCAACAATAAATACACCATAAAACAGTTATACAGAAAGGGATTAAACAGGGATAGATTTTTTTCTGATGTATAGATTCACCTTGTAGGCTGCAATAACTTTGAGCGAAAATGATGTATAAATTAATCATACAAGTAGTGGTCAAGTTGGGAGAAATAATAAATAGATGATAAATTAATCATAAAGTATAAAATTCTATATATATAAGTCGTTTGCTGTTGCAGGCTCTATCAACACGAATCTTTCAAACTGCAGACTGATGGTATAAGCTTATTTATCATGGTTTGTGATATTACTGCAGCTGCTTTTACCTACTTTGTGTGGATTTATTATTGTGTCTAAAATGTTGTTTGTATTGATTTTTCTTATGTAGAAGTAGTGCAGCCTATATGCTGTTTATATACAGATCCCAGGTGTGGGACTGAGCACACACATGATGCACACATCATTAAACAGAGGAATTGCTAGACTTTAACAATAAGCATGTGCCACTGTTCTTATTAAACAAATGAAAATGAATGTTTGTTAATCCAATGTTTTGCATGCTGACTTCCCTTAAACCGAATTCCTGACAACATGACCCAAGCATAACCCACCTTACTCTCACTTGACTGGCTAACAATTAAAATATGCAACAATATTGGCCAGAGCTTTATTAGGTGCAAACAATACAAACAAACATCAGTTAATACAGTGCATAGGAAAAATACCTATAAATGTGTACATTCATTCATTTGTCTTAACATCCCAAACACATGCCATAAATAATATTAAACATGGTCTTGCAATGTGCCTACTAAAGGGCCCCCTGTCAGTCTGCCCTTCCATGACTTTCCCAATGATGACTTCTAGATGCAAATCACCTGGCTCAGAGGACATGCACTCAAGTTGCATTTAATGTAACATTCAACCAACCATGGTCACCAACCTTAGAGGTTTCCAAGATATACCTTCTAATGCCACAAATGAACACCCTGGCAGACTTACAAGGGCACACCTTAAAGGGATTCCGTCCCAGGAAAACATGTTTTTTTTCAAGTGCATCATGTAATAGTGATGTATCAGCAAAATGGTAAAAATAAGAACACATTCAAGTGATCCCACCTCTACCTGAACTGGAAATGTCCCACCTGGGAGGTATAACAACTTAAATGGACAAATTTATGGAAGGGATGAAGAAGGAATTTCACATGGATGTTGCTTTGTTTTAAGTATTTAAAAAAAAGTCCTCTCTCGTACATTGGATGAAGCGCAATTTTTACATTTCAGAACAGTAAACTTACTGTGCAAGCAACTTAATTGTGATTCAAAAGGCAAGGGAATCATTGTTTGCAATATCTGATTGTAATATAATGTTAATCAGTAAACTGATGAGGTAAGCAAATTATTAGCTTCTAATTATACCAATGTTTTCATTAAAAAGCTATCTACAGCTATCTACAGAAACAGTGTTAGGCAGAATTAAAACTCTAGACATTTAATGACTTCAAATATTATTTTTATTTTTCCAATTACTTACTGTATAATAATTGTCTTTAATAAAACAATTATGTAACAATTGACCATTGTATGCTATCTTTAGAAACACATATAATTTTTAAAATATTGGTAACTAAAATGGGCTTGACAAGTGTGTAATAAATTAAAATAGTGTAGAAGTGGCACTTACTGTCCCCATTCACTTTGTCTCCCATAACTTGCAAGTCTCTATAATTCTTGAATTGGAAGCAGGGCGGTTTGTCTAGCAAAGACCTGGGAGAATATCTGATTTGCTGGGGAGTGAATGAGGATCGATCTCTAGAAGCCCCAGGGAAGTACTTGTAAATTGGACTACAGTACTAGACTTATTTACAGAGGTTCCTATCAAAAATTCAGCCAATCCAAAGTGTTGGTCAAAATTAGGGATTAAGACTTTATCTAACTTCAAAAATGTCTAGAGGGCTAGGGCCACAGGTAGATTTAGTGCAATACAATTGTATTTCATTTGTCCCACTCACTCAACCAGAAGCAGTTTAGGAGCCCTCTGCAATCACTAGTGTAGCACACCAATGGGTGGACCTGAGAGAGCGAGATTATAGTGTGATTTTGGTGCGCCTTGCTGCCAGTGTCTCCTAGATACATTTGTGCTTTGGGCAACTCCCTGCAACTCCCAGCATTGAGTGTATGTGTCCCTTTAAACACCTTACCCTCCAGGGAATCCTGTAGGTCTCCTGAGGTACAGCTCAGCCAGGAGAAAGTAACAGGAGTCCAGGGGGTTGCTTCGAACAATTCCTTATTTATTGAACAATTGGCAGTAGATATTGGTCACAGCATTCAGGCAGTATAGAATCTTCAGGTACATTTAAGGTAAAATGTGGAAAACATCACACATTGAAATATTGCATATAGATCCCTCTTAAGTGATTTTCTCCAGCCCAAGTGATCCCATGGGGCAAATAGCTCCTTGGCACTTTTCCTGCTCCTGAGCTCACCCACTCATGTCCCTGTCTGACGGCTTGTTAACCACAAGGGTGCTAACAAAGCTGTTCACTTAATAAACTGTCTTTAACTTTTGCTCCTAGAGCGACTATTACAGAACTTCTGATACTAAGGGGGTTATTTACAAAACCTCAAATTTATCTGGGTTTTTGGGGCATAAACTCGAATTTTTCGGGATTTATTATACACAGATGCTGAAAAACGCCTGAAAATTTCAGACCTGTCAAGGTCCTGTATAAGTCAAGGGAAGAGGCACCTTCCCAATTTGAAGTTATCATAGTCTTTGCTGGGTTTAGCCAAAAATCCCACCTTTTCAGGGTTTTCAGACAAAAATTAAAAAAGAAACCGAGAGATTTGAGAAAAAAGCTCTAAAAATTTAACGTTTTTGGGTTTCATTCAATTTTATCAAGTTTTTCCACAATCCGATTAAATTGATTAATAAATAAGATAAAATCGGGCATGAGTGCTTGGTCAAGCTATTTTTTTTTTATATCATGAGATAAATTTGGATTTTAGTAAATAGCCCCCGTATTAAAACTCACCCTAATCAGGGTCTGTCACCGGCTCAGACCCACTCCTGTACCTACATCCCCACAAGGTGGGATCCAGGAAAAGAGACCTAAGCATGTGTGCTCTCCTTTTTATACCTTTAACCACTGCCACCTACTAGGCAAACTAAGAACCAGATCAGATTGCAATGGACCCAGGAAAAGGACAATGGCTGCCTGGGTGAATGAAAGGACCGCTTAGGTGTCTAAATACCAGGGGGAACTACCTGAGTAAAACACTTAAACCTCAGGGTCTCTGCACTAGTAACTCTCTCCTAGGGTAGGGGCTAGATAGCAGTTATTACTTTAACTTACCATGTTCAACACCTCATCAAGAATAAAATGTTTTTGGCTGAAAATCTGATTAACTTTGTCAGTTGAGTGTCTCTTTTCCCTGACAGTGCAGCATCAATCTGGTAGGCGTCTCACGTATCACATGCCCATTTTGCTTTCCCTTCCATCCTCCCACAGCACACTCCCTTATTAGAGATAATGATGACATCCAGAATGGAATGTTAACAGGCCACGGCTTTTATTAAACAGACAATAGAATAAAAGATAAATACATAGGAATTTTAAAGTGCAACATTTTAACCAATAACATGGCACATACATGTTATAGCCAGGATATTTGAATGCTTGTCAACCAACAAACTACCAACCATGGCTGCCTCCTTGGGAAAGTGTGAGCAGGCAACTGTAATCCACCAGCCTCCTGGGACCCTTGTCCAAGGAGGTTACCATCCACCATGTTGACACCCATATGTCACACACTGGGGCCTAGCCCCCACCCCCTGGCAAGCATTCCTCCACAAACTGTGGTGATATATCAGCACCCCAAAATTCTGCCACCAAGTCTGCCAAAAGGGAGGGTGGGTGGGATGATGCTCCTTGCATTCCAACAGGAAAAAAGAGACCTCCTCTTCCTTTCTTTCAATAATATCTTACCCTACCTTGACTTCACTTTAACAATCTCAACTTACTTCTATCAACTCTCTCTCTTTTTTCCTGACTGCCCTTACTAGCACCATCAAATTTTTATATGTGCAACTATTTGGTACAAATGCAGTAAAGTTAATGGGTGTCCGAATAATTTTGACGCAGCAAATTTTTTGCTGGTAAATTTTTGCTGTATTTTCGCAAATTAATTAGCTTGTGGCGAAAAACACGGAAATTCGCCATGAATTTGTGTCTAGCGAATTTATTTGCCCATCACGAATACATAATACAGAATATAAATATATTTTCATCTCTGATGAAGGAACAACGATAGTGCCCTTTAGTGCGCCTAGGGGTTTCTTAAAGGAAAACTATACCCCAGAATGAATAATTAACCAACAGATAGTTTATAGAATATTAAATGCCAATTAAAGAATCTTACCAAACTGAAATAGTTAGTATAGATATGGGTAAATATAATTTATGTGTAAAAAGTATGGAGGGGTGTGTGTATGGATGCTGGGTTGAACTTGATGGACTTTGTCTTTTTTCAACCCGATTTAACTATGTAACTATGTAATATATGTATCAGTAAATATTGCCCTTTTACATCTTTTATCTTGAGCCACTGTTTTATGATATTATCTGTGCTCCCTCAGAGATCACCTGGCCAGAATTATTGTGGGAGTAAAAGACAGAACTTTGTCCATTAATTGGCTCTTGTGACCTAACATATGTATGTGTCTCATTGATTTGTTTGTGTGTACTGTGAACCATATGATCCTAGGGGCGGCTCTTAGTACTTAAAAAGGCAATTTTCTACTTAGGATTACCCAATGAAACATATTACTAAAAAATATATACTTTTATTAACATTGCTTATTTAGATGAAGCAGGGTTTATAATATGAGCTGTTTTATGCAATATATTTTTATAGATACAATACATTGTTCGAGGGTTTAGTTTTCCTTTAAATGACCCATATATTCTATTATGGAAACAATGCTGAAACTTTTTGCATTTTACTACTTATTTTTTCCGTTGAAATTACAGAACATTTTTACATTGCACGCATATTCGTCAACGCAAAGCTGCCTTTTCATAATCTCGTCATTCCCATGTCTCTACAAACATCTGCTGCTAAGATTTTAAATTCATACAAAAAATGTAAACAAAAATATGTCCTGATATTTGATGACATGATAACACAAATTAAATGTTTTTTTCAAATACTTACCAATAATTTACCAATGCAAATCCACCCTCTCCCAGAATCAGTGCCATTTTTCAATATCAATTATCAAAAATGTCCTTTACCCATTTCTGAAAGATTTTGTTTCCAAGCTAATGTACAGTGAATGCTCTTAATACATCATCCCACTACATGAAAAGTCCTTCTTGATACATAAAATAAAAGCAAACATATGCCCTAAAGATGTGTGTACTTGCACAGCAGTGCAATAGAGGCCTCTTGAAGTGAAGGCTCTAATAAGAAGAACATGGAAATATGAGCTGCAGGGTTACACTGGTTAACTGCTCCTGAGTACTATAATCTGCTACAGCAATAAGAAATGATAGGTGCAATTCTGATACTCAATTTTTCTGTAAACCCATTATTCCTCCGACCTTAGCAGCTACATATTTGTGACTATAACAAACAGCCATAAAGAATGAAATTACATTTTCTTTAAATAAAAAATGTCATGTATATTAGAAATTAAGAACATGCATAAGGAGTAAGTGTCAATTATCAAGTATAAATGACATTTTTATATTACCTTTAAGATGGAAAGTCTACCATCAAGATGTCTGAAGGAGGGTGCAGCAACAATTTATATATTCCAATGTGGGTTTGGAGCAGCAACCCTGACAGTAAGGGCACATTTACTTAGCTCGAGTGAAGGAATAGAATAAAAAAAACTTCGAATTTCGAATGTTTTTTTTGGCTACTTCGACCATCGAATTGGCTACTTCGACCTTCAACTACGACTTCAAATCGAACGATTCAAACTAAAAATCGTTCGAATATTCGACCATTCGATAGTCGAAGTACTGTCTCTTTAAAAAAAACTTCGACCCCCTACTTCGCAACCTAAACCCTACCGAGCTGCAATGTTAGCCTATGGGGAAGGTCCCCATAGGCTTTCTAACAATTTTTTGGTCGAAGAAAAATCATTCGATCGATGTATTAAAATGCTTAGAATTGAACGATTTGAAGGATTTAATCGTTCGGTCAAACGATTTTTCATTCGATCGTTTGATTGAACTATTTGCGGTAAATCCTTCGACTTCGATATTGGGTTAATTAACACTCGATATTCGACCATATGTAAATCTGCCCCTAATTGTTTGACTACTCGATTAAATCATTACTGCTTTTGCATAGGCAGGATACAGATAAAGTCAGGTACTTTGTACTAATTTTTTAATAAATAAATCACAAATTTTTCCGAATTTATTAAATCCCGAGGATGGAAAAGTCTGAATCAGAAAATCTGGCATGTCAGACCTGTCGAGGTTGCATATAATTCAGTGGGAGAAGTCCCAATGATTTTTTGATGTGCGCTGGGTTTCATGCAATACCCCAAAGTTTTTTTAAGAAATCTGAGTTTTCAGGTGAAAAATCTGAACAAATCATGAAAATCTTTTTCCCACAAAGCAAATTTTCAGGAATATGTAATAATAAATAAGCCAACATTTTGGATTTTCTCAGAGTTTGTAGCAGAAAATGATAAAATCGGACTTTGATAAACCTTAGAGTATGGCGTTTCTGAAAATGAAAGACTGATGATAAACAGAGGTCAGATTATACAGTCCATAGAATGTCAGATTCACTAGCATAGCATAAGTGGGATTTAGCAATAAATACAATTCTTTCTTCAAGAATTACACTTCTCAGTGTTGAAACCTACAAGGGAAATGCTGTTTTTCATTCTTCTCCAGTATACCATGCTATCAAATTTATTTTCAAAGTTTTGTAGTCAATCAGTGTTTATTCCTATATTGGCTAATCTGCCACTTCACTCTGTTGTCTAATTGCGAGCACCTTTAATTGCATGGCAGGCCCAAAACTTGGGCTGTCCACCTCAAAATTAACTTTTAGCTTTTTGTACACAGCTGAATTCTAAGACCATTTGCAGTTGGTGGTTTTTTTTGTATTATTTACATGTTTTGTTCTGTTGGAAAGTAGGTAGGAATTAATTACTTAAATAAATTTTAATAACAATGAGTTATTTAGCATTTAATGAAGTTACTATACATTTACTGTAAACTAAACAATTACAGTTAAACTTCTGTAGAAAACTATAAGAAAAGCAAACTGATATTGTGTAAATGTTAGCCAAAATCATTTTCTGAGTAAAATTAGCCTTTTTATAGTACTTGGACCCATTAAAAAGAGATATACATATAAGGGGACATTTATGACCCGGGTGGAGGGGCAAGTGCACCCTGGTCTGCTACTCTCTGCACAGCATCAGAGAGCAGCATCAGGAGGCACATCTAGCCTTGTACTTACTGCCTGCCTTTGGGGTGTAGGCTACAAGCCTCCCTCTGCCCACCCTTTACTAATACATTGCTTACTAATAGTCTGCAGCTGTTTGCTCAATATTTCACAAAATGGCAAATTTCTATATTGTAACAAACAAGCATTTGTCATTGCATTATACAACTCTAAAATAGAAGGAACATTTGCAGGCTGTGCAGAAAAGCCTGGAGCTCACAAGCATTTGTGATGCAGGATGTCAACCAATCAGCATCTAGGCAGACCTGACAGGAAACTACATTTTATTTCCCCCTGCATAGGCAGAGCTGTGATGAGTTACTCACATCCATTTATGCTTCTGAGGGAGGATACCACTTATTTGCATAACGAACAGGGACCAGGGATCATGGAAGCTCCAATAAAAAGCATTGAGCATGATATATATAAGTGCACATGCCAGAGCCAATGAAGTTACCCCAAAAATGTACATGTGATGATTTTTAAAGGGAACCCATCATCCAAAAAAATTATTTTATCACGTTAGTCAAGCAAAATTAACTTTAATTACACTGTATAAATTATTTGAATATTGTTTCCATCAGTCTGGGAATTCATAATTATAGCAAGCAGACAGGAGCCATTTTGTGGGCACTGTTATCAAGACAAGCCTTGCATCATCTCAGAATCTTGTTTGTGCACCAGAATGGGGGACCTGGTGTCCATCCCCATGCACTGGCTACACAATTAAATTGTTAAGAGAACTGGGGGAATGTGGGGAGAGCAGTGACATCTAGGAAGTGCTGAATGGAAAGTGAAAGTAATTGCTTGTCCCGCCTCTATGCCTAAGACATAGAGGAGGGGCAGACAATATTTGATTGACAGCTGAGATTTTGAAATGATTTTACAACAAAAAAAAGAATTTAGATTTCATGTTTAATTTGAAAAGGACTTTTATTATACAGCTTTTTATGTCTTGGTGACAGGTTCACTGCCCCAGTGGAACTTACAATCAGACGTCCCTATAACATAGCAAGGTCATTTTTAGAGGAGCCAATTAACCTGATTGTATGTTTTTGAAGTGTGGGAAAACATACAATCAGCAAATATGGGGAGAATAAACTTTTGCAGATGCTGGAATCAAACTCAGGATCTCTGTGCTGAGAGAGTCCACTGAGACACCACATATAGGTGCTGTTTAAATGTTACAGTGCTAAAGAGTCTATTTAAAAAGATATTTAACACGTGTGCCATTGCAGTACTTTATCATTATTCTGAATGAAAATCTGATTCCCATAATACTCATTCAGATGTACAGGCAGCAATAATATTTCAGACAAGTAACCATGTCTCTGCAACATATGGAAATTCTGAATTGTAATTTAAGCAAATCACAGTAATAACACATAATGAATGACACTTAACAATTACTTTAGGACCGTGAATGCCAAAATGATGAACGCACAGGTCTCTTACTTTGCTTAAAAGGTTAAGTAATGTAAATTCCCAACATGTCTAGATTTTTTTTTTAGCTTTTAGTCAAAGCATATCAAGTTCAAGTTAATATTTCACATCAACAATTTATTAGGTTAGTCATATTTCAAGGGTGCAGAATTAGCAGGTAGGGATAACTTGAATAAACTCTTAACATCAGAATAAATCAAGGCCCGTTAATTTATAATGCATTTTACAAGTTAATTGACATTATCTGGTATTTAATGTTTTTTGTGATGCAGTGTAAGCATTTTGCTGGGAAAATGTATTCCAGGTTTAGGCAGAATTTTGAAAATGCATTTTCATTTCCATTGCAAACTAGTAATATAACTTGTACTTTTTAAGCAGCACATACTGTATCCTCTATCGATACCAATAGTTCCTAAAATTTACTTTTTTATAAAATGTGTAATGAAACAGTGTAAGAACAATTCTAATCAATAAAATGACTCTATCCAACAGTGTGTATTGTAAAATTAGAAACACCAATTCACAAATAAATAAATGCATGTACCCTCTAATATAGAGCACAGGTGGAATAAATCATAGCGTCCTGTTTTGAACATGTAAACAGTTAATACTACCAGCTGATTGGATGTTACATGTGACTAGACCTATAGCAAACTTTGCACCATTTGTAACCTTATTCGATTATTAACTAGAAAGTTCTCATAAAAAATGTAAATGCTGGTATCTTCAAAATATACAGGGGATCTTATAATCTAAATTCAATACACATTTGGGCTCATTTTAACTTGCCTGTATGTTTTTGGAGAGTAGCTGGAAACTGAAGCCTTGCTGGGAGCATACATACCTTTGGGAAGAACATGGATAGAATGTGTAAATATATATATATATAGCATTTGATCTCTCCCCAATGACTGAGATAGGCTCAGGAAAGGGAGTTGTTAAACAGGCAATCCGTTCTCTGTTTAAAGAGCTTAGCAGCCAGGTACTCCTTAGTTCCAGTCCAGAGATTGGAGCTCACCTTCCACAGGAAAGCTGTCCTGTGGAAAGGCTATTTAAACATAATTGGAATGGGAGAGGGGGTCTCTCAGCAGGACACAGCTGGTAGGAGACTTGGCTGTGTGAGGAACTCCCAGAGGAGCTGAGAGTGCCGTCTGATACTGCACAAAGCAGAGGGAGCCTGTGACCCTGACAAAGTTGTCCCAGGAGGCTGAACACTACCAGTAAGGAGTCCTGTGAGTACAGGGGTGAGCCACAACATTGTTTTGTTTGCTAGTAGCCCACAAGGGGCCCAGCCTAGTCAGGTACTGCTCCCAAAGTTGGAAGGTAGTGCCCTGTGATTTGTTTGTATGATACAATGGTCACCCCTGTGTCTGTGGATAATTGATTGTTAATTGTTTGTTTAAAGTGGGAAAATAAACTGCTGTTTTCCTGGAAGAAGCTATGTGTCCCTGTGTGTGTGTGTGTGTATATATATATATATATATATATATATATATATATATATATATATATATATATATATATATATATATATATATATATATATATATATATATATATATATATATATATATATATATATATA
The DNA here is from genome assembly GCF_017654675.1 of Xenopus laevis. Classification (NCBI taxonomy): domain Eukaryota; kingdom Metazoa; phylum Chordata; class Amphibia; order Anura; family Pipidae; genus Xenopus; species Xenopus laevis. Next base: position 114,460,494 of record NC_054381.1, on the reverse strand, counting down.
TAATTCAGTAAGCAGGACCCGCACTCATTCAAATTCAGTGAAATAAAAGTGTCTTTATTCACAGGTTCATTTTCCAACGTTTCGGTCCTCACTGGGACCTTTTTCAAGGCCTTGAAAAAGGTCCCAGTGAGGACCGAAACGTTGGAAAATGAACCTGTGAATAAAGACACTTTTATTTCACTGAATTTGAACGAGTGCGGGTCCTGCTTACTGAATTGTATTACACTTCACCAACATCGATTGAAACAAATCCGGAAGGAGTGCGTCCACTGAACCGACAGTATATATATATATATATATATATATATAATACACAAAAGCTATGAATATCTTGTAAATGATATCCTTATAAACAGTGAGTTCTGATGTCATCAGTTATAAATGGTGAGTTCTGATGTCATTTCTGTCACATGACTCACTGAAATGTGTGTATTATAATAAATAAAGTACCCCCAATATGAGGATATTATGTTACCTCGGAGTTCCATGACTTCGGCCTCGTGTTTTTATATGGTCATGAAACTCCTCGGTAACTTATAATATCCTTATATTTTACAAGAGGGGGTACTTTATTCACAATCTATATATATATATATATATATATATATATATATATATATATATATATATATATATATATACACGCACACACATGTAATCAGTCTGTTTCCATTCTTACTGCATATCCTGATGTTTTTTCCCAATTATATATAATTTTTTATATATAAGAGTAATTACAGGGTCAGAGTTATTGTAATCTTGCTGAAGATAAATGAACACAGGGGGATCTTATTTTTATATTTACATCCCACCCACAATTAATTGGTAGTTCTGTTGCAAAAGGATACTTTGTTTTATTACTATAGCCAATTCAGGTCGCACTCACTTGTTTGCGTATTTGGTTTACAGGTGTACTTTCCTTCGTGTCCTTCCACACGTGTAAATACTTGTCAGAAATTCAAATGGGCAGCACTCCAGATAAAAACGCCTTTATTATTGTAAGCAGGGACAGAGCAAAGTTTCAAGCCTACATGACTCTTTGTCAAGATCTTTGTCAAAGGAGACTTTGTTTTATTTATTCAGCATCTCCCAAGGAGTGCTGCAAATTCACTAGCTGGTAGACTCATTGTCCACTGATCAGAATTTACTGTGACAGAATTTACCAGCCTATTGTATTGCACAGTATCTGAAATGTCTTAGTTCATAGTTTGTATTGTATAGTCTATAAAGTAAAGATTCTTTTGATATGTATCATAAAAATAGCAACATTTAGGGGCACATTTACTAAGCTCGAGTGAAGGATTCGTATGAAAAAAAATTCGTTCTAATTGTTCGATTTTTACTTTGATCGATCAAAGTATTTGCGCTAAATCCTTCGAATTCGATATTCGAATTCGAAGGATTTAACTTCGAGGGTCGAATTCGAGGGTTAATTAACCCTCGATATTCGACCCTTGATAAATGTGCCCCTTAATCTTTGATATCTGCTTTTTATAATTAAGTTGTAAATGTGTTATTAGAATTTTGATGATAATAATTCTGATGATCATTTTGCAGGATACAAAAAACATTCACTTTTTAGGTGTATATAATAATAAATGAGAAAGATATTTGTAGAATTTCATATTTAGGTTGAAGTTCTGAGATGAATAAGGAACTTCAATTTAATAAATCATTCAAATGTTTTTTTCTCTTTTTAAGTAGAATGACATAACATCAGTTAATATATGGCAAATCTAATTGAAAACGTCACATATTTGATAGAAAATGCAAATTTCCCAATTTCCTGCTGTCTGGTTAGAGCATAGAGTTTGTCAGCATGATGGCACCTAACCCATGCTTTGGAGACAATACAGGCAGTAGTATATTATATTGAGAATTTTAAAGGTCTCTAAAACCTTCAGGTTCAATTAATTTCTTACTGGATATTCATCAAATGCATAGAAATTCATTAGGTAGAACCAGTAATTTTTTCAGAGCACTTTAACTTTCTTCAGTTAAAGAACATTGTATATGATCAACTGGAAATACACCATAATATATATAGGGCTAATAATTATAAAAATAATTTTGTTTATAAAGGCTGTTCCTCTGCATGCTTTCATATTAACCCACGTTCAACATATAGATCGTGGACAAAATTCCAGCTTTAATGAATGTGAAGAACATGGAATGAGCTTACTTATTGTCATTGTCTACTCAATTGATACTAAAAGTGTGCTTCTAAAAAGGAGAGCTGGCTCTATATTTCATATGATAAGCCCCTAAAGACACTCATAATATACAGGTATGGCATCCATTATCCAGAAACCCCTTACGGAAAGGCTGTCCCATAGACTTACTTTTATCCAAATAATTCAATTTTTTTAAAAAAACAATTTCCTTTTTCCCTGTAATAATAAAACAGTACCTTGTACTCATACCCAACAAAGATATTATTAATCCTTATTGGAGACAAAACAATCCTATGATTTTTATTTAATGTTTTCTTGTAGACTTAAGGTAGGACGATCTAAATTACAGAAAGATCTTTTATCTGGAAACCCTCAGGTTCAGAGCATTCTGGATAACAGGTCTCATACTTGTACCATGGAATGATGATCAAAAGAAAGGTGCATAGGACACAAACTGACTTATTCCATTCAAGGTCAAGGATGGGGTATTGATAGTCACAGACTGCATTCAAGTTCCACTTCCAGCAGACTGTGCTCCCAAAATGCAACCCCTAGGTAGAGGGGCACATGGTCTGTAGCCATACAAATTAATATTTTTTAAAGGACATGTAAACCCCCACTAAAAAGATAAACAGGCTCTTCGAAATCTTTAAATACCTGCCATTCCAGTTGTTAAAGGCTAATAGTAAGACTGCAATCTTCTCTTAATCAATTAGGATTCCTTCTTCTCCTGAAACCCACTCACCCCCACCCTAGGAATTGACTTTGGCTATTGGCTACTGGACATGCTCAGTTCTTCTCAACTCAAGTTACACGTTTGCCAGTAACATTAAACACTAAAAATATATTTGTAGATCTGAATTTCTACTTTTCTGTAAACATTTTGTAGGAAAATACTTATAAGCTAGTTTTATTCATTACGATTGAATACATATATCACAGTAAATATACAAGACGCAGTATCAATTCAATCAATAAAAAATATGTTATGACATTGACGCGTGGATTGTTTCATAGCATATGCATCCAAATAAATTACAACAATTCTTTTTAAAGTACAAACAATGTATAGAAGCAAATGATGATAAATCTATGTACATATTCAAGCCATTGTATCACTGCACATCATTGTATTCAAAATGTAAATCCAATATGTTTCCGGACACCATCTCTCGCTTTCATCTATAGAATATATGTTAAGGATCAGTTATTTTTAGAACTATAGTTTAATCCATTGTTTATTAATGTAAAATCACACACAAACACAATCCCATAAACTATCTTTGGACAGAGACAGTTTTCTTCTAATTTTGGTTCTGTACATTACCACATTGAATTTTAAATTAAACAACTGCAGACTTTCAGATGAATTAGTGGGTTGAACAAAAAGATGGCATCAAAATTTAAGGAAATAAAGCCTTTTTTGTAACACAATTTCTTAATTTCAGGGGCTCATGAAAAAGTTGCTTTAAGATTATATGATTGGTATTTATGTTTGTTTTTAAATGTTTTTAATAAAATTGAACCTTATTCCATATACAGGTAAAGGATCTGTTATCTGGAAATCCATTATACAGAAAGCTCCGATTTACGGGAAGGCCTTCTCCCATTTTATCCAAATAATCCAAAGAATGATTTGAATTTTCTCTGTAATAATAAAATGGTACCTTGTACTTGATCTAAAGTTAAACTAAGATATAATTAATCCTTATAAGAAGCAAAACAAACATGGGTTTATAAAGCCAGTCTGGCTTTTTGGGGCACAACTCGAGTTTTTTCAGTTTTTTTATTCTAAAAAGAAAAATTTAGATTTATTAAAGCCTAATGCAGCAAAAAGCCAGAATCTGAAAATCCATCATCTCAGACCTGCCAAGGTTGTGTATAAGTCAATGGCAGAGGTATCTATCCTATTTTGAAGTTTCTGTGGTCTGCTCTGGAATTAGCCTGAAAATCAGACCTTTTTGGGCTTTTCGGTCAAGAATTCGAAAAATTCTGGCTTTTCGGAAAAAAAAAGCCTGAAAATTGAGTGATTGTGGGAAAAAACTCTGAAAAATTGTAGGATTTGGGTTTTTGCTTGATTGTATCGTGTTCTTACCCAAACCAATTAAATCCAGCTTTTTAAATAATAAATAAGGTCAAATTGTGGATTCTAGTTTGGTCAGATTTTTATTTAAAAAAAAAACAGAAAAATTTGGATTTTGATAAATAACCCCCTTAATGTTTGCATGATTTTCTAGTAGACATAAGGGGGCAGATTCATCAAGGGTCGAAGTGAAATCGAGGGAATTTTTGAAATTTAAAGTAATTTTTGGATACTTCGACCACCGAATAGGCTACTACCACTTCGACTTCGATTTGAAGTAAAATCGTTTGACCATTCGATAATCGAAGTACTGTCTCTTTAAAAAAACTTCGACTTCAATACTTCGCCAACTTAAACCTGCCGAAGTGCTATGTTAGCCTATGGGGACCTTCCAGAGCATATTTCTAAGTTTGTTTTTTTTTGTATTCGAAGGAAAATCGTACGGTCGTACGATAAAATCGTTCGAATCGTACGATCGGAGTACGATGCAAAAAATCCTACGAATTTGACTTTGAATTTCGTATTATTATATTCGATGGTCAAATTTCGAAGTGTTTTCTACTTCAAAATTAGACCCTTAATAAATCTACCCCAGGGTGTGAAGATCCAAAGTAAGGAAAACTCTGTTATCCGGAAAACCCCAGATCCTGAGCATTCTGGATACCTGTAGTGGAATTGTTTTTAATGCTAAATTGTTTATGGGTTACACCTTCAATTAATAAAAAAAAAATATTATTTTTTTATCCTGAAAGCAGTTTAATTTTACTTTGTAAGAAATTTTTTTTTGCCATAAACTCTACCATTTAGTAACAAACATCAGGATATTGCCCAATTTTCTCCCTTTTGGAACAATTCCATTTATTGTTTACATGGGGACAAATATATTAAAGGGCGAAGTGGCTAACTATGGCAAAAATTCACGTGACGTCATATTAGCACTTTGCCGATTTACTAACAGGCACTGGCGTAATTACTGTGGTGAAGGAGATAGACTCTGGTGCAACTTCGCACTCTAATGCCAGGCAAATTTTCGCTCTCTCGAAAGAGCGTTTTTGAAGTTTTTGATTTTACTGACCGCCAGACATGCCTTCACCACCTCAGACCTGGCGAAGTGCAATGGAGTAAATAGGAGTTTGTCATAATAAAAGTTTAAAAAGTCCCAAAAAAACTCTGGCATCTTTTCATTTTTACAGGGTGATAGGCTGAAAAAGAGCAATTTTTTTTTTTGGGGTACCCTCCTTCTCCCCTACATTTGATAACAAATGGCACCTAAACTAAACTCTAGGCACGTGTAGGGCAATATAACACCTCTATATAATATTAAGGTTCCCTGGCCTTGTGTAATGTATTTGCTGCAGCATATACGGCCATTGTACTTTAACAGCACGCCATATGCAAATTAGCGAATGCTAGTGTAACTTCGAACTGCTGATCGTATTTTCTCTAGCGCAACTTCGCAACCGTTCGGTGCCCTATGTGCAACTTCAGATTTTCGTGATTTAACGTTGTCCAGGCGAATTTATGACTGGCGAAGTGTTGCGATGTGCGCTAAGCCAGTGCTGGCGATTTGTCGCAGGCAAGTAGATTTGTTTTGGTTACCACTTTCTGCATGTTCTCTAATAAACTATTGGGTTCCCTAATGCCCCCATCTGTCATATTTAAACTAGCAAATGAGATTAATTTACAATCCATGAGATTGTTTGTTTGTTTGTTACATTCATTGCATGGTATTTATGATATTCCATAAGAATGGAGTCTTATAAATAAGATTTCTGAACTGGATTAGCTAAAGATAGCCAGCCTGCCTGATCAAGTTATTCCAAGATTATTGATGACTAAGAAAAGAACACTCCACAGAGGCTAGGTCATTTTTGAATGGTATTTTTTGGCTGTAAAATATTGACGTATGTGGATTATCATTATGCAGGTAATTTATATATTGAATAATAATTGTTCCCCTATTATGTACAATGTTTTTTTTTCTGTTTTCTTTTTACTCTTATTTTTTCCCCCCAATTTTGCCTTCTTTTTTCTTTACTGAGCTCTGTTCTCTGGGATGTTATGGTATTGCATGTGGTTTGTTTTAACTGAATAGGCTGAATGTTATTTCTTTGTCACTGCATGATTTTTGTTATGTGCACAGAAATCTTTAAAATGTTCATTATAAATAAAAAAAAAAAGTACAATGAAAGAAAATGGCATAAGAATTTTTAAATGTGTTTGTGAAGGTTCTCATTCATGGTTTACAGTATTTATAGAAATAAGCCAAATCAACTGGACTTTCTGTGTTTTTCTTGAAGACGTTTCACCAGTCATCCAACTGGCTTACTCAGTTCAGAAGGAATTTCTGAATTCTGGAATGGAGAAAGCCAGTCAGATAACTGGTGAAACATCTCCAAGAGCAACACAGCAAATCCAGTTTTTTGGGGTTTTTTTTATTTTTTTTTATTTATTTTTTTAACAGATTTTACAAAAATAGTACAATAACAAAGATTTAAATAGATAGAAAAATAAAAAGTAGATGAGAATAAAGTAGAGTAGATTAAGAATATATAAGACCCAAGCTAACTCGTAGCTGTACACTTCCATAATTCACTTGCTTAACCAGTTGATTTGACTTATTTCTACAGATTTTTAAATGTATGCTCAGGTTAAGAAATATGAATCTGCAGGACAGACCAAACTCTCTTTCTGCAAATGATCTGCTGTGTCTCTATATATAATAGCAAAGTATGCTCTATCTTCATATGCAGATGGGGAACCATTTTATTCTTTCTCAGTTTTATGTGGAATTTCTTCTCTCCATGATATAACTGGTATGTAATATAATAAAAGGAACTAGTGCAAAGTCTATGGGGAATTACAAGAGGACACATATATATTGTGAATCATGGTGAAATGGATTTTCTGGAGATAGCACACTTCTGCAGTGCCATTCACAGCAATAAAAAGTTTAGCTGAACTAATGATAAAAACACACAGAGAAACTGATTGGTAGGGAATATAAAATCTTACATATAACACCATGTTTAGTGATGGGCGAATCTGTCCGAAAAATTTGCGAAACTTGTTTAAGTCAATTGGCATCAACAAATTTTTTTTTATTGCGGCAAATTTTTCGCAGGCGACTTTTTGTCGCAGTTTCGCAAATGTATTTACGTGCAGCGAAACTCGGAAATTCGTCACGGATCCATGGCTGCCACATTTATTCTCCCGTCACTAACAATGTTGAATGGCCTCAATAGGAACAAAGGCTTGATGTGCAATTATGAATTATAATTTATCACAGATACCAATCCTAAAGAAAACTGATTTATAGATCATAGCACTACAAAAGAGCTGTGTTTATCAAGTGACCACTTCATACAACATCCCTGCTAACTATTCATGGTTTACCGTTGCTTCCCAGATGCCAAAGTAATCAGTAGATTTTTATCAGGCCCACTTTTTAGTTTTTGAATCAGGTTTCACTGCATGAATATATAGAAAGATATTTCTTTGATCTGTGTTGCACTGTGTTGCATTTCTGTATGTCTAAGTATCGTATAAATCAATAGCATCATTAAAATAACGTACTGTACCTGGTGGAAAATACAAACATATAAAAAAAAAAAGCATTGAGTATAACACATTCCTTGCCCCCGTTTCATGATTAATTTCTAATGTGTGCATCAAAAACATCTTCAAAAACAAGGGTTTTAGTTACAAAGTTAAGATCATAAAATTGGTAAGCCACCATACCATGTCAAGGTAAAGCCCATATGGTGGTCCATAACTATTTGCCTCCAGTCATATTTATCACAGGCTGACACTTCCCTGTATGGTTACAACTCTTGGGGAAAAGGGTCTCCAGATCAAGACACTGGTCTTACAGCCTCAATCCTATCCCCCAAAAAGATTGTGAGGACTGAACCTGTGAAATCAATACTTGTCCCAATTTCTTCTCTATGAAAGCTAATGGTGGGGGAGGATTAAGCCTGTGAAACCAGTGTCTTGGTCAGGAGACCCTTTTCCCAAGAGCTGCAACCATGCAGAGGTAAATAATTAGTACCATCATGTGGGGGTTTACCTTGATGCGGTATGGTGGCATGACAATTTTATATTCATAGCTAACAAAAAAACCTGTTTTTGGAGATATATGCACTTGCATATACAGTATATCAAATTAACAATGAAAGGGAGGACCAGGCACCACCTATTTTGTATGTGGCCAAATTTTTTGCACTTGCATTATATTTTACTTAGCCTTAGCATGCTCCCCACAACCCACTTTTTGTATAAACAAAATAAATTGTCTCAAAAGTTTGGATCCATTGATGTAACTATAGAGGAATAAAAAAGCAATAGTCTCAACATTTTGGATCCACTGGTGTAACTATAATGGAAGGGAAAAAACAAAAGTCTCATAAGTTTGGATCCACTGTTTTTAATATAGAGGAAGAAGGTCTGCTCCCTCTATAATTGTTATACAATCCCCTTTCCACAGCTGTCCTACATATCAGTGTGCAGGCAGAGTGGGGGAGAGTAGGTGGAGCAAGCAGGTAGACCCTCTAACAATTTTTTTCCCAACCACTGCTTGGATCTGATTTAATGAAGACAAAAGGATAGTACTGGTGACATATTTCTTCATCTTTAAATAAAAATACACAATAAAATGGTTACAACCTAAGTCTTCAGAGCAGGGGCAAAATGGTTGTATGGGTGTACACTAATATTACAACCCTTAATGATGGCCCAATGCAAGAACACTATAGAACACACAACATATGACCCAACCTGTATATATCTGTATTTATATAAATGTTGACATTTTAAGTCCAAGTTTAGGATTGGGAATGACCAATTATTTTGCAAAGAATTGCAAACCCTGTTAGTAAGACAGTCTTGCCTTTAAGCAAAGGGTGTCTATTAAAAAAAGAATGATAGGAACTGTACTTTTCATACATTATTTGTTTGGAAACACATTGCGTTGACCTGATAATGGCGTTGTTACCAATCATTACTGTTTATGGCTTGTTTAGTGACATGGTGCACATGGGCCTCTGTACAGTAGTCCAATTATTTGATCAGCTTTGAAAAGGTAGAATATGAAAACGACTTTCTTATTGATTGGTATGGTTTATTTTACCACATTACAACATAAGCCTAATAAGGTGCAATTAGTGCAGGGGCTGTTTTTTAAATATTAACAGGGCATGGAAGAATCTTTGGGTAGGCTCTTATTATAGACACAAAGATCGGTACAGCACATTTCAAATACTTATAACTGCAAACTTTTGATTAAACTATTGTTTATTAATTAAGAAATTACATTACCAAATTTAACAACAGTGGGAAGCTTTAAAATAACTGAACAAAACTGATAAATAATAAGCTTTATACCATACATAACTTCTGCTTAATACTAAATACTCAAACACATTTATGATGAATGTTAATGGGTATTTTCAAGCATTACTTCTGTAAAAGAATAGCTAAAAGAGAAAGTTGAACAGCGCTCCTTTCAAACCCTTTCAATGCTTCATACATATATAAAAGTTACTTATTAGATGTTAAAATTTCCCACAGTTCTCTTGTCACTTATTTGTGAGTGAGATATCTAATAAGTTGGAATCTCTTCCAGATGAACATAAAGTACAGGTACAAGTGCAGTGGTGGGTGAGTAAGTCGTGCTCCTCCACTAGTAATCCCCCCAAAACAAAATAACATAGCATGCATAGTGCAGCAGACTTCTTATAATCACCCCTGCATGCTATTAAGCAACTTACTTTGCGTCTGGAGTAAATCCACATTGTATAAGTTACCAGCACTATCACTCTCCTTCAAACACAGATCAGTAGCTTGTTTCCCTTCCTCCCGTTACTTCTGTAACCTAGAAAAAAAGTTAAATCTATCTAATAACTGAAATGCAGATTCTGGAACCTGTAAAGCAATATTAGCAGAATGAGTATAAGAGGCGACATTCCAAATTGATGTTTTTCCCTTTGATGTTATTTTATTGGTTGCTCTTTCATTTGTAGCAATTCAGTCTGAATATCTCAATGTTGTTTATGTGTAGAGTTCTTTAGCATCAAAGCATATGTTATAGTTGCAGATGGTGGCATGTTTAATGTGCAGATAAGTACATCTGCTGACAAGATTTGTTGTTCCTTGCTGTGTAGAGTTTATCATTTCTGGCTCAATCAGTATTGTTCAAAATATTCAAGTTTGGTACATATGAAGAATTCATTTCAAGGACTGAAACAACTTTAAATTTTTTGTGGATAATAACAAAATAGGATTTGGGAATTTCTACATTACCTTTGGTAGCGGGTGCGGATCTATTATTGACTGAAGTGTAAAATTGAATGTTGTATCAAACAAGAGTCTTTTTTTAGTAACGCTAGCTAATAGTGATGGGCGAATTTGGGGCATTTCGCCGAAAAATTTTCAAATTTCCAGCGAAATCTGCAAAACGGTGCCGGCGTCTAGTTTTTGATGCCGGCATCTGTTTTTGATGCCAGCGTCCGTTTTTATTCACCAGGTGCGATTTCAAGGCATATTCCTGCGATTCGGCGCCGGCGAATAAATTCGCCCCTCACTACTAGCTAAGTCAAACTTTTCAAAAAAAAAAAAAAACAAGTGTATGTATTTGAATGCACAGCAAAAAATATTGTAAAACCATCCCTAAACAGAAGAGGGGCCTTCAACACCACCTCTGCTACATACAATGCTGTTCTAACATCTTTATCTTGACAGTTTCACAAAACTTCACACCTCCATTCATGCAACTCTTACAAGTAACACCTGCCTCTTTCAGTTGCATGACACGTTGTTAATTCTATTACAGTAACTACGCAGCATTCACAACCTCTGTGAATTTCAGATGTCAGCTCTCTGGAAAGTTACAATTGCCTTTGTGATTGGATTATTGGAAGAGTTTAAATGGTGAGGATTTCCCGTACCAGTCAGTTGAATTTAAGAAGCTGCTTGGATGAGTAGTGAAACATTTTCAGTGATTACTCAGCAAGCAAATTTACTTCTACTAGATAATATGGAGAGACGCTGAATAAAATTATTCAAAAACCACAAACAAATTAAGGCTAATTGCTAATTGCCTATAAATAAGCAATGCAAATTAAAAATTACAATAAAATGTAACCTTCAAAGTTTATGGAGCTGATTTACTAACATTCGTATTTCTTTTCACAAATCATATTTTTATTCGAAGGGGGTTATTTATCAAAGGTCAAGTTTGTGAGGTTTTTCTACCTCGAATAAACTCACAACTCAAATGTTTTCTTATTTAAGAAATAACTGAACGATGCACTAAAGACTACATATATCTCATATTATCATCATTATTATTATTATTACTACATTTAGTGCTCAAGAATAAAAAAAAAGTAAGTCTTTGTTTCCCGAACTTGCAAAATATGCTCTTTGCTAATTGCAATCAATAAGATGCTTTGCATTGCCAGAAATTCGTTTTTATCGGTCTACTATCTGTTAGAAAATAAGAAAGGTCTGATTGGTTGCCAAAGGCAACTGTACTGTTGCTATTTAGCACCTGTGCGCAACACTTCCCCATGAGAAGACTGTTTATGCTAAACTTTAAGGGGGTTATTTATCAAAGGTGAGTTTGAGAGTTTTTTTTACTTGTGATGCACAAATGTTGCTTATTTAGGAAAAAACCTGAATGTAAAAACTTGAATGAATGCAATCAGGGGAAAAACTTGAATACTCAAATTGATCAAGTTATTGTGAAAAAAAAAACTCTTAATAGCTTGAATTGATTGAGTTTTTCGAAGGCTAAAAACATCTTCAAATGGTTCAACATACCTCTGCCATTAACTTCTACATGTCTTTGACAGGTTTTAGCTGGGGCATTTTCAGATTCAGGCTTTTTGCTGCTTTTGGGCATGATAAATCTCAAAAAATTTGAGTTATCCCGAAAAATCTGAGCTTTTACTGAAACTACCCTTGAAAATCTTGAATTTTTTGGGAGAAACACAACTCAACCTTTGATAAACAACCCCCGAACTGTCCTTCAAGTCCAACCCATCTCTGTGTTTCCCAAGCATCAACGATCAACATTAGGAAAGACCAAACTTGAGGACTTTGTATTTACACAAATATACACACATAATTATTAAGATAAAATATTCATATATATTATTAACATATATAATTCTGTACATTTATATAATATATACAGAATATATATATGTCAAATCATTCATTGGAGCCTGATTCGCCGCTCAATCCCAATTTACTTCACTCTTTTATGTTCAGCATTTCCATAACCAGTTCTAAAGAAAATGCACGTAAATACAATCAATTATGTGCCAAATTGGTCAGGAAATCCCCACTGTGATCTAGGTTTGCTTCATTCTTATTTAAAATCTATAAAGATTTCACAGTTGGACAATGTTTTTGTGCCTGCATTACCTGCTTAAATATGGAGAAAATTAAATCAAACAAAAGGAAATGAAAGATCTATTTATGAATATTCTTTTTATAGAATCAATTTGAAAAATGCTCGACTTTTGCATGTCTGTTTCCCAAAAGATGGAATAACATTCTCTATATCATAGTGGGTTTCGTAATTTTTTTTGAATACTGTATGTCTTGTGAAACCTCCAACAGCACAATCCCTCTTTAATGTTGTACTAGAATTAATATCCCTACTGACATGTCATTTCTCTGGGAGCTCTAGGGCTTCGTGAATGCATTTCTAGCATCGTTCAATTTAAAATTAACTCATTTAAAAGAGGAAAGCTGCAGGCAATGAAAAAGTAAAGTTTTAAGTAATTATTTAATGATTACATTTTATCATTTCTTGGGCTACCATTTTTGCATGTTAGGGCTAGTCCACACGGGGAGATAGCGACGCGTTTGCGGTCGCGGCGACAAAGCGCCGCGACAGTCGCCGCGACCGGCGCAGGCGACAGTTTTGTATGGGCGCCTATGTAAAAACGCCTGTGCTAACCACACGAGGCGATGCGCTTTTCAACAGTCGCCTGAAAAAGCCTGGCGAGGCATTTTCAGGCGACTGTTGAAAAGCGCATCGCCTCGTGTGGTTAGCACAGGCGGTTTTACATAGGCGCCCATACAAAACTGTCGCCTGCGCCGGTCGCGGCGACTGTCGCGGCGCTTTGTCGCCGCGACCGCAAACGCGTCGCTATCTCCCCGTGTGGAATAGCCCTAAAGCTTGAAAAGGTGAATTGGGTTAATCTGAACCATAACAGACTCACCACATCTCACTGGGTGTCCAATTGTACATGTCCCAGACCTTCAGCTTAGGGAGAACACCAAATGATTCTTGCATAGAACGAGTTATATGACCCTAAGTGATTTTGCTTACATTATGGTAAAGGGATGCGGTAAACTTTAGATTTTTTACTCCATGTTTAGTATGCAAAATACACTTAGGGGGTTATTTACTAAACTCCGAATGCAAAATTCTTGAATAATTCATGATTTTTTCTGAATTTATTAAACCCCATGGATGGAAAAGTCAGAATTAGAAAATCCGGCATCTCAGACCTGTAAAGATCGCATATAAGTCAATGAGAAGTCCCAATTATTTTTGATGTGTGCTGGGTTTCGTGCAATACCCTGGAGTTTTCGGGCAGAAAAGCATACGAAATCTTCGGGTTTTCGGGTGAAAGATCTGAAAAGATTGTGAAAATCTGATTTTTTTTTTGTAGCAGAAAATGTTGAGATAAAATCAGACTTTGATAAATAACCTCCTTAGAATTAAATTCTGAAATAAAAAATAATTGTGTGTGCTTTCATCATGACTAGGGATGCGTGAAATTTTTTGGGCTAATGCAGATTGCTGCTAGAATTTCACCATGTGTTTTTTTTCAATAGGCAAGAAATCATGTTTTTTAACACTGGAAAAAACACCCATTAACTCTAAGACATTTAATATTGACTCCAGTGCATTGACGGTTTTTCCTATGGTGCAAGAAAAAAATTAAATTTACTCCACAAGAGAAAATACACATCGACTCAAAGCAGTGGGCATGAGAAAACATGTGTTAAGAAAACGTCTGTTGACTCCAATGCATTTGACGAAATGTTGCCATTTAGTGATTTTTTTCCTTAGTCAATTCTTCAGTGAAACAAGGCAGGCAGTTTTGCTCAACACTAACTCTAAGGGGCCGATTCACCAAGGGTCGAATATCGAGGGTTAATTAACCCTCGATATTCGACTGGGAATTAAAATCCTTTGACTTCGAATATCGAAGTCGAAGGATTTTAGCGCAAATAGTTTGATCGTTGGATCGAAGGAATAATCCTTCGATCGAACGATTAAATCCTACGAATCAAACCATTCAAAGGATTTTAATCCAACGATCGAAGGATTATCCTACGACCAAAAAAACTTAGGAAAGCCTATGGGGACCTTCGGTAGCTTTTAGATGGCGAACTAGGGGGTCGAAGTTTTTTCTTAAAGAGACAGTACTTCGACTATCGAATAGTCGAATAGTCGAACGATTTTTAGTTCGAATCCTTCGATTCGAAGTCGTAGTCGAAGGTCGAAGTAGCCCATTCGATGGTCGAAGTAGCCCAAAAAACACATCGAAATTCGAAGTTTTTTTACTTCGAATCCTTCACTCAAAGTTAGTGAATCGGCCCCTAACACTTCCTCGACCATATTAGTACTATATGAGAGTTCATTTACTATGACCCCACGCAGAAGTGCAAGAGCACTAAGTGGAGAAAGAGAATTTCCACCTGGGGTCTAACTGCACTCTGCAGCTTGTTCTGGATAAAAAAAATCTCGGTGAGGTGCAGCTTACGGTGTTAGCAGGAGCAGGTCATATCAACATATGTGTCTCCACCTTCTCACCTCTCATGAATATACAGTAGCACTGCTGATTGCAGTCAACACTGTATTCAGGTCTCTGTGTTCAGATGCAAAGATCAGAGACCTGCATAAATTAAAGAGTCCCAGGTAAAGTGCAAAGTGAAAACAAATGGCACCTTTCCTTCCCCAAAGTAAATTAACTTCATGAACTTTTAATGTTGGGATGCACTCAATGGGGCAAATTCACTAAGATTCGTAGTTGCGCCAGCGTCTGCTTCGCCGCACTTCGCCAGGCGTATTTTCTCCAGCGCTACGCAAATTCACTAGTTGCGCCCAGGCAAAGTGTAAGGTTGCAAAGTTGCACTAGCGTTAATTTGCCAAGCAAAGCGAAGTTACGCTAGCGATGCTTAATTTGCTCGAAACATGTCGTGTTAATAAAGGCACTTTTGCAGCAGAACCTCTGCGCTGTTTTGTATCGACACCTATTACTTTTGAACCACTATTACTGGCTTTGGATGGAAGCAAGGTGCTGCGATACTTAAACCAAATCACAGAGGAATAAGTACCAGTTCTTTACAATGTAGCATCACTACACAAGCCTGGGAAACCTTCAAAACAGCAAATAACATTTTTATTTTGCCCTACACATGTGCCCACTGTATAGTTAAGGTGCCATGAGTTAGGAAATGTAGGGGGGAAGGAGGGGAGCCCCAAAAAGCCTATCACCCATAAAAAAAGAAAAAACCCCAGCATTTTTTGGGACTTAGAAAAATTTTTAACTTTTTTTGAAGCAATCCCTATCTACTCTATTGCACTTCACCTGGTCTGAGGTGGCGAAGGAAGTCTGGCGTAAAAGGTAGCGTTCAGAACAATGCGCGCGTCAGTGAATTTGCGTAGTTACGCCCAGGCGTAATGGTGTGAAGTAAAACTAGTGAATTTACGCCAGTGTCCGTTAGTGAATCGGCGAATTAACGAAAATGTTCTACGCTAGCGAATTAACGCTAGCGTTAGGCGCTTCGTCCTTTAGTGAATTTGCCCCAATGTGAGTGCCATGGTATATTGCACATGCAAAACAGTTTGGAGAGGACGTTGGTCATAGCACATAGGTAAATGAAGGAAGCACATAGCACATAGGGGCATTATGTCTACTGCTTATATCCAGTGGAAAAAAATAGACAAAATACCCTTTTATGCCTGTTATGCCTATGTCCACATCAAAAAGCTCAAGCAAGGTCTACCCGTCACTGCCTTGTGTGGACAGTAGGAGTGCCTTATATTCAACAGTATAAACAGGCAGAGAGGAGCACTGGCATGCTTCATATTCCAGGGGCTTAAAGCTTACAGCTGAACTAACCAACAATAACATTCAAACATTTTTTATGAAGCCTGTGACTGATGATCTATCATTTTTTCAGCAGTCAATAGTGTCAGTTTCAACAAAAAAATTTGAATAATAGTAAATTGATTGTGTTTATTGTGGTCATTATTTGTATGATTGATTTTGCACTTTTCCTAAACCTACAGTAGTTGTAAGCAGGAAAATCTGCATTCAAGATCTACACCTACCAAAATAAAACTGATGTGTGAAATACAGACTTAATGAAGCAAAGTTTTGACATAAAACGTCACATTCAGATGAACGGAGAAGATGCAGTAACCGCAAAATGTACCAAACAGCCCCCACAAAAACTGTCAGCTCATGAAGTGCAAGCACATATTTGAAAAACAACAAATATAGAGCACAAGTTTAATGCATTATTTAAAATATGGATATGAGAGCATCATGTTCACTACAATCCAAATGATATAAATATTTCTTGAAAATGTCACAATGCAATGTCTTAATTGCAGCCCGTGCTTTTAATGTTGGATAGCAGTATGGATAAAGACTATGGGGCTGATTTATTACAATATTACCCATTATTTTAAGATTGACCAATTTCTGCTTCACATTAGAACAATTCATTCCAGCACAGAATAATTTAGAAAGATAGAGGGCCTGAATAAAAAGATAAATAATTAGGGGGCCCATTTTCTTAGTTCGAGTGAAGGAATAGAATAAAAAAACTTCAAATTTCGAATGGTTTTTTTGGCTACTTCGACCATCGAATTGGCTACTTCAACCTTCGACTACGACTTTGAATCGAACGATTCTAACTAAAAATCGTTCGACTATTCGCCTATTCGATAGTCGAAGTACTGTCTCTTTAAAAAAAACTTCGACACCCTAGTTCGCCACCTAAAACCTACCGAAGTCGATGTTAGCCTATGGGGAAGGTCCCCATAGGCTTTGCAAGTTTTTTTTGGTTGAACAAAAATCGTTGGATCGATGGATTAAAATCCTTAGATTTTAATTAATTAACCCTCGATATTCGTCCATAAGTAAATTTGCCCCTAGGTGTAGCAATAACAAAATTGTAGCTTCAGAAAGAAATAGTTTTGGCTGCAAAAAAGGAGGGTTGTGAGAGCACTCCAAGGCTAAATAAAAATATATATTTAAATACAATGGAAGTGCTACTGATTTGGACAAATTAACTACAAGCATACAATAAAGAGGGGGAACAGAAACCAATGCCCAGGTCAGGAGAAACCCATCCCAAGAAATGTTACCATGCAGGGAGGTGTCAGCCTTTTAATGCTAGGTTTAATACTGAGGTTTACCTTGACGTGATATGGTGGCTTACCAATGGCATGATCATAACATTGTAACTAAAACTCCCTTTTTTTGTAAATACATGTACTTGCATAGATACCAGATTACTGATGATAGAAGAGACCAGGGAATCAATACCATACCCCCACTTTTTTGTAGAATTGTTTTGGTTGTCAGGGTCTCTGATCTCCATTTAAAAGCTGGAAAGAGTCACAAGAGGAAGGAAAATAATTTAAAAAACTAGAAAAAAAACAAATATTGAAAACCAATTGCAAAGTTGCTAGGAATATACCATTCTATAACAGTAAAATGTAATTTTAAGATCAACCATCCCTTTAATAGGCCACTGGCAACCACAAAAGAACAGGGTTCTTAAAACCAATTTGTACTTGATAATACTTTCATTACAAAAGTAAGGTCCATAACTTTTGAATTTGGTATTTTTTACAGTAGTTTGTGGGGCAGATAAAGTCATGTACTTGCATCGAGGTCATGTACATCCATGTCAACTACAACTGTAAATGTAAACCTGAAAATGTTGGGATTATCACTGTATATAAAACAGTATTTTTATTTAATTCCTATGTTGGTGCAGCATTAAAGAGTTATTCCATGAGGAGTCCTGTGATCATATAAAGGCACAAGGCTACATGATACATGACATACACATACTACACTCCATTTCACTTTTCCTGCCTGCTCTGCTGTCTGTTACAGATTCCACCAAGCAACCGCCATTCTTCTCCACTACAACCTCTCCCCCCCCCCGACACTACAGGCACTGCAACAGAAATGGCAGATTTCAGCCCAGAAACACAAAGGTAAGCAATTTTTAACAACATTTTTGAGCGTTTCCCTCCACTGGTGTAGATAAAATACACCATGCACCATTGAAGGAGGATTTGCCAGGGTGTTTTCATGTTTTGCCGCCAGTGAATAAATTCACAAAACTCCCGTGAAAATTTGACATACAAGACAAAAAAAGTTGCTATGGCGAAGTTGTTACCAAAGACTACACTTCATAGCCAGTAAGATAAAGGTCTGATGATCGAGAACGTACTGTAGCAGTACTGGTAGGATTGGTCGGTGACAGCAATTACCATTAATTACTCATCAGCTCACATAAACAGGTGAAGGAAGCCACAATCTGCAGAACACTGCTGCTTAGTGTTTTATTATATACACATGTTTCGGGTCACATGGACCCTTTCTGAAGTGTGTCATAGAGCAGTCT
The DNA here is from genome assembly GCF_017654675.1 of Xenopus laevis. Lineage (NCBI taxonomy): Eukaryota > Metazoa > Chordata > Amphibia > Anura > Pipidae > Xenopus > Xenopus laevis. The sequence continues at coordinate 114,441,549 of NC_054381.1, read as the reverse complement.
CTCTGTGACACACTTACTGACATCATGCAAATGAGAAGAGAAAGGGAGAAAAAGAAGATGGTGAGATGTGCCCAGTAGTGATGGGTGAATAAATTCTGCAGGTGCGAATTTGCTGCGAATTTCCACGTTTCACCACCGCGAATCTCCCGGGAAAATTCGCTGGTGTCAAAAAAATTTTGACGAGTGTCAAAGTTCACATGAATTGATGCAGGCGTCAAAATTGTAGCGACCATCAAAATTCGAGTTTTTCACCGTTTCGCAAATTTCATTGGAAATTTGCTAATTTGTCGGCGAAAGCGAGAAATTCGCCCATCACTAGTGCCCAATCATATCAGAGCAGGCATTATCAAAGAAGCAACTAGACTATTGGCATACTTAAATAATGCAGTGCAACACTGAAACAAAAGTAATCTGCAGTCTGCTGAAGTTCCAAACGAGATGTTAAACAAAATATTCCATAATTCAAAAACCACAGAAAAATTAAAACCATTGTAAATCATCTTGAACTAGAATTTAATTTATATGTCAACAAGTAGATTTAGTAGAATAGAAAAGTTGATTTACATTTTGCCCATTTATTTATCCACCCTTCTCAATGGCTGCATTTTGAACTCACAATCTTAAGTTTATAGGCCACACCAAAGTCTTTCTTCATGAAGTCATTGACAAACTAGTGGTTGCTATTTTTTAAATGATTACTGTAAATTCGTCAATTCAAAGGGTTGGTTCACCTTAAAGTTAATTTTATTTGTTATAAAGTGGGGCCAGTTCTAAGCAATTTTTCTTTTGGTCTTCATTATTTATTTTTTATACTTTTGTCATTATTTGCCTTCATCTTCTGACCCATTCCAGCTCTAAAACAAACGCTCTGTAAGGCTACAAAATGTTTGTAAACAAACTCCAGACTATTTAGAAACAAAACATCTTGGATGTAATGTAAAATTTTAATAAAAAAGATTATGTTAAAAAAAGAAAGAAAAGTCATACTCCAGAATTCAGTAACTTGTAGAATCAAATTTTATCACCTAACCATAAAGTGATAGGTAATTTTTCAAGCAAATGATGAAGTGCTAATTCTTCTAGTACACTATCTATGATTGTTCTTTTATCTGCCCTCTATTCCTAGGTTATTGTATGAAAAATCTCATTAGGCAAATCATTGTATTGACTTTGTACTGTACTGTATATATTTGCACACTACATCGATCATCTCTTAACCAAAACACCTATTGACAAAAGTAAAGAATTTGAATGTGATTTTTCTTTATTGATTACACTGCCATTGCTCATATATAAACTTTTTAAAAAGTTCACCGATGCTAGTTTAATTGGTGCCCTGGTGGCCCAGGCTGAGAACAATATCAGGATAAAATGAGACATTATGTAGTTCTAACTTGGCGGATTTGATGCAAGAAGATGCTTCACAATTTCCCATTCCAATAATCTATTTACCTTGGTAACATGGCATTTAACCATTTAAGCCAGCTCTATCTTGATTTATTGCCATGTGTTCCAAGGACTCTTCCAAGGAGTATATAAGTATGTTCCTTTGTGCCTGCATGTACAACACAAACCTATTAAGAAGAGAACACATAGTTTATAAATTTATATAATCAAAATCCTGGAATAACTATGATCTCAGCTGTAAACAGTTAGAAATTATATTCTAAAACTCACATTTGCATTTGTCTGTTCCAACAGCTCCTTCCCCACCCCACAGTAAAGAAGTCCAAGAAATCATTTTGCATTGTCTCAAGTTGGTAATTGCCAGTTAGGTGTTGAAATTTGGAGATATTCCATGTCTGAGATAATGTTTCTTCAAAATTATTCCTTGTCTATTTATCCTTTCTTTTCCCTGTAGACAACAATATAGAAATATTAATAAAACTACTGTATTCATAGGTTAGAATGTTCATGGTTGCTATGGTGCCCTGGAATAATAATGCTGTATTCTTCTTTCTTTCCTTTACTGATGTTAAGAGAATTGATGCCTATGAACAGGGCTGCCAGAGTTAAGAGGTTAGTTCCTCCAAGATAATGCTCAAGCTTATATGAAAAAAAAAACAATATATTGCAATTGTGAAAGGCTTTTGGCATGGGCAAAGAGCTTATTGTTACAGATAAGGAAAACCAAACTGAATATACATTTCAGGTGTTATATGAGGGTCACTGTTTTTCTGTTTGTGGCAAGTATCTATCGCTTTCATTAAAGTCGGGGCAGCTAGTTTCCAGCAAGGGTTAAGGCTTGAAAAGGTAACATTTAGGTGTAGTTCAATGTCTAGAGGAGAGTATCACAATTTCACATATTGTTTCAAATGGCACCCAATGGACACTGGATACACATTCCAGCTCATGACTGGCAATGACTTTGTAGACACATGGATTATAAATTGTATAAATAAGCTGTTGATGGATTGGCTGACATCTAGATCAATTTATCTAACATAAAACATCCACACACAAATACCCTGCACAGTTTGTATTGAAACAGGTACTTTATTTAAGGGTATTAATATCAATAGAATAGAGATCACATATTCTGTTCCTGATTAAATTAACTGTAGTAAGAACCGTAGGTAAAAAGCTGTAGTGGAGCATGAATTATGTTTTATCTCTGTAAAGTGATCTATGTCTATACTATAATATATATGATAATAATCAAAAAATAAGGATAGTACACTTCACAACATGTGATACAACTTTTACACTATGGAGTAGCATGATAATCAGAGATTTACTTTTACTGGTCAATCTGCATATACCAGTTGTTGTAGTGGGCATCAGAAAGTCTCAGTCATATTTTATCTAACCAGACACTGTACAAGGAGTATCAGTTTGTTTTATTAAATGTACACTAAGGGGGTTATCGAAGAAGGAGAACACTAAAAATTCCATTATGAAATTGAAACTTTTTCACAGGTCACCAAAAGATATTACTTTTAATCCAGTATGGCTGGATTATGACTCTCAGAAACATAATTATGCCTCTTTATAGGTCCCTGGTAAGGCCTCATCTGGAGTATGCAGTGCAGTTTTGGACTCCAGTCCTTAAGAGGGATATAAATGAGCTGGAGAGAGTAGAAGACTTAAATTTTGACGGTAGACTGTCAAGGTTAGGGTTGTTTTCTCTGGAAAAAAAGATGCTTGCGATGGGACATGATTACACTTTACAAGTACATTAGAGGACAATATAGACAAATAGCAGGGGACCTTTTTACCCATAAAGAGGATCACCGTACCAGAGGCCACCCCTTCAGACTAGAAGAAAAGAACTTTCATTTGAAGCAACGTAGGGGGTTCTTCACAGTCAGGACAGTGAGGTTGTGGAATGCACTGCCGGGTGATGTTGTGATGGCTGATTCAGTTAATGACTATAAGAATGGCTTGGATGATTTCTTGGACAGACATAATATCAAAGGCTATTGTGATACTAAATTCTAAAGTTAGTATAGATATGGGTATCTATCATTTATCTAAGAGTATGGGGTGGTGTGTGTATGGATGCTGGGTTTTCATTTTGAGGGGTTGAACTTCATGGACTTTGTCTTTTTTCAACTCGATTTAACTATGTAACTTTGGCTGATTTGTGTTTAAATATTAGTGACTAACAAACATTTTTTGGTAATTGAAAGGTTAGAAAAGCCACAGAAATAAAAGGTGCACACTATTTTGCAGGTCTTAGTAAAAGGAAGGATAAAGTAAGAAGGGATGTACAAAGGCTTGACAAGGATTTTGTAAGCTATTTCTCAAGGGACCAAGGTAAGGTTCTAGGACACAGATTCACAACCCAAGAACTGAATTAGAATTATGTGCCTCATTATTAGTAGTACTCTTTCACTATTCACTCTATAAACCAATCCTTCAGAGTTTGGAAACCCAATATAATTCTTGACTTATAGCTTAAAAATTCTTAGGTAAGACATTACAAAGATATTATATTAAAACCTATGGCTGTTTAAGAGGTTGTGAGCGGCAGGCTCATATTATTATGTAATTTCAGTGTCTGAAATATACTGTATTAATAATGGTATTTTAAAGTAGACCTTATTTATAACATATGTATTCTATGAAATTTATCTTTTGCTGTAGCTGCTGTTTTTGGACCTAATTCTTCTGAACGAATTTCACTTTGCACTATTTACCAGGCAATAATATTTCCCCAATGTGTGCTATTGCTTGACATTTGCTGAACCATCCTGAGTTTTTATAATTAAATAACCTGCAAGTTCAATTTAAACGGATTCAACATATTTATGGAAACCATTCTGTTTTAGAATGTGCTCTGTGACCTAATCCCATCCTAATCACACAGCTTGGTATTTTCACAAGAGTAAATAATTGACCATGCATAAACTTTGAACATTTTTATAGCATACATTTCTCTTAATTAAATGTGCTATCATAACAAATAATCCGATTTCCATCCTTTAATTAGACAGATAGTCATTGTAACGCAACTTCAAGTTAGGAAAGTTATGATGTTGTCAAATGTGAACGTCTAAAATATGGCAAGCACTGCATGAATTAATTACTCTGAAAATATCACTACTGTTTCAGAACAGGCAAAAACTGTATGTCAATAGATTTCCATTGATACGTTTTGCCTTTCTTTTATTACTGTTTTAGAATACTGATCAACAAATTAACAATTCAAGCCATTGGAGGCCCTCGGTTGGTTATGATCTTTTTATTTTTTACCTACTTAAAATGAAGTCAGTAGAACTTTTTACTAGCATTCTACAGAGCTAAACACCTGAAGGTCAGGTATATTGTATTTCTTCTATCCGTATAACTTCCGAAGAATTACAGACACACTTCTCATCGGCAAACTAATTAACTTTCAGATAACAGGTAGTTATTGCTGGAACTTGTCATTTAACAGCCTTTAGGGAGTTTGAACCAAATTCTATCTCCTGGCCTCTTCTTAATGTGAATGTAGATTTTATCTGCAAAAGGTCAGAGTCTATCATTAAAAATGGAGATGGAGAAAAAAAAAATATAGCAGGTAGTACATTTTATATAATATTTTAAACACAGGCTTTGGATTCTTAGTTATTGAGGGCTATTTAAGCATAATTTTGTGTTGTTGAAATGAATATAAAAATAAATCAATATATTGCATTAACAGGATATGACTTTTATTCCTCTGACATATTGATAAAAGCATGTCATTCTTAGAGGTGATGGATGCAGCGTAAATGATTCAGTATTTAAAAAAAAAAAAAGACAGAAAATTGTTGCTCCTTTGAGAATAGGTTCATGTCAGGAATACCTTCATGCTGAAAACTGATGTATGAATTTTACTAGCGCAGAGATAGATATTTTGTCTAAGCTTTTCGGAACAATACGATTATGTCTTTGAATATTTTGTGTGAGATTTAAGCTTGACTGATTTTTCTTCTATATTTAAAGGAAAGACATACTGGTCCCACTGAATTGGTAAATTTACCCAAATAGTCAAAAATATGGCACTATCATTGCTGCTCATTATATCCTAGAAGGCATTCTAAGACTTTTCAAAATTGAGTGGTAACCCTGGGTTCTATGTCTTTGAAGTCTGTGGACTTGCTACTTTGAGACTGGGATCATGTCAAGGATACCTTCATGCCGGAAACCAATCTATTAATTTCACACGCACAAAGTTAGATATTTTGGCTAATATTTTAGGAACAATATTATTACAGTCTTGGGATATTTTTGTGAGATTTAAGCCTGAGTCATTTTTCTTTCTTTATCCAAAGAAATGACACTGGTACTGCTGAACAGTCACATTTATCTGGGTTTGTAGTCATTAATATCATTGTTGTCCCTTATATCTGAAAATCTGCAGACTTGCTACCTTCCGACTGGGTTTGCGGGTTTGAACCCAAATAGTCATCAAACATTGTTGTTCCTATTGTGTGACTAGACAAATAAAAGAGTCCTCAAGGACTTGTAGTTTCAAAAATAGGGAAACCTTTATAACAAATAAGTGTTTTTGAAGCCAAACTCTCAAGAACTAAGCTGTGGACAAATAAATTAATATAATAAATGTAGGTTAAGTGGCTGAGGGTAGAAATAGCATCCATTATGCACCTGTGTATACAAAGACTGTGTTTACTTCCCCAAAACCATATTTACTCTGCTTCCCATTTATAATAGACAATAATATTTTATTTCACTCATTTACCTTTCCTAATCAATAGAGATGTCGCGAACTGTTCGCCGGCGAACTTGTTCGCGCGAACATCGGGTGTTCGCGCTCGCCGGAAGTTCGCGAACGTCGCGCGACGTTCGCCATTTTGGGTTCGCCATTGTTGGCGCTTTTTTTTGCCCTCTCACCCCAGACCAGCAGGTACATGGCAGCCAATCAGGAAGCTCTCCCCTGGACCACTCCCCTTCCCTATAAAAACCGAAGCCCTGCAGCGTTTTTTCACTCTGCCTGTGTGTGCTGAAGAGATAGTGTAGGGAGAGAGCTGCTGCCTGTTAGTGATTTCAGGGACAGTTGAAAGTTTGCTGGCTAGTAATCGTTTTGATACTGCTCTGTTATTGGAGGGACAGAAGTCTGCAGGGGTTTGAGGGACATTTAAGCTTAGGTAGCTTTGCTGGCTAGTAATCTACCTTCTACTGCAGTGCTCTGTATGTAGCTGCAGTGGGCAGCTGTCCTGCTTCTGATCTCATCTGCTGACTGCTGCAATAACAGTAGTCCTTGTAAGGACTGCTTTTATTTATTTTTTTGTTGTTTTACTACTACTACTACTACTACTACTATAAGAGCCCAGTGCTATTAGTCTAGCAGTGTTGGGGAGTGGGACTGGTGTGCTAATCTGCTGCTCCTAGTAGTTCAGCAGCACCAACTTTAATTTTTTTTTTTTAATATTCATTTTTTTTTTATTTTACTTTTTTTATTTTACTACCGCTGTAGTAGTGTATAAGTTGACCTTTTAGGCATTATTTGCCCTGTAGGCATTATTTGCACACTGTTTTCTTCAACCCGCCATCGAGCTGTGTGACCTTGTTCACATTCTGTCTAAATATCCATAATATTACCGTCTCCAGAAAAAACACCGGAGTCACTTTTTTCAAGCAGCCATAATATATTTTACGTAATCCGTATCCACCGCTGTAGTAGTGTATACGTTGGCCTTGTAGGCATTATTTGCACACTGTTTTCTTCAACCCGCCATCGAGCTGTGTGACCTTGTTCCCATTCTGTCTAAATATCCATAATATTACCGTCTCCAGAAAAAACACCGGAGTCACTTTTTTCAAGCAGCATTCATATATTTTACGTAATCCGTATCCACCGCTGTAGTAGTGTATACGTTGGCCTTGTAGGCATTATTTGCACACTGTTTTCTTCAACCCGCCATCGAGCTGTGTGACCTTGTTCCCATTCTGTCTAAATATCCATAATATTACCGTCTCCAGAAAAAACACCGGAGTCACTTTTTTCAAGCAGCATTCATATATTTTACGTAATCCGTATCCACCGCTGTAGTAGTGTATACGTTGGCCTTGTAGGCATTATTTGCACACTGTTTTCTTCAACCCGCCATCGAGCTGTGTGACCTTGTTCCCATTCTTTCTAAATATCCATAATATTACCGTCTCCAGAAAAAACACCGGAGTCACTTTTTCAAGCAGCATTCATATATTTTACGTAATCCGTATCCACCGCTGTAGTAGTGTATACGTTGGCCTTGTAGGCATTATTTGCACAGTGTTTTCTTCAACCCGCCATCGAGCTGTGTGAGCTTGTTCACATTTTGTCTAAATATTGATAATATTATCGTCTCTAGAAAAACCACTTGAGTTACTTTTTTTCAAGCAGCATTCATATATTTTACGTAATCCGTATCCACCGCTGTAGTAGTGTATACGTTGACCTTGTAGGCATTATTTGCACACTGTTTTCTTCAACCCGCCATCGAGCTGTGTGACCTTGTTCACATTTTGTCTAAATATTGATAATATTATCGTCTCTAGAAAAACCACTTGAGTTACTTTTTTTCAAGCAGCATTCATATATTTTACGTAATCCGTATCCACCGCTGTAGTAGTGTATACGTTGACCTTGTAGGCATTATTTGCACACTGTTTTCTTCAACCCGCCATCGAGCTGTGTGACCTTGTTCCCATTCTGTCTAAATATCCATAATATTACCGTCTCCAGAAAAAACACCGGAGTCACTTTTTTCAAGCAGCATTCATATATTTTACGTAATCCGTATCCACCGCTGTAGTAGTGTATACGTTGGCCTTGTAGGCATTATTTGCACACTGTTTTCTTCAACCCGCCATCGAGCTGTGTGACCTTGTTCCCATTCTGTCTAAATATCCATAATATTACCGTCTCCAGAAAAAACACCGGAGTCACTTTTTTCAAGCAGCATTCATATATTTTACGTAATCCGTATCCACCGCTGTAGTAGTGTATACGTTGGCCTTGTAGGCATTATTTGCACAGTGTTTTCTTCAACCCGCCATCGAGCTGTGTGAGCTTGTTCACATTTTGTCTAAATATTGATAATATTATCGTCTCTAGAAAAACCACTTGAGTTACTTTTTTTCAAGCAGCATTCATATATTTTACGTAATCCGTATCCACCGCTGTAGTAGTGTATACGTTGACCTTGTAGGCATTATTTGCACACTGTTTTCTTCAACCCGCCATCGAGCTGTGTGACCTTGTTCACATTTTGTCTAAACATTGATAATATTATCGTCTCTAGAAAAACCACTTGAGTTACTTTTTTTCAAGCAGCATTCATATATTTTACGTAATCCGTATCCACCGCTGTAGTAGTGTATACGTTGACCTTGTAGGCATTATTTGCACAGTGTTTTCTTCAACCCGCCATCGAGCTGTGTGAGCTTGTTCACATTTTGTCTAAATATTGATAATATTATCGTCTCTAGAAAAACCACTTGAGTTACTTTTTTTCAAGCAGCATTCATATATTTTACGTAATCCGTATCCACCGCTGTAGTAGTGTATACGTTGACTTTGTAGGCATTATTTGCACAGTGTTTTCTTCAACCCGCCATCTAGCTGTGTGTATTATCGTTTCCAGAAAAACCAACTGAGTTTTTGTTGTTGTTGTTGTTTTTTTAAAAATAATGCCAGGCAAAGGCAGGCCGCCACGCAGAGGCCGTGCTAGGGGCCGTGCTGCTATGCAATCCTGTGGCCCTAGCAAATTGCCCAGTTTTAAAAAGCCAATGACCCTGAACTCCCAAAATGCTGAAGAGGTAGTTGACTGGCTTACACAGCACACCCCATCCTCTACCGTTTCTAACTTTACCACAACATCCTCCTCATCCTCCACTGCTATGGCCACCCCACGTAACACTTCCTCCACCACCGGTGCCCCTTCTTCACTGGGGTCAGAGGAGTTATTTTCCAATGAGTTTCTTGAACTGAGTAATGCGCAACCATTATTGCCAGAAGAAGATGAAGGAGATGAGGACCTTACACCAGATTTAATTCTGGCAGAGAACACGATAGAGATGGACATAATGAGTGATGAGGAGGAGGTCCCCGCTGCTGCTTCCTTCTGTGATGTGTCAGAAGAAATTGATGCATCTGAGGAGAATGATGATGAGGAGATTGATGTTTTGTGGGTGCCTAGTAGAAGAGAGCAAGAGGAGGGTAGTTCAGATGGAGAGACGGAGAGTCAGAGAGGCAGTAGGAGAATAAGACTTAGAAGAAGCAGGGAGGACAGCCCGCAGGGATCAGCAGGGCAACAACATGTATCGGCACCTGTGTTCAGCCGGCCAACGCACCCGCCATTGCCGCCAATACCGCCAACTCCGCCAACTTCTACTGTTACCGCCAGATCGCACACTTCCAAAAAGTCAGCAGTGTGGGATTTTTTTAATGTGTGTGCCTCTGACAAAAGCATTGTAATTTGCAATGAGTGCAGTCAGAAACTGAGCCTTGGTAAGCCCAACAGCCACATAGGTACAACTTCTATGCGAAGGCACATGAGCGGCAAGCACAAAGCACTTTGGGAGCAACACCTCAAAGGCAACAGGCAAACTAAAAGCCACACTCCTTCTGGTCCAGCATCTTACTGCTCTACCTCTGCTCTCCTTGACCCGTCTGAACCACCCTCCACTCCGCCTTCCACCTTGACCACCTGTTCCCATTCCCAGTCATCTGCCACCAGCCAAGTTTCTGTGAAGGCCATGTTTGAGCGTAAGAAGCCAATGTCTGACTGTCACCCCCTTGCCCGGCGTCTGACAGCTGGCTTGTCTGCACTCTTAGCCCGCCAGCTTTTACCATACCAGCTGGTGGACTCTGAGGCCTTCCGCAAATTTGTAGCAATTGGGACACCGCAGTGGAAGGTACCCAGCCGCAATTTTTTTTCTAAAAAGGGAATACCACACCTGTACCAACATGTGCAGAGCCAAGTTACCGCATCTCTGTCACTTAGTGTTGGGCCAAAGGTCCATATGACTACTGACGCATGGTCCTCCAAGCATGGTCAGGGCAGGTATGTCACCTACACTGCCCACTGGGTGAACTTGGTAATGGCTGGGAAGCAGGGAATGGGTAGCTCAACAACAACAGTGGAGTTGGTGTCACCGCCACGGATTGCACGCGGTTCTGCCACCACCTCTACTCCTCCATCGCTCTCTACCTCGTCTTCTTCTTCTTCTTACTCTGCTGCTGGGTCCTCCTTCTCCTCCTCCACACCTGTGCACCCCCAGCTCCCCCTAGGCTATTCGACGTGCCAGGTACGCCGTTGTCACGCTGTCTTGGGGATGACGTGCCTGGAAAGCAAAAACCATACCGGATCTGTACTCCTGTCATCTCTGCAGTCACAGGCCGATCGGTGGCTGACCCCACACCAACTGCAGATCGGAAAAGTGGTGTGTGACAATGGAAGCAATCTGTTGGCAGCGTTGAGACTAGGCAATTTAACACATGTGCCCTGCATGGCACATGTGTTAAATTTAATAGTCCAACGTTTTGTCTCCAAGTACCCAGGATTCCAGGACGTTCTCACCCAGTCCAGAAAGGTGTCGGCCCATTTCAGACGTTCCTACACAGCCATGGCACGCCTTGCTGACATTCAGCAGCGCTACAACATGCCAGTCAGGCGTTTGATTTCTGACAGCCAGACTCGCTGGAATTCAACGCTCCTTATGTTGGAACGTCTGCTGCAACAACAAAGGGCCGTCAACGAGTACCTTTTTGAACTGGGTGGTAGGACTGGATCTGCACAGCTGGGGATTTTTTTCCCCCGTTACTGGGTGCTTATGCGCGATGCCTGCAGGCTCATGCGACCTTTTGAAGAGGTGACAAATATGGTCAGTCGCACCGAAGGCACCATCAGCGACCTAATACCCTTCGCTTTCTTCCTGGAGCGTGCCGTGCGACGAGTGACAGATGAGGCTGTAGACCAGCGTGACGAGGAGCTGGAAGCGCACGATTTCTGGTCGGAATCACCAGAACGAACCCAGGCACCTGCTGCAACGCAGGGAGAGGTGCCAGAAGTGGAGTCAGAGGAGGAAGGTGGCTTTGTGGAGGAGGAGGAGGAGGACCAACAGGAGCAGGCTTCCCAGGGGGCTAGTGGTGACCTTTTGGGGACCCCTGGTCTTGTACGTGGCTGGGGGGAGGAGACCGTGGATGATGCAGTCCTTGATAATGAGGAAGCGGAGATGGATAGCTCTGCATCCAACCTTGTGAGAATGGGGTCTTTCATGCTGTCATGCCTGTTGAAGGACCCCCGTATCAAGAGGCTTAAGGAGAAGGACCTGTACTGGGTCGCAACGCTACTAGACCCTCGGTACAAGCATAAAGTGTCAGAAATGTTACCAACATACCACAAGTCCGAAAAGATGCGGCATTTACAAACCAGCCTGCAAAACATGTTGTACAATGCTTTTAAGGGTGATGTCACTTCAGGAACTCATCAACATTCCAGGGGCAGAGGTGCCAGTAATCCTGCCACGAGCACACCTGCAAGGACAAAGCCCTTTGGCCAGTCTGTAACGTCAGACATGCAAATGTTTTTCTGTCCAAGGCAGCGCCACAACCCTTCTGGATCCACCCTCAAAGAACGCCTCGACTGGCAGGTAGCGGACTACCTGGCATTAACTGCAGATATCGACACTCTGAGGAGCGATGAACCCCTGGACTACTGGGTGCGCAGGCTTGATCTGTGGCCAGAGCTGTCACAATTTGCCATGAACCTCTTGTCTTGCCCAGCCTCAAGTGTGCTCTCAGAAAGGACCTTCAGTGCAGCAGGAGGGATTGTAACTGAGAAGAGAACTCGCCTAGGTCACAAAAGTGTCGATTACCTGACCTTTATTAAAATGAATGAGGGGTGGATCTCGGAGGGTTACTGCACGCCGGAAGACTTGTTCTGACTTCTATGCAGCTGTCCTTCTCTTCAAGCCTCATGACTCCACACACAGCTGTCCTTTAGCGTCCTCCTCCTCCCTCCGCCACCGTTACAAACTAGGGTGCAAACCCTACTGGTTTAATTTTTTCTGGCCTCTGTGCTTCAGTGGCTGCAACCAAAAAAACTGGGCAAACAATGTCTACAAGGTCAACGTATGGCAAAAAATGACTATTTTCAGCATTTATATGGCATATTTTTTCTGGCAACTGTGCTTCAGTGGCTGCATCCAAAAAAATGCATATTTTCTGCATTTATATGGCATAATTTTTCTGGCCTCTGTGCTTCAGTGGCTGCAACCAAAAAAATGCATATTTTCTGCATTTATATGGCATAATTTTTCTGGCCTCTGTGCTTCAGTGGCTGCAACCAAAAAAATTTATATTTTCAGCATTTATATGGCATAATTTTTCTGGCAACTGTGCTTCAGTGGCTGCGACCAAAAAAATGACTATTTTCAGCATTTATATGGCATATTTTTTCTGGCCTCTGTGCTTCAGTGGCTGCGGCCAAAAAAACTGGGCAAACAATGCCTACAAGGTCAACGACGTTGACCTTGTAGGCATTGTTTGCCCAGTTTTTTTGGCCGCAGCCACTGAAGCACAGAGGCCAGAAAAAATATGCCATATAAATGCTGAAAATAGTCATTTTTTGCCATACGTTGACTCAACGTATATGGCAAAAAATGACTATTTTCAGCATTTATATGGCATATTTTTTCTGGCAACTGTGCTTCAGTGGCTGCGACCAAAAAAATGCATATTTTCTGCATTTATATGGCATAATTTTTCTGGCCTCTGTGCTTCAGTGGCTGCAACCAAAAAAATTTATATTTTCAGCATTTATATGGCATAATTTTTCTGTCAACTGTGCTTCAGTGGCTGCGACCAAAAAAATGCATGTTTTCTGCATTTATATGGCATAATTTTTCTGGCCTCTGTGCTTCAGTGGCTGCAACCAAAAAAGTTTATATTTTCAGCATTTATATGGCATAATTTTTCTGTCAACTGTGCTTCAGTGGCTGCGACCAAAAAAATGCATATTTTCTGCATTTATATGGCATAATTTTTCTGGCCTCTGTGCTTCAGTGGCTGCAACCAAAAAAATTTATATTTTCAGCATTTATATGGCATAATTTTTCTGGCAACTGTGCTTCAGTGGCTGCGTCCAAAAAAACTGGGCAAACAATGTCTACAAGGTCAACGTATGGCGAAAAATGACTATTTTCAGCATTTATATGGCATATTTTTTCTGGCAACTGTGCTTCAGTGGCTGCGTCCAAAAAAACTGGGCAAACAATGCCTACAAGGTCAACGTATGGCAGTTGTTTAAAGAGAACAGTAGATTACTAGCCAGCAAAGCTACCTAAGCTAAAATGTCCCTCAAATCCCTGCAGACTTCTGTCCCTCCAATACAGAGCAGTATCAAGCAGATTACTAGCCAGCAAACTTACTATCATCTGTCCCTGAAATCACTAACAGCTCTCCCCCTACACTATCTCTTCCAAGCACACACAGGCAGATTTTTCAGATACATTTTTGCCCTTGATCCCCCTCTGGCATGCCACTGTCCAGGTCGTTGCACCCTTTAAACAACTTTAAAATCATTTTTCTGGCCAGAAATGTCTTTTCTAGATGTTAAAGTTCGCCTTCCCATTGAAGTCTATGGGGTTCGCGAACCGTTCGCGAACCGCTCGCGTTTTTGCGCAAGTTCGCGAATATGTTCGCGAACTTTTTTTCCGACGTTCGCTACATCCCTACTAATCAACCATAATTCCTTTCTGCAGTAGGAAAACCTAGACTATGTGACAAATGACCTGTTTTTCTTTCGTGAGTTGTTTTCAAACTTCCATGATGGAAACATCAACATCCCAAGATAGTCAGAAACAAATCTTGGAGTGTTTATAGCTTTTTTTGCAAAAGATACATGACACTACAAATTGATGAGTTTGTGACTTACTTGTATGTTACTTTATTATTATTACTCTTTTGAAATCTGTGCCTGTGCCCTTTCATTCAGTTTTCATTACAAGAGTAGATGAAAGATATAAAATGCTCAGCTTTAACGACTTAATAAATAAAGTCTGCATGGCATCTTGCTTATTACCAAAGCATTAAATATCTGGCTGGGTTAAATTGTGTTTATCACTGGACATGTTTATAATTCTTCTTTATAACGAACTCTAAAGTTAGGTGAAGAACTGAAGTTTAAAGTGGATATACAAAACTAAGAATGATACACTAGAGGGCCCTCAGCTGAGACATGATAAATATATATATATATAAAGACAAATACAAGAGGTCCTCTGCACTCAACCCATTATCAATATATTTAAGACAGAGACACTTTGTGCATACTGCTACTAAAAAATGCCTTACCCTTTAAACAAAACAGGGATTGTTTGTCCATATATTGCAATATATTTAAGCTGGCCAACTACGTCAAAGTCATCCCATATCTGGCCAGTCCTATGCTCAATTTTCATCTGATTCATTAAGAATTCTATTGCTTCATTATACATTTTACAAAGGGACTAAGTTTTACCTGCAACTTACTAGCTGCTTTCAAAGTAAAACTCCCAAACTTGGCTGCCCTTTTATTAGACACCAGTGGGATCACCTGACTATAGTTGGGAAGGGTGGGAGCTACAACATTGAGCTGGTCACTGCTCCTGTATAACTATAACAAACAAGGGAAAGTTGTGCTCACCACTAATTTTTAAAACCGTTAGTCGGGGTGCAATGAGGCTGTGACCACAAAATACATATAGACAAATACAAGAGGTCCTCTGCACTCAATCCAGTTAAATATAGATGTGTGTGTTTGTTCCCTATAGAATTATTAATTGCTGAGTCTACAAATTGATATAAAACTGTATTAGATATCTTTTAACAATCTGATGTTTTTTATTGCTTAAAAATTAAGTATTGTATTAATTACATAAAACTAATATGTCTTGTTTATAAGGTCTATTAGAATTTGCCTAATGACTTGAAGCGAAAAATAAAGAATGGAAGAAAATAAATAGATTTGTGATAGTGTGGCAGTTCCCTGTATAGAATTCTACAAATAATTTACAGTATAAAGAAAACACATGGTAATTGTAACAGCATCTTATGAAAGAGATACACCGTTGTTAGCTGTTTGTATGACTACTGCAGAGGCCCACAGTTAGGGTCTTTCCACTAGCGCTGTTATTGGTGGTTCCCACATGAGCGTATCTCTGATCATCTGCTTCATATAGACAAAAGGTGTAAAGATGGTTTGCCATGGACATTTTGACACAAGGAAGCATGCATCATGATATATAGACAATACTTCCACACTACATTCCATTTGGCACTCGGACATTGTTTCATGGCATCCTCAGTGTGACCTTGTCTCTATGCAAATTGTGATCTTTGTTTGACCTTCTGTCTGTCTGACTGTATTCTCTATGGACTTCTCTTGGAACCTTGTCTGACTTGCCTCACAGTTACTGATCCTTGGTTGAAAACAGAGACACTTCCAGGCACATAAAAGTATTTTCCCTGCAGAGTTCTATTTTTGTATGGTTCAGTAAGACCAGCTTTGTTGCAAATGTCTAATTCTCCAAGGCCCACAATTCAGACAGACCTTCTTTTAAGAAGACCTACCATATTACATGAGTCCCTGTTGATTTTTGCAAGGGTTGTATTATAAAGATAATACAGGCTATAAAATGTTTTATGCAACTTATGAAAAACAACAATTAAATAATTTAAATAACATTTATAAAAAAAATTGATTATCTAATAGCTATTATATTAAATGGACCATTGAATGCCCGTATTTGTGTTTTCTATGATTCAGACCACTTTTAAAAAAAAATTTTTGCTTGAAAGAAATTTAAAATATTCCTGAGCAGACTTCCGTAGATCTGTACACTCTTTTTATGCAGTGTATGTTTTGCCACTTCAGTTCCCAATAAATCCAAATCAAAGATGTTTGTTAATACAAAAAGAAAACATTGCATCTAAACTAACCTTAACAATGTCAGTAACTTTAACAAATTCCAGCAACTGGCCTACTATATGTCAAGGTCCACAAGAAGAAAGTTTATTATCAATAGGTCAACAACGAAGAAAATTATTTTTTTGGGGACAATTGCAAAAGGGCATATACAGTACAGCAGATTTCAAAAGCAGACAATAGCTGAATATCTGACAAAGGATGAACGCTTACCGTGACCCTTTCATAGCTATTCACCTTCTGAGCTTGCAGCTATTCAGCATCCAAGATTTCTACAGCTACGTAATATCTTTATATTTCTGTACCTAGTATTCTAGCAGAAATACACTTCATTCATTTTCATTACACATGCTGCCATCACTTAAACAGATTTATTTCCATACATTCAAGACAATGTAAAAAATATAAAAATAATTATTAGAAATGTCATGCAAGCTGCACTGATTAAATAATGTATAATGTGTATTAAATACTGCAATGGTGCATTTGTAAGGGTTGAGAGCCTTTTGGAGGACCTGCTGTCACTGTCAGGGCCAGTGTTGTCAGGATAGATTTTATAAGAAATCAGACACTATGGGGTTATTTGCTAAACCTTGAAATTTATCTGGTCGGGTTTTTTAGGGCAAAAACTTGAATTTTTTGTTGAAAAAAAAAACTTGAATTCTTTGAGAATTTTTATACCCTGATGCCCAAAGTAGCCAAAATCCACCATCTCAGACCTGTCGAGGTCCTGTATAAGTCAATGGGAGAGGCACCTATCTCAGTTTGAAGTTTTCGTCTGCTCTGAGTTTAGCCTGTATATCCAACTTTTTCTGGGTTTGCAGCCAAAAACTCAAAAGAATCGAGCAATTCGGGAAAAAAGCCATATAATTTGAGCAATTCAGGTTTTCAATCGATTTTATCGAGTTTATCTGAGATCCGATTAATTTGGGTTATTTTATTAATATATTAAAATTGAGCATGGGAGTTTTGGCATGTTTTTTTTAAAAATAAAATATGAGATAAATTCGGATTTTAGTAAATAGGCTGGTACTGAGTACAAAAATACTTTGGTTTTATTTTGGCAGAGGTATGGGACCTATTATCCAGAATGCTTAGGACCTGGGGTTTTCCAGATAAGGGGACTTTCCATAATCTGACTATTGCAAGGTTTGTATCATAAAGATAATACAGCCTATAAAAAAATGATACATTTCTGCAATAATCTGAAATGTGTCCACTTTAAAAGGGTGAGTTGGCAACCCTACTTGGCATTCAACTTAGATTTCCAAAACATCTCTTTAAAGAAGAATGAAAGCCTAAAAATAAATACAGCTAGAAATGCCACATTGGGCAGGTCCCCAAAACATAATGTACAGTATTTGCACACTTTTTCTTTGTTAAGCATTCCTTCTCTTTTAAAACACTGACAAGGCAAGACACATTTGCAAAATGTAACAAACAAGGGAAAGTTGTGCTCACCACAAGTGTTTAAAACAGTAAGCGGGGGTGCAATGAGACTGTGCAATGAGACTGTGAGCACACAAAATTCATATAGACAAATACAAGAAGTCCTTTGCACTCAACCCATTACCAATATATTGAGGAAATTGAGACATTTTGTGCCATAAGCTACAAAAAATGCCCTCCCCTTTAAACAAAACAGGGATTGTTCATCCATATATGCAATATGTAAGCTGGCCGACTACGTCAAAATCATCCCATATCTGGCCAGTCCTGTACTCAACTTTCATCTGATTCATTAAGAATTCTATTGCTTCATTATATATTTTGCAAAGGGTTTACCTGCAACTTACTTGCTGCTTTTAGGGTTAGTATGTATTTTACAGTGGCCCAAAAATACTCAATGGTTTAGTAATAACATTTTATATGGTAGAGTGAATTATTTGCAGTGTAAACAGAGTCATTTTGAAATAAAAACGACACCATAAAATCTCTTTAATCGCTTCATATAACCAAATAAAAAGAATATACGCTTGTCCTGCTTATTATTCCTGCTAATGGCCATAAGGACTATTCCTGTGGTGGGTCTATAAAAGAAAAGGAGCTATAAGCCAATTTGTTTCTACAAGAGGTGCCTGATATCAACATGCAAATGCTGGAAGGCCACAAAAAATGAAATGCAATTTCCTCTTACCTGTACAGGACAAATAATGCTTGAATTGTTCCAGGCAGTAAGAAACAGATGAAAGCAATGCTTACTATGCGTGATACACTGCCTCTTTGGAAGTGCTACAACATAACCCCCATTGTGACTGGCAGGGCTGTTTGTTTATATATTTATTTTTCTCAGTTTGTAGGACATTTGATCATTCACAGGCCCCTAATGACAATACTGGCTGACTGCCATAGGAGAGACATGCTGAAAACATGTAGACCTGAAACAACTGTAGTCTTGTTTAAAACAATGGCAATATTTATCTATCCCTTGCTTAAAATTCTGCAGCTATATTTGCATTTCTTTTATGTAGCAGTGTGGGATTGAAAGAACAAACTAAAGGGCGATGCAAATTTAACATAATATATGAGTGCTTGAAAACAAAGTTAAAAGCCGGGATTTCAAAGGGCCTCTAAAAATATCAGGTGAGATAATGTATAACTGTAAAACTTTGTAATTTTTGGCTTAGAAAATTCATGTACATATTTATACAATTAGAAAAAGAGTTTCTTTGAATTACACTGGAATGATTGTGAATGCATTACAAAACGGTACATTATTCATGCGAAAGCAAAGTACCCACGTAATTAATTATTCATTTATGTTTCTCATTATTTCAGTCTCCTGCTAGGTATTGTCATCGTTGCCCACATTCAAAGCAATGCGATTTTGCGTTCATTATTTGCCACCTCTTCATGTGAAAATATTCGGCACTTATTCGGGAACAAATGATATCATTCAGAAAAGAAAATGATGTTGTTCTGATCATCAGCAAGGTGTTAATAATTAATGCAGAATGTTTGCTGTCATTTAGATACTAAAATATTTCATGTAAAATACTTTTACTCTGTACTAGGCTTCATCTGGAAGGATTCAGAAACATAATTTATTTTGGCAGTGACATTATATTCACTTATTATTTGTGTATATCAATGCAAAATGGCCAGTGTTACAATAGTACAGTGTATCATAATGTGGACTTGAGGTTATAATATAATATAACTTGAGGTTTTCTTAAAGGAAAAATAAATA
Organism: Xenopus laevis; assembly: GCF_017654675.1. NCBI lineage: Eukaryota > Metazoa > Chordata > Amphibia > Anura > Pipidae > Xenopus > Xenopus laevis. The sequence continues at coordinate 114,421,977 of NC_054381.1, read as the reverse complement.
AATGAATAAGGATTTGATAAATAGATGAAACATATTTATTTTCTTAAAGGACATGTAAAGCCTATATATAGGGTGTATTTAGTAATCTGAGCTGAGAAGAACTAAGCCAACAGCCAAAGTAAATTCCAGAGGGAAGGGGCTGAGGGGGTTAGAGGAAGAGAAGGAATCTAAGTGATTAAGGGGATATTGCAGCTTTAGGGGCAGATTTATCAAGGGTCGAATTTCGAAGTAAAACATACTTCGAAATTCGACCATCGACTTTAAATACTTTGAATTCGAATATCGAATTCCAACTTTTTTCATCGAACGATTAAATCCTTCGAATCGAACGATTTGAACGATTTTATCGTACGATCAAACGATTTCACTTCAAAAAACTTAGAAAAATGCTGTAGAAGGTCCCCATAGGCTAACATAGCACTTTGGCAGGTTTAATTTGGTGAAGTATTGAAGTCAAAGTTTTTTTAAAGAGACAGTACCTTGATTATCGAATGGTCGAATATTCAAACGATTTTACTTCGAATCGAATTCAAAGTCGAAGGCGTAGTATTCTATTCGATGGTCGAAGTACATTTGTAGTGTGCATTAAAATATTTTAATGGAAGGTCTTTGAGTCCCAGTTAAAATTTAGAGTGCTTACCTCTATTAAGCTACACCCTCAATATTCAAACATTCACCAAGTGATAAGTACAAGTTCTTGTGCTATTTTGCAGTTTGCACCTATCCAGCCATGGACAATGCTGGTGTACAAATACTGCACCCAAGAAAACAAGCTCTGTTGTATAGAGAACATCACTAGTGATAATAAAAGCAAAATGTAGATGTTAATAAATCTTTTACAAATAAGGCCTTTTTTGTGAAGCTGAGCGCAATTGGTCGTTTTCTTGCACTTTGCACACTGTATTTGGCTGTTTCTAAATGACAGTAGGCCTCTGTGCTTCGTTCAGCATGAGTTATCTGAGTTCATCAGTTATCTTTTTAATCATGGCTATTGCTAAATGAGGGAAACTGTTTAGCTCAAGAAAAAAAAGCTTTTCTGTGTTTGGTCTTTGTGAGTAGGAATGAATGAATTTTTTTCACTCTGTTTCCTAGCAAACGTAACTGTTTTGCCTGTGGTCATTTTGTAGTAATTTGTAGCTGTGAAAGTTTTTCATGAATCCACACTATAGTTTAGCTGTTTCAGCATGTCTAATCTGTGCTAAATTAATAGTTAAAAAATCAACAAAATGGTTAGGTAAAGGATAAGAAACCTTTTAAAATAAGTGAAGGTAAAATAGTTGAGAGTGCTATTCTAAGCACTTTTGTAATTTACATTCATAAATATTTTTTTTAATTCTAAGATATTAAAGGATACATGTACTGTTAATATAAATGCATTCTGTTACAACAGCGCCTCCTGCTGGTCAATTTCTGACCATTCTGACCAGCAAGTAGTCGAGGAAACTCTCAGGAAAAAGAAAGAGGCTGTTCTGATGTTCTTCTGGTTAGGAAAGCTTTGAGAAAGGTTTCTATTTATTTCCTAAGCAGAAGAACATTAGACCAGCCATATACATGTGTTTAAAGATAGCTGAAATCTTTATTAGTGAATAGTTAAAACATTCATAATACAGTTAACTCAGAAGGTACTTTAAACCTGTGCTGTAAACCCAGAAGTTACGTGACTTTGAATGAAACTGCTAGATGGAGTCAACCGCTGATAAAATAAGTACATAGATAAGTGTTTATTAATAGTGATGTCAAGAACACTTACCCTGGTGGTCTAGTGGTGCGGCGGGGACGCCCGCCGCGCCGCTCCTCTTGCCGGCTTCCTCCCTAGTGCGCACGCCGCGCGCATTCTCGCTATTTAAAGGCAATGGCGCATTCAAAAATATTTAAAGGGGCATTTGTTACTTTATGGTTGCCCGTGATAGGTTTTGTTCCTGGTGACTTGTACTTTGTGCTGTTAAGCTTCTAGTCTGTTTGATTCCTGTGTTTGACCCTGCCTGGCTGTTTTACTACTCTGATCTCTGGAACCTGACCCTTGCCTGTTATTTGACTCCGATTCTGCCTCATCCCATCTGATTGATCTCCCGGTTTTGGCCCTTGCCTGCCTGACCTCGCTTTAAACGCTGCCTGCCCAGACCCGGCCTGAATTGTTTACGCTGACTTTCTGCCTGCCTCGACCCGGCCTGATCTGACTTCTCTATTGCCTCACGCCTTGTACGACGACCTTCTGTCCAAAGACTTTGCTCTACAGTCATGCCCCTCTGCCTATCCAGAACCCTCATCTTGCACCTTTCGTTTAAGTCCAGGTGGCATCCAAGTAAGCCAAGGGCTCCTCCCGAGGCCCAAAGGCGGTCACACTACTGGTGAAGCACGAGCCGAGACCAGGATGCCTGGTGTTTGTTCTGGTGTTGGGTGCCGACCGTTACAAGTGATGAGCAAAATTTTCACTGCAAAACTTTCTGCTGTAATAAAACGCTAGAGAAAATGCAGAGGAAAAAAATGCATTTATTGACATCAAAGCATTTTGTGTGTAATAAAAACAAAAAAAATGCCCATTGAGTTTAATGTATTTTGCTCAAAAAGCTGCAAAAACTTATATGCAATTTCATCTCACTGTGTATGGTTCTTTTGTATGCAGAAGAAATGACAATAAAACGGACTTGACTTGAATTTTTAATCAAAGTAGAACAGGACAGAGTAGCTCATCACTATTTATTAACTATGGGCTTTTAAATATGTTAAATATCTTAAATAGCTATTAGCAGTTTATACTATCTTTTAACAAATGTTCTAATTAACTATTATTCTAATCAAATATTAATTATCACTGCTAGTGCTAATTAATTTCACCTTCCTACTGACTTCAATGGATTTCTGCAAAAAATCACTGTTTTGCAAAATATTACATTTTTCAGGCAACACTACCCAGTTTTCCTTATCACTACTTGCAAGGTAAGCAAATTATCTACCTTGCAAGAACCAAAGATGAAGTTGTTTATTCTCCCCTTTTGCCCCGTTTAGCTCAAGAAATAACAAAAACCATAGATTTTTAATGATTAAAACAACAGGTAAAAAAAGTATGTTCAGCACAAGCTCTATTCATTGCACTCATGTTGAAAAGGGGGGTTTACTGCTTCTTTAATTCCCTTTTTGTGATGCAGGTCATGATATAATAGATGTTGCATTTGGCACTGAACATGGTATATAAGGATAAAGTAGCAAATACAGCAGCATTTTCTAACTATCAAGAGAAATTGGTGTGGTCAAAAGAAGATGTGCAAACAGTGTATATGATGCACTATAAGAAGGAATAATATGGCCCTACCTTTGAAGTGTCCTGTTGTATGAAATAACTACTGTGTACAGAGATTAGAAACCTCAATTGCAAGAACAACTACAAAGCTACAATTGAAAATAGCTAAAATGCTCTAATCATCCAGTTTCCCACAGTGATCCATTTTAATCAAGGAGGCAATGTCAATACAACATTTCAAGCAACAAAGCTATTTATCAGGCTGTTTAAAAAAATATTCCCCATGTGAGAAATTGACTAAACACCCTCATATAATCAGTTTCATTCTGTGATAGTTGTAGCCCCAACACTGGCAGAAACCATTCCAAGAAAATTCTTAAAGATACATACTGCAGATTTAGATGTTAATTTGAGTTGTCCTATCTATCTATCTATCTATCTATCTATCTATCTATCTATCTATCTATCATCTATCTATCTATCATCTATCATCTATATATCAATCATCTATCATCTATATATCAATCATCTATCTATCAATCAATCTATCTATCTATCTATCTATCTATCTATCTCTATATATAATACACAAAAGCCATGAAAATCTTGTAAATTATAGCCTTATAAACGGTGAGTTCTGATGTCATCAGTTATAAACGGTGAGTTCTGATGTCATTTCTGAAGTTGCTAAAAGCTTGAATCCGAAAAAACTCCAGCTAAAACCTGTCAAATCATGTTGAAGTCAGTGGCAGAGATCCCTTGAACTACTTGAAGATCTTTTTTGCCTTCATGATTTTTGGTTTTTTTATGGTGGTTTTCACTCAAAAACTCTATCAATTCGAGGTACTTGAGGTTTTTTTTCCATATAACGATCAATTTGCATATTGAAGTTTTTCCCCTCGATTAAAATCAATTGAGTTTTTTACATTCAGGTTTTTTCATAAATAAGCAAACATTCAAATTGTGAGTTTATTCAAGGTAGAAAAAACCTCACAAACTCGACCTTTGATAAATAACCCCATAAAAGAAAAGCCTTTGTTGGCAATAACAGCTTCAAGACACCTCCTTTATGAAGAAACTAGTCACATGCATGGCTCAGGTGTGATTTTGGCCCATTCTTCCATACTAACTGTCTTCAAATCTTGAATGTTCTGGGGTCTCTTCTATGAACTCTGATCTTCAGTTGGTTGATTGACAGGGCCATTCTAGCAGCTTTATTTTCTTTCTCTGAAACCAACTGAGAGTTTCCTAGGCTATGTGTTTGGGATCACTGTCTTGCTGAAATGTGCACCCTCGTTTCATCTTCAGCATCCTGATAGATGGCAGAAGATTCATATTCAAGAATGTCCGGGTACATTTCTCCATTCATCCTTCCTTCAATTATATGAAGTCTGCCAGTACCATATGCTGAAAAACAGCCCCACACCATGATGTTCCCACCTCCAAACTTCATTGTTGGTATGGTGTTTTTAGGGTGATATGCAGTGCCATTTCTCCTCCAAACATGATGTCTGCAATCACATCCAAACATCTCAATTTTGGTCTCATCTGACCAGAATATATTCTCTCAGAATTTCATTGGCTTTTCCAAATGTTGTGCAGCAAACTTTAAACGCTTGGGGCAGCTGGGAAATTGACAATATGTCTAGCCCCATGTCAGATTTCAAAATTAAATATAAAAAATCTGTTTTGAGAAATGGATTTCAGTGCAGAATTCTGCTGGAGCAGCACTATTAACTGATTCATTTTGAAAAAAATGTTTTTTCCCATGACAGTATCCCTTTAATTTATAGGGGGGCCCTCACCATCTGGGGTGGGGCTTGGAGGCTGGGTGGGCAGGGCCTAGGAGCCCAGAAAATGTTGTTGTATGGGTCCTGTGATTTCTAATGGTGGCCCTGGATAAAGTTGTCACACATCTAATTATTATTATATTTATTTTACTTAATTTGTTATATAGTCCTTAGAAATGCATTTAAAAGGGGATTGTTGTTTCTCCCTATGTCTACTCTGAACAGTTTTGAATTAATTAAAGATATACACCTATACCTGCAAGAAGTGTACATAGAAGTAGGTGTGACACCATCACACATTATAATAAATACATGAGACATTTAAATGTTATTGGGGTGCCATGACTTAGCTGTTTTATCATCACAGGTGGAATAGAGCTTTTAGTAATGTGATATATTTATACTACTGGATTTTCTTTACATATAATGTAAATCATGATACTATTTAATATATATATGCTATATTTATACCATTGGGTTATTTTTACATGTGATATAAATCATATTATAATTTTTGTTTACTCCACTATTCACCATATATTAACTTTGGGAGAAACAGACATTTTTAAACTCAATGACTAGTCTATTGTCTTATTTATACCCCACCTCGCTTCTCTCCTTCAGCAAAAGGTAAAATTTGCTAATATTTAGATTTAAAATCTTTTTTTTTAAAAATGTGGAGGTGATTACAGAGATTTTTTTTAATGTTCTGCATCTTAGTTGATAAACCAGATCATCGTGCACCCTTAATGAAACAATGCATTGTTTAAAAAAAATCAACTGCAATCTTAAATCATTTTCCTATGATAAATATAACCGTATCATTAGTTCTGCATTCTAAATAAGTAATATGCATAAAAAGCAGCTCAATAACATTTCTTGTAACAGGCAATGTAATCATGGTCATGAATTAACATTTTGCTGTTGCCAAGGAAAGTCACCTCTCAACATCTGACATGAGAAGCTGCACAAAGTTGCTGTCAGAGACAAAGACATATTAGAAGAAGGTTAATTTAATTCTGAAAACCAACCGATACAGGATAAAACTATCTATATGGACATGTCTATCAGAATGCAACATTTTAAAATAAGAGCTAATTTCTTACTCCCACATTTATATTTGAGGTTGCTTGTTTTATTGCCTTTGTTGCTATTGTTTAAACATCTTATGCTTCTTGTAGAAGACACAGGAGCTTTTGATCTTTATTATTGACAGGATTACTTTGAGACAGCTCAGTAAATTCAAATCCATTTCAGACCTTTATATATTGCTGCTCACTTTCCATCCTTCTCTGCATCAGATAGGCACCTAGTTCAGTAGAGCTGTAATTAAGCTATTTTCCCCTATGTACCTGCAAATAAAAAAGCTAAGTTCTTGGGGCACATATGGCAACATTAGGGGTTTAAACAGTTTCTGCCAATGTACCATCCTGGTGTGTGAACTGGCAGATGTTTATGTAAAAGAACTACAGCTCCTTCTAATTTCCTGTAGTATCTGATATTTGGGTCATGCACCAAATTGTGCAGTGTTCATGCATTTGTCACATGGGTCGATTAATCAGATAACACTGTGGTCTGCTCTATATGGCCACATTTTACTTTGGTTAGGTTATACTGCCAAGATTTATTGGTATAGCCAAATTGTCAGCTCAACAAAAACAGCAGCACTCCGGTTATTTGAAAAAAGTGAGTCTTTACTTAAAGTGCCTCAAGGCTTGATAAAGGGTCATAAGGGCCCAAAAACGTTGCCTTGAGGCACATTAAGTAAAAACACTTTTATCAATTTACCGGAGTGCTGCTGTTTTTGTTGATCTGTATCTAATTGCCCTGGCAGGGGGTACAGTGTGCACCTGGGGCTACAAAGAGCCATTTCACACAAATTGAATTGAGCCAAATTGTCAACAATAAAGAGTGTCAGCAGATGGGTGTGTTAAAAAAAGCATTACAGACTCATAACGAGTGTGCAAAAAGACACTGTATCTGAAGCTGTCTCCAATTTGCCTCATACAGGGGCATCTATCCTAATTCTCAAATGGCAATCTGACCAGTCCCCAGTTAAACCTTATATGTGGGAGCCTATTTATCAACTGTCAAATGTTTGTGGTTTTAGTAACCACGACTAAACTCACAAACTCTTAAACTACGTATGTCATTAGATTTATTACAAAAATCCAAATTAAAAATGTATGAACTGACATTTTTTTACACAAAGATTATGAATACCTCTAAAAATTTGAGTTTTTCGGACAATTCTTAGAGAAAAAATATGAAAACATTGAGTTATTCGGACAAAAAAAATATGAAAACCTCTAAAAGTCTGAATTGATTTAGAGCAATCCAAAAAGATCAGCGCATCTCCCACTGACTTCTATAGGACCTCAACAATTTTTACCTGGCGAAGATTTGTATTAGTGGTTTTCGCGGTTTTTAAATTTAAATTGTTAGTAAATGACCCCCTAAAGCTGGCCATAGATGCAAAGATCCGATCTTCGTACAATTTTTGAACCGTGTGTGGAGAGTCCCAACATTTTTCATCCCACGGAGATCGATCGTTTGGTCAGTTGGACAGGTTAAAAGATTTCTGTCGGCTGCCGATAATATCTCTGCATGTATTGCCGATCAGACGATTTTCAGTGGGAGACTGTCACCAGCTTTTGTTGGACATAACTTTCATACAATTGCTGTCCGGGGCAGAACATCGGCTGATCTGTTCTTTTACTACTTCTGAATGGTTCTGAATGGTTAGTGGCAGGTCGGGAGATGGGAAAGTCCGATTGTTTGAGGATTTGAACTATCGGATCTTTGCATCTATGGCCAGCTTTAGAGTGTTAGTTCAGGAATGGGACCTATTATCCAGAATGCTGGTATTGATTTGTATTGTAGATCGATTGACAATCTTGAGTCTCTTGATCACTGGGCAGGACCTAACAGGTCAGATAGTTTGGGGGGAGGAGAACAGCAGCAGGTTGATTAGGCAGTCAGCTGGGTGACAGTAAGAAAATCTAGTGTGGGCAAAAGTAAAAGGGAGGCTGCTCCAGGTTTTATGCATCCCAACAGATTTGTCCGATTGTGTGAAGAAGATGGGAGCGTAACTAAGCTCTCTAACAGAGACAGTTCATCTAGTAGTGGTGAGGAGGAGAGCAGCGCCAGGCCTAAACAGATTGTGGTTGTAGGGGATTCAATTATAAGGAAAGTGGATAGGGTAATCTGTCATCTGAATCGCTACAACAGTTTGATGTCTTCCTGGTGTCAGCGTTCGGCATTTGGTTGATTGGTAGACAAATTATTGGGTGGGGCTGGGCATGACCCAGCTATCTTAGAACATATTAGTACTAACGACAAAATGAATGGTAGATGATACCTTATAGAGTGAGTTTGAGGATCTAGGCTCTAAGATTAAGGAAAAGGTCTTCCAATGTCATATTTTCTGAAATTGTGGGGTCCGTTTACTAAAGCGCAGTAAAAATATGTTTAAAGGGCACCTATCACAGCCAAAATCAAACACATATTAACAATCTGACCAGTACAAGCTAAACATGTTTAATCAAACTACATATATAGTTTTTTGAAAAAACTGTTAAAAAAAATCCCTTACTTTGTCAAATGGGTTCTGTCTGTGAGGGAGGCCATACTGTGACTATAACAGAGACTCTAATATTCAAATTTCAGGAGCATGCTCAGATTGTAACACTGCTTTGAGTATTCTACCCAGAATGCCTTGTTTAAGTAAATTCCTACACTAGAAGTATCAGAAGATTTCCCTATCTTGTCCCCTGCTGGTAAAGTCATTATGCAAATGAAGGGCACACAGTAACTTCCAGCAGGTGGCAGCACTACTGAACAGTAGCTAACACACAGGTTTGGCTGATTTGAAAATAGCTTAGAAGGGTTGATAAGCAAGCAAGGAATTTCAACTGAGCATGTGCGAGATTTCAGAGCTACAGTTGGCTGGGAAGATATAGGTGGGAGGAGCCAGTGAAATCCAAGATGCCTGCCTCAGCTAGAACTGCAGGGGAGATAGGGGAGATCTTGCAGAAGGTATAGTGAGCTGATCATTTACATTATACAAACAATTCTAACTGTTTTAAAAATCAGATTTCTTGAACTTTCACATAGTGTATTTACTTAGTAAATGATTTTGGTCATGATTGGTGCCCTTTAAGTATATGTTTTCGCCAGTTTACTAACCTGCGGTAAATATAAATTTGCTATATAGTGGCAGTAATTTATTTTTTCGCCAGAAAATTCTCAAGGGGACAGGAAATATCCCATAACACCTTGTTTTACCCATCATTCTGTTCCTGTTGCCATTCCTGACAGGAGTGAAGTGACAGGATAATCAAAGATGTTTTGGATTATTCTTTTGTCTGCTGCTACAGCAGCTTTTTCAGCTGAAAGATGATTTATTACATACAGTATATAGGGGTATACAGTTTACCAGCTAAAAGATTGTTCAAGGAAAACAGGCAAATAGTAACTTTAAATCTAATTCTCTAGTAATTAATGTCAATATCAGAGGGGAAAATAGTAAACCCAGTTGTGTGCTGGCAAATGCCAATGTTTGTCAGGTAAAATGGAAGAGCTAGAGTTAATTGCATTCTATAAAAAAGATGATACAATTGGTATTATTGAGACCTGGTGGGATGAAACATGTGACTGGGCTGTAAATTTAAATGGTTACACCCTTTTTAGGAGAGACACAGGTGTTAAAAGGATGGAGGAGTGTGTTTGTTTGTAAAGTCTGAATCAAAGCCATGCACTAAAGAAATAACCATTGATGGCACTGGGGAGGGTGTGGAATTCCGCTGGGTAGATATTTCAACTGGGTAAAAGGTTACAAAGAAAATTAATATTGGTGTATGCTACAAACCACCTCGTATAAGTGACTAGAATGAAGCACAGCTACTTTTACAAATAGAAGTGGCTTTGCAACTAGGTCAAGTTATTATAATGGGTGACTTCAATTATCCAGACATTGACTGGGGTAATGGGGCTGCTAAATCAGGAAACTCAAACAGGTTTGTAAATATGCTGAATGACAACTTTGTATTTCAGCTCCTTCAAGAACCTACTAGGAATGACTCTCTATTGGAACTTGTAATTGTTGTGTCCATGGAATATAGTGAAACACACAGACAAGTAGCTGCTGGAGTAATTGTGTAATGCTTAACAGGAAGGAAACTCCATAACTCAGTAAAATAAAAGTAGCATAGAAAACATAACAGCAGATTCAACAGGAAGCCTTTTACATAAGACTCTAGTACTAGAACAGCATCAGCAGATTCAACAGGCACAATTACTTTAACTCATATTTAACAGTTCTCTCCCCCATCAAGATTCATGGTGGTAACACCTGTAAAATAAATGGTTAATAAAAGTCACAAGTTATAAGTTAAGTCTATCAGGAGGTCGATGCTCTCTTTGTGGGTAACGCCTAGAAATGTTGCCCTCTTCTATGGAAGGAAACTGGTGCTCGGAACAATCAGGTACCACCGATGCTTCAGAGTATGTACTCTCCATTTCGGTTGGACTTGCAGGGGTTGTTACCTCTGGTGATGTCACAATCTGGGGCTCAAGGGGTACCCCATTAGTATAGGGAATTCCAACAAGGCTTTGTGTCTGGTTTTGCTCAGTGGTAACTGCAGTATTACGTAGCTGGTCAATATGATGACGCCAATATAGATTGCCTGCCACTTTTACCGTGTAACTGCATGGACCTCTTTGAGCAGTGACAATTGCTTGTAGCCATTTATTAGGCCCTCTGTAGTTCCTTGCCAAGACGGTTTGCCCAACACTAAGCTGCCGCAAGGTTCTCCTCTCTCCTCCCCTGATTTTAAATTGGTGGTTTCTCACATGACGATTGAGATCTGGTTTCAGCAAGTCTAACCGAGACCTAAGATTGCGGCCCATCAATAACATTGCAGGTGTACAGCTTGTAGTTGTATGAATTGAATTCCGATAGGATAACAAAAACCTTGCCAGTTTATGCTGCAGGGATCCACTGTCATGTGCTATTGACCGCAGTGACTGTTTCATAGTTTGTACAAATCTTTCAGCTAAACCTTTTGTTGCAGGATGGTATGGATTTGAAGTAGAATGTTTAATTCCATTGCGTTTCATAAACAATTGAAATTCTTCAGAAATGAATTGAGGACCATTATCACTAACAATCTGTTCAGGTATTCCAGTTCTTGCAAACAAGGTTCTCAATATATCAATAGTATATGAGGTACTAGTAGACTTCATGCAGAAAACCTCTGGCCATTTAGAATGAGCATCCACAATAATGAAAAACATCAGTCCCAGAAATGGTCCAGCAAAATCAATGTGTATACGTTGCCAAGGAGCAGAGGGCCATTCCCACAGATGAACTGGAGCTGGTTGTGGCATAGACTGCACCTCTTGACATCCAATGCACTTGTTTGCTAGTTGCTCTATTTGTTGATCAATTCCTGGCCACCACACAAAACTCCTTGCAAGTGACTTCATTTTTACTATGCCTAGATGGCCTTCATGCAGCTCATCTAGTACTCTTGATTGCAACTTTGTGGGAATAACAACACGAACTCCCCACATTACACATCCTTTATGTATGGTCAGTTCATGTCTACGTGAGTAGTAAGGAATTAGTGGGGCCTTGTCTGTATATTTCCAGCCTTTAAGAGTTGCCTCATAGACACATGCTAGAGTGGGATCTCTTTTGGTTTCATTCTCAATCATTTTACAGGTTAGAGGAAGACAATCAATCTGATGTACATTAACATATTCAGAATTTTCCTCAGAACTGTCTTGATCTGGTAGTGGCAGACGTGACAGTCCATCTGCATTTGCGTGTGCAGCTGTCCTCTTGAACTCAATATCATAGTCATAACCAGCAAGAAACAAAGCCCAGCGCTGCATGCGCAGCAGCTGTTGCAGAAACTCCTTTCTTTGGGTGAAGTATTGCAACCAATGGCTGATGGTCTGTTATGAGTGTAAACTTCCGGCCATATAAGAATTGATTAAATCTTTTCACTCCCCAGATAAGGCTAAGTGCTTCCTTGTCTATCTGTGCATAGTTGCGTTCTGCACTTGTGAGTGATCTTGAAGCAAATGCTATCGGCCTTTCACTTTTGTCTGGGAGAACATGAGATATCACAGCTCCAATGCCATATGGGGAAGCATCACATGCCAGTTTTAATGGCAAGGAAGCATTGAAATGCACAAGTACATCATCAGACGTGACCAATGTCTTTGCTTCCTTGAAGGCTTTGTCACACTGTACAGTCCACTCCCATTTTTGACCTTTCTGCAGCAATTGATTTAATGGGTATAGCACAGTTGCAAGATTTGGAACAAACCGGCTGTAATAATTAATAAATCCCAAAAACGATCTGAGCTGTGTTACATCCTTGGGCAGTGGTGCTTGTAACACTGCTTGGATTTTCTCTGGAGACTTGTGCAAGCCATTGGCATCTATAATATGTCCACAATATTGTATAGAGTCCTTAAAGAAGGCACATTTTTCTTTGTTGGCTCTTAGCCCATATTCTTCCAGCCGTGTTAGAACCCTCTTTAGGTTTTCCAAATGTTCTGTATCATCTGTGCCTGTCACAATTATGTCATCCAGATAACATTTAGTATGTGGAATGCCTTGTAGAACTTGATCCATGGCTCTTTGCCATATGGCAGGTGCAGAGGCCACGCCAAATACTAATCTGTTGTTTCGGTATAGTCCTTTTGGCGTGTTGATTGTAAGGTAGTGTTTGGCATTTTCAACTACCTCCATTTGTAAGTAGGCTTGAGCAAGATCAATTTTGCTGAATTTTAGTCCACCCGCAAGAGAGGCAAATATATCCTCAATCAAAGGTAAGGGATACTTATCAGACTGTAGAACTGGGTTAATGGAAACTTTAAAATCTCCACATATTCTAACTGAACCATCCCTTTTTATAATAGGCACAATAGGTGTGCCCCAGTCACTCCAGGAGACTTTTGAAATTACTCCATCTTGTTCTAGACGATCCAATTCTGCTTCCACTTTTGGACGAATACTATAAGGCACTAGACGAGCTTTGTGAAATTTGGGCTGTGCATTTTCCTCAAGGCATATATTAGCCTTGATGTGTTTTAAAGTACCCATGCCTTCTTTAAATACTTCTGAGGCTTGAGCTAAAATGGCCTTTAATTGTTCCACTGGTTTGGTGTTATCAGCAGACACTGCATGTAACATTTTTATGGATTTCCAGTCAATGGGTATTTTGTGTAACCACTCCCGGCCCCATAATGCAGGACCACCTGTCTCCACCACATATAAGTCCAGCTGGCATTTAAAATTGTTGTACTCTACCTCAGCATTTAAAACTCCAAGTGGCACTATCTTCTGTCCAGTGTATGTTTTTAGTAGCAGTTTTGTTTTCTGAAGAGGTGTGTCTTTAAATATTTTTTTATATTCCGGGTGTGTTATTATTGACACAGCAGACCCTGTGTCTAATTCCATCTTAACTGGAATACCAGCTATTTTTGGTGTTAGCCAGATGACAGATCGGTCACCGGTATCTGCATGATACACATCAATACTTCCAAGTTCAGAATCAGTGCTATCAGCTAAACAAGCATTATGAACATCATGTGTATTTGTAAAAGGCTGTTTTGAAACAGGGAAGCTCATTTTGTCACTTAGGCATACTGCTTGGATATGGCCCTTTTTATTACATTTTCTGCAGTAAGCATTCTTGAATTTGCAGGTTGCTGCATTATGGAATCCTTTCCCACACCTGTAGCAAGATCCAGAATTCTGATTAGAATATCTTTTATTTTGACCTGCCACCACTCTATGCACATCAGTTGCTGCTTTCTCTAGTGTTTCTGCTTTGCTTCTGTTCTGTAATTCTAATGTGTCCTTAGCAGCGGTCTCCATTGCTACTGCAATTTCTATTGCTCGTTTAAATGTGATGTTATCCTCTGTTAGCAGCCTTTTCTGTATGTTTTCACTGCATAAACCACATACAAATCTGTCCCTTAGTGCATCATTCAGTCCATCCTTAAAATCACAGTGTTCTGCCAGTTTCCTTAACTCTGCTGCAAACACACAAACTGTCTCACCCTCCTGCTGGTTCCTTTTGTGAAATCTGAATCTTTCTGCTATAACCAGGGGCTTAGGTGACATGTGTTCCTGAACAATTTGCACTATTTCTTTAAAGCTTTTAGAAGATGGTTTTTCTGGTGCTGTTAAGTTGCGCACAAGGCTGTACGTTTTGCCCCCTATTATACTGAGTAATGCTGCCACATGTTTCTCTAGGGGTATGTCATTTACTTCCAAATACTGTTCCAGTCTCTCTATATATGTAGCCCAGTCCTCTATTGAGCTGTCAAATGCTTCCACTTTCCCAATATGTCCAGCCATATTTCCAGATAGCATACAACTCTCTCTGCAGGGACTTACCACTGTTCTGTATCTTTTGTGTTTTTTTTTTAGCTGCAGCTTTTGGTGTCTCACATTTAGCAGATCTTCCTAAAATCTCATCCTTGTCGCCAATCTGTTGTGTCCATGGAATATAGTGAAACACACAGACAAGTAGCTGCTGGAGTAATTGTGTAATGCTTAACAGGAAGGAAACTCCATAACTCAGTAAAATAAAAGTATCATAGAAAACATAACAGCAGATTCAACAGGAAGCCTTTTACATAAGACTCTAGTACTAGAACAGCATCAGCAGATTCAACAGGCACAATTACTTTAACTCATATTTAACAGTAATAACTAATGATACTGAACTTATCTGTAGCATTTGTGTGGATGTGCATTCAGGGAATAGTGATCATAACATGGTCTCCTTTGAGATTATGTTACAGAGGCAACTCTATAATGGAATAACTAAAACACTAAGGGGCAGATTTATTAAGGGTTGAATTGAAAAATCAAATTCAAATTTTTTAATATTTGTTATGGTCAAAACTCTCAAATTCAAATTGTGAATTATCCAAACTTTATTTAAATTTTAATTCAAATTTTAATTTTGAGATTTATCAAACCTGACCTCTTTAAAAATACAAATTCAACTATTCGTCACCTAAAGCCTGCCGAGTTCATGTATAAGTGGGAGAGGTCTAGTGACCAATTTGAAGATGTTACTAGCCTTCAGAGAAAAAACTTGATTCAAGTTTAGTCTAATTTAATTCGAGTTTTCGAGTTGGTTGATGAGAACAGAGAAAACAGAGAAAACAGAGAAAAAGCAGAGATTCTGAACTGTTACTTTTAGTCTGTCTACACAAACGAGGAACCAGCTAATGAAGGTTTCATCCTTAGTAGTCCCAATTCTAGTAATACAACTAGTGAAGAGCAAAATAATTGGTTTTGCAGCGAAATATTTGTCAAAATTCAAAACAGAGCTGCAAAGTGATTGGATTCTTTTAATATCCTTTAAAAAAATAATAGAAAAAAGACTTCTGCTTGTAAACTAGACCACAACTAAACCACAAAGACACCTTTTATTTGCTGTACCAATGTTTTTCTTTATCCATTTCCCCTTTTTTGTACAGTATGTTTAAAGAGTAAAACTACAACAAAAAGGAAAGATGCATACAGTAAATACAAAATTAGACCTGTAATTTTCACCATTCCAAATGGTGTTAGTTCTTACATAAGTGCTAGTAATGTCAGTTCAAGTGCAACTTCTTAATTATTTGTACTTGAATGTGAGGTGTGTATGAAATGTGGACTCAACACAGCAGAATAATGTTATTGGTATTTAGCACATTTGTTAATGTTAAAAATCCTCAGTTGATAGATATGGTCCATAAAAAGAATCAGATCAATACTAATTGCTGTATAATTAAATATTAACTCATTTATTAGTATACACGCTATGATGCCAAGAAGGCATTTAAATACATAAACTTGGGTACTTATTTTTTTTACATATTATAATTTGTTGTTTATGTGCAAAACCATTGTGTATTTTCTTATACATGAACACAGTGGCAAGTGGATATTACTGTTAGCCCGCTGATCTAAAGTTGTATTATTTGAAGATTTTTTTTGTAAAGTCCTATTTAAAATAAAGCCATCAATTCTGGATCACCTACTTCAATAATCGATCAGTTTGCCTTGATCTCTCAGTAAGTTGTTCTCTTTCTATAAAATAAGAACAAAGAGCTTATGGTTCTAAATCAAAAAATCTAAACAGTCTGGTCCTTCATTATGATATATCTTGAACATCAAT
Organism: Xenopus laevis; assembly: GCF_017654675.1. NCBI lineage: Eukaryota > Metazoa > Chordata > Amphibia > Anura > Pipidae > Xenopus > Xenopus laevis. The sequence continues at coordinate 114,405,745 of NC_054381.1, read as the reverse complement.
ATTTACTGCTATATTGGGAACAAAGAAGCTCTTAGTAAAGTCACTTTCACCAGCAGCACAAATTGTTTAAGTGTTATTTGCTTTCATTTTAGAGCCATGCTTTATTATAATAGAAGAGTCATGTCATGTTTGAGTAGTGTGCAAAGAAACTGTAAATCTGCCAGATACAGTATTCTTCCATTTTTCTTTTTATTGTGATAACCGAGCTATTCAATTTTGTTTTAAGCCCATTTTACTACCTTTCAAAAATCTCATTTCAAAGGATATCTTCATTACTTTACACAATTTTTTTTATTCACCAAGGAACTATAAATAAAGTTTTAGATTTATACACTATTGTACATTAAACAATAAGGTTTCAATGTAATAGATTGTATTTCCCAATGTTTTGTTAAAATAGACAGTCTGTCTCCTTTGCTAAACCTTAAGCATGGCCCCCTATTTTAGGCACATTGATGTAAGTCCTTATATGGACACAAGTCCTTATCTGAAAAATGTAATTAACAATTCAATAGTTAGCATCTTTTAGTGAATATGAATATCAGTGGAAAAATAATTTAATTTCAAACATTTTTAAAAATGTTATTCCATTTTATCCAGAAAGCTCAGGACCTGGAGTTTTCCGGATTATGGGTTTTTCTGTTATTTGGATCTCCATACCGTAAGTCTACCAAAAAATAATTTAAGAATTAAATAAACCCAATAGGGTTGTTTTGCATCCAATAAGGATTAGTTATATCTCAGCTGGGATCAATTACAATTTATTGTTTTATTATTCGTTTTATTATTACAGAGAAAAGGGAAATATTTTTTAGAAAATCTAAATTATTTGATTAAAATGGAGTCTATGGGAGATGGCCATCCCATAATTCAAAGCTTTGTGGATAATGGGTTTCCAGATAATGCATCCCATATCTGTACCACTTGCTGCTTGTATTTCCTGGTGCCCATGGGTATGCCTGCTTCTTCCTATCATGGGAAACCTGTTGGGTTCTCAACAAGCATTTGTCCCCTTCCAATACTTGCTTCAGCCTCCTATGATAACAATGAGTGGTTCAGGTGTAGGTATAAAAATAAGCTTGTGTTAGGGTTGGCATAGGATAGAACCATGCTTATAAAATAATCAAGGCATTTTTTAAAAAAATATAACTGCCCTAACCAATTATGTGAGAACTCAGGTAGGTTGAAAAAATGTCCCCCTCTGATGCAGATGGAATTAAAGACAATTACAAATGAGTGAATGTTACTAACATCATCCTGTTTACTGAATTTAATAGATGAAGGTAGAGAATTAAAAACTGGACAAAAATATCCAAGTCCTCTTGGGAACCCTGCCAGGACCCGATCATTGATATATTGTCTGTAAAACAGAATGGATTTCCTTATCAATGGGCCATTATGCATACATTCAAATTGTTACATGCACAGATTTGCAAATAAGGGTAAGGAGCTATGGTAGGTATTTTCAAAGCTGAAGAAATTATGGAACAAAATATCCAAAAGTTCAACTAAAAATTGTACTGGGTGGTAAGCCTTAGTGCCTCCTTGCAAGCCAAGATTTACTGTACTAAGCAAGTAGTAATGGAAGAATCTGGCCCCTTATTGCAAAAAATGAATAGAGGATGCTGGGGTAACAGAACTCTGCTGCAAATCTTCCTTTATTTGGAGTGTATCACAACCACTACATGTTTCGGGCAGACATGCCCTTTGTCAAGTGTACAACCCCTTAACACACACCATCTTAAATCACAGTAACAATCACCCGAAGCCCCACCTCTCAGTGTCCATTGATCAAAAAATCCAATTACTTCGACCCTACAATAAATATTCAAATTTTAGGTTAAAAAATATTTGGGAAACTGCTCAATAGCCACAATATCATCTAAAACAGGTCTATCCCAAAACAACATTTTTTATGGCTGAAAAACGGAAACTATCCAAAACAACTGGGATCTTCCTCTTTACTCACTTAACATTAAGGCATAAGATATAATATAATCTTTAATCAGAAATTTACATTCTAACCATTTAAAATAGGAAGAGAACTAATCTTACCCTGCTTTGCTGTCACAAATATATAAAGCAGTTTATCTGTGGAATTAAAAGAGATACATTACCAAGTGGGCCCAGTATAATTCACTAGGTTTAGGATACATTTAGATACATTTTATATCAATCATAGTTAAAGGAAACATTTTATACTCCGTGAGTCATTCAACCCAAATGGTGTAAGGCTGTTCAGTTTTTTTATCCACACTGCCTCTCGCTGTAATAGCAGGTTCTGTATATCACCTCCTCCAAGACTTGCCACCGTAGTTGGGCCTGGTTATGCCTTGCTTCATAAAAATGTCTATACACTACTGTATCAGTGCTTGTTTTATCTTGAAAATTCCGTATGTCTCCCTTATGTTCCTTTATCCTAGTTTTCACCGGCCTCATGGTTTGGCCTATATATACACAAGGCCGCAAGGGCATTTAAGTAAATAAATGACCTGTTTTGTATCGCAGGTTGCAAAATGGCAATTTTATGTCCTTTATTAGGATGGTGGATTTTGTCCCCCTTTATCACTACAGAACAGCAAACACAGTTTAAACACAGTGCTGTACCATATTTTGGCTTACCCAAAAATGTTTGTAAACCTTCCCTTTTGTTTTGCTCAGCGGGGCATAGCTCATCTCTCAATGTTTTCCCTCTTTTATAACTAAACATGGGGGAACCGGAAAACATTGTATGATTGGCCAGTATTGTTTAACTACCTTCTCAACTTTCTTACTAAAATTCCCATATTGACTCACAAATACAGGGCGATTATAATGCTTTATATTCTTTACAGTTTTCCGATCTACTAACAACTGTTCTCTAGGGATTTTTTCCCCTATTTATTTTAGTAAGATAATGTGCATTATATCCCTTTTCTAGAAATCTTGATTCTAGTGACCTAGCTGCTAGGTTATAATTTTCTTCACTAGAGGCTATTCTGCGAGCCCTGCAAAAATTGTCCTTTCGGGATATCTTTTAGTATTCCAGGATTATGAAAGCTTTGTATATCTAATAAATCATTCCTATCAGTCGGTTTTCTAAATAATCCAGTAGCTATTCCTCCCCCGACAACATCAAGTTTAGTATCTAGGAAGTTTATGCTTTACCAAAAATTTGCAAAATGACAAAGTTGTCAAACACATTAAAATCAATGGGTGTTTTTTCATGCAACAATTTTTGTACCACACAACTTTTTTCTACAGAAGAACCCTCATTTTACATGTTGTTTTGTGGTCCCACCTATATATTATGCATAACACTTTTCTTTGATTTTAAATTTTAAATGAAAACCCAGCATCCATACACACACCCCTCCCTACTTTCACATAAATTCTATATACCCATACCTATACTAACTATAGAGTTTAGTATCACAATAGCCTTTGATATTATGTCTGTCCAAGAAATCATCCAAGCCATTCTTAAAGGCATTAACTGAATCAGCCATCACAACATCACCCGGCAGTGCATTCCACAACCTCACTGTCCTGACTGTGAAGAACCACCTACATTGCTTCAAATGAAAGTTTGGTACGGTGATCCACTTTATGGGTAAAAATGTCCCCTGCTATTTGGCTATAATGCACCTGAATGAAATGAAATGAATGAAATGAATGAAATGAATGAAATGAATGAAATGAATGAAATGAATGAAATGAATGAAATGAAATAGTCTAGAGAAGTAGTCACAGGTTGGAATAGTGACCCAATTTATCTTTGGAATGGTGTATATGGGGCCTTGGGAAATTCATTCTTGAGTCTGTAGTGACTCTAATATCTGTGTCTATATACCTGCTTCATAGCATATACTGTGGGGCAGATTTATTAAGGATCAAGTTGTGTTTACATGAAAATTCGAGTTTTCAAGGTTATTTTTTTGGTCAAAAATCTATTTTTCGTGTTAAAAGTTTTACCAGGTTTAATTTTTAAATCTCGAATTTTTCAGATTTATTATACCCCACCCCTGGAAATAGAATCTCAAAATATGTAGGCGTCAATGACAGAGGTCCCTTGAACCATTTGAAGATTTTAACAGCCTGCATGATGTTCGAGTTTTTCAGGGGGTTTTGCCAGAAAACTCGAACAATCCGAGCGATTTACTATGGTCAGTGTCGGACTGGAATGCCAGGGGCCCACCAGAAAACTTTAGATGGTGGCCCACCGGTAAACCGGGACCATGGGCCCACTTTCCAAACCATTATTCCTCCTCTCTGAAGTCAACCTCTTTATTCTCCTAGTCTTTTATATATACTTACTATACTTTATTATTACTATAATATACTTCCATTATTAAGCCTCTTTTTACCATAAAGGAATAGGGAATGACCATAAAATAGGCCAAATGGTTAGAAGCAAGAGAGCCCACTGACACCTGGGCCCACCGGGAGTTTTCCTGGTATCTCGGTGGTCCAGTCCAACATTGACTATGGTAAAGGGATTCTTCTTAGTAAGCAGAAAAAGCAAACATTTATTGAAAAAAGGCCAGATAAAGCATCAATATGGCCATTGCTTGCACACAACTTCCAAAGGGTTTTGGAGGAGAAACATATACATGACTAGTTGCTTATATTCTCTGTTCTCTATGTAATTCTGGTAGCAGATTAACAGACAAGTTAAATCACAAGCATTTCTTGTAAATACAACAGTAATTGTATTTTACAACTTTAATAAATGAAAACCAAAGAAAAAAAATAACTGGCCTTAAGCAATACAGCTAAAAATGATTTGGCTGCGTTGCTTGTGCTTATTTATGTAGAATATTTATGCATCCCATTGACTACTTATAAAGAGATTTTTTTTTCAAAGGTTACATTTAAAATCAAAGCTATATGAGAATATTATTTTAGGCCGAAAAAGTATTTTTAAACCGTCAGATTCTTAGTCCATATCACATAGACCTAATAGCATTAAATGACATATTCTAAAAGCACATTAATCTAAAGTTTTTAAGGTTCATATAAAAGGGGTGCAAGGACCAAATCATCAACAATTTTTGCCATGTTGTCTTGTGCAATATGCTCCTTTTATGTAAGGGCAGACATGTATGTGGCCCATTGACATGCTGTTACAAGTGCACCATTTATTAGGCACTAGAAGAAACATACTGTGGGAGCCCTGAACTTCCCTTGTGCCTAAGGTTGGTGTTAAATACAGGGATATCTTGCTCAGGAGAGTGTTGCAGTGGGAGATTCATGCAAATAGCTGCAGAATTGCATTAATTACCACTCTTGGCACTAGTCGTCCATTAAAACAACGACCCCGTATGTTTTTTGTGCATATTCTAAACTCATTAAATGATTTTGTTTTTGTTTTTATGCTGCCTGCGAATTATGAGAGCAGTTCAAGACAGGATAAATTAAATGGAATTGAAATGGAATTCTGTCATATAATGATCACATAAAGCTGGGCCAGCCTTGAATTTGCATAGATAAATTACTCAAGCTCACATTCTCTGACATTTTAAGATCCAGGGACCTAAACAGATGCATACAGAGATCTATATCCTTTTACCAATAATTTCATTATAAATCTGTATACAAATGCATACATTTTGTAACTAGTGATGGGCGAATTTATTCGCCAGGCGTGAATTCACATCAAATTTTTGCATTTCGCAGCCGTTCGCAAAATTGCCACGAAAATTCACTGGCGTCAAAATATTTCTGACACCGGCGAAAATTCCGGTTACAATTCTAGGTGCCCATTGATTTTAATGGGCGTCAGAATTGTCACCGGCATCGGAATTCACAGAATTCACATTTCGCAAATTTTTCATTGTTTCGCGAATTTCGCAGGAAATTCGATAATTTTTCGGAGAAGTGAAATGGGAGAAATTCGCCCATCACTATTTATAACAGTTCTACCCTCTCGCTCTTTCGCCTGTATACAAAGAGAGGACAAGCATAGAAAAAGCCAGTGTTTTTTATTGTCTGACTCACCCCACCAGACTGAGCTTACTGGAAGCTTGTGGGGGGCATCTTACAGGGCTGCCAATGATGTCCCATGTCAAGCCATGCTTCTTCTTCACTTTGTACATGACATTATTCTGCATGTCCCTATATTAAGATTATATTGCAATCTGAAAATTGCAGAGTCAAATAAAGAAAATATATATTGCTGTGCTATCTATACTGTCAAATCATGGAAACTGGTGAGGCTCCAACCTTGGGACCACTTTTCTGCAGAAGGTCCAACCATGGGACCAAAGAATTACTTTACTTACAGCCACAGTAGAAACAGAAAGGAGACTGTTCCTGATAGGATGAGCTGTCTGTCAGTTATAAAAAGCAGAGAGTCTACCAATTCAAAAGTTAAACATTACATTAAAGAATGAAAGTTATGATCATAGGGGGTCAAAGTTGCACTTGGACACACAGGTGTACAAGTGCCTATTAAAGCTGGTACAGAAATTGATGAACTTTTAGTAATTCCACCTTTTGTTTTCCTACAGGTTAACATTTAGGAGGTTATTTATCAAAGGTCGAGTTCTGTTTTTCCTGAAAAATTCAAGTTTTCAAGGGTAGTTTCAGTACAAGTACATCTTTACAAGATATATTATGCCGCAAAGCTGGAAATAGCTTGAATCCGGAAATACTCCACCTAAAACCTGTCGAGATCATGTAGAATCAGTGACCGAGGTCCCTTGAACCACCTGAAGATGTACTGTATGTAGCCTTCATGATGTTCAGGTATTTTTGGTGGTTTTCACTCGAAAACTCGATAAATTTGAGCGATTCTATTTATTAATTTTTTCGCCTATAACTCGAACATTTGGAGTATTCCAGTTTTTCCCCAAACTGCATTCAATCGAGTTTTTTAACATTCACGTTTTTTTTTAGAAATAATCAAAATAAGTTGTGAGTTTATTCAAGTTAGAAAAAGATTCCTAAATGAGCATATGGTCTTTAGTTTTTACAGGGTTTTGACTTTATAGCCAAAAATAAACTAGTTCTGTGAGGCTACAGTGGCATTGTTACTGTTCATTTTTGTTACTTATCTTCTATATAGGCCTATCATATTCATATTCCAGTCCCTCATTCACACCACTGCCTGATTGCTAAGGTAGAGTGGACTCCAGCACCTCACTTTACATGTTGCCTGGAATATGAATAGTAAAGGGCCTAAATAAAAAGATAAGTAACACAAATTAACATGTTAGTTCTCAGTAATCCAAAAATAGAACACATTTATACAGACTTTTATCTAGAACTAAACCCTCAAACTATATATACTGAAAGTATATTTTAAGAAAATTGTTAATTTAGAGGATGCTTCACTTCAAGGCACATTTATTTAAGGTTGATTTTTGAATTCATGTGAGTTTTTTTAAACTCTATTAAATTCATATATACTCGAAATTTGACTCGGGGGTTATTTATAAAAAAAAAATAGAATATCTAAAACTCGGACTAATATTCACGACTTGAAAACTCGAATCTAATTTGACTATATGTGATTCGAGTTTTTTTGTCTGAAAAAAACTAGAATGTCAGGAAGTCTACTAACATGTCCAAATTGGACCCTGGACCTCTCCCATTGACTTAAACATAAATTCGGCTGGTTTTAGGTGGTGATAGTCAAATTCGAGTTCTTAAAGGGCCAGAGTGTGATAAAACTCACAATTCCAATTAAAACTCGAATCAACTTTGGATGATTCACAATTCGAATTTGAGAGTTTTGACTATAAAAAAAAATCTAAAATTTCAATTCGAAATTTCAATTCGACCCGTAATGAATCTGTTCCTTGGTTTCCCTTCATTGGGTTTATGTTTTTTAGATAATGCATTTTCCTTTTTGCCAATACTGATTACAGTGAAATAGAAGAAATGTGTGATTTCTCACCAACTTAATGAAGAATATTGACTGTTCATACCTAACATCTTTATTTGCGTTTTTAAGTTTGTATGACTTTTTCATCTTAAGTCTTTGTTAAATACCATGGCTGTCTAAAATAAATATCTTCTTCGGTTTCCCGAATAAGAAACAGAGAAGGTAAACGGTGCCTGACATTTACAGTTATATAGTGGGAAGACAATGAATCATCCTATTACCTTTTACTAGAGTTTTATTAATATTATTGTTTTATATTTTTATTAGACAGGATCCAAGACTCACGCAGTATATGGAGGATGATCTAAACTACAGTATCTTCTGCACATTTTACTTGTTATTTGTTTCATTTTCAGTTTCAAATGAAACAAAAACTAAATACAATTATAAAAAGAAGAGAAAAAAAATATACAGAAAAATCATGCATAATTGCAGTACATCGATAGGATCCCTTATTCGGAAACCCTTATCCAGAAAGCTCTGAATTATCGGAAGGATGTCTCCCATAGAGACAATCAAAATTATTAAAATGTATGTAAATGATCTCTTTAAATGTATTTAAATGATCTGTAGTAATAAAACAGGGCCATGTATTTGATTCCAACTAAGATATAATTAATCCTTATTAGGGACAAAAAAAAACTATTGGTTTTAATTAATATTTAAATGATTTATTAGTTGACTGGAGGTATGGATATCCGAATTATAGAAATACCCTTTATTCAGAAAACCCCATGTCCTGATCATTAATAATAATGCTAATCATAACATCACAGAGATTTATTACTAAACAAAGGGATTTGAAGAAAAAATGAGAACCCTATAGTAAATCAGTAAATATGTGAGTACACCAGATGTTAGCATTTATCTAACTTAGTGGTTTAGCTTTTTACTTCTGAAGTCATTGTTTATCATTCTCATAGACTGAAGCAATCTAACCAACTTTGCAAATGGTCATTTTTCTGTTTTGTGTCTTTGGTTTTTTATTCTGCCTCTCTCCATCGTCAAATTCAAAAACATTTCATTTGGCCGCCAGACCCTAGCAACCAGAAAAAGCTTCATCGTGCATTTATTTCTTAAAGGAGAATACTATTGAATATTGCTAGGTGGTGCCAATTTGTTACCCCAAAAGACTCTGATAGTTTGCTACTTTGGGCTTGCACTTGACTATTCTTTGCTAAAATATCTCACTGACCCAGAGTACTCTCTGTAATGGCATTTCCATGCATGATTCTAGGCAATGTGATACTAACACCTCAATTTTTGTAAAAAAAATGTATTTGAAGGGGTTCATATGGGCTGACCCCCCCCCACACACTTTCCACCACCAGCTCTCAGGTAGGAGAGCAGCTGGGGAAGCAAGATTTCTGTATAACTTTAGATTAAGCAGACCCAGAGCTCCAGTCCCCCTGTCTTCTTCCTCTGAAGTTATGCCATTGCTTATCTTTTTATTAAGGTACCTTTGTTAATTGTCCACTCTGTCATTCAAACTGGAGGGCTACTGAATAAAAAGCTAAATAACTGTAAAAACCACAAATAATAAAAAATGAAAACCAATTGCAAATTGTGTCAGAATATCACTCCACATCATACTAAGGGGGTCATTTATCAAAGTTTGAATTTATCTCAATATTTTCTGCTACAAAATCTGCTCTAGTTTTTTACGCTTATTTATTATTACATTTTCCCGAAAATTTGCTTTGCGTGAAAACATCGGATTTTCTCGATTTTTGCGGGTTTTTTTGGATTTTTCACCCAGTTTCAAGATTTTTTTCACCCAAAAACTCAGATTTTTGTCCGAAAACTTCGGGGTATTGCAGGAAACCTAGTGCACATCAAAACATCATTGGGACTTCTCCCATAACCTCTACAGGTCTGAGATGCTGGATTTTCTGATTCAGACTTTTCCATCCTCAGAGTTTAATAAATTCCGAAAAATTCCTGATTTTTTAAAAGTCGGATTTTATATAAATTATGATTTTTGCATTTGGAGGTTAGTAAATAACCACCTAAAAGTTAATTTAATGAACAACCCATTTAAATGATTGGAAATCTTGTGGGAAGCCATTGAATTTCCAGTTCTTTCACTAATAAAACTTTCCATTAGTTTACAAAAACCTTCACATTTTGTTAAAATGTAAAATATAGTGTCTATAATGTGTCTCTGATATATTTTATTTACAAGAGAGAGGTTCCCCTAAATATATTTGTATATTTTTCATTGTAAATACCTGCACAAGATACAAAATATTGTATTTTAAGACAAAACTCCTTTGTCTGTTACATTAATAGCACAGTGTGAAGGTATTTTGTTCTATGTTTACTAGCAATATAATCAGTTGATGCTGAGATGCAAATTTCATTTATTATGACAGTGACTGTATAATTCTATCAAGTTTAAAATGTAAGGGGAATATCATAATTGTATTGTGGTATTATTTTTTAATTACATGCTTCACATGGAAAAAGTTATAAGTTTAGGAATAAGACCTGCCTATTTTTAATTGTAAATTGACGTGATGCAAACTTGATTCATTGCTTAACTGCAATAAATCAAGAAAATTAAAGATTAAGATGAGCTAATTGTCTAGGCAAAATTGATTGATCTTTTCTGAATATAAATTAAAGTTATGAAGCAACAAACACTTGCATGAAAATGTGTACTTTAAAGGGGAAGTAACCTGATCAAAGTAACTATAATTTCCTCTAGAATGAATCCTTATTTGTTATTTGAATCTAAAAACAGAGGCCAGTTTATTAATTTTTCAAATTCTAGGTTTTTATGAAACGCAATCCTGAAATTTTTTTATTGTGTAAGTTTTCCCACAATTGCTTTTTTCTCAATCAAGCATATTAATGAAATACTCAACTCAAATTTGTGGAAAAAAAACCATTCAAAATATTGAATTAAAAATGCAGCTTTTCTGGAAAACATAAATTATAAAATAGCTTGAATGTTGAAAATACACCTCAAATTATTTTATTAAAAGCTTGCATGGTTTTAGTTGCCAAATTTCTGTTTTGAATTTTCAAGGTTTTTTTCAATTGATAAATCTTCAAAATTGGAGTTCAAAAAGCATGAATTTGAAACATCGGAATTCATATTTTTTTTTAATCATGTCTAAAACTCAAATGCACATTTGAATAAATCTGCCTCTTCTTGTGACAAATTGCCCAAGGTGCCAGTTGAATGTTAAGTATTAACATTAACTTACTCTATTATTTTGCCAACACATTTAAGTTAGAGGCCTATATTATAGAATGGCTAGTGCTTAGCAACTTTTCAATTGGTCTTAATTTTTTTACTTTTTTATAGTTTTGAATAATTTGCCTTCTTCTTCTGACTCTTTCCAACTTTCAGATGGGGGTCACTGACCCCAGCTAAAATGCTATGCAAGTGCTCTGTAAGGCTACAAATGTATTGTTATTGCTAGTTTTTAATACCATCTTTCTATTCAGGCCTTCTCCTATTCCTATCCAGTCTCTTATTCAAATCAATACATGGTTGCTAAGTTACTGGAGAGCTACTAAATAAAAAACCAAATAGCTCAAAACCACAAATAATAAAAAAAAGCCCAATTGCAATTATCTCAGAATATTACTCTCATCACCATACTAAGAGGCCCATTTATCAAAGGTTGAATTTCGAATTCATGTGAACTTTTTTTACTCGAACGAATATTACCAACTCTAAGGGGCCGATTCACAAAGGGTCGAATATCGAGGGTTAATTAACCCTCGATATTCGACTAGGAATTAAAATCCTTCGACTTCGAATATCGAAGTCGAAGGATTTAGCGCAGATAGTTCGATCGAACGATCGAAGGATAATTCGATAATCCAACGATCGAAGGAATATCCTTCGATCAAAAAAAGTTAGGCAAGCCTATGGGGACCTTCCCCATAGGCTAACATTGACTTTGGTAGCTTTTAGATGGCGAACTAGGGGGTCGAAGTTTTTTTTAAAGAGACAGTACTTCGACTATCGAATGGTCGAATAGTGGAACGAATAGTGGAACGATTTTTACTACGAATCCTTCGATTCGAATTCGTAGTCGAAGGTCGAAGTAGCCCATTCAATGGTCGAAGTAGCCCAAGAAAACTTCGAAATTTGAAGTTTTTTAACTTCGAATCCTTCACTCAAAGTTAGTGAATCGGCCCCTTCAACTCGAATCTAATTCGAATCGCATTTGACTAAACTTAAATCAAGTTTTTTTCTCCAAAAAAAAACTTGAATGCCAGGAAAGCTATTAACATCTTCAAACGGGTCAAAGGACCTCTCCCATTGATTTATACATGAACTCGGCAGGTTATAGGTGGCGAATTGTCAAATTTAAATGATTCCCAGAGTAAAGTTTGATAAAAGTCAAATTTTGAATTTGAATTAAAATCAAGTTTGGCTTATTCCCAATTCAAATTTGTGAGTTTTGACCAAAAATACAATTCGAAAGTTTGAATACAAATTCAACCCATAATAAATCTTCCCCTAAAGGTGAACAACCCCTTTAAGAAAAAATTTGTTTTTCTCACAAAAAAAGTCACACACCAGCAAGACTTACATTTTTCCATTCATTTTCATTGACGCTAAAAAACTTGAATGTTTTAATGAATTGGGAAAATAAATAAATGGATACAGATGATTGAGACAATTCCCATTAATTTTCATATGTAATATTTGATTGTTTGACACAAGATAGAGTGAAAAGTGATCTAAACTTTAAGGCAGGGTTTGGCTGCCCCAGCTAGTACTTTCAAAGAACTTTACAATCTCTTCTTTCTTTAAACAATTAAATTGGTCAAGATTAATACCTACTGTATATGTAAAGAGCAAACATGTAACCTGTAATATTATCAACACAAGCTTTGGCAAAAAACATAACTCTAGTCATTCTTATGGGATTTTTAGAAGTGTATTTATCAGCTTGATAAATACACATAAAATACCCTAGGAATGAATAGAAAGATCTCACACAATCTACCCCATACAATTGGTTCATCCCTTTAAGTTTATCTATATTGAACTTTAGCTAATAAATATTAACAATATTAAATACATACTCATTTATTAATTACTGAAGCATTTGAATGATCATATGTTATTCATGGATTTTGCATGATTCTACATTCTGCACATTACCCCTAATTTGGTGGAGGGGATCATTACACTGCATCATTACATACAGTACCATTGCATTGGTTAATCCTAAACTTGCTCCTTGCCAAAAAAGAAAAAGGCAGCTGGTGTTCTTCAGTCTGATGTCACAGCAAGAACCTGGCTTAAAAATCGCTAGAAGGAAGGATGAGAGCCCAAAACTGACTTACAGGAGAAGATTCGTGTGGTGTCTCATTGACTCCTCTGAAATTAAGCACTGTTTAGGATCTGCACTGGATATTTTTTCCTTCTCCTAGTTGTTCTCCTTGTTGTTCCCAAGAGATGCTTAACCATATAAGGACCACCATTGTTAGAGGATAGTTATTCTTATAACAGTAGTTAGAACTTGCCCTGCTGTGAACATCCAACATGCAGGTGAGTTTGAGCCTTCATAAGATCCCTAGTGGACCTCATCAGGATTCTTGGAGGCATCTCTGTTATAACATGGCAGGCTGGAGTCTGGATCAAAGCTATCAGTCCTGCCTTGATTTCCATGAATTTTTTTAATTCAATGGCAATACACACATAGATGATAGATAGATAAAGAGAGAGAGAGAGAGAGATGCCCTTTTCTGACTATGTTTACTTGTTATTTTTATGTACCAGGCACTAATCCTTGCTTATAATTTAAACTCCACTAATAAATTGACTTGAACAAATAAAAACAAACATACATATATAAAGTAACATAGTACCGCATTCAACGAGAATACTTAAAAAATAAAGATTTATTGAAAAAATCAGACACGAACACCAACTGTGCTCTTTCTCAAGGAGAGAGAGAGATAGAGAGAGGAAAGAGCACAGTTGGTGTTCGAAATGTCAAATTTTTTCAATAAATCTTGATTTATATATCTCTATAAGTATTATATATATATGTTTTGTTTAAAGGGTAAGGCATTTTTTAGTAGCAGTATGCACAAAATGTCTCTGTCTTAAATATATTGATAATGGGTTGAGTGCAGAGGACTCTTGTATGTGTCTATATGTATTTTGTGGTCACAGCCTCATTGCACCCCCGCCTAATGTTTTTAAAAAATAGTGGTGAGCACAACTTTCCCTTGTTTGTTATAGTTATACAAGAGCAGTGACCAGCTCTATGTTGTAGCTCCCACCCTTCCCAGCTATAGTCAGGTGATCCCACTGGTGTCTAATAAAAGGGCAGCCAAGTATGGAGGTTTACTTTGAAAGCAGCAAGTTAAGTTGCAGGTAAAACCTAGTCCCTTTGTAAAATGTATAATGAAGCAATAGAATTCTTAATGAATCAGATGAAAATTAAGCGTAGGACTGGCCAGATATGGGATGACTTTGACGTAGTTGGCCAGCTTAAATATATTGCAATATATGGACAAACAATCCCTGTTTTGTTTAAAGGGTAAGGCATTTTTTAGTAGCAGTATGCACAAAATGTCTCTGTCTTAAATATATTGATAATGGGTTGAGTGCAGAGGACTCTTGTATGTGTCTATATGTATTTTGTGGTCACAGCCTCATTGCACCCCCGCCTAATGTTTTTAAAAAATAGTGGTGAGCACAACTTTCCCTTGTTTGTTATAGTTATACAAGAGCAGTGACCAGCTCTATGTTGTAGCTCCCACCCTTCCCAGCTATAGTCAGGTGATCCCACTGGTGTCTAATAAAAGGGCAGCCAAGTATGGAGGTTTACTTTGAAAGCAGCAAGTTAAGTTGCAGGTAAAACCTAGTCCCTTTGTAAAATGTATAATGAAGCAATAGAATTCTTAATGAATCAGATGAAAATTAAGCGTAGGACTGGCCAGATATGGGATGACTTTGACGTAGTTGGCCAGCTTAAATATATTGCAATATATGGACAAACAATCCCTGTTTTGTTTAAAGGGTAAGGCATTTTTTAGTAGCAGTATGCACAAAATGTCTCTGTCTTAAATATATTGATAATGGGTTGAGTGCAGAGGACTCTTGTATGTGTCTATATGTATTTTGTGGTCACAGCCTCATTGCACCCCCGCCTAATGTTTTTAAAAAATAGTGGTGAGCACAACTTTCCCTTGTTTGTTATAGTTATACAAGAGCAGTGACCAGCTCTATGTTGTAGCTCCCACCCTTCCCAGCTATAGTCAGGTGATCCCACTGGTGTCTAATAAAAGGGCAGCCAAGTATGGAGGTTTACTTTGAAAGCAGCAAGTTAAGTTGCAGGTAAAACCTAGTCCCTTTGTAAAATGTATAATGAAGCAATAGAATTCTTAATGAATCAGATGAAAATTAAGCGTAGGACTGGCCAGATATGGGATGACTTTGACGTAGTTGGCCAGCTTAAATATATTGCAATATATGGACAAACAATCCCTGTTTTGTTTAAAGGGTAAGGCATTTTTTAGTAGCAGTATGCACAAAATGTCTCTGTCTTAAATATATTGATAATGGGTTGAGTGCAGAGGACTCTTGTATGTGTCTATATGTATTTTGTGGTCACAGCCTCATTGCACCCCCGCCTAATGTTTTTAAAAAATAGTGGTGAGCACAACTTTCCCTTGTTTGTTATAGTTATACAAGAGCAGTGACCAGCTCTATGTTGTAGCTCCCACCCTTCCCAGCTATAGTCAGGTGATCCCACTGGTGTCTAATAAAAGGGCAGCCAAGTATGGAGGTTTACTTTGAAAGCAGCAAGTTAAGTTGCAGGTAAAACCTAGTCCCTTTGTAAAATGTATAATGAAGCAATAGAATTCTTAATGAATCAGATGAAAATTAAGTGTAGGACTGGCCAGATATGGGATGACTTTGACGTAGTTGGCCAGCTTAAATATATTGCAATATATGGACAAACAATCCCTGTTTTGTTTAAAGGGTAAGGCATTTTTTAGTAGCAGTATGCACAAAATGTCTCTGTCTTAAATATATTGATAATGGGTTGAGTGCAGAGGACTCTTGTATGTGTCTATATGTATTTTGTGGTCACAGCCTCATTGCACCCCCGCCTAATGTTTTTAAAAATAGTGGTGAGCACAACTTTCCCTTGTTTGTTATAGTTATACAAGAGCAGTGACCAGCTCCATGTTGTAGCTCCCACCCTTCCCAGCTATAGTCAGGTGATCCCACTGGTGTCTAATAAAAGGGCAGCCAAGTATGGAGGTTTACTTTGAAAGCAGCAAGTTAAGTTGCAGGTAAAACCTAGTCCCTTTGTAAAATGTATAATGAAGCAATAGAATTCTTAATGAATCAGATGAAAATTAAGCGTAGGACTGGCCAGATATGGGATGACTTTGACGTAGTTGGCCAGCTTAAATATATTGCAATATATGGACAAACAATCCCTGTTTTGTTTAAAGGGTAAGGCATTTTTTAGTAGCAGTATGCACAAAATGTCTCTGTCTTAAATATATTGATAATGGGTTGAGTGCAGAGGACTCTTGTATGTGTATATATAAATATATATATATATATATATATATATATATATATATATATATATATATATATATATATATATATATACTGTATCCTGATCACTATCCCCTGTGGATCGAAATGTGTAGATATGAATATGGAGGACTAAACTTTTTCCCCGTTGGTACACGATTATATTAGCTGTGATATATAAAATATTGAATAAGGTGTACTGAGCTATATAACTAAGATAGATTTGTAGATAGATGATAGATGGATTATATTAGAAAATAGTTTTTGGAAAAAATAATAATTTGTAGAGGTTGACAAACAATTTGTTACTCAGCCTGTCAAGCATAAAAATACCATATATTGTTGATTCGGGCAACAGGTTAAAAAATAGTAATAAAGTACCTCCTTGTCATTAAACCTAACTTATATGTGCAGTCAGAATGACAGACATAAATAAGATGCAGAATTAGATTTACCCCTTACAAGGTTCACAATGCAATGTTGAATATCACAGTTTCCATAGAAACCCTGAACCGATAATACAAACTATCACAATAAATAACACCTCGGCGCATCAACTGTTCCACTAAAATACACTTCCTCTGCACCTAAAGGGTGGGAAAATGTGGGAAAATGTTATATTGCTTTCCATATAATGATAAGTATAAAATTTAATCGACAGTGACTTTAAAATTGACAGTATAAGTGTCTGTGTTACTTCCAGTGCTAGAATCAGCAAAGGGTGTAAGCATGTAGTGTAATACAGATCCCCATTTAGTGGGAAATCACCCTGCGCAGAAAGGTAGACTATTCATAGACACGTTATTGATTATCTCATTCAACAAAAATAGCCATAGGATTCTCTTTCCAGGTACACCTGGGGGAAGGGGGGTAGGCTTGTTCTTTTCAGTGCAAGCGAAGGACATTCTGTATAGAAAACCTCTTACTATATAAGAAGGCCGTGGTGACTTAGTGACTGCAGCCAATTAGGTAAAGCCCCTGGAGAGGGTGAGAGAATAGCTTTGTCTGTGTCAAAAACAAGTGTTTCTCTTCCAGTATCCAATATATAGGGATGAAAGTAACGAGTAGAAATGTCTCTGGAAAAAAATTGATATCATAAAACTCTACCCAACAAAACAGTGTAGAGAAAAGTCAGTGATGCTTTTCTTTACAAATATCCAGAGCAAACCAAATACTTTGCAGAATGCCATGAAAAAAAACCAATCACAATTTATCAGGTTTCATCTCAATTTTTAAACAGTGCCATGCTCTGCTATGATTTGAAATCAGTAAAACAGAATGCCAATAAATAATATGGAGCATGATTCCGTTTCTAGAGAAATTATATGGTAGCTATTATCCAGAATGCTCAGGTGATCTATACAGTATGTTTTATTTTGCACTAAACAGGGCACAGACTGAAACTAAAAGCTTTTCCTGATTCTCGATCCTTTATAGTTTTATAATCAGAAATTTAGGTTTTAGGTCCTAATGAGTGATGGGCGAATTTATTCGCCAGGCGCAAATTCGTGGCAAATTCGTGGCCACCGGGTGAATACATTTGCGAAACCGCTGCGAAAATTCGCGGACGTAAAAAAAAATGGACGCCGTGTCCATTTTTTTGGACGTCGGCGCAGATTCACCAGAAATGGATGCCGGCATCCAAAAAAATGGATGCCAGCGTCTAAAACGAGACACCGGCACCGTTTTGCGAATTTTTTGCCATTTTGCGAATTTCGCAGGAAATTCGCTAATTTTTCGGCGAAACGCCCCAAATTCGCCCATCGCTAGTCCTAATGGGCACAATCTTAAATTTGGGGGTCTAATGAAACATAATATAGGGTTTAATGTAGGGGTCTGTAGAATTCTAATACTACAGGTATGGGATCTATTATCCAGAATGCTCTGGGGATTTACAGATAAGGGGGTCTTTCCTTAATTTGGATCTCCATACCTTAAGTCTACTAAAAAAAAAACGTTTAAACATTAATTAAACCCAGTGGGATTGTTTTGCCTCAAATAAGGATTACTTGGGATCAAGTATAAGGTACTGTTTTATTATAACAGAGATTAAAATGGAGATTTATGGGAGAAGGCTTTCCTGTAGTACAGAGCTTTCTTGATAATGGGTTTCTGGATAACAGATCACATACAGAAATTAAACAGGATATTGAGGAACCAATCATGGTTCAAAGCAAAACAAGAGATAATAAAGATCAATAAGTCCTTGATACTCCAAGTAAGAGTCAGGTATAGAAATATATAACTGTGCTGTGGTTACCCTGTCTCCCAAGGGCTCACACTCATTACCTTACGTGTCTAAAAATCAGTTCCCAGCTAGAATCATTCAAAAATTAAATGAACTTCCCAGCATGTGAGCTGCAGAATATTTGAATCTATAAATATCTACATTCACGTTCTTGTTTGTTTTCCTTCCTTTGCATGCAACACTTATCTTTGGTTTATAATTATAAGTAATAAGTGTACACTTGCTATTATGCAGCAAATTATTCCTCCTGCTCTGCACTCGTCTCAGTGGCAAAAAGCATCACATTTCTCAGTGTATCTTCAATTTACTAGGAAGCACTGAAAAATTGGAAATAACCCCTCGGGACACATAAAACACACTTGAGTTTCTCCAATTCATTGGAACTTCTAATACACATTACTTTCACTCTGGTTGTTTCTTTTTTTCTCCAAGAAGTTAACAGTATTGCAGGGCTGCTGCTGCTGTTGCATTACATATCAGGAGAAAAAAATAATTAGAAAAGAATATATCAAACGAGGAGAGAAAAGCAAGAGGCTACTGGTTCAAAATGGCATTTGTTTCAAATTACAGGACTTAGCTCTGTGTATTACAGCTTTGCAAAGTACACTCATTTAATAATGGCAATTGAATTTGTGAATGATTTTAGTGAACTCACACTACATATATGTAGTTTATAATTTTACAATTTGCAGTCACTGTTATCAGGCAATGCAGAGATAGAACAAGCTTTACAAGATTTATTCGATTAGGAAACCCATGTATTAAAAAACATTCCCCCACATGATTCTTTGAGCTTTCAAATAGGGGGTCACTGACCCCATCTAAAAATAAATGCTCTGTAAAGCTACAAATGTATTGTTATTGCTACTTTTTATTATTCGTCTTTCTAGTCAAGTCCTCTCCTATTCATATTCCTGTCTCTTAATCAAATCAATGCATGGTTGCTAGGGTAATTGGGACCCTAGCAACCAGACTGCTAAAACTGGAGAGCTGCTGAATAAAAAGCTAAATAACCTTCAATAATAAAAAATGAAAACCAATTACAAATTGTTTCAGCATATCACTCTCTACATCATACTAAGGGGCAGATCTACATAGGGTCGAATATCGAGGGTTAATTAACCCTCGATATTCGACCATCAAAGTTAAATCCTTCGACTTCGAATATCGAAGTCGAAGGATTTAGCGCAAATAGTTTGATTGAACGAAAAATCGTTTGGTCGAATGATTAAATCCTTCGAATCATTCGATTCGAAGGATTTTAATCCATCGATCGAACGATTTTTCTTCGACCAAAAAAAGCTACCAAAGCCTATGGGTAAGGATGCACCGAATCCAGGATTCGGTTCGGGATTCAGCCAGGATTCTGCCTTTTTCAGCAGGATTCAGCTGAATCCGAATCCTAATTTGCATATACAAATTAGGGGCGGGGAGGGAAATTGCGTGACTTTTTGTCAGAAAACAAGGAAGTAAAAAATGTTTTCCCCTTCCCACCCCTAATTTGCATATGCAAATTAGGGTTTGGATTCGGTTCGGTATTCGCCGAACCGAGGCCGGCGTCCGTTTATTTTGTATGCCGGCCTCCGTTTTTTTGGTTTTCGCAAATTTATTCGCCGGTGGCCAATCGCCGAAATTCGCTGCAAATTCCCGCCTGGCAAATAAATTTGCCCATCACTATGAACAACCCCTTTAAGTTTAATATGTTATAGAATGGCCCACTCAAATCAACTTTTAGTTGGTCTTCATTATTTCTTTTTTATCATGTTTAAATTATTTGCTTTTTTCTTCTGACAACTTTCAAATGGGGGTCACTGTCCCCATCTTAAAAGCAAATGCTACTTTTATAACTCTTCTTTTTATTCAGGCCTCTCCTATTCACATTCCAGTCTCTCATTTAAAATAACTCATGGTTGCTAGTGTAATTTGGAACCTAGCAACCGGATTACTGAAATTTTAAACTGGAAAGCTGCTGAATAAAAAAGCTAAATAACTCAACAACCACAAATAATAAAAAATGAAAACCAATTGCAAATTGTCTCAAAATACCAGTCTCTAAGTCACACTAGAAGTTTATTTAAAGGTGAACAACCCCTTTAAGTATGTATAACTGATATAGAATAAACTAGACTATGATTAATTGCCCTGAGTAGGCATGAACTGCGTAAGACTATGGGTCTGAGGCATGTGCACCTAGACGAAACATTACTATTGGTCTACATTATCCTTTGTTTGAAAATATTGCTCCCTATTATATTCACTCAAGATCAAGGACTTTTCAGATTGACTGATATTGCACTACGTATTCCCACCTCGTTTTTATTCCAAGTCTTAAGGTTGTGGCATATACACCATGGTGACATACGCACGGTTTGGGATTCTTGTTTAATGTCATTATCATGTTGTAAGATTGCACAATAGGGCTGGTGCATCCTAGCATTTTACATTATACATTAAGCAGCCATTAATTTTTGGGCATAGCCATGATTCTGTTGTATATCTATCAAATTTCATTCTCTTCAAAATTTTATGTATGCACTGATACATGGAGGTATTAGACATTAGGGGGCAGATTTATCAAGGGTCGAATTTCGAAGTGCAAAAAACGTCGAAATTCGACTTTCGAATAGGCTAGTTCGACATTCGAAGTCGAATTTGTAAGATTTTTAAGATCGTGCTTCGAATCGAAAGATTTAATTGTACAATTTCACTTCGACTTCTAAAAACTTAGCCAAACGTTGGCTATATGTAAAAGGAGGTCCCCATAGGCTAACATAGCAATTCGGCAGGTTTAAGGTGGCGAAGTGTTGAAGTCAAAGTTTTTTAAAGAGACAGTACTTAGATTATCGAATGGTCGAATGAATAGTCAAAGCATTTTCACTTCGAATCAAAGTCGGAGTCGAATTTGGCCTAAAAAAGTACCCAAAAATTACTTCGAAATTCGAATATTCACTTCGACTTCCCCTAGGACTCAATTACATCTGCAAGTGCAGTGAGTAAAGTGTACTTTTTGCACAAGTGGTGCATTCCTGCCTGCATTCTGTCCTGAATTGAGCACTGCTGTGCCTTTTGAAACAGGTGAACCCTAGAGCAACTACCGTCTCCGGACCAGGTAGTAGCTCCAGGGATCCTTCAGTACCCTGTGTCAATTCTATCAGTTAAGTTCCGCCAAAATAATAGGGCACATTGCAGTAGGCCCAGTGCAGTTACTTGGTGCAAATTGCCCCCGGTTGCACTCACAATGGCTCTGGAATTCTGGGGGGAAACGTTGCATTGTGGAGAAAAAAAAATGGCAATTGTGCTGGAAATTGCACTTTTCTCACTGTGCCTTGGTAAATGAAGGTGCCCTATAGTGTTCACTAATATATTCAAATCTATATGAGAAAGTATTACTTGGGCATTCAAATTAATATTTTTTTCTAATAAAGGAACTGCATTTGTAACCCTTAATTTTATGACACATTCAATTCTAGGAAGAGCAAAATTAGATTTTATTAAGTTTAATTAATATTTATTTTCAGATGAAAGTCATCAAAATCAAATCTGATAACCGTATTTTAATTAGACTACCTTATCAAGCTATCAAATATCTTTCACTGATTTTCTTCATTAAGTTTGTTATACCGATTCTATTTTCAGCCCTAATAAATCCTGTGACAACAAGCTGCAAGTTACAGTTTTGTATTTACTCCTTTTTAGTTCCTATTTTTATATAACATTTTATATAAAAAATATTGTTCTGCATATAAACCCTCACAGAGCACAATGAGTGATATTGAAATGTTTTTGGTTTTCATGGGAATACTAGCATTCATAATCTGCCAATACATTTTTTGAGGAGAAGAGACCCTTAAATTCAAGCTAGAGTTCACAGACGCCACCTTGCACAACTAAATCTTCTCTCTCTAGTTCTAGCAGAACATGGCCATGCACAGTTAAAGGAAGTCCAAATCAGCTTCAACCATGCATGGTAAGTGTCAATGATCAGTTAATGATAAATATTTAGCTGTGGGGGATGGCGAATGAAAGCTCTGCTGCGTTACTTTGTGTCTTGCCAATATTTAAAGTGATACTGACACTAAAAAAGGAATTTTAGCATATGAATGTACGTTGATTGTTACCTATAGGTCATGTTGATCTTTTTTTGCTGAGAGGTTTGTTTTTGTATATAATTGTTAGTTGAAGTTCCTAAGCCTGACTCTCTGACACTCTGACTTTGCCAACCTGACTGTCCCATCTCAGCCTGTTAGTTACAGTTTCTAATGCTAACGGACTCCTGCTGCACAAATATGGCAGCCCCCTCATACAGGAACATGGGGGATCAGACAGGTAATGTAAAAGCATCATGCAAATACTTTATGGCAAAGTTAGAAGTAGCTTGCAAAGCCAATATTATAATAGATGTAAAAAAAAGTTTAATTTCAGGTGTCAGTATCTCTTTAAGTGGGGTATTAGGGAGGGGACAAGTTGGTGCAGGTCAGGTGGTGGGACTATCCAGAAACACTAGCTTCAATCTAAAGGTTTTGTTCTCCTTTAAGGAGATTTCAGGGTAACCTCAGCTCAGTACATCCTATAAATACTTCTTAACCCCAAGCCACGGCGGGCAATGAGATCTAATTATCAAGGAACTTTGAATTTCTTAAGAAATGAACAACATTATTATAGGCTATTTTATGGGATTATAGGTGCCTGTTGGGTATATTTAATAGCATGTCTTTTGTAGCAATGGAAAAATTGTAGAGTACTAGGGGCACAATAAAGTAGACATATATATCCCAGTGTAGCTTCTACCATTATGAGTGGCCAATTCTTCCATTATTAAAGCGCTTGTTTGTTAAACACTACATGACGAGAATGTTGTTTTCATTTTAATAAGAGCTCAGGTAAAATGGAAATCATTAAAATATGAGCTACAGTTATGATAGATGGCATAGGAAAATGGTCCATCTATCGAAAGACATGTACATATACTTGTAGTTTAGCAAAATAAACACCTTGGGAGTTTCGAGAATATATGGAAATAATGTTCTAATATACCTTACTTTTCCTTTACTACTTGTATTTTAATATTATTGCCTGTGGTACGTGCAAGCATTGCAATTAATAGACATAACAATTCAAATGATTGCATAAATCCTTCTTAGTAAATCGAGCAAATGAGACTGGGGATGTTTCTGCCACTGGTAAACCCCAAGTAAACAGCTATCAGTACTGTTCCTGGAGTAGAAGGAAGGCAGTATACTGTAAAAACTTATGGAATCAGACTATGAACAAGCCACTTTAAGATACACAGATACCCAGGCACATGTGGGCAAACTGAGAGTGGGCATGCAGGCGTTATATAAGTCACATAAGTAAAATGTAGATGGCTGCCTAATTTATTCTAAAATAAAATTAAATTGCAGCTTCTATATTTTGTGTATGTCAAACTTCATGTGCTACACTTGGAACTTTACATGAGAAACTAACTCAATTTCCCCATCTTGTTGTTAATACAGCGGGATTACACTTTGCTATGGGCTTGTGTTCAATTCTCTTCCTACGCTGTCACATTATGCTAAAACATAAATCCTTAGCAAATAGGAGGAATATCCTTTTGATGCAGCCTAAATTAAACTGCTGGAAGAAAGGAAAGAGGAGACAGATGTAGAAAATTTATCAAATATATTCTAAGACAATATAAACCACATAACATAATTAAACTGAATGATAATTTGGTGAAAGCACAGAAAATTACCATATTGCTTTATTGCCTTTATTTTCTGCTATGGTCTTTGTTTAGAGTTATATAAACACATATATAAGACTCGTAAATGGCATCATTCACTCTTCTTGCTACACATGATTTGGTATTAGAGGAATATCCTAGGGTTCATTTACTGTGACCCCTGAACACAAGGGCTAGACCAAAACCTCACCCCTTACAGCTCATTCAAGAAGCTCTGGTATCTGAGGTCTTGCTGCACTCTACAGCACATAAATAATCAGGTGCCCTGTTCTTACCCATGGCAACCAATCAGACCTTTGTTTTCATCTTCAAGCTTGTAGTAGACTGATTACAAAGTATTGTGGCTTAGTTGCTATTGGCAATGACACTTGGGCAATTTAGTACCAATGTTATTAATTACCCATGTGATGTAAATGATTTGTTATTGTGCAACAGTAAACCTAAACATATAGAGGAAAATCAGAGAGAGCACTTAAATCCAATTTTATCTCATTATTGTAATAAGAAAATCATGGCCAAACTTCCATACCCAATTTGACGTACAGCAAATTGTATTGTACACATTTTTTGGACTTTTTCCCTAAATCATATGATTTTTTCAGATTTTTGCCTGAAAACCCCGAAATTTTTGGATTTTTTGGATAAACTCGGAGCAAACCAAGAATTCTTCAAATTGAGATTGGTGCCTCTCTCATTGACTTATACAGGACCTTGACAGGTCTGAGATGGAATTTTTTTTTGTTTTTGCCCCAAAAAGCCTGACCAGATAAATTTGAGATTTAATAAATAACCCCATGAGAGTGTTTTTAAGCATTAACCAGCCTGCATGCCAGTGCTCAGTGGAGGGGGCAACGCAGCCAACCCAGGGTTGTCTGGGGTGCAAAGTAAGGCATAGACAGTGGGCGCAGGCGTAGGCTAAAGTTTTAGTGATCCAAAAGGTAGACTTTTAGAGAGGATTCCTTACGGAGAAATTCAGGGATGGAATTCCAGAGGTAAGGAGCAGCAAGATAGAAGGGTTTGAGACAAGAGGTGGCAGTGGATGAGGATGGTGTGAAGAGAAGGTGGCTCTGAGAGGAGCAGAGAAGACAACCAGGAACGTACAGTGATACAAGAGAAGAAATGTAGTGAGGAGCAGAGGAGTGAAGGGCTTTGAATGTTAGTAGAAGGGTTTTATATGCTATCCTTTGATTAACAGGCAGCCATGCTAAGGAATTTAGTTGTGGTTGAACAGATTCCCTTTTAGGAGAGAGCAGAAGCATCCTGGTTTAAGGTTGATTTGAGGGGAGAGAGAGATGGGAGTCGGGAAAACAGATTAGTATGAGATTGCAATAGTCTAAACGGTATAAGATAAGGGCATGGATTAGTGTTTTAGCTGTTGTTTGTGAAAGAAATGGATGTATCTTGGCTATATTGTGGAGGAAGAAGTGACAGGTTTTGGCAGTATTATTAATATGATTAGAGATGGAGAGAGAGAGAGACTGGTCAAAGATGACCCCCAAGCAGCATGCTGAGTTAACCTGGTTAATAGTCATGCCATCAATAGTAATGGTAAAAGGAATAGAAGGGCTTAGTTTGGATGGAAAAAACATGAGCTCAGTCTTGGCCAAGTTGAGCTTGAGGTGGTTTTGGTTCATCCAGAAAGAGATAGCTACTAAGTAGTCTGAGTTTGAACATCTGTGAGGGGGTTTCTAAATATATCTGAATGTCATTGTCATACAGGTAATATTTAAGGCCAAATGAAGGTCTCCTAAAGAGAGAGTACAAGGAGAACAACCGATTACCAATTACAGAACCCTGAGGCACCAATACATTAAGATGGACAGGGGAGAGGGTTTGTTTGCCAGAGTAACAAAGCTGGAGCTATCAGAGATGTAGGAATAGAACCAGGCTGCAGCTTGATCACAGATACCAATTGAATGGAGAACTTGCATTAGAACAGAATGGTTTACAGAATCAAAAGCAGAAGATAAGTCCAGGAGAATGAGAATAGATTAATGCCCTTAGGCCTTAGCAGTCTGGAGTTCATTTTCAACTCTACATAAGGCATTCTCAATGGAGTGTGCAGGATGAAAGCCAGACTGCATAGGGTCAAGCAGATTATTGGTGCAGAGAAAGTTAATAATACGGGAGAAGACAAAAAGTTCCTGACCTTTAGAAGCTAGAGGTAAGAGAGAGACAGGGCAGTGGTTAGACAAACAGGATGGGTCCAGTGTTTTTCAGAATGGGCTTGACACAGGCCAGTTGAATAACAAAGGGAAAGTAGAAGAAGTTAGAGAGGAGTTGAATATATGGGTAAGTACTGGAGTAAGGACAGCAGCACACTGTTAGTAGAGGTGATGATATAGGATCAAGTAAGCAAGTTGGAGAAGGAGCGAGGATAGGAGAAGTTTAGAGACTTCAGGCTCAGATATTCAGTGAAAAGGGAAATTAGATATTTAGGGGGAGTGGAAATATTGGTATCTGAGGGGTGGGAAAATTGTTTGTGGATAGAGTCAACTTTGCTTTCAAAGAAGTTAGCAAAGTCCTGGAGTATATGTTCCGGTATAAGTGTTACATTTGTAGAGGGATGAAGTAGCGAGTTGAATATTGAAAACAAGTGCCGTGGGTTGAATTTATTTTTATTTATAAGTGTATTGTAGTGCTGTTGTTTAGCCTGGGAGAGGGCAATACCAAGGCAGGAGAAATTTATAGTGGAGGAATTCAGCTTTTGTATGGGATTTCCTCCTCATGTGCTCTCCCACTCGCGTACAGGTCGCAGAAATCGTGCCTGGCCATTCATCCAGGGACGGGGATTGCTGGCTCGACTGCGTTGTGGCTGCAGAGGGTCATGGGTATTGATAGCAACAGACAGAACCAAGTTGTAGGTATTTACCAGTAAATCAGGATCAGAGGAGAAGCTAGATCTGAGTGAGTCAGATACAGGCCTGGATTTGTGGAAAGGTCACCAAGGCCAGGGCCAAGGCAGCAGGATTTTAGGGGGTGGCATGCTGCCTAACCACACCCACATTGTTTTGGAAGCTCTAGTGCTGCTCATAAGAGACAATAGTTTTTTTAATTTTCTGTGCGCCAATCCTCAGCGCTCCCAACCTGAAGATGAAAATTTGTGCATGTGCATGAATGAAAGGGAGGGAACACGGGTGATGAATGCTAGCAGGCCTAGGGGTGCCCACTATGTAAATCCAGCCCTGGTCAGATAGAGCAGTTATATCAACAGAGTGAGAGTTACGAACCAGAATTTTATTTATATATAATTTATATAATAAAAGCAGGAAAATGCAAGTCAGATAAACCTTGTGCAAATAAATAAGGCATACACAAAACAATCCTTAGCCTGCCAAACACAAAATAACCCTATCATTGTGTACTGCCTTATTACAGAGATTTCCTTGTCTCATACCAGTCGCTTTACTGGGATTTTCTGACCAAAAGAACATACACAGAGTTGCTAAACCTTGTATATCGTTACAATAAATCTATGTCTTTTCTAGCGCTTTCAGAGCTTTTCTCAGATTATCTAGTTTTTCTCGCATGGCTTCCTAGCATACGCAGAGAAAGTCTGACAGCACATTTCTGTATCCCTTTTGAGCAGGATCTCAGGTTGGTGTTATCAGCTCAGACCGCAGGGACACATGTTGCACTGGACTAGAACTGGAAGGTACTTGTACCCCACATTCTCAATTCCATTAAAACCAGTCCCAGAATATGGTTAACTCAAATGCTGAAATATATTGCTATCTTTTCAGCAAAGCTGACCTTGTTGGGTTTGTTATAACAGCCAAAGGTAGAAAATGTAGGAGATTTCAGCACCTACCATGTGGGAATCAGAAATTGACTGCTTGCTTGGTATATCTTGACCTACAGTAGCTGGTTGGCAGCCTTTTGGTCCATGCAGTTTTCTTATTATGATATTGATTTTTATTCAGATATGTGTATGTTTATAGCAGTTAACATAGATTCCCATTTTATTGTACCAGCACATTTAAATCAAAATAAATTACATATGTAATCCATAGTATATTTTATTTTCAACATACTTACACTTTAAAATATAATGGTGGTAAGTTTGCCCATGGAGAGTAACCCATGACAGCCAATCAAAGTGTTGCATGCATTGTTATATCTGCAGCTGGCTTTAAAAAGCCAAGCACTAATTGGTTGCTATGGGTAACTGCCCATGGGCACATAGGCCTAGTGTTGATAAATGAGCCGAAGTGTGTCCTGTTTTTAAAGTATTTAAACTTACTATGCACTAGGGGGTATATTTATGAATCTGCGAAGAGCAAAGGGGTCATTTATGATCACAAGTGCAATTTTGTATGCAAATAAAAAATTTACCCATAATGCAGCATTTTTAATACATACAAGATTGCATAGTATAATCACTGCCACATGGGAAGTTGCTGATAACAAAGTTTGGGGGGTTGTGTGTGATTCCTTTGGTGCAAGTTTCCACACCTACTGACAGGTAGGAACCTGAACCCCATTATGGTCAGGGTGGCAGTAGTTCCGGGTTCCCCTACATCAGGTGCATTTGCTCATGATTTAACAGAAGAGGAATGACAGAGGCTGAATACTGCTTGGCACAACTATATGGAAGTGATCGGAACTTGTTTGTAAGTACAGGTATGGGATTCATATTCGGGAAATGCGTTATCCTGAAATTTGAGAATTACTGTAAGGCTCCATTTTAATATAATAATTCAAATATTTCAAAAAAAAATCTCTGTAATAATAAAACAGTACATTTTACTTAATCTAATTCTTGATATAATTAACCCTTATTATAGGCAAAACAATCTTATTAGGTTTATTTAGTGTTACATGATTTTTATCAGATTTTAGTTATGGGGATCCAAATTATGGAAAGACCCCAGGTCCCCAGCATTCTGGATAACAGGTCCCATACCTGTACCTTTAAATAAATGCAATCAAGATGTGCAACATTTGCATCCATTTTAGCGTGACTACAAGGGGCTCACTTACTAAGTTCAAATGAAGGATTAGAATATAAAAAACTTCAAATTTCAAATATTCGACTACGACTTCGAATCGAACTAAAAATTGTTCGACTATTCGACCATTCGATAGTCGAAGTACTGTCTGTTTAAAAAAAACTTCGACCCCCTACTTCGCTACCTAAAAGCTACCGAGCATCAATGTTAGCCTATGGGGAAGGTCCCCATAGGCTTTCCAATGTTTTTTTGATCAAAGGAATTTCGTTCGATCGATGGATTCAAATCCTTTGAATCGTTGCAATCGAAGGATTTAATCGAACGATTTTTCCTTCGATCATTCGATCGAACGAAATGGGGTAAATCCTTCGACTTCGATATTTGAAGTCGAAGGATTTTACTTTGACGGTCGAATATCGAGGGTTAATTAACCCTCGATATTCGACCCTTAGTAAATGTGCCCCTATGTGTTTGTAAACAACACCGTCATTTTTTGTTGTAAATTCTCAAAGCACAATGGGC
This sequence comes from Xenopus laevis, assembly GCF_017654675.1. Classification (NCBI taxonomy): domain Eukaryota; kingdom Metazoa; phylum Chordata; class Amphibia; order Anura; family Pipidae; genus Xenopus; species Xenopus laevis. The sequence continues at coordinate 114,375,880 of NC_054381.1, read as the reverse complement.
CAGGTTCAATTCAGTGAGAATGGTTTATCATGGTTTAGTCTGTGAAAAGTCATGGATGAGATTCATTTCGAGGAGATAAAACTTTTTCTCCTAATTCAGTTCCAGTGTTTTCCCATAGACTGCAATGGAGTTTTCACATGATAAACCATGAGATTCGTTTTTCTGAATTGAATTGCATCTCAATTGAATCTCGTCCATGAGTTTTCATGTGAAAAACTTTTCTCTCACTGAATTGACTCTGGTCCTATATTTTTGCCTATAAACCATTCTTTGTTAACCTTTTTCATGTGTATTATAATTAGTTTGTTTGCCATATTTGAAACTTTCTTTGGCAATGCTAAGTGATGGGCGAATCTGTGCCGAAATTTGCGAAACGGCGAAAAATTTGGTAAACGCATTGAAGTCCATGGGAGTCAAAATTATTTAAATTTTTATACGCGCCAGTTTTGCGTTGTTCGATTTTTTGCCTTCGCAGTTTTGCGCGTTAATTCTTTTGCGGCGGAACACGAAAATTCACAGCAAATTCGTGTCTGGTGAATGTTTTTGCCCATCATTAGCACTGCTTAATTTTTGTGTTTTCACATAGCACTTTTGACTGAATCTTTTCATATTTTCGCATTAGTAGCTGAGTACTAGTATAAATGTTTACATTTGCCAAAATTTCATATAAAATATGTGGCTAGAATGAGGTGGGCTTATTACAAATTTGGTGCAGGTTTGCTGTTCCTATTGACACAGCCTACAGTCTATTCATATCCAGAATACAAACTAAGCTTGGGCTACTAAAATACAAAAAATACAAATAAGTGTTTGGAGATTCGGCAATCAGGTCTGTATGTCTCATGGGACTTCAAAGCATTTCTCTGTATGAGAAATAAAGGCATATAAAAAAATAAAAGGTAACCTGTGAAGTATGTTTGCAACTCATTTCTGTAAGGGTATTATTTTCTTTTAGATAGTGGCCATTGCATAAAATCAAAATATTTTCTCTGTTTTATCTGGGCAAAATAATATTTTTTTCACTTGTAAAGAAAACTAAATCAAGGCAGGAAGAAAAACAATAAACTAACAAAATATCACAAGCCAAAAAAAGACTGGAGCTGCTACCTACTTGAAAGCACTGGAAATCTCATCTGAAGATAACAGGCTACCTTATTTACTGAACCTGCAATTCTATTCAGGCTTAATAACATATTGTATAAAAAAGGGCACACTGAATTTCAGGATCAGTGTCAATTACTAAAGCTATAGGATCCATTATCCGGAAACCCTTTATCCAGAAAGCTCCAAATTACGGAAAGGCCATCTCCCATAGACTCTATTTTAATCAAATAATTCTAATTTATGTACATTATATAATATGTTATATATATATATTAGGTTTTTCTCTGTAATAATAAAACAGTACCTTGTACTTGATCCCACTATGATATAATTAATTCTTAATGGAGGCAAAACAATCCTATTGGGTTTAATTTATTGTTTAATTGATTTTTAGTAGATCCAGATTCAGGTCCCATACCTGTATATCTTCTCAACAGTCACATGGCATGCTACTCTGCATTTTGCAGAAAATTATTTTCTGGAAAACCCCAGATGATGCTGGATTTCCCATTCCATTTCCAGATATGTCTCTTCTCCATAGCATCAGTTACAACCAACAACAAATCAGATGTTCTAAATTTTTTTCTATCCATTTTACTTTTTAAGCATACTGTAAACAGGCAGTAAAAACAGTAAACAAAAAAAAATTGTGAATTTTTAGTGCGAAAAAAACCACAAATTTTTCTTATTTTTTATACCCAGAGTAAGTCAGAATCTGAAAATCCAGCATCTCAAACTTGCGGAGGTTGCAAATAAGTCAATGGGAGAAGTTCTAAAGATTTTTTGATCTGCACTGGGTTTCGTGCAATAACACAAAGATTTCCGGGGTATTCGGGCAAAAAATCTGTAAAAAATTCGAGTTTTCGCTGGACAATCTAAAGAATTTGTGCGATTCGTATTTTTAAAGATTTTTTCGGAAAAGTGTATTAAAAAATAAGGTGAAAAAATCCTGTGCGGATTTGGTCATAGTTTTTTTTTTCCAGAAAATATTGAGATAAATTCGGACTTTGATAAATAACCCCCTACGTGTTAAAGAAATAAGGTTTCAGAAGTGTACAGGCACATTTCTATATGAAAGGGTTACATAAAAGAAAAATGTCAGCAAAACTGAACATCTTAAGGTAAGAAAGTATCTTACACTCTGTAAAGATCACCTTGAGAAATTCTCTTTAATTTAAATATCCACTAAACTTGCATTTAAGCAATACACCTACTTATACTGCACATCCCTTACACAAGTTTTAACCTCACACATTCTTTTCCTTGAACTCAGTAATATGGCAGGTAGTGGATTTATCATTCTATCATTTTTAATCCCAGAAACAGGAGAAGCGAAAGCTGATGTCCTAACCCCATATCAAACAAAGTTTGGGATATTTTAATAGAATTATCTTATATGTAATGTCCCATGTTCTCAGAAATCACCAGTTGCACATATTTTATTCATTGGTTCAATTAGAAAAATTTTCTCAGCATCTTTCCATCACATTTTGTCAGCTATAGTTTATAAGAACAGGTGTTTAAATACAGAGGAAGTGTGATAATTACAAAATTATATCCACTTGCCCATTCATTGGTGAATTGGGTGAAAAGGGGATGATAAAAAGAAGGATACAATGAATACTAATCCATAAAAAACTAATACCAAAAAACTAAGACAAAAATACTGTGAAACCTTTCCGGAGTCCTTATGGTTCAGCTGCAATACAGAATCCACATCATTGAAGTGATGGATCACAGAAGTTGAAGAATGTGAGAGGCCAATTATATAAATATCGAAGCAGAGGGAATTTCATTTAAACACAATTAAGACTTATAGTATAAAAATAAAACATGAGGGGCTTGCTCTTTTTAGTGTTTAAATTGCATAAAAATGTAAAGCCGTTTGCGTCACTGTAGTGCAGTGATTCCCAACCAATGGCTCGGGAGCAACACATTGTTCTCCAATCCCTTAGATTTTATTCTCAGTGACCTTAAAGCAGGGATTCAGTTTTGAAATCCTGGCTTGATGGCATCTTTTAGTTGCAGAAAAGCCATGTGTACTGCTAAACCAGAGCCTCCTGTAGTCTGTCAGTCCACACAGGGGCTATAATTGTAACTTTATTTTAACATTGTAATGTTGCACTGAGTGGTATTTGTCTAGTCTGTGAAGAAGGCATTCAAGTAAGAATTTCTATTTGGCACCCCCAGGAATTTTTTTTAATGCTTGTGTTGCTCCCCAACACTCTTTTTACATTTACAAATTTAGCTCACGGGTAAAAAAGGTTGAGGACCCCTGCTGTAGTGTATTATCAAAAGTTCAGAGAGTCTGAGAACAAATATTAGGCCTTTTGGGAAAAAGGGTATGAAGTGTCTCAAAATAGACATGCCAAGTATAATCAAACCTTTGAAGAGGGGTTTGGCTAAATACCATGGTGTGAAAATGTAAAGTTTGGCTGTTTATACAGTATTTTCTGTATTTTCTGTAATTTTTTGCCACAAACATAGATAAATGCTAGTGTAGTTGCTATCAAATCAAGGCATCATATTACAGGTATGGGACCTGTCATCCAGAATGCTTGGGACCTGGGGCTATCTGGAAAAGGGATATTTCTGTTATTTGGATCTCGATAACTTAAAAAATCATTTAAACATTAAATCCAATAGGACTAGTCAGCCTCCAATAAGGATTAATTACATCTTACTTGGGATCGAGTGCAAGGTATTGTTTTATTATTACAAAGAAAAAGGTAATCATTTTTAAAAATACTGTATGAATTAATTGGATAAAATGGAATCTATGGGAGACAGCCTTTCCGTAATTTAGAGCTTAATGGGTAATGGGCTTCTGGATAATGGATCCCATACCTGTATTATTATTGCTGCAGAGAAAAGGGAAATCTGTCAAAATCGAATTCTTGTTTGCTTATTGGTCTATATAGAAATGCTCGATCCTGTATTTTGGAGCATTCCAGATAATGGTTTCTGTATTCATTTACCCACTGGCAATCCTAGTCTCTTTTTTTTAGTACCCTAAAGACACTAAATCCCCAATTCTTATATGCCATTTATTATATCTAATATATAGTGAATAAAGTACCCCCTCTTGTAAAATATAAGGATATTATAAGTTACCGAGGAGTTTCATGACCCTATAAAAACACGAGGCCGAAGGCCGAGTGTTTTTATACAGGTCATGGAACTCCGAGGTAACTTATAATATCCTCATATTTTACAACTGGGGGTACTTTATTTATTATAATACACAAATTTACATCATCAATAATACAGAAATTACATCACTACTCACCGTTTATAACTGATGACATAACTACTCACCGTTTATAAGGATATAATTTACAAGATATTCATGGCTTTTGTGTATTATATATATATATATATATATATATATATATATATATATATATATATATATATAAAATCCGAGGTGACTTTTAATACCCTCATATTTTGCAACAGGGGGTAGTTCATGTGACAGAAATGACATCACTATTTCTGATTATAACCAATGACATCACTAAGCACAGATTATATAGTGAATAAAGTATCCCCTCTTCTAAAATATAAGGATATTATACGTTACCAAGGAGTTTCATGGCCATATTAAAACATTCAGGTCATGTAACTCCGAGGTTACTTCTAATATCCTCATATTTTGCAACTGGGGGTACTTTATTTATTATAATACACAAATTTCAGTGAGTCGTGTGACAGAAATGACATCAGAACTCACCGTTTATAACTGATGACATCAGAACTCACCGTATATAAGGATATCATTTACAAGATATTCATGGCTTTTGTGTATTCTAAGGATATAACTTATAGGATATTTATGGCTCTTGTCTCTTATATGTATATTTGTTGCATATACAGTACAGATTCCAATGGACAAAAATTGTTCATAAGACTGGATACCTTATTTCATTCTCTGGGCTGAATGGATATCCACTAATATATGCAACCATATTATTTTATGTTATACACCATGATGTTTTCATATATATCTGCAATTATAGCTTTGTTTACATGCAGTTGTAAAATAATGGTTTTTTTTTTTAAAAAAAAAAAAAATAGTATACAATAGTTATTTGTCTTAATCACTGTCCTGTCCCAAAATATTGAGTATGTTTCTATGTAAGGGTCTTCTATCTTCTACCTTGACCCTTTGGGGTGCACCCTAGAGAATTCCAGAACCATTTTCCATTGGTCCCACTGAGAGCTGCAAGTTATTTATAGGAAGGAGTCAATTTCCTTTACTTCTGTGCCGTTGCTATGACTAAATCTAAAATGTTTCCATAAGTCAACATCTCAGCATTTGACAAAGGACACATGACCATTGCTTGTCATTAGAAGCGAGAAGCTTTTATCTTCAGCATAGCAAAGATCATTTTAAACTTGTTGATTGCCATGACAACAGAGATATTATCTGCACAGTCAGTAGAGAGTGTAAAAAAGTATTTTTCTAATAAAATAAGATATACTATACTTGACTTTTGAAATGCTGTTTGTGTTGATTCAGATAAAATCCAGCCCGGCAGCAATACAGAGTCTTGAAAACATTGTGTTCCCTCCAGTGTGACAATCTGGAACGAACAGCTTCATAAAGACTTTTAAAAAGAAGGAAAAAAAAGAATTATTTTTGATTTTTGATGCTACCTTTACTGAAGCAAGTTTCATCCTAATAAACACATAAAGAGTAAATAGACTGCACACATCCCGGCTACATACAATACTCATGTGAGTACTGTATGTCAAAATGTTTGACTAATGCATGTAACCTGAAGATGTTTTTTGTGTTAGCAATATGGAAGCCTTGCAAAAATGTATAATCCTCAAAACTTCATCTTAATAATCAAAATATATTAGAAATACATGCATATTGCAGGAAGCCTACGCAGCTGGCTCACCTTGGGAACTCCAGGGTAATGTAGGGCACCAGATCAGATTTATATCTTGATGTAAATACCCGTAGTTGATGTTCAACATCAAGGATAGTTTAAATATGTTAGAACATCCCTAGAGCTAGTATCTTGGGTAACTTAAAGGGATACTGTCATGGGAAAAAACATTTTTTTCAAAATGAATCAATGAATTCTGCACTGACATGACATGGGGCAGCTGGGAAATTGACAAAATGTCTAGCCCCATGTCAGATTTCAAAATTGAATATAAAAAAATCTGTTTGCTCTTTTGAGAAATGGATTTCAGTGCAGAATTCTGCTGGAGCAGCACTATTATCTGATTCATTTTGAGAAAAACTTTTTTTTCCATGACAGTATCCCTTTAATAGAGGCTACCAAATCCCTGCCACTACTGAATTTGCTGCAATATGGAAATTAAAAGCTAAAAATCCTTGAAATTACAAATGCTGGACAGACAATTTTTTTAAAAAAAAAACTCAGAAATTCACAAATTTGGATTTTGATAAGCCTTAGGGGTATATTTATCAAAAAGTGAAGTTAGAGATCGCCACAGTTCTCTAGAGTGAAATTCCGCCACTCTCCGTTCATTTCTGTGGGATTTTTAAAAGAGTATTTATCAATGGGTGAAAGTTTATCCTTTGATAAATACGCCATTCAACGTCCCATAGAAATGAACGGAGAGTGGCGGAATACAAATTCACTTTTTGATACTTATACCTCTTAAAATTTCCATTATATATTATTTGTGAGTTTTTGAGTTTTTTAATGAAAAACCATAAAAACTCAATTTAAATACTTAAAATGCCCAAATCTTAAAAACGTACACACTTTCTAGGACAACGTGGTTCATCAACAAGCATTGCAACATACAGTAACTGCCCCAGTGACAGCACAGTTCTGCAGCAATAACCACAGCATCAAAGATCTTCAGGTGACAATATTAATGGGTAACTTCAAGACACAACAAGAGTCCAGGTATGACTTTAACTAAGAGATCTGCCACCTAGAAAAACACAGGTAAAGACAATTTACATTTCAAAAGACATTTTCCTTAGGTAGACTTCACCTTACTCACAGGTGATAATTGTACTAGTATTTGCATCCTTGGCACAGTAAAGCTAAATTGGTTATCCTGGGAGGCTTATCGATATCTGGACCGAAATATTATCTTGTCTTTACATGTCCTATTGCCCATACAGTATGTTGTTTATTTATTACATTCTGAAGTGGATAAGATCTAGATCCATTCATGTTGGCTCTTCACTTTTTTCTTGTCTAATTCCCACTTTTGAACGCCTATTCTGTCTTGGTATGTATAAATGTCTTCAAGTACAGTTTGATATAATGTAACATCTTTAAGCCTGAAGAAGAGATGTAGTGCTATCATCTCGAAAGCTTTATTTTTATACTAACTCTGCCAATAAAAGGTATCACCTAACCTTACATTTTAGGCTTACTTACTTATAACACAGGACAAATTTTAACCTGGTCAGTAACCTGTACCTATAATCAAAGTTAGAATTTGACATAATAACAATAAAAGTTTAAATTTGAGGCTTTTATAACCTAGTTTATGGCGTAACTCAGTATGTCATAGACTGCGATAATTCATGGAAAACTGGGTTCAATCCCCACATGTGATCATTTAGACAAGAATGTTTAGCTCAATGTGCTTTGGGCACTAAATATCTCTCCATTGGTCAGGTTGTACTATAAAAAAGATATTATATTTCCCTGTTCCTTATAAACTTGTTAGAAACAGTAAGCAAATTGGATCAAAATAAAATGACGGGATTACAATACAAGCCAGCTAAACAGCTTGAACAGCTTGTGGCTGTTATGAAAGATCTAGCTGTAATATGTAAGCACCAAGTGTAATGCACTGCTCATTGTAGGATATAAAAGGATTACTAACTGCTCCTACTGGGGAAAATGCCCCGGAGACAAAAAGAAAGCTATTGAACAGAAGAGGAATCAATGTTTGCAATGATAAAACATAAAGACCATTCCTTTCAAAATAATGTCATTATTGTTGGACTGAAAATAAAGACTAAACTACACAAGAAATTTTAGAAATAGGTTAGATTTTATTTGACCCACAAAATCTTGTCATGCAACAACACTCAACAGCATGACGGTTTGAAGATCCTACAACATCTGATCCCACAGCTGTAATGTTAAGTTGCATTAGATAAACTAGCACATGATAAGAATATACTGTAGATAATTTCAGTATCTGTCCTGCATTGAGTGGCTTCTTGCATTAAGTTCTTTCTTTTGGGCAACACCCAAAAATGTTGGCAGGTTCATGAATTGAGAAGATATATTCTAATCACTAAGCCATGATGTAGCCTTAAATCACACACCTTTACTCATTTAACAGAACAGATAGCTAGGCTGATCACAGTTAGATGGAGTTGATAAAGTCCACAAAGTGGAAATGATCTGAATGCTAATTTAGGGTTTGTGTGAGGATTCGGGTCTGCATTTTTGCCAGCGCAGGCGCGGGCGCGTCAGCGTGCGTCGGCGCGTGACGCCGGGCGCTGGCGACGGGCACGGAGGCGCCGGCGACGGTCGCCGACGCAAAGACGCGGACGCGAACGCCTGAGACGGACGTGACGTCAGCACGGCGACGCCGGTGGAATGACGCCAGTTGGCGCCAAATGGACATTATTTAAACCTGGTTCTGATGGAGATGCATTGCCTGGTTATTAGGTTATCTAACTGAAACCCTAGCATCTCTTCTCTTGTGATTTCCTGTTGTTGACCTTCGCCTGTTCCCGGATTACGATTTCTGCTGCCTGTCTCGACCCTTCGGCCTGTCTCTCCGTTTACGAACCTTGCTGCCTGCCTTTGACCTTGGACCTCCTGACCACGACTCCTAATCCTCTTGTACCTTTGCTAATCGTCTCATTGGCTACTCTCCACAACCCTGCTCCCTGTTCCACTCCAGGTGGGTAGCGGTTGTGTAAGGCGCTTGTGGGTTCACTATCTACGGCTCAAGCTCCTTCTACGACTGGATTATACTGGTAAGCTTGACAGTATAACCAGGCCAAAAAATGGATCCAGCTGAGGGAGCGTCTCCATTTGCCGTTTTGACCCAGCAGCTGTCCTCCCTTACGCAAGCAGTTCGGGAGTTGCAAAGTGGCTATTCACAGTTGCAGGAGCATATCAGAGCTCATCCGCCAGCTGTCCTTCCTTCCACGGCCGCTCCTCCTCCAGCTCCTACAGAGGTTCAGGTGATCACCTCGGAAATCTCCGAACCTAAAGTTGCCTTTCCGGAAAAGTTCGCTGGGGATCGGAAGGTGTTCCGGAACTTCAGGAGCAACTGTAAGTTATTATTTTCTCTTAAACCCCACACGTATCCCACTGAGCAAGTCCGGGTTGGGGTCATCATTTCTTTTCTCACGGGTGAACCACAGACCTGGGCGTTCCGCCTCATGGATCGCCAAAGTCCTGTACTAACCTCGGTGGATTCCTTTTTTGATGCAATGGCGGTTATCTTCGACGATCCTCACAGAGCCACTACTGCTGAGGCTGCCCTGCGCGCTCTGAAGCAAGGGGACCGTCCTGCGGAAGATTATACGCTGGAATTCCGGCAATGGGCGGATGATACGGAGTGGAACCCAGCTGCTTTAAAAAATCAGTTCCGTTTTGGACTTTCTTCTGAGCTAAAGAATGAGTTAGCTCGTACGGGCATCCCTGATAGCTTGGAAGATCTCATTCTCATCTCCATACAACTAGTTCGAAGGCTCAGGGAACGCCGGGAAGAAGAAAAGGCTGAGAAAGCAGGTCTTCTTCCTCAGACTTGGTTGTTACCATCCGCTCCTCCTCCTGTCCGAATGCCCTCCATAAGTTCTCTGGTTGCTTCTTCGTCCACCTTCAACGTGGTTCCAGAGCCCATGCAGATTGGTGCTATCAGGTCTGCATTAACACCTGAGGAGCGCATTAGACGTCGCAGACTTAAAGGACCAGTAACACTAAATTTTTTTTCCCCAAAATTCGTTAGTATAGAACGAAAAATAAACACCAAGGCAAATAAAACTTTTAAGTTGCAAAGCCTTTATTAAGAGATAACTTACCAAAACTCCACTTCCTGTCCTCTTCTAAAACGGCGAAAGGGCGACCATCCATGCAGCGGCGTTCAACTTCTCCTCCCTGGCTATTCTAGTGACAGTATGTGAAGAGGAGGCAGTGGTCCGCTCTGCAGCGCTTCCCCTATTCCCAGCAGTCGGACTTTGACTCCAGCCTTTGCTCCTCCGACGAGGAAGAAGAAGAGGAGGAGGGCAGCCTCTGCCTCTCCAGCGGCAAGTGCTGTCTGCAGAATGGTAGTAATAGTAAGCGGCAGGCGCACCGATCTGCTGAAGAATATCCACTTGTTCCCCGTCGATGTGCCCATCTGAGTGTGCCTGGGGCTGGCAGTCCCAGCTGCTGCAGAAGAAGCCGGCGATTTTAGACTCCGGTTGCTGCAGAATCCATGGATGAGGTGGGAGCGCTGAACCACTTGCTACCCGTCGATGCGCTACGATTGCGGGTAGGACTACAGTGCACAAGCGAAGTGAAGACGAACCAGCGCTACGTGGAAGAGCTGCGCACACTGAAGGCTTTCGATGCGGCTAAGTGCACTCTCCAAGTGCACAGTTCCTGCAAACCTTGGCTTTGCGTTCCGCACCCTCTTTGAGCCGGGAGTGCTACCGGCTCGTTTTTATTTTTACTAAATACACCGGCCACTGCTACCCGCAATCGTAGCGCATCGACGGGTAGCAAGTGGTTCAGCGCTCCCACCTCATCCATGGATTCTGCAGCAACCGGAGTCTAAAATCGCCGGCTTCTTCTGCAGCAGCTGGGACTGCCAGCCCCAGGCACACTCAGATGGGCACATCGACGGGGAACAAGTGGATATTCTTCAGCAGATCGGTGCGCCTGCCGCTTACTATTACTACCATTCTGCAGACAGCACTTGCCGCTGGAGAGGCAGAGGCTGCCCTCCTCCTCTTCTTCTTCCTCGTCGGAGGAGCAAAGGCTGGAGTCAAAGTCCGACTGCTGGGAATAGGGGAAGCGCTGCAGAGCGGACCACTGCCTCCTCTTCACATACTGTCACTAGAATAGCCAGGGAGGAGAAGTTGAACGCCGCTGCATGGATGGTCGCCCTTTCGCCGTTTTAGAAGAGGACAGGAAGTGGAGTTTTGGTAAGTTATCTCTTAATAAAGGCTTTGCAATTTAAAAGTTTTATTTGCCTTGGTGTTTATTTTTCGTTCTATACTAACGAATTTTGGGGAAAAAAAATTTAGTGTTACTGGTCCTTTAACCTCTGCCTCTATTGCGGACAAGCTGGTTATCTGCTTCGTGGTTGCCCGACCCGTCCAACAGGTAAGAGGATTTTTGAAAAAGACTTTTCTGGGTGTCATGTTCCTGTGCCTCTCCTGACTATCTCTTTGTCTTTACAGTGGGGAGACAAGAGGGTCGAACTCCAAGCAATCCTTGACTCTGGGGCAAGCGGTTGTTTCTTGGACAATAGAGTGGCGTTACAATTCCAGATCCCGCTCCAGTCTAAGAAGAACCCTATAGCTCTTCGTGTGGCAGATGGTTCTCTGATTACTTCTGGCCCTGCGGTGCAAGAGACTATCTCACTTTTCGTTTTGTTAAATAAAGGGCATGCTGAATTCATGAATTTCGATGTGGTTTCTTTTCCTTTGTTCCCTATCATCCTGGGATTACCGTGGTTGCAGAAACACAATCCGTCTATCAACTGGGCTACCGGTGAAGTAACTTTTCTTTCTAACTTTTGTCGTTCCCAATGCATCCTCCCTTCTAATGGTGTGTGCTCTTTATCTCCTGTCTCCGAGATCCAAAATCTTCTTCCTCAGGCATATTGGGAATTTTTGGACGTCTTCAATAAAAAAGGGGCCGAGAGGTTACCTCCTCATCGTATTTATGATTGTCCTATTAACCTTCTTCCAGGGGCTCAAATTCCTTTCGGACGAGTGTACCCATTATCTGAGTCTGAACTTTCGGAGCTTCGTTCTTATTTGGATGAAAATTTGGCTAAAGGATTCATTAGGCAGTCTTCTTCTCCAGCAGGAGCTGGAATTTTCTTCGTTGAAAAGAAGGATCATTCTTTAAGGCCGTGTATTGACTACCGGGATCTGAACAAAATTACAGTCAAGAATCGGTACCCACTTCCTCTCATTCCAGAACTCTTCCAACGTCTGGCTGAGGCTAAAATTTTTTCCAAATTGGATCTTCGGGGTGCATATAATCTAGTCAGAATAAGGGAAGGGGATGAATGGAAGACGGCCTTTCGCACTCGTTACGGACATTTTGAATATTTGGTCATGCCCTTTGGTCTTTGTAACGCCCCTGCAACTTTTCAGCACTTCGTCAATGATGTCTTCAGGGACTTTCTTGATATTTTCGTCATTATTTATTTAGATGACATTCTCATTTTTTCTAATTCTTTGGAAGAGCACAGGGTACATTTGAAGAAGGTCCTGACTCGCCTACGCACTCATCAGCTTAATGCCAAGATCGAAAAATGTGTGTTTGAACAAACCTCTGTAGATTTTTTGGGTTTCTTCATTTCTCCTCAGGGGATTCAGATGGACTCCAGGAAGATTTCTGCAATTCTTGATTGGCCGATTCCATCATCTAAAAAAGCTGTCCAACGTTTCATCGGTTTTGCAAATTTTTACAGGAAATTTATTAAGAACTTTTCTCAAGTCATTCTTCCAATCACTGAGCTGACTCGTAGTAATCAAAAGTTTTGTTGGTCATCTCAGGCTCAGGGGGCGTTTAAGAAACTGAAGAAACTTTTCACTTCTGGTCCAATTCTTCACCATCCAGATGTTTCTCTTCCTTTCACCTTGGAAGTTGATGCCTCGGAACTCGCAGTGGGCGCTGTCCTGTCGCAGAGAACTGGGGTTCAAGACGATCTTCATCCTGTTGCTTTTTTTTCCCGTAAATTGGCCAAAAGCGAGTGTAACTATGATGTAGCTGACCGTGAATTACTTGCTATTAAGCTGGCACTGGAAGAGTGGAGGTATCTTCTTGAAGGATCTAAACATCCGATTCTTATCTTTACAGATCATAGAAATCTGGAGTATCTACTTTCTGCTAAAAGGTTGAGACCTAGACAAGCAAGGTGGGCTTTGTTCTTCATGCGATTTAATTTTCATCTTACTTATCGACCAGGGTCAAAGAATGTTAAAGCAGATGCCTTATCCCGAATGTTCTCTCCTGAAGATGAGGTTCCTCTGGTTCCTGAGACGATTTTAAGCTCTGATAATTTCCTCTTGTTGCAGTCTACTTTGGTAGATGGAATTAAAGATGCATCTTTAAACGTTTCCGAATCGTCACTTGTTCCCAAGGATGGGTTTCTTCTTCATCAAGGCAAGATTTTTGTTCCTGAACAAATGCGTCTAGAGGTCCTTAAGAACATTCATGACTCCAAGCTGGCGGGTAGGGATGTAGCGAACTGACGATTTGGTGTTCGCGAACGCCGTTCGCGAACACCGGCAAAAAATGCGAACGTTCGCGAACTTCGAACACCCGCTAAAATCGTTCGATTCGAACGATCAAAGGATTTTAATCGTTCGATCGAACGATTTTCATTCGAATCGAACGATCGAAGCATTCGATCGAATGCTTTTCATTCGATCGAATGCTTACAATCGTTCGAACGAATGGAAATCGTTCGATTTTTAGCGGTTGAAGGAATTCGAATGGTCGAATGGTCGAACGATTTGTATTCGAATCGAACGCGAACGCAAAATGCGAACGTCGCGCGACGTTCGTGAACATTCGGCGGACGCGAACGGTCGAAGTTCGCCGGCGAACAGTTCGCTACATCCGTACTGGCGGGTCATCCAGGTGTCAAAAAGACTATCATTCTGGCCAAGAGATTGTTTTGGTGGCCTGGGATGGCTAAAGACTGTTTCAAGTTTGTCTCGTCATGTGAGGTTTGCACCAGATCCAAGGACTCTCATTCTAGACCTATTGGCCTTCTTCAACCTTTACCAGTGCCTTCTCGTCCATGGGGGTCAGTTTCTTTGGACTTTATTTCAGAGTTACCATTATCATTGCTGTTTTTGTTGACCGTCTAACTAAGATGGCTCATTTTAAGGCTTTACCAAGACTTCCTTCTGCCTCTGAGACTGCTGATACCTTTATTAAGGAAGTAGTAAGGCTCCATGGTCTTCCAGATGAGGTGGTGTCCGATCGAGGTCCACAGTTCACATCGCAGTTTTGGAAATCTTTGTGTGGAGCACTCAAGATTTCGGTGTCCTTGTCTTCCGCTTTTCATCCCCAATCCAATGGCCAGACCGAGCGAACCAACCAGACCCTGGAGCAGTATTTAAGATGTTATTCCTCGTACCTCCAAGATGACTGGGTTAATCTGCTTCCTCTTGCGGAGTTCGCTTACAACAATGCTCATCATTCTTCCATCCGACAATCCCCTTTCTTCGCAAACTATGGTCTTCATCCAGTCACCTTTCCCTCTGCCATTGTTTCTGATATTTTGGTTCCTGCAGTTAACTTTCTTATCTAATAATTTTCAGAAACTTCAAGAGAACATGAAGCGGGCTCAGCAAGGTTTCAAAGTTTATGCTGATCGAGGACGAAGAGGGGATCCAAAATTCAAGGTGGGTGACCTGGTGTGGTTGTCAACTGTTAACCTCAAGCTTTCCTGTCCCAGTAGGAAGTTGGGTCAACGGTTCTTGGGCCCTTTTCCCATCATTCGTCAAATCAATGCTGTGGCGTTCCAGCTTAAACTTCCGGCATCCTGGCACATTCATCCAGTATTTCATACAGTACTCTTGAAACCGGCCTCAACGTTTCGATTTCCTGGACGTACGGCTCCTCCTCCGCTTCCTGTCGTGGTGGATGGTCAGGAAGAATTCAAAGTTGAAGAGATCCTGGATTCCAGGTTGAGAGGTAAACGTCTTCAGTACCTAGTTAAGTGGAAAGGCTTTGGTCCGGAAGAGAATTCGTGGGACCCAGTGTCTAACATTCACGCCTCTGATTTGTTGGAAAAATTCCATGGAACCTATCCTGGTAAACCTTCTGGTGGTAGCGTCCTGAGGCCGCTCCTTGATGGGGGGCAATGTGAGGATTCGGGTCTGCGTTCTTGCCGGCGCAGGCGCAGGCGCGGGCACGTTAGCGCGCGTCGGCGCGTGACGCCGGGCGCTGGCGACAGTCACCGACGCAAAGACGCGGACGCGAGCGCCTGAGACGGACGTGACGTCAGCACGGCGACGCCGGCGGAATGACGCCAGTTGGCGCCAAATGGACATTATTTAAACCTGGTTCTGATGGAGATGCATTGCCTGGTTATTAGGTTATCTAACTGAAAACCTAGCATCTCTTGTGATTTCCTGTTGTTGACCTTCGCCTGTTCCCGGATTACGATTTCTGCTGCCTGTCTCGACCCTTCGGCCTGTCTCTCCGTTTACGAACCTTGCTGCCTGCCTTTGACCTCGGACCTCCTGACCACGACTCTGCCTAATCCTCTTGTACCTTTGCTAATCGTCTCATTGGCTACTCTCCACAACCCTGCTCCCTGTTCCACTCCAGGTGGGTAGCGGTTGTGTGAGGCGCTTGTGGGTTCACTATCTATGGCTCAAGCTCCTTCTACGACTGGATTATACTGGTAAGCTTGACAGGTTTGTGTCTGCAAGTGAAACCTCATATTAAAATGAGTCCTTACTAAAAATTCTTCCATTGCCACAATTCCACTGCACTTTTTCTACAACCGGAAGGGTACTTAAAGGAATTAAATTTAAATTGTGTAAAAGCTGCAGTGTCTCAAAGGCCAGTAATTGATAGCAAATAAAGTATACCGTAATAGTTATGTTGGTGCGTATGCCCCTGAGGAAGCGGTTTTCACTGCGAGCGTCGGGCAGCATAGGTGGACGGTGGGGGAGCAGCTTCCACCCGTTCCCAACGTAGGCAGGCAGAATTTACCACGGGGGGAAACTGGGAAAACAAAAAAAGGGTAGAATGAAAATACTAATGGCTGTTACTGATTTAGAATAGACCGCCACAATTAGCAGCTATTTCACTCCCTCGCTTACCATCCTATACGGTTTTTAATTTATTTGTTTTTAAGGCAATAGTCCTGCACTGCTTACACTGATTAATGGCAGTGGGTCTGTAGATTTACGGTTTGGAGCGCTGTGTGGGCACGGCCCAGTATATTTTTGTAATTTGGTTTTAAATAATATTTATTAAAGGCTATGTTTTAATAATTCCGTGACTTCATAGTGTGATTGAGCTTCAAGCACTTCTTATGAGTGCGCAATTAAAATTCGCAGTGCGCAATTAAAATTCGCAATGCAATAGCAGTTTAAGGAACAATATTACATTGCGAGATGTGGATTTTTAGTCTTATTGGTGCGAATTGTTTTGCTCTTTGCGACTTTTATTACTTTCCCCTGTCTCTGCGAACCAAATAAAAAAGATAAAGTCTAAATATTAATGGAAATGAATGTTTTTATTAGGAAAGATCATTGTATAGCATTAGACCTGCTTAATGTACAGGAAACATGCAAAAGTTGTAATTTGTTAGCACTATCCATGTTCCATTTAGAACATCAGTCCTATCTTTGCCCTGTAGCCATATCTCAGTCCATTAAGCTATATTGTTTAGCTAGCAGTAAATACTCCAGAAGAACATTTTTCTTGGATTAACTTCCAAATATTTTCTCACAACCTTGTAGAAAACGATTAACTTTTTATTTTTATTGCGTCTGTTTTACTGTTACACTGCAAGTGCAAGCAGTCATTGTCGGACCAGGGTTCCACTGGGGTTCCGGGCCCACCCAGTCATTAGCTGACACCAACAACCCACTCCCCCTTCTCATGCGTACCTTGTACTTATCCTCTATAGCTTCGATCGGTGGGAGGTCAGGTGGCAGCAACATTAGTTATTGGTGCAGAGAGGGTCTGGGTTGGCGGTGCCCAATGTTTTTTTTTCCTGGTGTCCTTCTGGCCCAGTTAGATACTATAAACAGTTGTATTTGATAGCACTGAGGACACACAATGACAACAACTTCAGGAGACACAGCCCACCTAGTCCTTATAGACTGCCTTTAGGCAGTAAGGACAGAGCCCTGATATGGACTGTCCCTCTTCCTAATGATGTGTAGTTAGGGGGAGACACCTACGAGTGTGACCTAACACAGACCATACTCAATTCAAAGAACAGTCTGCAGGTCTCTGTAGAAAGTTCCAAAGAGCAAAGTACAAAAAAGACCGGTTGGGGCTTTTTTTGCACTTTGCACACTGAATAGGGCATTGTTTATGACCTCTATAGTATTGCGTCCTCTTTACAACAGTAAATATTGAACTTTATGGTATAGTAGCAATACATGCTTGAACACACTTCAATTATATCTGTATTTTTATCTGTGTAGATAAAAGTATACATTGTACAGGTTGAGATATCAATGTCCAGCCAGGGTTATTTTGGGCTGGCTGGACACTGGGAAAAGCCCAGGCCTGCTCCCAAGTTATACATGACCCATTGAGAGGTGGTACCTGTGCCGGGGGTGGACTTGGGAGCAGGGCCGTTGGTGTCACAGCCCTGGTGAGCCCCTTTGGCCCTGGTCCAATGCTGGTTCCAACTTATTTTAAACTTGTTGCTCCCAGTGTCATCCCTGCCAATATAAAGAACTTTCAGTAAAAACTTGTATGTAAATATGTTGGCCATATATAAACAGAGAATAATAGTAATGACTGCATTCTGATAGAGATGTAGTATGCTGGGGTATCTACTTACAATCCTTTGAATCTGAGAGCAAAAGATGAGCAATATCTGTACATACCATTTTTTAACATGTCCAACTATTTCATTTGCTTCAGTCAGTTGTTGAGATCTGACTAAAAAACATCAAAACTACTACATGTTGCTGTTCATGTGTGCCAATTGGATTATAGTTTGTTGACATCGACCATATACTAAGAACTCAAAATATACGCTAAATATCTGTTTTCTCTTTACAAAGGTAAATATATAATGAAATGCTCTTTATGATTAAGAGAGGTAACATGTTCAAACAAATTGTTTAATTTCTTTCAGTGAAGCTCTTGTATACTGGCAGGTTAAGAATAAAACGGCAATCAATTTGCATAAAAACATTTTAGGGATTCATCATTGTAATGATGGTTCTTGGAGCATTAAATTAAAAAAAACAATAAACATTTTGCATCTTGTGCTTTGACTTATTGCACTGATATTTCTTAGTACTTTGTACTAACTGAAAAAGAGAATACCGCTGCCTTTTCAGGTAATGAGATTTTAGGTAGCTGCTTTTATTATTTTATGACATTACTGTTGTGATTAATCTATAGAAAAACATATGATTTCAATGGTATAAAATGCAGAAAAAAAAATCAAATTCCCAGATACACATTGTTCCTGTGGCACCTATCATTTGTCATTAAATAGAACTCTTCCCCTTACAGCATGAGATGAAGAAAGATCCAATATTGAACTTGCCTCGGGGTTCTGTCTTTAGAAATTCTGTCATATCAATATATGTTTTAGAAGTGAAAGTAGTGCTATTATTGATGGGTATCTGTGGATTTTCTCATAATAGAATTAAAAATATATATCATTGCTCGAGTCTTCTGTAGTGATTAAGCATCCCACGGGCACTGAATTCACCGCCGCCTTCTTGAAGGATGAAAATAAATAAATAAAGAATAGCTTTCACAATTTAAAAAAACCAAAGGTCATAAAATGATTGCGTATAGATCATTTATCCACAGCTAACAGAGCTTAACTAGGCTCAAGCAAACCTTTTGTCTTTGCCATTAACTTGGATCTTGCAAAACATAAACAAAAGTGCTTGCTATACAGGCTGCAGAACAAAGACAGGTTTAAATACCAAGTAGCAGAACAGCTCCATCTGCCATTAAACAAATGGTTATCAATGAGAGCAATAATTTCCCTTTTCCAAATTGCATTTGTGTATTCTGCAGACAGCAGAAAAGCTCCATCAATAATTTCCCTTTTTGCATTTGTGTTTTAAAATATTCTGCAGATAGATGCCTGTTTGCAAAAAATAAAAGAGAATGCATCTATCATAGGAAAGCATGTCACATTAAAGGGCATGTAAAGGCAAAAAAAATAAAATCCCATTTTTACTTTAATGAAAAAGAAACTTATCTCCAATATACTTTAATTAAAAAATGTGTACCGTTTTTATAAGAAACCTGACTGTATGCAGTGAAATTCTCCCTTCATTTACTGCTGTGGATAGGAATTGTCAGACGGTCCCTAACTGCTGAGCAGGGAAACAATCATACTTATGAACAGCAGGGGGAGTCCCCGCCTTACTTACCAGCCATGAAGAACTCAAGCAGCTTTGTTTATGACGATCCCTAAGCAGCCCAGACCACACTGAGCATGTGCACTTAGTCTTAGTCTTGCAAAGATGTTTAACAAAGTTACAAGATGGTGACCCCCTGTAGCCAACTTTGAAAGCATAAATTATTTGTTTGATTAGGCTTGTGGTGCAGTAAGTTCATGTTTATATTTAGTATACAAAATACAACATTTCTAGCCTTATTCTATTTTAGTCTTTACATGCCCTTTAAGCACATTGTTGTACCCTTGTTTTGACAATTCCTACCTTGGTAATAGCAGCTCTTCAATTACTAGAGACATAAAGGGTTTGTGTGCCTTTAAATTAACTTTTAGCATGGTGTATATAGCCCTCTTCTGCTATTGCATGAGATCTAGCACGCATTTACTTGCATGTGACGCTACGGGAGTCCTGTGCCTCCACTATATGGGAGAGCAGGTACAATGACGTGCCTCCACCCAGGGTGAGGGCATACTGAACTGTAATACCCTTCCCTGGGAAACTCCTCTCTGATCCACAATCAAACACAGGGATATGATTGAAAGTTTATTTGCAGAACACTGTAACTTTTAATAACTTGCAGACATGTGGATCTCTTTATAATGTCTCTTAGGTGACTGCTGTTGGTAGTCACACAATTATTAAGCAATTCCTTCCAACAAATAGTCATCCAGTATATACGTAAGTGTTCACAGCACCCCAGAATTCCCATTAAAGATGAATCTCACAGGGGTCCCTCACTCCAAGGATCTCTCTATCCCTGAGACTAATCACTTGAGTCCCTAACCTGGCATCCTTGCCATCGCAGGATACTAACCCTCCTGGTCTCCTCATCAGAGCATCTGGCTGCTCACTAAATAACTCCTGATCCTGTCTTTTACTCCTAGAGTGACTATAACAGAACTGCCCTTACACTTACTTCACCTATTCTGGAACCTTTCCTTGTTCCAGGCCCTCTGCAGCAACACTGTGCTTTCTCCAGCAAATGTGCAGCCCAAAGAGACTGAGCACATGGACCTTTCCCTTGTTTAAAATATAATAGTGACATCTACTGGCCAGTTGCTGAACTGCCAGCAGAGTCCTTTCACACAGGATAAAGGAAACAGCTTCCCTTCTACAACTGAGGACCCAATCTAGCTGACTAAGCTATGCCCAAAGGACCTAAAGGTTGGCAAAACCATTACACTCCTACATGTAGATGTGATATTCTGAGACAATTTGTAATATATATTTTTTTACTTGTAGTTTTTGAGTTATTTAGCTTTTTTTTCAATGCTCTCCAATATGAAATTTATGCAATCCAGTTGCTAGGGTCCAAATTACCCTAGCAACCATACATTGATTTGAATAAGAGACTAGAATATGAATAGGATAGGGTCTTATTGGAAAGTTGAGTAATAAAAAGTAGTAATAACAATACATTTGGGGGCAGATTTATCAAATGTCGAAGTGAATTTTCGAAGTAAAAAATGTATTTCTTGTTATTTTTTGTGTACTCCGACAATGGAATAGTCCAACTTTGATTTGAAGTTGAAAAAAACGTTGAAATTAGAATATCTAAATATATCATGTACTGTCTCTTTAAAACTTCGACTTCGGCCATTCGCCACCTAAAAGCTGCCGAAATGATGTTTTAACCTATGGGGGACCTCCTAGAACCTCTATGGAGGCAATTGATGGAGTTTGAGAGATCGAAGTTTTTTGGGGGAAAACTTTGAATTAAAGTAGATCGAAGGCGCTATTCCTTTGATCGTACAATTCGAATACGGACTACTTCGACCCCCAAAAACCTTCAACCTCTATTCGGTTGGTCTTTTTGTATTCAACGTTTTTTTAACTTCGACCCTTGATAAATATGCCCCTTGCAGTCTTACAGAGCAATGTTTTTAGTTGGGGTCAGTGACCCCCCCCCCTCATGTGAAGGCTGGAAAGAGTCAGAAGAGGAAGGCAAATAATTCAAAAATGATAAAACAATAAATAATGAAGACCAATTGAGAAGTTGCATAGAATTGGCCATTCTATAACATAGTTAACTTGATGGTGAACCAACCCTTTAACTATATGTTATCATGAGGATCACTCTGGTCTTTATCGTAACTTATCCCCATGTTCTGGATATAGAAGACAATGATACAGAATAATAATGATATGCCAAACCTGGTATCCACTAGTGGGTGCCATAACTTACTTTACTTTCTTCTTCCCCTCAACCGCACCAATAGTGTGTTATGAACATGGAGGTCAATCTGGCCCCAATTTATCTCCATTCCATAGCTTCCCTGAAGCAGTCTCTGATCTATTTGTGCCAGCTGAGTATATTTAAGTTACAGACACTCCTGACCAGATTGTTCCACGCTTATCCTTTGGCCTTGTTAAATACTTTTTTAAGAACTGTGCTCATTCCCTTATATCCCTCTTTGTTTGAAGCCATGTCATATTCCACTGACTTCCTGTTGCCATGTTCAAGAATCTTGTATTGCTCCTCTTTCATCCTGCATGTACATTCTTTTTGTACCAGTCACACAAGAAAAACTTAAAAAAAGGTAATGCATTAGGAGCTCAGCTACTAACTTGTACTGCTCACTAAAATAAAATCCAACAGAACACAAATCCACCAGTACACAAATCCAACAGAACACAGGCTATTCTAGAAGGAATATCATGTACCATACATCTTTGATACAGGGTACTTATTTACTGTAACAATTGAGATTCACTATATCTAACAACTTATTTTTTATATTTAAAAGTCAGTAATTCAATCAGTAAGACATTAGGGATCTTTGTTTTCATCCTCACAATTAATGAGCACCACTGTACTACATAATGGATAACTTGTGGTGTTTCTGTAACTAAAATGCCCTTTCGAAACCATCAAGATTAAGTATCATTATGCCAAAAGGGTAATGAACAAAGAGAATGAATGTTGTAATTCCAGCTTGCTTAATGTTCATTCCTTTTAATGTTACCAGCTGGGTATTTTGTAAAAGTTCTGAAGTTTTTTCCTTCTGTTCAAGATGCAGCTGTTTTTTTGTTTTTGTTTAAAGGGATTCTGTCATGATTTTTATGGTGTAGTTTTTATTTCTAAATTACATTGTTTACATTGCAAATAATTCACTCTACCATATAAAATGTCATTCCTCAATCAAGTGTATTATTTTTTGTATTTGAAGGAGTCGCAGAAGGATTTGGATTTTTACTATTGAGGGGGAAATTTACTAAGGTTTGAGTGAATTTTCTAAGTTAAAAAGTTCGAATTTCGAAGTAATTTTTTGGATACTTTGACCATCGAATAGGCTAGTATGACTTCGAATTCGATTCGAAGTAAAATCGTTCGAATATTTGACCATTCGATAATCGATACAGCAGTCTCTTCGACTTCAATACTTCGCCAAATTAAACCTGCCGAAGTGCTATGTTAGCCTATGGGGACCTTCTAGACCATTTTTCTAAGTCTTTACACATCGAAGTAAAATCGCTAAAATCTCTCAAATCGTTTGGACAATTTTACTTTGATTGTACGATGGCCAAATTCGGTGAAAAATACTTCGACTTCGATATTCGAAGTCGAAGTATTTCAATTCGAGGGTCGAATTTTGAAGTATCTATCACTTCAAAATTCGACCCTTGATAAATCTGCCTGAGTGTTATTCTTATATCTACCAGGTTATTTTGTGTCAGGTTACCTTCCCATTGTCCTGTTGATAGGCTGTTGTCATTGGCTAATCCTCCAACTGGACTAAATCATGAGTGGTACACACTGATGAGCGAAACTGACCTGTTTAGCTTTGATCAAAAATGGGTGAAACTACAAACATTTTCTGGAGTCAATGTGCAAATTGTCTTGCACCAAATGCATTGAAATACAATGGCAAATACATTAGCAATGCTTTTTTTCTCCGTGTTTTCTTGCACCACATGCATTTCAGTCAATGGACATGTTTTTTTCTGAGCCTTTTCTTGTACCAAATGCATTGGAGTAAATGGATAGTGTGTCGTTTCTCACACCAAATGCATTGGAGTCAACGGATATTTTTTTCTCGCATTTCTTTCCTGGCAAATACAGCAATTTTTTGCCCATGAAACAAGGCACAAAACAAAACTGTGGAAAATGTGGAAAAAACGTGAA
This sequence comes from Xenopus laevis, assembly GCF_017654675.1. Classification (NCBI taxonomy): domain Eukaryota; kingdom Metazoa; phylum Chordata; class Amphibia; order Anura; family Pipidae; genus Xenopus; species Xenopus laevis. The sequence continues at coordinate 114,352,352 of NC_054381.1, read as the reverse complement.
CATCCCTAGTGGTATACCATAATGTTTTGGTGTCTTTTTCATAGATAAATACATGATTCAAAAAATATCTGTAGGCTTCACAAGGCTTCCTTCAGAAATTATGGGGCTCCACAATGATGCTTTTACTACTCCTTGTTACACTCAAACCTAAACCTAATCTGACCCAAACTATGCTCATTTCCTGATATGCTCTACAATGAACTTTTGGAGTCCCTCTTCAACAGCAGATGAGGGTATCCCACATCACTTTAATTGTTCAGTTGTTCAGTCCTGTTCAAAGCACTTGACTCAATATTGAGGGCTTTCATCTGGACAGGGAGATTAGTTTGGATTAACATTAAAACTGTGCATGGGGGGGCGTGGCCTGGACGCTGAATAAGATGGCGGCGTAAACCACTAGCTCCTCCGCTAAGGCCCGCTAAAAGCGTACATGAGCACCCTAATTCCAGCTTCAAACACTCCCTGAGATCCCCGCAAGCACTACAAAGTACTCTGCTACCTGCTATTGCTGTCCACCGGCAGTCTGCGCAGAACTAAGAGGCGAAAGCTGGGGACGCACCTTCTCGCTCAGCAGTGAGGAAGGGGATAACGGCGGAGAGTGGTGAGATCCCCGGTTCACGTTGAGGTTCTGTGGACTTTGACCCGGAGGTTAGTGGAGTCGCTGACTTGTTTGCGACCACGGCCCTGTTCCGACCTTGGCCCTGCAGCCGTTCGTCGCGCACGTTTTACGGTCTTGGATTTACTGCTCCTGAGCGAGCCTTCAGGCCACAGACCTATTGCGCACTTACCAGGTGCGTGTCAGACCCCTTCAAGTCTCCCGAACCGCTGGCTTGCCTGGCATTGTGGCTCCCTCGGTCCAACGCAACTGTTAAGGGGCACCATGGCGCTATAAGTCACCAACGTTGTGCATAACAGGCCTGCAGCGCGCCCATTTTGGACACAACTACTCACCCTCCGCCATTGTAGGAGTGGGGACACTCTGTAAGGGGATTCACCCTCATACCCCCAAGGCATAAGCTGGCATTTTATCCCCTATATTAGGGGCTCTGTCTGCTGTTTCGCACCACGCAACTAGAAGGCATACCTGCATACAGGGGAACGACAGGACTGTTTATTGAGGCGGGGGTCCTGCTCCCAGAACCCCACTGCTCCACCAAGCTACCTTGCCCACCAGACGACAGTCCCTACCGAGGACCGGGCGACTTCGGAGGTCGGTTGTAGAGGGAACCCGTTCTCAGCACGTGCTTACCAAATCGCCCCCAGGGCAAAAACAAACCATTGCACTGCTATATGCTGACTGGTAGCGGGTCTTTGACCACTTCCGGACATCCCTGTCGTGCTGCTGACCAGCTCGGAGACTGACAGCAATTTTGAGGGCCCTCAAAGGTTCTAAAGTCCTAACTTCTTGAGAAATCTACTCTTCACCTGTGAGACTTACTCCCCACCGTAGAACATTTTCGCTACCTCTCGGATTTAACCAACATGACAGGTGGTAGGCAGAAGTCCACAAATACTCCTGCTGAGGGGACTTCGGACTTTTTCAAAAGCAGATCTGCCACTGCGAAAGCTGCAAAAAATACAAACCCCACCATGGAACAGGAGTCAGAAGCCCCATGCACCAAGAAAGATATAAACGAACTCAAATCTCTCCTACTTTGCTTCAAGGACGAAATACAAAATGACATAAGGAACTCCCTGGCTGAGGTCAAAACGGAACTTACTGCAGTGGATCATAGGGTCCTACAGCTAGAGCAGACTCAAGACTCCATCCAGGAGTCCGCTGCTAACATGGAAGTTTTGATCCAGGATCTCCAAACTCAAGTAAGAGACCTCCAGGAAGCACATGAAGATCTGGAGAATCGCACCAGACGAAATAATTTACGTCTTAGAGATATTCCTGAATCTGTGCATATCGACACCTTTCTACCCAAATTTTTCAAGGCGCTAGCTCCTGGCATAGAGGACAAATTTTTATTACTGGACAGAGCGCACAGGGCACTTCGGGCTAGGCCTAAACCTAATATGCCTCCCAGGGATGTGATTGTACGTTTTCATTTTTTTCAGACCAAGGAGACAGTCCTGAGAGCATCTCGAACAGCTCAGGTAGAGCTTGACGGGATATACCCTAAAATCTATGCTGATCTGGCCTCGTCGACTTTGCAGAAAAGGAAGGACCTCAAACCCTTAACAGATGTCCTTCGACAGAGAAACATCCCCTATAGGTGGGGCTTTCCTTTCAAGCTCTCGTATCAACAAAACGGCTTGACATATACTGTCAGACATCCCAACGACATTGAGGATGCACTCCACTACCTCCAGGAACCACCTGAGGCTCCCTTGGAAGCAGCGACTTCAGATCCACCGGAAGAGGTTCAAATGGCTTGATCTGTTGTATATCAGATATGGACATTACAACCACTCACACAGCACTATGGCAGCCCGGTTTCTGAATGAGATCTGACACTTCCGACTTGATCTATACCCTACATTGTACACTGTTACACAGGGGTCTGTGCCTAATACCAGAGGAACTTTTTGATTTGGAGGTCTTCTACTGTACACAAGCTGGACAATCGATCCTCAGCCCTGCTAAGTTGATTGACACAACATGATCAGAAGGATGGACCTCATTCTGTATATCGTTTGAGCTGAGTTATAGTTAAATTGCAGTTAGTCAATACTTTAACCTATCTAAACGGGGTTTTAAGTCCATGGATCTGGGAATATGTGTAACCTATGATTCTGTATTAGGAATTTTCCAATATATATATAGTTGGCGGGCTGGACGGACAAGCTTTATCTTATAGGCTCTGATCCGTGACCCCCCGCATTTGAAGGTTTTCCCAGTGGGGTGCGATAGAATTGCCCCCCCTCTTGGAATCCCTAAGTAGTCTCCAATTTAACGGGACTACATTATTTGTGTTTATTTTTTCTTTTTCTTTTTAGTTAGTTTTATATGTTTATTCTGTGGACTCACATACCGTGACGAACTTCACGTTATCTTATCTAGATTTTGAACTTATTTGCTTGTCCCACTGTCTATCCCCGTCCTCGCTATCTCTTTCGTTAAACTTTTCTATACTTTACTCTCTTCTTAAGCAGGTCTCCTTGAATACTACCCAGGCTGACATAGTGGCAACGATGGTGGGCCCACGGCCCGCTCCAGGCACTCATCCCTTCGATTTAAAGGTAGGCTCCCACAATGTTAATGGACTGAATGTTCCGCAAAAACGTACAATGGCCTTTTCAGATTATGCCAAACAGAAAATTGATATCTTGCTGCTGCAGGAGACGCACTTTAGCAAATCCTCTATGCCCAAATATATTTCAAAACACTACCCACAGGTATACCTAGCCAGCTCTTCAACTAAGACCAAAGGAGTAGCTATCCTAATGGCCAAGAATGTGAAATTCCTACTCAAACAGCAATTTCTGGACCCAGATGGTCTTTATGTAATATTGACAGGCCTCCTACAAAACCATCTTACCACGTTAGCATCGGTCTATGCCCCTAATTCCTCCAAACAAGCTTTCTTTAAAAAGTTTTTCAACAAACTAGCACAGCTTTCGGAGGGTAGATTGATTGTAGGGGGTGATTTTAATACAACGTTGAATAACAATCTGGACAGGTCCCGGGGTGTGCAGGCGGGTACAACCCCCACTACTCAAATTCGTGACTCCACATACTTTACACGGTGTGTCTCACTGCAGAACACTTAGTGGATGTCTGGAGGGAGAAACATCCAATTGATAGGGATTATTCATATTACTCCTCCGTCCATGCCTCCTACTCCAGAATTGACTTCATTTTCACTAAAGCCACACTTGTGGACTACGTATGTACTGCTACGATTCATGATATTACTGGTCTGATCATGGCATGGTGGAAACTGTTTTCGCCAATTGGGATGCGGTGAGGGGGCATGGATGTTGGAGACTGAATGAGTCCCTGCTATTGGACAAAGTGATTTGCGCTGAGGTCTCCACTTCATTGAGGGATTATTTCATTGCGAATACCCTAGAGGATACCTCAGTTGCGGTCAGATGGGATGCCCATAAAGCTGTGATCCGGGGGATACTCATTAAACATGCTGCAATATGGAAAAAAAGTAGGGAGGCGAAAACCCAGCAACTCTCACAGAGGCTGCACGATTTAGCTATCGTCCATAAACAGAATCCGTCCCCCAACTCTTACAAGGACATTCAGGACACAAGAACTCAACTGATTCAAGTCCTCTCCGATAAGGCGGCCTACGCTATGAGAAAGACTAAACACTTGTACTACGAATATGCGAATAAACCACACACGTTGCTAGCCCGCAAACTGAAGGCTCTACACACCTCTCAGGCCATACATGCAATACGCACCCCTACAGGGACGATAACTAGGGATACTAAGCAAATACTCCACACATTCCGGGCTTTTTACACAGACTTATATACTGCAGATAAAGCTCCTAGGGCGTCCCAAGCACTAGAGTCGGATATCGTGAAGCAATGGATCCCCCCCACCATCACAAAAGAGGATAGAGAGCTGTTAGCAGAACCAATAACCAGGGAGGAGATAGAGAGGGTGATTAAAGACTCCAAATCTGGCAAAGCACCTGGCCCAGACGGCTACACGACTAAATATTATAAGTCCTTTGTAACTCAGCTGACCCCATTCTTGAGAGAGCTTTTCCAATCTTTCCTTGAAGGCTCTCCCCCGACGCAACACATGCAGACAGCCACCTTAGTTATGATACTAAAACCTGGTAAAGACCCAGTCAATTGCGACAGCTACAGACCTATATCGCTTATCAATACCGACATTAAATTGTTTGCGAAAATACTGGCTATCAGGTTATCTATAATTCTTCCCCATCTTATACACCACGATCAAGTGGGTTTCGTACCTGGTCGCCAAGCAGCAGACAACATTCGTAAAACGATAGACCTGATTTGTCGTGCACCTAAACAAAACGCCTCCTCCTTGCTTTTGTCGTTAGATGCACAAAAAGCGTTTGACAGATTGGACTGGAGATATATGTTTGCGGTGCTCAGCAAACTGCAGATTCCGACACCATTCCTCACAGGGATTAAACAGCTTTACACCACGCCTTCAGCTCAGGTCCTTAGCATGGGACTTCTCTCTGACCGTTTTGCCATCACAGGAGGGACTCGCCAGGGTTGCCCCATGTCTCCCCTGATATTTGCTCTATCCCTAGAACCATTAGCTCACGCCATTAGACATAACCCCAATATTAAGGGCATACGAACCGGAGAAATGGAACATAAAATCAGCCTTTTTGCCGATGATATCATCCTTACGTTGACAGCCCCCCAAACCACGCTTCCAAATTTATTACAAACTCTAACTCAGTTCCAACTCATTTCGGGATACAAAATAAACCCTACCAAATCACACGCATTGCCACTTCATATGTCCAAGCCAGAACTTAAATTATTACAACTTAACTTTGACTATAGGTGGGAGACAGACTCATTGGAGTATCTCGGAGTATACCTTACTCCTTCCTATGACACCCTGTACAAGGCTAATTACCCAAAACTACTTGATAATCTAAAGAGAGATCTGGACAAATGGCATTCGTATCACCTCTCCTGGTTTGGTAGGATAGCGGCCATTAAAATGACGCTATTACCTAGGATACTATACCTCTTTAGAACATTACCAATACACTTCCCCGAATCAGTAGCTTCCTCACTTCAAAAAGCTGTATCGAACTTCATATGGGAGGGCAAGAAGCCCAGAATTAAGGCCGCTATCATGACAAAACCGAAATCATTGGGAGGCTTGGGAGTACCCCATCTCTACAGATATTACCTTGCAAGTAGGTTGGAAGCAATGGTACATATTCATGCACCAACTGAGGAACCCTGGCAATCCATCGAAAATCACTATTCAGCCCCACTACAACTCGCCCATTTATTTTGGATCCCTAAAACAGCTAGGGTCTCCCTCCCACACCTCCTCCCCCCGTCACTGCAAGCATTAGATCTTTGGGACTCTATAGCGTTCAGGATGAAACTAAGCAACACTACCACACAATACAGAACTATTTTTAACAATAAAGACTTCCCCCCGGGTAGCACTCCCATAGAGTTTCGAATATGGATATCTGCGAATCTGACAACCTTATTAGATTTCGTCACTGGTGGGACTGTTAAATCTTTTCAACAACTTAGGGAAGAATATAGTATTCCCCATGCGCAATTCTATTGCTATTTGCAGATTCGGCACTACGTGATTACTGCTCGCAAATCCCAAACGTCTTCCACCCTTACATATTTTGAAAAGCTGTGTCGCAACCACTCATACCCAACACACCTTATCTCACTTCTGTATATGAGCCTCGCGACTGACAACACAGATACACGTCAGCCTTACATGCAAAAGTGGGAAGAGGATTTAGACCTTGCAATTTCTGAAAAGTCCTGGTCAGAAATCTGGGACACGGCCAAACGAACTTCAATATGCGCAGCCTCTAGTGAGAGGGCTTATAAAATAATATTTCGTTGGTACTACACCCCTACACGCATTGCTACACTAAGCGGTAACCCGGATCACTCGCAATGCTTTAGAGGCTGTGGAGAGAGGGGTTCCTTCCTGCACACCTGGTGGACCTGTGCAGTTGCTCAGGTATTTTGGAAGATGGTGGCAACTTTGCTCTCTGAAGTTCTACATTGCGTTATACAGCCCTCCCCACACACTTTTCTCTTGGGAATGAAGATAAGGCCATACGCTTGAAACAAACACGTATATTAGCCACTCATATTCTGACAGCAGGAAGATCATTATTGGCAGCAAATTGGAAGAGGCCTACACTTCCGAGCTTACAAATTCTTATATCAAAGGTGAATTGGATTAGGGTGATGGAATCCATACGGAACAGACTTCAGGATAGAAGCTATGCGGGGGAACTGGAGTGGTACCCGTGGGCTCAACATCTGGAGACTTTGCAACTTCGAGGTATCGTGCAATAATCTGACTTTCCTACCTTCCTAGATCTAGTCAGACCTGTCTATCTACTACTTTCCTTTTTCTTTTTCTTTTTCTCTGTTTTCCTTTATACTAAACTCCTTTCATTTCCATGAGGATTCATTTTCTCGTTATTGCAATATTCATTTTCATGATATGGTACATATATGTTGATTGAGCTAATTGAACAGTTATATTCTGTTCTGAAGCAGCTGATACTGTCACTTGAATACTCTCTTGCATCATTGCTGTACCTGTTATCTTTATTTGGAAATGAAGGTCAATAAAAATTTCAAATTTCAAAAAAAAAAAAACTGTGCATGGTTGACTAGCCCTTCCTATATTTAAAGAGCTTGGCATTTATCTAGGCAGTAAAACTATGTAGATTTGGAAGTAAAGCCTTGCAGGCTCCAATTACATGAGGTGGGCTAGTGCATACTAGCTATCATACCTACATCAATACCTTTCCTTGAACATATTCTTGCCAGCCAGTTACTATATGTGTACTAGTGGTTCTCTTGAGAGGACAATCCAGTGGTGATCCAAGAACCCCAAGTTACCCCATTTCAGAAACAGCTAGGCTTCCATATGTCACTTCTTTATTACAAAATTACAATGCCCATGAAAATGGTACTACAGATTTTTCAGAGGTCCCTCAAAATGGCTCAGGATGGGTTTAAAATGTGCCCTTTGTGGGAGAATAGATATTACCTGAGCTAAAGGTCAACGCATGGGTGGAAAGTGGCATAAATATTCTTGGCAACATTGTGAATAATGGAGTATTTAAACTATTAAAGAAGAACTACACCATAGTAAAATGCTAATATGCCATGTTTTATATACTGAATCAGCTTAAAGGTTCAGCCTGTCTATAGTGGTAATGATCTAGGCCTTTCAAGTTGACACAGGAGTTTCCCATTTTGGAATTTGTTAGGAGTGTCTGCAACATGCACATGCTCAGTTTGCTTTGAGCAGCTTTTGAGAAGCTAACTAAGTTTAGGGGCTTAGGAAGCTTAGGGGTCGTCACAAATTATTTTTATAAGATTTGTCATACAAGCTGATGCTGTAGGTCTGATAATTAAATTTTTCTGCAAATTGTGTCTGATTTTTTTACTAACCATTGCTATATTTTAGATATATATTCAGTATATTGTGCATCGATTCCAAAGCTCAGTAAGTAACAGAGCATGTGCAGTGAATCGACAGAAAAGAAGATGGGGAGCTGGGCACACAATGCGTAGGCTGATCTGCACGAACATTGCCGCTGTATTACATTTGCTACAATAAAGCTGTTTATGAATGAAGAGTTTCCATCTCTGAAATCACTCCGGCTGAGCGTCCATGCGCTGAACTCATTTTGTGCTTTGTTACAACATTTCTGCCCTACTTTTTCCTTTATATGTGCTTAAACATGCATTTCTGTGTTTGTTCAGAATTATCTTTACATACTTTCAATAAAATCAAGCATTCTTGTCACCATTCCCAAGTCGACCAGTCTTATTAAATGGAATTCATATTGGAAGTATGTCTGTTTTGGCCTGATCTTTTTTAAAGTCATGGTTTATGTTAATTTAATAATAAAAACAAGCACAAACTGCCACATAAAAAGGTTAAGTAGATGTAAGTGTAGCAATATCCCTGAACCTGATGATAATATGTCAATATGTCAGACAAAGTCATTCTATTTTAAAGTAGAGTAGATGGAAAGTATAATGTTTTCAAATTGGGCTCAATTACTTAAGGTGGACAAGGTGCAAAGTGCAAATAACTGGTGCTTAATGCAATGCTATTTGTGCCCCTTTGTGTTCACTTGCCACTGTCGGAAAAATTGTTGTTTGCACAATTCCAGGGGCATAAAGATTTGCATCTGATTATCTGAGTTAATGGCACCTAAACAAATGGGCATCCATATGCACTCCCTTTGCCAGCTCCTAGAAGGAGCACCTGTTGTGCCTTGGCCAGGAGTGCACCCATTAGCCCATAAAGCAATAATACTGGACATTGACAAATTACAGTGTGGTTTTGGGCTCATATTTTGGTTTCAAAGAAAGCAACTACATTAAGAAAAAGATTGGAGGGTCTCGAATATGAAAATCCGCTGCTCAGTTCAGGTTTGTGTACATTAAAGAACAGTGTAAGTTGTTTAAACATTGTTGGAAGACCTGTTGACTATAAGGGGCCCATAATGGAAAGAAATCAAAATCAAAAATTGAAATTTGAATAGGAATTGTCCTAGTGGCATTTGTATTTTGGGGGGGGGGGGGTTGTTCAGCATCATTTTCTGTTCGTACTGTTTTTTATTCAGATCTTTTAATTAATTCCATGGTGTTTATGGTTTAGGTAAAGGGAGTTTGGTCATGGTTTAAAAAACCACGGAAATGAGACTGTTGATAAATAGGAAATAGGCCTCCACGAGTTCAGCCTTTAATTGCTATAAAAGATGTGCACACCCGCACAGTAAAGCAATAGTGTTTCTGTGTATTGCAGTGGCTTCAGTACAGGCATGAAGCAATGGTACAGCATGAGAACCTGAATATATACCATGTGATGGATTACCATATTTGTGTTGTTGTTGGCACCTTTTGCATTATTATTCATTTGTAGAAGATTTTGGGCATATGTTTGCAGCCTGTTACATAATTGTTTTGCTACTGACAAGCCAACAAAATTCACTGAATATATTAATCTTGCTGAATCATTGATCTCATCTGTACAAAAGAGCAGTTTGCTAAATGGATGTCTTTAAAGGAGAACTAAAGCCTAACTAAAGAAGTAGCTAGAAATGTTGTGAATTATGTTTTGGGCTTCTGTACCAGCCCAAGGCAACCACAATCCTTTAGCAGTGAAGATTAGTACCCAGTGACGTAACAAGGTGGGGGTGAGCCCTGGTGCGGGCTTGCCCCCCACCCCTCTGTGATGATTTTCTTTGTGGCTGGGGGTCCTGCAGGGGTGCGGACCCTGGTCCAATCGCACCCCCTGCTCCCCCGGTTGTTACGCCACTTTTAGTACCTCTAAAGATGCCCCTGTAGCTCCCCATCTTCTTTTCTGCTGGTTCACTGCACATGCTCTGTGCTGCTGTCACTGACTGAGCTTAGGGGCAGACTCAAAATATACAGTACACATAAAATATAAATGTCACAATGTAATTTTTAGTAATTTTCTGCTTGATAATTTGCAACAACCCCTAGGGTTAGCTAACAGCTGCTCAGGGCCCACTGACATTTTCCAAGATGGTGACCCCCTGTGAGAAGTTTGAAGTCCTGGATCATTGCTTTTGGTCATATTCATTTTAGGGTTTAGTTCTCCTTTAAGAAATTTCAAGCAATCCAATGACAGACACTGTAGAAGTATAGTATAGACACACTAATGCAAGAGGCAATGGAAGAAAATCCACTTAAAGAATAACACAGTATACTGTGACTTTTAGGCGGAGAAGGCTATATTTCATGTAATCTATTTAGCTAAAGGTTATTTCGTATGATGCTGTATTGTTTATAGCTTCTGCTGCTACTGTTAATGATGGGAGGTGTGAAAAAAAAGATTATGATGTTGTTCATCTTTCTTAAACTTTCTCGATGTGTAAATATATAGAAGGTGAATAAGGGTGTGCTTACTGTATTAGATAAAATCAAGTTATTTTTATATAAAATTCATATTCCCCTTCTATTTTGCTGTGGGTAACAGTAGCTCCCAAGAGTGTGTGATCACATATGTTGCTAGGCAATAGCAATGAATGGCAGGATTGAGCACGTGCACGGCATTGAGCTATAAGGATGTTTAAACTGCAACAAAGAAACACTCTAGGCTACTAGAATTATAAACAGATATCTGTCTCATAAATGTATCTGTTTGGCACCACAGGTCAGCTCTATTCCTTAGTTTTAGGACAGAGATTTTCACCAAGCAATGCCACTAGAACATACATTACTTCCATATCATACATGTAAATGTTGCCCTTAAAATATAAAGCATTTGTCAATGTAATGGTGACAATGCCTTAAAGTCTTTGATAAGAAATATCCTATTTCAGCATTACAAATACATTCACACACAAAATGAATGTAATTTATAGTAGTTATGCATATATAACACAAATACACCCACATGTATACAGGTATATCTTGTATAATAACCCTCTCCAAACCATATTACAATAACTAGCAAGATTCATTATAGGGCTATGAATCTTAAATATAACGATAGAAGAAACACATATCCATTTCATGTAGGTAAAGAGAAAAGATTCATTGGTATGCCAGACACAAACTGGCAATTGGTAGGGATTATTTGTCCTTATTGTGCTCTTAAATTACATCGGAAGTAAGAGATTAATTATTTTAATACTGCAGTCCTGCATTAGATTTGTTCCATAAGCACCTGTAATTAAGGCTTTAGCTGACAACCTTATAAAGTGATCCATATTTCAAGGCAGAATCGACAATCTACAGCACACACATCTAAATAAATTAACCATGTTGCCTGTGAATTGAAAATCATTTGTTCTGGTTTTGTTCTAGCTGCCAGAATGGGTAGGAAAAATCCTGAAGCATCTAATGGGACCTGTGTAACAAACCAGGTCTATGTAGACATAGAGATTTTGCTGGAAAGGGAACTTTCCCTAATTCTTAATCATAAGGGGTTTGTTAGAGAGAATCTTCACCTGCTCTTCTACACTATGGGGCACATTTACTTGGTTCGAGTGAAGGAATACAATAAAAAATACTTTGGGGCCAATTCATTAACTTCGAGTGAAGGAATAGAAGAAAAAAAACTTCGAATTTCAAAGTGTTTTTTTGGCTATTTCGACCATCAAATGGGCTGCTTCGACCTTCGACTCCGACTTCGACTTCGAATCGAAGGATTCAAAATAAAAATCGTTTGACCATTCGATATCGAAGGTTAATTAACCCTCGATATTCAACCCTTGATGAATTTGCCCCTTTGAATTTGGAAGTATTTTTTTGGCTACTTCAAAGATCGAATTGGCTACTTCGACCTTTGACTATGACTTCAACTTCAAATCGAACGATTTGAACTAAAAATCGTTCGTTAGAACGATTTTTCCTTTGATCATACGAACTAAGGAAATGCAGTAAATCCTTCGACTTCGTAATTTGAAGCCGAAGGATTTTACATCGACGGTCGAATATCAAGGGTTAATTAACCCTCGATATTCGACCCTGAGTAAATTTGCCCCTATGTGCATTGTGTTTTATTTGTTAGCATACTTTGAGATTCTTTTATTAAAGGGGTAACATACGCCAGGTTTTAACATAAGTGTTTTGCCTATTGTTTTAATCATTAAAAATCTATGGTTTTTGATATGTATTGTGCTAAACAGGACTTATATGTGAAACCAACCAATAAAAACACCTTATTACGTTTTAAGTAGTGTAATCCTCCTCATACTACCTAAGTCTCAGTTTACATGGGTGAAGTGCATTGTGGATGAGATGACAGCTAGAATTCTGGTGATGTCATATCAAAAAAACAAAACCGTGGACTCCTTTCTAGTCAGATCTGACTTAGGGAGTAGCAATAAAGCACAGCAGGTCTTGAGGTCAGTAAAAAAGGGAACCTTCTGCAATTGTTGTTCCAACTGTCAGCGAGAAGCAGTGGCTTGTCACTTTATTAAGACATGGAGTTCACCAACTAAAATATCAGGTGGCTGATGGGGTGCCAAAATTACATCATGGAAGGGATAGAATAAAAGAATTACTCAAAAAGGAAGCCAGGTGGATACCATTATTAGGTGCCCTTACAACATTTGGTTTGAATAGGGAATATGAACTGATAATCTAATTATCAACCCCACAAGGACCAAAGATGTAGATTAAATTCTCCCTGTGTGCCCAGTTTAGCTCAAGAAATAACAAAAAACATAGATTTTTTGTAATTAAATCAATAGGGAAATAGTAAGTTCAGCATAAGCCCTATTCCTTGAAAATATGTATATTGTCCCTTCAAGTCTGAAATTAGACTATACAAAATTTGAAGGCTACGTATATCCTGAATTGGACTAATATAGCCAAATCATTCATGGAGAAGAATCTAGAAGAGTTTTTTAAAGGGGTGGTTCACCTTTAAGTAACTTTTAGTATGATGTAGAGAGTGATATTCTGAGACAATAATTGCAATTGGTTTTCAATTTTTATTATATTTTGTTTTTGAGTTATTTAGCTTTTAAATCAGCATTTCTCTAGTTTGCAATATCAGCAATCTGGTTGCTATGGTCCAAACTACCCTAGCAATAATGTATTGATTTGAACAAGAGACTGGAATATGAATAGGCCTGAATAGAAACATGAGTAAGAAAAAGTAACAAGACATTTGCAGCCTTATTGAGCATTTGTTTTTAGATGGATTCAGTGATCCCCTTTTGAAAGCTGTAGAGTGTCAGAAGAAGGCAAATAATTAAAAAACTATAAAAATATATATATATATAATGAAGGCCAAGTGAAAAGTTGCTTAGAATTAGCATGTTCTATAACATACTAAAAGTTAACTTAAAGATGAAGTACCCCTTTAATAGTAAAGATAGCTATAGAAAGCAACCCCACCAGCAACAGTTGCCTAGCAACCAGCTGTTCAGCGATCTCGGTGCAGCAGGAATTGACACAGCAGCTAGTGAGTGGCTAGCAGGAAGAGGAAGTCACAGATACTGGCAAAAGTAGAAAGCCTGGCATAGAGGACCACATGGTGGACAGACAAAGAGATCAGAAAGCTGCCGGTGGGCCCAGAGAGTTGAGAAGCTCCACCAAAAGCAGACATTTAGATCAGGCTGGCACAGAGAAGCCAGATAGTGTGCCTGGAGGGACAGAGAGTGTGAAAGGAATCCAGACTGGAGGAGAAACCAGCAGGATCTTGAGCATTCAAAGGGACTGGTAGTCACACTGTATGTCTGAATGTGCTGGACTCGACTGAAGAGACACTGTAAAGAATCCAAATAGGATTTGGAGTGAGTATTGAAATTTAAAGTGACAGCATATTAAAGGAGTGCTTGAAGAATAGTATTTTTTCGCCAGAAAATTCTCATGTGGCGGGACATATACCAAAATACTTTTTTTTTTTACCCATCATTCTTTGCTGACAGGAGAGACATCTGTAGCTATTGCTGACAGTATGTTTTGGCTTATGCTTCTATCTGCTGCAGTTTCAGCTCAGAGTCGTATTATTGGCAGTGGGTATCACAGTCCAAGGATTCGTCAGCTTCTACGCTCATTTGGTTACATTGTGATTGGCTACATTAAACTGTGCATTTCTATGAAGCAAAGAGATTGACTGGTATCATTTCTTGTTCATATGATTCTATTGGCAGAAGGGTTTATATGATGCATACATGTTTGATTGGTGTTACTCTGGTAATGTTGTTGGATGGTATTGTCATCAGTCAATAAAGTTTATGAGTTTTGAAGATGCATTTCTGGCCATAGATATCACAGTAAAAATTGCCATAATAACCACCATAAAACAAGACTATTTTATAGCATAAGTATTCGTAAAAACGTAATTTGTCGCCAGAAAATTTGCAACTTGCTAAAATTACCACTAAGGTAAGCTGGTTCATTAAAGTAGTTACCGCAAGTGATCGCAATGACTCACTGTTTAGTAAACTTGGCCGAAAAATATTCGCAGCGAAAACATGCGGAAACTTAAAGTCAAATTTACCGCACTTTAGTTAACAGACCCCTTCACCAGTTATTTAGACAGATTGTGCAAGCTAGTAAGTTAGTGAGGCCGGTTAGAAGTGCTGCAAGTATTAGTTGCCCATTTATTTTATATATATATTTATTCAGTTTAACCAATAGTGTGTGTGTATTATTACTGTATTCTTAGTGGGGCCACCCGTATGTGCATTCTAGGTGGAGGCATTGCGCTAGTAAGTACCAGGTACCCAGTCTCTCCCAATACCACTGCGGAGTGGCTCAGGTTTGTCCCATGCCATCAGGTAAGCTCCACATGTGGAGTGTAACACCGACAAAGGGGTGTCAAATAGGTTACATAATTTTTTAAATAAAAAAAACCATGACGAAACTCTAATACCCGATTTTACCTTATTTATTATTTAAAAAACTCGAATTAATCGGTTGCAGGTAAAAGCTCTATAAAATCGAGCGAAAACCCAAATTGTATGAGTTTTTACCAGAATCGCTTGATTTATTTTCGTGCTTTCTCCCAATAAGCCAGAATTTTCAGAATTTTTACCAGAAAACCTTGGAATACTCAGATTTTCTGGCTAATTCCAGCACAGACCACAGAAATTTCAAAATAGGTTAGGGACCTCTGCCATTGACTTTTACATAACCTCGCAGGTCTGAGATTGCAGATTTTCAGATTCGGTGTCTTTTGCTGCATCTGGCTTTAATAAATTATGAAAAAATCAAGTTTTAAAAAAAAAAATGAAAAATTTGAGTTTGCCTCAAAAAGCCCAAACAGAGTTTAGTAAATAACTAAAATATCCAGCTCACAGCACACCCTGTACATTTCAAGTTTTCAGCATTTTTTTTTTTTGACACATAAAAACCTGAATATTTTCTTCTCTTTCATGAATCCTTCAGTATATTTATACTACAGGAATACAAAACTGAAAAGCTGATTTTTCTAAATGTTTTCTTCATTAAAAAGCCATTTTAAACTTTGATCAAAGCATTTTCATTGAAATGTGAATAATGTATTCAACATTTCAGTCCTGGGAACATTTAGGATTTTAGTTAAATATTTGATTCGCCACAAAGTTATAATACATAAAACACATTAAAAGCCTTTCAGACATTGCTGAATAGGATTCTGCATATTGAACATTATGGAAAATGTAATTCGTTCGCTTTTTGTTTATACACCACTGCAATCTTGTACTGCTACAGCCTAAAATGATCCAAGGAAGTGCTGCAGATAAGAACAGCAAGAACTTCAAAATGCTAAATAAATATATCCATTACATATATACTTTATTGAACATGTAATGGAGCTTTAGCATTATGCTCCAAGTATTTCATCATGCATTCAGAACTAATAGTTAAAAAGGGCCTTTACTGAAACAGTAAACGGTTGCCACATCTTTACATTAGATAGCTTCAAAAAAATGTTGCAAGTTTTTTTAGAAAGTGAGAAAATAAAGCTATTTCTCCAGAAACCTGTTATCCAGAAAGCTTTGATTTACAGAAAAGCCGTCTCCCATAGACATCTATTTTTTGCCTTCCTCTGGATCAACTAGTGGTTAGACAGGTTTCAACCTAAATTGCAGTGTTGCTAAATACCATTTATAAATAAACTTAGAACATAAGAATAGAAATTTGCAAAACGGTTTACAATGGTTTCAGATGTCTATTTATATACATTTTTAATTATTATTATTATTATTATTATTATTATTATGAATACAGTTATAAAAGCAACAATATATTCCTCAGCTGAACCAGTATAATATGCCATAAACAGGAGTACTCTGTGCTGCAATGTGTCCCAAACCCAGGACCAGATGTTATCAGCCAATGGACAATCTCTATATTCACGGAGCACTAGAAATGCTGATTGTTAATTTAAAATATGACTTTCATTGTGTTCATTATAGAGGTGGTTAACTTTTAGTAAGTTATAGAATGGCTAAATCTAAGCAACTTTTCAATTGGTCTTCATTTTTTTCTTTTTTTATAGTTTTTGAATTATTTGCCTTCTTCTTCAGACCCTTTCCAGCTTTCAAATGGGGATCACTGTCCCCATCTCAAAACAAATACTCTGTAAAGCTAAACATTTATTGTTATTGCTAATTTTTACAACTCATATTTCTATTCAGGCCTCTGCTATTCCTATTCCAGTCCCTATTTCCAATCAATGCATAATTACTAGGGCAATTTGGACCCTAGCAACCAGATTGCTGAAATTGCAAACTGGAGAGCTGCTGAATAAAAAGCTAAATAACTCAAACCCACAAATATTAAAAAATGAAAAAATGAAAACCAATTGCACATTTTCTCAGCATATCACTCTTTTCATCTTACTAAAAGTTGATTTAAAAGTGAACCACACCTTTAAAACCATTCAAGACATTCAAAATTCTGAGACTTTGGTTTTAAGAAACAGAATAAAAGTATTCAAGCAGCGTTACTAGTGTTCCATGAATAAATTGTCTATTACCACTAAAGGACACATATACTTAGGGTCGAATATCGAGGGTTAATTAACCCTCGTTATTCGACCATCGAAGTAAAATCCTTCAACTTCGAATATCAAAGTCGAAGGATTTACCGCAATTCGTTTGTTTGAACGATTGTAGGAAAAATCGTTCCATCGAACGATTAAATCCTTCGAATCGAACGATTAAAAGGATTTTAATTCATCGATTAGAGGATTTTCCTTTCTTAAAAAAATACTTAGAAAGCCTATGGGGACCTTCCCCATAGGCTAACATTGGTGCTCAGTAGGTTTTAGGTGGTAAAGTAGGTGGTCGAAATTTTTTTTAAAGAGACAGTACTTCGACTATCGAATGGTCGAATAGTCGAACAATCTTTTTTTTCGAATAGTCAATTCGAAGTCGAAGGTCAAAGAAGCCAATTCGATGGTCGGAATAGCCAAAAAAATACTTCGAAATTCGAAGTATTTTGTATTCTAATCCTTCACTCGAGCTAAGTAAATGTGCCCTTTAGTGTATTATTGTATTATAGCTGATGATTGCAATATATGTAAATCTGAAAGGCACAGAGATAAAATAGGTTTTTTTCTATGCATCACTGCACCTTCATGCTGCACAATTGCAGCTTTTCAAAAAGTAAAAAACTTTCCCCCGCAAATATGAAAGGCATTAAATTGGTGTTCAAGTATTGTTCTCAGCTCATAATATTAAAGGCATTTGGTTGCACAACATTTAGATTTATGAAGGCTAGGGCATACAACATTTTAAAATGTTTAAATGTCAGCATTGTTATCTGTTCACTGTGATATTTGTTTATCCGAATGTCTTTGTTTTTTCCCCTCTGTGCAAATGGCTGGTCGTCACATTATCCAAATAGGAATTGAAAAGAAATGTCCTTTTGTTTAATACATTTCAGGTACACGTTGCACTTTTTTACAGTGATTTTCATGCTCAAGACAGATTTATAAAGATTCATGTTTGCAAAACTGGCATTACAGTTATAGCAGAACGCTCTCTCAATGCTACGGTATGAAAAGCTTGCAGAGTTCGTTTACAAACACAGTGGAATGTGCAAAAGTACAGACATGGGCCAAAAAATTGTTTCTACATACAATGCAGTGGTTTGTATAAGAATTACAGCATTATTGTAGGCGTCCGCTAAGGAGTCTCCATAGAAACCTGGACCATTATAGATGTATCCGTATCAGGAAAAATTGAGCTCAGGTTGCAATAAACACTTTCTGTAGTGGGGAAATTATCCAGAGCGCCTATGAGCATCAATTACAGCATTAGCCTCCAATTTACTTTTATTGACCAATAAGGGAACCCTGGAATTATCAGCGGGACTAGGCAGTTGGTAATTTCAGGGTTCTCTCACCTCCATGCAGGTAATTGAGTAATTCACCAGAACATGCTGACCCTTCAAGTACCTTTCTCTAAATTTCTAAATTTGCACATAGTTTTGCCTCCATTTGAACACTTTGCAAACAGCTGTTATATTAGTAGACAACCTTTTACTGTCTTTACAATGTAACTGGGGACAGCAGTGGAAATAGAAAGCAGGAAAATTGCAACTGTTTCCCTAATTGACACAATGTGTAGCATGGTAAAGAACATGGCTCTCATCGAAAAACTTTGTAGGTGACTTTATTGGGGGAAAAATCACTATATTTTATCTCAATATTGTGCTCCCATTATAATAATTGCAACTTGTATGTTATTGATGACACCTTCTCAAGAAAAAAGGTAAAAGCATCCAAAATGCTATGTTATGTTAGCCTCTTCCAACTTCTTAGTTTGTGCTATGAGTTTTGTGTCATGATTGAACAGACTGCGAGGATTAATATTGGTGTATGGTTTTTCATCATAGGTTACACAGTAATTTAACAAGATATAAATAATCTGCTAAAACCTGCAAAGATCAATATCATGGTACTTGTAGAACATATATTGTCAATCAATATGCAGGGTCTATATATCCTTAATGACCTCCTAACGATGCATGAGCCATAAAGCTGCTTACAGAGAATCATTAGTCCCAACATCCTATTTAAGCAGTTTAATTTAATGCTCCTAGTTTTTTTTTAAATGCTCTACCGTACAGTGAATCTTTTTATCAAGTTTCCTATTCCGATAAATATAATATACATCTCTGGGACGTGAGATAAAGAGTTTGCTTTGATCGTATTTTATCTGGTGAAAGCCTGAAAGTAGAGCAGTGTTGTGTTTGTTATTCCCTGTTTATCCTGCAAATCACTTGTCAGTAGTTAGAACTGTCCACCTGAGGAACAAATACTAATTTTGTGGTTCCTGTGTAAACATCATATTAAGTTAAATGATCAGGTCAAATAAGATTTGCTTTCAAATCCTTAATCATACCTGGCTGCTATGCGTCTCCTGCAGCTTAGTTTTGTCTCTAAGCACTTATCTGCATTTGGGTAAACCCACAGGAACTTGTCTTTATAAAAACTTAAGTATTATGTATCTTCAAGGGTTTAGTTCTCCTTTATGCCATCTGCAGGAAAAGCACAGATGAAGCCACTTTGCTTTATGTGTTTAACACAGAATATCGAAACACATTTAACTCACTTATCCTATTTAACACTGAAAATTGCATCACAACATCCTATCTAATGAAAGCATTAACCATTGTGAACAAGGGTGCTTTGGTATGCTAATGTAAAGGTTAAACAATGCATTAAATGGGTTTAGATGACTTTAGATAACACAGTTTCTTCAGTTTATCCCAAGTCTTGATGCATTTAACATACAAATCCAAGAGGCTTCATTTGTAGCATATTGCATGTAATTGTGCTTGATACGAGATACTGTATAAGGGGTCATTTATGGGCGTAAGTGCAGTTGAGGGCCATTAAATTTCTATGTGCTTAAAGGGATACTGTCTTGGGAAAAAAGTTTTTCTTTCAAAATGCATCAGCAGCATTCTGCACTGAAATCCATTTCTCAAAAGAGCAAACCGATTTTTTTATATTTAATTTTGAAATCTGACATGGGGCTAGACATATTGTCAGTTTCCCAGCTGCCCCAAATCATGTGACTTGAAAAGCCAGGTCCCACTGCGTCACATTCAGTTACATTGAGTAGGAGAAACAATAGCCTGCCAGAAAGCAGTTCCATCCTAAAGTGCTGGCTCTTTCTGAAAAGCACATGACCATGCAAAAAAATTACCTGAGATGGCTGCCTACACACCAATATTACAACTTAAAAAAAATACACTTGCTGGTTAAATACACTTGCTGGTTCAGGAATTCAATTTTATATTTTAGAGTGAATTATTTGCATTGCAAACAGTGTAATTTAGAAATAAAATATACATCATAAAAATTATGACAGAATCCCTTTAAATAAGTTACACCATTTATTAAAGGTACTTTTGTCAACATGCACTCACTCAACTTTCGTGTAATTGTGTTCTGTGCTGAAGCCTCCTGTTCCAAATAAAAGGCACTTCTGTGCCTGCTGACAAAGGGGAACTGCCACCTCTTAACCAAGTTGTAGCTTTAAAGCAGAACTAAATCCCCCCAATAATAAAAGCCCCATCTACTACCCTAGATAGTACCCCCATCCCTGCTTCCTACCCACATAGTGCATTATTACAGAAAGTGCCCCTCATCAGTAATGGAATTTGGTGTATGCGCAGTTGGAGCAGTCCGGTATTCATACCAACTGTGCATGCTGTGAAAAGTTCTGTGAATTGTCTATGAGAAGGAAGAGGATCCGAAGAAGCTCGAAGACCCAAAAGATGGCACACATGAGCTCTGCTGCACTACTCTACATAAATAAGTGAGCATGCTGTCCAGGGGCACTTTGTGGAATAATGCACAAAGAAAGTAGGAAGCAGGGGGGGGGACTATCTAAGGTAGTTGATGGGACTTTTCTTGTTGGGGGGTTATTTCTCCTTTAAGGTTCCTATAGAACTCCTGTGTCAATGGATGCAACACATATGCACCAAAAGAGTCATATGTATATGTAACCTTTGTGCCAAACGCCTGAAATTATGTCTAATGGACTATTGCATCAACATCTAAACATATTGTTCACAACTGTGTTAGATGCAACTTCTGGCGACCACAACAACACTGAAATTCACTGCATTGTGGGTAAGAAACTGCATTTGCAGTTGGAAATGAGCCCTATAGTTTTAGTAATCTACATCACAGCTCTAGGTGAGAATATTAAGGGGATATAAAGGGATATAACCTGGCCTGTTGCTTGCCCCCCTCCCTCTAGTGCAAGCTCAGTGATAATGCGGTGGGGGATGGGTAATGTTAATTGACAAGGGAGCAGTGGGGGGACAAGGGCCCAGACTAGGGGTAGTCAGACAGAAGAGCTAAGTGCCTAGCGCCCCCTACTCCTCACTGTGTCCTAGGTGCATGTCTCTTCTGCCTAACCCTAATTCCCTGCCAGAGAGAGACTTGTTTGTCTAATAACTTTATTATATATGCTGAATGTGTTTGTGTATGTACATGTGTATACTAATTGATGTATCAGGTGTTGCCTATCAAATTGGTTGATACATCTTTAAAATAATAGCATCATCTTTTTAAAAATCACTCTACCTTTGCCAATGTTATAAAAGTCAAATTGGTAGGTGGGTCTATATCAAGTACTGACTACTAAATAAATCAGGTTTGTAGTCAAACTATACTGCATAACCAAACTCGACACCATTAAAAACATATTTAGTTTCTCCTTTGTCACATCATGCTGCTGAGTAGTTCTCTGACACTATGTTCAATTCTGATATAATAGAATGGTGCAACTTCATTGGCCAAATGGCAGGCATACGATTTTGAGGGGTATGTTTATTACTTTGGGGTAAACAGTTTTCTCTTTTGCCCCAATAACTTGATGAGAAATTCTCTGTTACCATGGAACTACTCAATCTGATTTGCCAGACCTACACTATGATTTTGGCATAAACAAATCACAGAATATAGTATATAAACTTTTGCAACCATGCAGAGAAATGAATGCCACATCATTTATTGGAAGCAGGGGCGTAACTATAGAGGATACCATGGGGTATAGGGGCCCCATGAGGCCCTAATTCATTTACAATTTAAATAAATATTGGTAAAACTGTTCAATCTGCTGTGGGGCCCTGTAATATCTTGTTACAAAGAAAAATAGTATGTGATGGGTAATTCACTCAACATTTAAGCAATTTAGGCAGAGTTTTGTTTAAGATTTTTTGATGTTCATATTTTTAAGGAGAATGAGGCATTGCCCATGCCGCAGCTATCAAAATTATTTGTAAACTGCAACAAATCGGGAAATGTTCTGGAAATGACAGCCATAACCATCGGAAGAGCTCTGCAATATATCTGATTTAATAGATGTATAATGTATATTCACAATCCATCAATGTGCAAAGAAGCATGCAGTGTTTTGAAGCACACAGTTGTAAAATCACATGTTTTATTTAATTATATTTATTCCCTTATTGTGTTGTAGAAATGTTTCCGTTGTTATTTACACATCTATTGGTATGGCTAGAATACAGCAGAACAACGCCCACCTATAGTAAAATAATTATGCCTTATTTATATAGCAATGACATGGTTACCTGGTACTTTACAGATATTGTTCATCATTCACATAGCTCCCTGCCCCCTGACACCGAGTATGTAATTGATAGTGTTGTTAGCATTGGACAAACATTGCAGCTTATTAAAAATACACTCAACTAAAATGTCTGTTTTCCAATGGAAGCTTTTCCTAGTATGAAGAATTATACATATACTGTAATATAGCAGCAAGACCAGGAATGCAGCAATCCCATTATTACTGTTATATGTATTGAAGCACCAAATTCATCATTTTTTGGATTCTCTAAAATATCAGACCCTCTGCAAAAGACTTGGCCAAATACCAAACCAAATCTAAGCACTAATTTGAATGTTCAAATTAAAAAACAAAACAAAGCATTGCATTAATTGTTGATAAATAATTGACAGCCAAAATAACAATCAATGTTTGTTTTTTTCTATGATTGTTTTTTTTTTTTAAATGATATTTTGATTTTTTTTTTCCAAAAAATGAAAAGCTGGCTGAGCTTTTTATTGGATGAATGTGGAAAACACAACTGTACAAAAAGAAAAGCAACGTATGCTAGAAAATGCAAATGAGTTAAAGGGATGGTTCACCTTTAAGTTAACTTTTAGTATGTTATAGAATGGCAATTCAAAGCAACTTTTCAATTGGTCTTCATTGGTTTTTTTATTGTTTTTGAATTATTTGCCTTTTTCTTCTGACTCTTTCCAGCTTTCAAACAGGGGTCACTGATCCCATCTATAAACTAATGCTCTGTACTCCTACAAATATATTGTCATTGCTACTTTTTATCGTTTTCATATTCAAGTCTCTTTTTTAAATCAACGCAAGGTTGCTAGGGTAATTTGGACCCTAGCAACCAGATTGCTGAAATTGCAAACTGGAGAGCTGCTGAATAAAAAAAAAAGCTAAATAACTCAAAAACCACAAATAATAAAAGATAAAAACCTACTACAAATTGTCTCAGAATATCACTCTCTACTTCATACTAAAAGTTAACTCAAAGGTGAACAACCCCTTTAAGGAATAAACATAAGATGAGCTAGTCCTGCAGACTTAGACTTTCTAGAAATAATTGCTTTATCCAGGCCCGGATTTGTGGAGCGGCCACCAAGGCCCAGGTCTAGGGCGGAAGGATTTTAGAGGGCGGCATGTTGCCCAACCACACCCAGAAACACTGGGGATGATCAGGGATTCAATAGTTTTTTTAAAATCATGCACTAATCCCCATTGCTCTGGTACCAATGATGAAAATTTGAGTGAATAAAAGAGAGGTCGGGGGCGACCAATTGCAGCGGGCCTAGGGGTGTCCTCTATGTAAATCCGGCCCTGGCTTTATCAGTACACTTTCTCAACCTAGCTATTTTTACTACTGCAAATTCAGCTATGTTGTGTGTCAGTGGTGCACCGCAAATTTTTCGGCCAATTAGATCGGATGAAATCTGTCGGCGACTCCCAGCATGAGTGTGCTGGTTGACGAATTCACAAATACTTTTTTAACTGTAAATAAATGCATTTAAACACCAACAAAAACTATCTGTGCAACAGATTCATTAAAATGCACTACAGTTTATTGGATTTTTATAATCATAGTAGTAATTCATGTATGGCGAAAACACATTGCAAGCAATAAAGTCCAAATATAAGCAGATTGACATAAATATTTATATTTCAGGTCTTGTGAGCATTCTTACTTTGTTACAAATGAAATGCCTGCATTGATATCAAGATCTTTGGAACCAAGTAAATTATTTCCTTATAGGAAACACCCACAGAATAAATGGCAGAAGCTCCGCAAAAGAAGTTATTTTGGATAGAGGAACAACAGGTAGAATCCACAATAGTCTGCTTTGTTTGCCTTCTATGGAAATCCTTTGACACACACTTTGATGTAGAAAAATGTATAATTTCAAATTCAATCAATTCAGTAGACTGTGAATTCCCAAACTGGCAATCTGCAGATGAAAGTGAGTACCGTGACTGAGAAATGGCATTGGTTGTTGGCCTAATTGTCAGAAATATGGACTCTGGCCCAGATTACAGGTTGTTATGAATGTTTCTTTGGGGATCACACATCTTTTTTTACTGCTTTTCATTTTCAATTTGTTTTATTGTCAGCTGTCAGGTCTATAATTCTAGCACTGTCAACAAGGAGGTCTTTACAGCAACCCAGGACACAGGTAGAGAGCACCAAAGGGCATAAAATGATGGTCCTAGTGCTTATTTATACAGCATTTGCCTCCAGGATCTGGCTGTGCTCTATAACTTGCACCGGATAACAAAATCCAGCCCTGTCCATAAGGTAAGTAGAAAGTTTGTACTCACCAGCACTTCTTAAACTGTGCATCTAAATTATGTGCAAATTAGGGGGCAGGAGAGGGGGAAGCCTAACTGGCCCATTCTTGATGAAAACAGTGACACATTCATCAAGGGAACTCACCAAAACAGAGTGCAAAATGAGGAAACATTGTGCCCATTTTTTCCATTTTGCACCTTGCACTGCACTTGATCAATGATCCCTAAAGCCTAAAGCGCAATAATGAAATCACATTAAATAATATTAAATATTTTAATTAAAGGATCGATCACAAAAATGAAATCTGATATAGGCTTCATCACACTGAAATAAGATACTTTCTAAATAGAAATAAACAATTCTGTACTGTTTCTGAAATAATCAAGTTAATGTTCACTATGCCTCTCTTAACAACCTGCAACTCGTTATGCTCACTTGTTTAGATTGAAGGTAGGCCTAATACATCTTTTAGGGGGACACCTATTCCTAGCAGATGTTTTAGTGCTAGCGCAAATAAACTCCAGCACAAACAAAATGTAACAAGATAACTGACTCTGGCACAC
The DNA here is from genome assembly GCF_017654675.1 of Xenopus laevis. Lineage (NCBI taxonomy): Eukaryota > Metazoa > Chordata > Amphibia > Anura > Pipidae > Xenopus > Xenopus laevis. Next base: position 114,326,805 of record NC_054381.1, on the reverse strand, counting down.
ATCCTGCATGTAGAGAAACAAGATTTCCATTAGAGCCAGTTATTTTGAAATAATACTTTTTAATACATCTTCTTTGCAAAGAGTGCAATCCCCCCTCCCCCAAGGATGTATTAGATCTAACTGTCAATCAAATTCTGACCCCACCTACTGCATCAAGAGAGACAGGTTGCTGAGATGGGGAGAGTGAAGAGTACCTTGATTATTTCATAAATAGTTCAGAACTTTAATTGATTATATTTAGAAAGTATCTTATGCAGCTTATATTTAATTTTTACGATAGATTCCCTTTAAGGATTTTTAGGTCATAGTGAATTACACTGTATTTAGACGTAGGCATGTGGTTCTGTCCTGGGGACTGTTTTAAAAAGCAAAGCAAAGCTGGGCTAGCCTGCAAGGGACCCTCAAATCCCACAAGCATATCTTCCACAGCATTATATTTTGTTTGTCTATTTTGTATCTAGCATGAAATGCTTCAGAATGCCTATGCTTTTATCAAGAGAGACAACTAATTATACATAGAAATCAACTCAGCCATTTTTCAAAGGTTAAAAGTATTAATCGGATGATATACCAATTAAACACAAGTTCAGCAAGTTATTCTGATGCATATTATCAGATGCTGATGCTAGTAGTTGTGTCAGGCATTTTCTGTCTCTTTCCCACACCAGGATAATTTGTTCTTTCATCTAATAGTCCAGCAAGAGCAAATGAAAGCAATGACTTGGTGATTAAATCCTTTTATTGATCCGTCTCTTCAATTTGGATCAAAGCATCCTGCATAAAGTAAACTTCTTCACATTGTCATTTGCTGATTAGTCACTTACAGGACTTTACTTCAGAGCAATTGATAGACAAGCAAATCTAAAACAAGTTTCTTTCAGTTTATGAGACGTTCAAATCCCTACAACATCTTATTTATTTTTAGTAGGCACAATGCTTGGGGCATAAACTCTCAAAAATTTGCATATTTAAAATGACATAAAGAATCTCTTGCTCATTGTCACCATAGCATCCAACATCAGCACTGGCTGCCTTTGCACCTTTTTGGAACAAGAATTATGCATTGCTTGCACCTTATGGTAGGTTTAAAACGGTTTGCCAACTTGTAGGCCACAATTATGCTGAGTTTGGTAAACTATGAACATTGTGTCGAACTGTCTATGAAGTCATCCAGGTCATGGTAAATCTAGTAGAAGTAACTCTAGAGCAACTGACTTGCTGACTAATCATTGAAGATTCTTCACTACTCCTCTGAGCAGCTTGAACTGAAGAAACTGCGTAGTGAAAGTAGTGAAACATCTTCAATGATTATGCAATAAGTCCAGTTGCTCTAGATATACTTCTAATAGATATTTGTGCCTTGCTAGCTCTTTGTAAATGAGGCCCCAAGTTCTTTAAATCGTTCTATCTTCCTAAAATGTAAATTCTAAGTATAAATTTAGTATTATTTCAGTGCTGCAAAAACTTCAGGTGAAGCAGCAGTTGGCTCAACATACCCTTTTTTTACCATTTAACATGCCACACTGTGCTCATTCATAATACACTGTTGAAGTCTGCTTCATATTTACAAGGACATAAGACACTAATCAGTGTACGTTATATTACTCCGACCATTGCTATTCATAATAAACACAGCTATTTACAGTTTTTTTCAAATAAATTTAGCAGCAGGTTTCAAGTGAAGTGAGTTCTGCGTGATTTGACAGATCTAATAAGTGTATGGCAAAATGCTCTCTTCCCATATTAAATTCTTTTCTATCCCACAAGGCACTCATTATGAAAATGAGTGCATAGTATCCAAGAACACAGCTATAATAAATGCAAAATGAAAAGAATGTTAACAAATCTATAAATGTGTTGGCATCAAAGTATTCTGTATGAAATATTTATATGACTAAAATAAATTAGAGTTTCGACAAAATGTGCCATTTATTTGCATTATTCCATTCATTTGAAGTAAATTAAAATAACTTTTGAAAATCCACAAATGGGGGCAGCCTATTGCACTGAAGTGCTCTTCCAACTAAAAAAGGGACTGAGGGTTTAGGGAATATTATTTTGCAGCCCAAACAAGCCAATTATGGCACTGGTTCCTTGCAATATATGTGCTCAGTTGGGTTTAAATTAAAAAAGCCATTTGCCATTGTGATTGCTTGGGTGACTTCCTTTCAACTCATATCACATACCTACCCCATTACACAATCTAGTGATTCTTCACAATGTCGGTATATGGTGTCGATTCATAACAAGACTAATAGCTACTATATCTAAACTATCGAAATATAACCTTCTTGTGTGTATGTTTAACAATCCAAATTTTCTTCCATAGTTGTAATCTAACTAGATTCAGAATTCATATTAAATATTATATATTCATATAACAAGATAATAAACTAGGGTAATAATCCTAGACAGACATAATATTTATGTTGATGATATCTATAGGTACAATCAGTTCCAACATTATTTGCATTCTCTACAACAACGTTTGCGTCCCCCCCTACCTTTTTTTTGGATCATATTGTGTCTACACTGTGAAAAGCTCCATTAGTGTCCTTTATAGATTAAAATATGTTAAATACTGCAGAGCAAATCCTAACTGCTATAGAGCACAAACTATACCTGGTATGATGGACCAGTGTGCACCAATAAAGTAATCCAGTTCTCTATGTAAATCTACTGAAATGTCTCAATACAAAACCCAAATCACAATGAATACTAGTGATAGTAAAAAAGACTTGCACTACAACTGTATTTAGCTGAAGTTAAATCCAGAATTGGTAACATTCTACTTATGAAAATAGGAACCTTGAGGCAGCTGACAGCAACCATTCACCTCAGATGGAAACCACCTAGTGAGTTTTATGTTCTCAACTGTAAACAAAATCTATACCATATGTAAAGAATATTTTAAATAACAAAAGTTTGTTTTTCATCAGCCTGTATTTTGCATTAAACCTTCAGTTATGAAGTGATTCAGTTTATTCAAAGCACAATGACACTATGATGCCACACAACTATGATTTGCATGGAGAATGGACAGTAACAACATATTGTATTATTGCTGCTAGTTAAGGAATACTTTCGTTTTGATATGTGGAAAATGCCTTAGTTTGTAAAAGCTACTATTGATAACTGTTACTAAAGTTGTAACCAACCAAAGGAAGGACCGCACTCCGGTAAAAAAGAAGCAGGTTTATTACAGTATCCTGCAAATGTTGCACGCCTTATGCGTTTTGGGAATCAATCGCTTGCCTATGATTAAGGTATTGATTCCCGAAATAAAAGGGACATTATAAACTCAAACCATTACAAGTCTTAAATTGTGCTGCACCACAGACAGCTTTGTGATGTGCATCACGGATGGGAACTTGATCATCTCAAACAAGGGCAAGATTCAAGATTAAAAAAGTCAAAATGGAAGGAGAAACTTTATATACATGTGTGCCAATCTAACAACATGAACTTGGTTTTTCAGCTGAACACTATTGTTGCTCTGGGCTAATAAAAGTACAAACATCACATGATGTCAACATCACCAAATGTGACATTGGCATGTGACATTTTGAAATTGACCTACTACTGTGTTTGAGTCAGTGTGAATGTGATTGGGAAAATGCCACTGTGGCAGGGAGCGACTGAAAATTCTCATTAAAGTGCTGATTTTGATATTAGTAAATATAAAGGTTAGTAACTTCTGAATAAATTTGGGGTGGTGCCTTAATTCTTATTTTTAATCTGGTTGACTGCACACTACAAATTTTCTCTAGTTTGTAACTGACAATTTGGTTTTGAAGGACCATAAGGACGTTATTTACTAAACCCCGAATGCAAAAATCATAAAAAAAATTGTGATTTTTCTTCTTATAAAATCTCAATTTTAAAAAAATCACTTATTTCTGGGAATTTAATAAACCCAGAGGACGGAAAAGTCCAAATCAGAACATCTGGCATCTCAGACCTGTCGAGGTTGCATATAAGTCAATGGAAGAAGTCTCAATGATTTTTTGATGTGTGCTGGGTTTCGTGCAGTACCCCGAAGTTTTTGGAGTTTTCAGGCAAAAATCTGAGTTTTCTGGTAAAAAATCCAAACAAATTGTGAAAATCAGATAAAAAATTTGAAAAAAAAATCTGATTTTTTCCCGCAATAGCAGAAAATATTGAGATAAATTCGGACTTTGATAAATAACCCCCTATTTTGCACAGAAATCCATTTGTGAGCTGAGTTGCTTCCAGTTGAATTGCATGAAATGTACCAATACATGTGCCCATTTTTTTATTTCGCAAGTTGTGACTAGCATTTGCCGAGGGGAGTGGCGTCCTTTCTGGTGTGCCAATGCAATCAACATTAATGCCATTAGTGTGAAATTTCCTTTGTGTAAGTCAATATTAGCTACTGACACAGCCCACCAGTGGAGCCCTAGAACTAAAGCCATGTCCAGGCTGATGGTTAGTTCCTTTGGGAAATTAGAACTCACCACAGTAAAATTCCATTACTCTCTGTTCATTCCTATGGGATATTAATCAAATGTGAACTCTAACCCTAACTTTCACCATTTGATGAATATCCCTTAAAAGCCAACAGGGATGAACAGAGTGGTGGAATTTTACTAAAATGAGAGCTAATTTCACACTTTGATAAATCTGCACATAAGGGAGCACTTGCAAACTATTGATCAGAGGAAGCTAGGTTTGGTGAATTAGAATGCCCCAGAGGGGCACCATTGCAATTGCAGGTAGTGTACAAGGGTGCAAGTACCTTTTTATAGAGGGCATTGATGTGGGAGCAATTGTAGTCAGTTAAATAAAAAAGAATGCAGTGTACATCTTTTAGTAAACCCTATTGCGCTACGGTATTTTTATATAATCTCTGTTCAAAAAATGACAGCACAATAGTCAGAGAAAATGAGCCCCTGGTAACTTCATAGATAAGGGAATAGCATAAAAAGAGGATGCCCAGTCTATGTAGTAAAATCTATTGCAGGATTTAGTATGTTCTTTTATTTTTTCCCCAGTGTCCTCTAGATGCTAAGGGCCCAAGGCAAAATATCTCTCTCTCTCTGCTTCCCTAAAAACAGTCCTGAGAACTTAACTAGTTTACTTTATCTGCAGTAGCTTTTTCCATTTAGTTACAAACAAGTTTTACAGAGCGAATGTTCCTCGCCTGTTTCTTTGGGGATATTTTGTGCACATTAAATATTTACATTCTCCTCCATCATTAGCACCTGTTCCACAATTTGTAACCTTAGAGAATTCTGAGTAATAACTGTAAATGTACCTCAGGTTTTTAAAGCAGATGTTCAGAGGTATTTCCAGGTGGCGTTCCTGACTTCATTGCCTTTCAGCAAACAGATATTTAAAGGTTTGTTGCAGCACCAAAGCGTTTCATTCCCATGAGTTTGTTGTTTTCTAGTATTCCAAGCCAGTTACCTGAACTTCCAAAGAACAGACTTGTCACATAGCCACATAAAATCCACACACTATAAGAACATTTGCTGTTATTTGTTGCCATCATTTATGAGTTTGCTGGGGTAATATATGTACATGAATGTAATATTTTAAAAATTATTTTTAAATGTGTAAATGTACTTAATGGGCTTATCTGAAATTGTATTATTCATGAGCCAGCTTCAGCTGAAATAAGTACAAGGGTACACTTGAGATGAAGCAAGATAATAAACATTGAGTATAAAAAGATACATTTGTCTGAATCCATCTATGAATATAATGAAGAAAACATTACAATGTAGTATAATTATCAGAAACGCACCAAAGAGATATCATATCATGTCAGCACTAGGTTCAAGAATCTAAAAATGGTCCATTCAGCCTTAAAACACATTTTCTAAAATGGGAATAGAATTTATTATAAGGATATATATGCCTTCATGGTTAATGTCACAAAGGGGTGCAGGGTGGCTGCAGGCTTTAAAACTATCCAGAAACATTGGGCTGAGTTGGGTTTGGCATTGGGTGGCTTAGGTGTTTGCTGGGAAATGTCTAACCGCCACATCAGTTGTAAACAACAAAGTTTTTGTCCTGAAAAGTGTTTTATTGTCCATTGTGACTAGCATGAATGCTAATCGTGTTCATACTTTATTTTATTGATATTTATTGTTTTTAGCGATTATTATTGTGTTCAATTGTGTATGGCTGATTGTGCCCGTAAAACTTTCATTGCACTAGTGAAACTGGAATTTGTTCCACCCATCACACTTTCTCATTGCTCTATATTTTTTTATTGCTTATTGCTTTATTGGATATTTAGTAATTGTGTAACATTCTGCCTTATTCCTGATTACTTGTTTCATATCATGGATAAGAAGGATCAGTCTATTATGAATTCCTACTAAACTGGATGCCGGGGGCTGGGTTAGATATAAAAAGGTACAATAAGGGTAGAACTACACGGGCGTTTTGAATCCCATACCTTCCGTTCCGACACGATGCGATGCGCCGAATCTAAGGTAAGTAATAGGAATGTCTGAGGTTGTCGCAGCGGGCATCCAACACGAGACGACTGTCGGATGAAGACTCAACATGAAGAGTTTGCACCCGACAGTCGTGTCGTGTTGGATGCACACTGCGACAACGTCCGACATTCCTATTACTTACTTTAGATTCAGGACATCCAACGCGACGCCTGCGCTTGCTCGCATTGTGTCAAAAAGAAAGGTATCGGATTCAAAACGCCCATGTAGTTCTATTACTTACCTTAGATTTGGCTTATCCGACATGATGCCTGCGCTCCCTTGCATCGCGGCAGAACAGAACGGATTCAAAACGCTGTGTATTTCTACCCTAACTGAAAGCAGGGGGTTTCAGATAAACTGCTGAAAAAAAAGAGGTTTCAGCAAAGTGCTCAAAATTAACAAACGCTTGTTTGATAAATTTTAACTAAAGAAAGAACTAATGTTTCTGTGGGAGGTTAGCTATCAGGTGCCATTTGTCTCCAGTATATTTTCTCTCTACAAATACATTGTGTATTCAACAAAATCTCTAGATTAGGTATGGGCGAATTTTTTCGCCTTGTTTCACCGAAAAAATTGACGCCCATAGACTTGTATGGCATTGTGCGTCAAAATAAAAAGACGCGCGTCAGAAAAATTTCGCAGCGCGACTTTAATGGGCATCGGTTTCATTTTGCCGGCGGCAAATTTTTGGCAAAACTAAACAGGTCAAATTCGCCCATCCCTACTCTAGATCCCTAGTACACAGAATCAATATATACAGTATATATATATATATATATATATATATATATATATATATATATATATATATATATATATATGATATAATAAGTTTAATAAGTTTTTTTACATAATTAATTCTGTAAGTAACTTTATAGATTGCTGGTTATGTTACATGAATGTTATGCATTTGTGAGACAGAATGCTTGTTAACATTTACAGAATGGAGTTTGAAATATAATAATATTTTGTGCACAAGCTTGATTTTGTTCATATTTCTTTTGCATATTTTTTACAAGTGTACAGGGCAACAATTGCATACTGTATGTACCATGAAAAACATTCATTCTATGTACCAAGGATTATTTTTCGATACAAAATGTTTTTTGTTGACAAAAAGCACTAGGGACATATGACACTCCATAAGTAGCTGCATTGAATTTGACAAAGACAGCGTCGCTTCTGGAGTTGCAGAAAGTGTTGAATTTCTCTAGAGGTGCAGCAGCCAGTGCACAGTTTAACTAACAGAGAAAGGAGGAAGTAACAGGTCAGGTCATACAAAGAGTAAGCAGCAGGTTAGAGTACCAGGGTTGTTACCAAGGAGTAGTCACAGAACAGACCAGATCATACACAAATTATCAATCACAGAACATGGTACCAGGGATTTAGGAATCTCAGAGTCATACAAGCCAAATTCAAACACAAATTCAAATTACAGCTAACATGATTGCTGGAATACCCTAATTACTAAACTCTGATCAGGCGTTTTGGGGCAAAACTCACATTTTTCGGGATTTTTTAAACTCAGATATTTTGACATTTATTAAAGCCTGATGCAGCAAAAATCCAGAATCTGAAAATCCGCCATCTCAGACCTGCCGAGGTTGTGTATAAGTCAATGGCAGAGGTCCTTATTGAAGTTTCTGTGGTCTACACTGTAATTAGCCCGAAAATCCAACCTTTTCTGGGTTTTCGGCCAAAAATCTGAAAAATTCAGGCTTTTCGGGGAAAAAATCTAGCAATTTGGGAGAAAAAAACATGTGGTTCAGGTTTTCACACAAATGTATCATTTTTTTACCCAAGCTGATTAAACCAAGCTTTTTTTAATAATAAAATAAGGTCCAATTGTGGATTCTAATTTGGTCTGACTTTTTTTATTTAAATTTTTTTTAAAGAATTTGGATTTTGATAAATAACCCCCTTCGATAAACTTGTTTGCTCAGGCAACGAGAAGCAGCAACAGGGACTATAATAAGCCTCCATATAATTCTGATTAAATAAACCCCCTGTCCTGACTAGACCCACAAAAAAAAACTACTCTGACACCAAGCTGTTTCGAGGTGGAGACAGGAAGCCATGGAGAGGAGATAAGCCAGTGAGGTCTATAAATAGTACAATTACTATATTATATAGAAAATCCCAATCAGTCCAGATAAAAGACCTCGAATGTGTACTAGCTGTCTACAGATTTGCACATTTTCTATATCATGCAAAACAGTACAAAGTACAAGATAGAATCAATATCAGACATTCAGTTTTTTTCTACATATATTTTACTAGTTAACTTTTCAGAGAAGATAATCAAATAAGTTCAGCACTACCAGTCCCAAAGCATGCCAAACTTTCTGCAGTGAATGTCTGCTTCCTTGGGAAGGTTTCCCCATGACTGAATTATCCCCCCTGTCATTCTTCAATCTTCAATTCAAGGATTTGTCCTCTGTTTTTGGACACTGATACCAGTCAAGGCAGCACACTTACAGTAGGTGGGATCTGTCTTCATTAATATTTTATTGGTATCACTGTTCATTATTTACTGATGTTAAGGTTCATGTGTTGGTTGTTATACATGTAGATTTGTGATTAAATAAGCTGCAGCCTTTTTCACCCAAAGTAAGTCATGTAGTCCAGTATTGGTATTGCTGAGTGGGGTCCATTAAATTGACACAGCCCCTGTTAAGTGTTTTGTATAATGGCAATCCCCATTCTTCTAAATTAAAGTTTATTTTTGAATACCAAAAAGTGCTATATGTGACATTTCCCATATGATTACTTACACACTACACAGTATACTTTTACCGTTTCCTAATCTGATAGCCTGTTAAAAAATTATTTCTCATTCAGATAAGAACTACTCAACAAAGCGTGGGTAAGACATTATTTGGAGCAACATAGCATATACCTAAGCATACTGTACATTCTGGGGGCACGGGCAAAGCTGGGCCCCTGCCATTTAAAATAGCTCAGTTCCCTGTCCCATTTCATATTGATTCCTTGTTCTTCCTTCAAGCCAGTAATTCTCAATGATTCTGTGAATGTAGTCTTTTCCTTTTGTAACTATTTTTAAGATGGGTTCCTGCACGTAATTCTGGCATCAGGCTTCATGTACTAGATATAAATACTAGTGCTAGTGTAATAATCTTGATAAAGGTCCTATATTTGGAATAAAATGTCAACTATTCACCATCTTTACTCAAACATAGCATTCATCATTATGTTATAAGGTGACTGAGAGAATAAATCAGAGTCAGGAGTATCACAGTATATTAGTTCTCAAGTGTTGTGAAGTGCTGGTTAATCCATAGATATATTCATTTCTTATTCACATACATTCCATATATCATCCCAGACATTATTCAAGAAATGTATAAAAGTACGAATAAGAAATGATCCTTCAGTCAATGGGCCAATATTGTATTTATTCGTCAATGCATGAAAGCAGGTTAATGAGTAAAGTACCATTTAATACTCAAATTAGGAAGCTTTAGGGAGCTACTAGAGATTAAGGGGCCGATTCATCAAGGGTCGAATATCGAGGGTTAATTAACCCTCGATATTCGACTAGGAATTGAAATCCTTCGACTTCGAATATCGAAGTCAAAGGATTTAGCGCAAATTCTGCGATCGTACGAGAATACATTTTACTGGCAAACCCAGGGCACGTCGATGGGTGCAACGGTAGCGCCATCCTATGCCAATTTGTTCGTACACCATCTTGAAAAACAATTCTTTTTGAAAAAAGAACCTTATTGTCGTAATATCCTTGCCTATTATAGGTTTGTGGACGACATTCTATAATTCTGGAACGGCCCTATGGATTTGCTTGAAAAAATGATTGAGGAAGCCAACATGAGCCATAAGACAATTAAATTCACGCATGAATGTTCATATTCTGAAATTAATTTTTTGGATGTCAAAATCACTTTAACTAATGGTGAACTAAATACTGACTTGTTCAGGAAAAGTGTGGACAAGAATAATTTGTTGCATATAAGCAGTTTTCATAGTCCGAAGGTGAAACGAGCAATCCCAAAAGGGCAATTTACTCGAGTTAAAAGAATAACCTCTCGTACAGAGAAATATGATGAAGCGAAGGTGACATTAACTAAACGTTTTAAAGAGAGAGGTTATAAATCAGATGTGATAAACAAAGCTATAAAAGAAGTAGATGTTATGCCTCGGGCAAATCTTCTATGCCCTAAGAAGAAAGAACACACAGACAATAAACTTACCTTTGTTTCTACCTATGATTCACATAGCAACAAGATGGAGAAGGTCATTAAAAGATACTGGCCGCTTTTACAATCTGACAGACAATATGGCTATCTATTTAGTGCTTTTCCTCTTTTTTGTTATAAACGAGGTCGCACTCTTAAAGATATATTATGCCGTCAGATACACGCCAGAAGAAATCTTTATTTCATGGCAAGAAAAAGAAGGGAACGTATCCTTGTCTGAGTTGTAATTGTTGCTCTTCCATAATAAAAGGCAGTAAAATTAACCATCCCAAAAAAGGACATGAGATTGACTTAAACGTATATGCCACTTGCAAATCAACTCATGTAGTATATTTTCTTAAATGTCCCTGTGGCTTGGGTTATGTGGGGCAAACTTCCAGAGAGGTGAAACAAAGGGTTCAAGAACATAAAAATAATATTAGAAATTATAAAGAAAACACACAAACTGATACTTCGGTCTCTAAACATTTTTTCGAATGTAAACATAACCCTATGCAACTGCGCTGGTGCGTCCTCGAAGAAGCCCCCCTTGATAGGCGAGGTGATAATAGAATTAAAAGATTGTTACAAAAAGAAGGTAAATGGATAAAGAAACTGAACACATTACATCCTGATGGTTTAAATGTTGCTTGGAGTTTGAAACCGTATCTATAAAATTGTTAATTTAACTTATTTACGTTGCAGACCATGAAAACTGAGAATAATATGCTACAATAACGACAGAAATAGGGTAAGAATTTATGGTTTAAACACTAGCCTCAAGCATTGTGATTTCTTGTTTTTAAACTGAACGAGTTAGGGTATATATTTTTAAAAAATAGTGCCCTTTTTGTGATCCTTTTATGAAATTAGTTTTTAACAGGTTGGTGAAGATTTGCACAATTGATATTATGTATTTCTCTGGAGAGTTTTTAACATTGTATACAATGTATTTAATTGATTGGACATTTCCTGCACAAAATATTCAAGCACTTTGAAGATAATTTCGTTTTTACTTCGATCACCTGTGGACACAAAATTGAACATTTTTTATCACTCCTGATTGGATGATGGGAATGAAGGGGTTAATGGGTGTGTTTTAAAAGTTCACTGTGATTCTGTGTTTGTTACACTTGAGAAAGGGCAATTACAGCCCGAAACATGTTGTGTATAGCAGCTTAAATAAATATTATTCACAAGCAGTTAATCTGCGTCAGAGTGCTCTCCTCTCTCCTATTGAAAGTTGAATTGGTGGTATGTAAATGCTCAAAAAAATGATTTTCTCTATGTGAATATTCTTGATTGAAATGGATTGTATGAAGTAATTCTGTGACTGCATTTATATTTCATTAAAAAAGTTTTTTAAGAATACCACTGTGTGAATATGGTAATGAGTGCTTTTTGAATGTGCACACCCTATATATCTACAATAGCATATCTGTGGGAACTTTTTGGGACTGCCAATATTGAGCTTATAAACAAGCAGAGCCATGGAGGTAAAGCGTAAAAAGTCTGGGATCAAGATCCATAAGGAATGATAATGTGGGCTTGGCCCGTCTAACTCCAGGCAGAAGGCGGCCATGATGGGGTCAGGGCTAAGTGACAGGGGCGTTGATTGGCTGATCGCCGCTTCAATCATAGGGAATCCTGCCCGGTTTTCCTAATTTGGAAAACCAGGCAGGCAGTTTTGACCCAGACAGCCCTTCAAAAAACCAGACTGTCTGGGTCTAAACTGGACAGATGGCAATTAGTGATGGGCGAATTTGCGCCGTTTCGCTTCGCCGGAAAATTCGCGAAATTCGCGAAACGGTGAAAAATTCGCGAAACGGCGCCGGCCGTTTTTGACGCCGGCGCCCGTTTTTGACGCCGGCGCCCGTTTTCTCGACGCCGGCGCCCGTTTTTGCTGCAAATTTTTGCGGGCGTTTTGCGAATTTATTCGCTCGGCGCGAATCGCGCAAATTCGGCGCGAATTTGCGCCTGGCGAATAAATTCGCCCATCACTAATGGCAATCCTATGTGCAAGAGATATAATTCTGCTGCAGTGTAAGGAGAACTGCCTTGCTGAAGAGGTTATTGCTGGGGCTAATGCTGACAAGGGTTGGGAATGCTGGGATCTGATAGAAAAAAAAAGTGTGGGGACTGAAAAAATGACATATTGGGAGTTGAGTGTAAGATAGCTAATAGTATAGAATCCATCTAATATTAGGGGGCACATTTACTAAAGGTCGAACTTCGAAATTCGACAATCGAATTGAAAAAATTCGATATGTCAAAGTTTTTTTTGGATTAAATTTAGCAGTTTTTGATCTAATTAATATCGTTAAATCGATCGTAGAAACGATTTAGTCAATCGAACGAACAATTATAAAAAAAAAAAATTTCAACTTCTAAAAACTTAGCCAAATGGCTATAGGTTCTAGGAGGTCCCCATAGGCTAACATAGCAATTCGGCAGGTTTAAGGTGGCGAAGTGTCGAAACTTTTTAAAGAGACAGTACTTCCATTTTCGAATGGTCGAATATTCAAAGTATTTTCAATTCAAATCAAAGTCGAATTTGGCCTATTCGTTGGTCGAAGTACCCAAAAATTACTTCGAAATTCGAAGTTTTTGAATTCGAAAATTCACTTCGAATTCACTTCAACCTTTAGTAAATGTGCCCCTAGGTGTAGGAGTGAAAAAAATCCAACCTTAAAAGACCAACATCATTTTTAAAAAAATAATAATTCTGTTACCCTGCACTGCTACAAACAGCATTTTTTTCATTATTCATTATATTTATTGTGTAGTCTATAGATGCGAGAAGTCATGGGGGAGGACTTAATTTGGTACATGCGAACTTGACAGAGGTAGACACAGGATGTGATGCGTAGACGGCCAACATGTCAGCCGCAAAGACAGTTACGGGGCAAAAGTTCAATGGCACAGTGCAAGTGGGGAAGACAGAATTGGGCTGTGAAAGTGTAGCGGCCCAGGAGGCGTGCCCAAAGCAACACTTAGAGATAGGTAAGGCTAGAAATGTTGTATTTTGTATACAAAATATAAACATGAACTTACTGCACCACAAGCCTAATCAAACAAATAATTTATGCTTTCAAAGTTGGCTACAGGGGGTCACCATCTTGTAACTTTGTTAAACATCTTTGCAAGACTAAGACTAAGTGCACATGCTCAGTGTGGTCTGGGCTGCTTAGGGATCGTCATAAACAAAACTTCTTGAGTTCTGCATGGCTGGTAAGTAAGACGGGGGCTCCCCCTGCTGTTCATAAGTATAATTGTTTCCCTGCTCAGCAGTTAGGGACCGTCTGACAATTCCTATCCACAGCAGTAAATGAAGGGAGAATTTCACTGCATACAGTCAGGTTTCTTATAAAAATAGTACACATTTTTTAATTAAAGTATATTGGAACTAAGTTACTTTTTCATTAAAGAAAGTAAAAATGGGATTTTATTTTTTTGCCTTTACATGCCCTTTAAGGCCTCTCTTTACATTTTCCTTGCATGGCAATCCAAAGGATTTTCTTGACACCATTCACAAACCAATCAACCATAAAACAGCACAAACATATTTCTTTACTCTAAAATAATGAGTTGATGGATAAAATGGTGTGACTGCCCTATAACCCTCTCAGACCTTTATGTTGTAGTGCATGTAAAGTAAAATATCCCTTCAACATGTATTCCAACAGGAGGCTTCACATTAACCATTATTTTTCTTCTAATGAACCCCAGCACAGCTAGACTCATAAACATACAATCTACATTTCTCTCTCAGAAGGATTACAAAAACTTTCCGAGACTGCTGCTCTTGCTATTTTCTAACAATATACAGGTTTCTAAAACATAAATATGCAATGGGTTCCCTGGGTTCTCGTTTTTTTGCTGCCTGCTAACCTTTGTATGGAAGGGAAAAAGCAAGTTTGTACCATAATAAAACCTTCTCAGAGTGAGTGAATTAATGTGGCCATAAACAGATGCAATGCTATAAAAGCTCACCATCATTAGTATCAAATGTGTTAATAATTAATACAAGGCATAGATTACTCTGAGTCGTATTTTCAACATATTTATTCATTCCTAGGCATTATGCATAGTTCAAATACAATCTTATGTGTGTCTTAAATAATGATTGACTAATTAGTATTTGATGTCATCATTTCTACCCCTTTAGATTATTATGCTGTAAATGTAGGCAACAGGAGTACCATTAATGACCTATAAAATCTATAAACAAAATTATTTGAGCTCCATATTAACTTAAAAGCTGAATAAAGTAGAGAAGGTTGTAAATGTTAAAATTCAACTATAAAGTGTATAGATATATTTATATATTACATATGAGCCCTCCCCCATATACTTTTCTGCTGGTTCCTAGTACATTCTCTGCACTGTCAGTTACCTGAACTTAGGGAGCGGCTCACAATATACTGTATATATAGAATATAAATGTGGCAATACAAGGCTGATTAATAAATCATTCAGATTAGTGATGGGCGAATTTGCAAAAATTCGCCGGCGTCAAAAAAAAATTTTCCGGAAAAACGGGCGCCATTTTTTTCGCGATTTCGCGAAATTCGCAAATTTTTCGGCGAAGCAAAACAGCGCAAATTCGCCCATCACTAATTCAGATTATTAGAACATATCAGCTCAGAACCAGTGCAATTGACAATTTAATAGTTAGCTTCTATGACAGACACCTAATTTTTTGCTTGATGAATTGCCATGACCCCTAAGCTTTGCTTCTCAACAGCTGCCCAAAGCACACCGAGCATGTGCAGTGTCACTGACACTTCTATCAAGATTCAAGATGGTGAACTTGGAAGGCCTGCATTATTACTACAGGTATGTGACCCATAGGCTCGGGTCTTGGGGCTTTCCGGATAACGGATCTTTCTGTAATTTGGATCTTCATACCTTAATACTAATAGAAAATCATGTAAACATGAAATAAACCCAATAGGCTTGTTTTGTTTCCAATAAGGATTAATTATATATTAGTTTGGATCAAGCTCAAGGTACTAGTTTATTATTATAGAGAAAAAGGAAAGCATTTTTAAAAATTTGGATTATTTGATTATAATGGAGTCTGTGGGAGACGGCCTTTCCATAATCTGGAACTTTTTGGGTTTCCAGATAACGGATCCCATACCTGTACTATAGAAAATGCTGAACCTTTAGGCTGTTACATTATTGCATTAATCTTAGTTCACCTTTGCCCAAATCAATTAACCCATAGCTACCAATCAGCTGACCAGTAGATTCTACCTGCTGATTCATTGCTATTGGTTACAAGACCAATAGCAAACATAAGACCATTTATTGCATTACCCCCTATACTGTAAGTATTAATGAATGTTGAAAGCAGCTGATAAGAATCCTAGCATGTATCTATAATAATCAGAATACCATGGGCTCCAATAAAAAAAAATATGTAGGAAATACCCTTCTTTCATTTTTTAACAAAAATTACAAAATGACAAAAAATATTTTAAGGGGCCAGTAATGCTAGGAAATTAGAAAACCCTAAATGTATTCACATCTAATATGTTTCTGTACATTCACAAGTATACATCATTGTTACATTTTATTAAAATACCGATTTCGTGTATTATCTGAAGTTCTACTGAACACAAACAATTTATAGGATAGAACTTTAATTAGGGAACAAATAAAGATTGATGAATTAGCTCCAGTTCCTCGGTTTAATAAGAAGAGCAATCTCAAAGAACCACGTAGCTAATTCAGAGTCAGGCTCTAATGACTACTAATCAATGTCATGCCAAAGACTAGATTTCCAGGGGATTACATTACCTTTCACATCATTTGGGCAAGGAAGCTGGCCTAGCCAGTTCTTTTTGATCTGTTGATCAAGGAAAGGAACTGTGAATCTGGAACTGCAGGGGTGGGGGGCAGTTATGAGAAAATATATGGATTATAGGAAAGGATCCATATCTCTTGTATCAGCAGTTCCATGTTCTAATGAGAACAATAATAATCACATTATACTTCATTGCTTAGGATTGTGGTGTGTGTAAAAAACGGCCTATGCAGACTCTGTAAAGCTTATTTACAAACACAGTGCAATGTACAAAGTGCACAATTCAGAAGCAAATGACTATGTTTTCATACCTAATGCAGCATTCTTGCCCAGAATTACATCTTAATAGCTGATGGCATCTGGGAGTGTCCATTGAAACTTGTGTGCAATGCTCCTATACAGAAGTGTCATCCATGCATCCACAGGAAATCACATGCAAGTTTCATTGCATGTTTCTCTTATGACATACAAATGGTATCACTTCTGGCATAGATAATAAATAACACCATTAGCATCTAATTAATTGCTCTCTACCAAGTGTTCAATGACTGTTCTCCAGTGTTGGACTGGCCCACTGGGATACCAGGAAAAGTCCCGGTGGGCCAAGGTGTCAGTGGGCCCTTATGCTGCTAGACATTTGGCCAATTTCATGGCCATTCCCAAATTCTATGAGAACAAAGAGGCTAAATAGATGGAATAATAGATTATAGTATGTAAAAGAAAGAGACTAGGAGAATAAAGGTTGAGTGAGGAGAGGAAGAATAATAGTACTAAGAGTGGACCCCTGGTCTAAGATTAATTGGTGGGCCCCTAGTCAAAGGTTTTTGGGTGGGCCCCTGGTGTCCCAGTCCGACACTGCTGTTCTCTGCCATTGGCAGGGTGTCACCAGGAGTGGAAATGATTGCCACTTTGGGACTGACAACCTGCAGGCACTATTTGAAGCCCAAAGTTTCATCTGTGTATGGGGGCTGTGTCTCTTTTCCCAAATTCCCATAATAATCATACTCTAGTAGGCTGCCTTTGTAATGTATTAAGGGCAATGGTGCTTACCAGTAAACAACAAGGTAGTGGAGTGGGAATTATGTAAGTTTGACAAGAATTTGAATTATCTGTTCTGCTCTGAAAGAATGCTAGGTGGAAGTAAGAGAATATAAAGTAGAGGAAAGCACAGATCAAAAGGGCAGGAGTGCATATTAAAGTTAAGAAGGGGGAAAGGGAAATAAGTAATGGAATATATCTGTATATTTATGGCATGGAACAGAGGAAATATGGGTTGGGTTTATTGGGAGGAAGAGGATGATGGGGCAAGAATACAATACATAATGATGTAATGGAAAAGCCCTGATTCTGCAGCATTATGTGTCTACTTCATCCATTTACAGTTGCTTTGATAAAATCAGATTCTAAAGATCATTCAGTGGCGTCTGTGCAAATAAGAGCTGTGTGATAATATAGATGAGCTTAGGCCTTTTTTCATTATATCATTTTTAAATGCCATTTTTTGTTGGGGGAATCATTATCATTTTTATCTCACCCATTAGCAGATTGGATCGGAGGTCTTAATTAGTCCCTGGCTTATGATTAGGCACAAGCAAACTTTTTCACCCATTATCACAGTGAAATGTGTGAAATGACAGCAGACAGTTTTTGGGAATCTGTGCTAGGTGAGTTTTACCATGTGGTCTGTGGCATTGGAAAAAAACACCAACGTTATAATTATATGTTCCTTTCCCTACACATAAACAAAACGGATTGGATCCCTCCCCATCTATGTGAGAAGCTGTCAGGGTGCTGTGTTTGGAAGAAATTGGCAACATGGGAGCCTTTTTCTGTTAAAAACAGTTATAGCATAGTGGAAATGATGTTTTCTTTAGCCTATTGCAGAACTAAGAACACCTTAACCGCAATGTCATTTAGTCTTCCCATTGGTATTCATAGACTTGTATTGTACATACCCACCAATTCTTAATATATTTGGTACAGGTATGGGGCCTTTTATCAAAGATGCTCGGGACATGGGGGTCTCCACATAAGGGACTTTCCATAATTTGGATCTCCATACTTTAAAGGGGTTATTTACCAAAACTCTAATTTTTCTTGTTGGGCTTTTTGGGGCAAAAACTAAATTTTTTCGTAGATATAAACCTGAACTTTTTGAGATTTATTATGCCCCAATGCTGCAAAAAGCCTGAATCCAAAAATCCCGCATTTCAAACCTGTTGAGGTCATGTATAAGTCAATGGCAGATGTCCCTATCCTAATTTGAAGATATCGTGGGTTTAGCCCTATAGTCTGAAAAATTTGGGGTTTTCAGGCAATAACCCGAAAAAATCAAGCGATTAGGGAGAAAAGTCCAAAAGAAACGTTTGATTCGGATTTTCACTTGATTTGATCGGTTTTCCACAATCCGATTTATTTGAGTTATTTTAATGATAAATAAGGCAAAATCATGGATGGAAGTTTGGTCAAGCTTTGTTTAATAAAAAAACGAGATTAATTCAGATTTTAGCAAATAACTCCCTAAGTCTACTAAGGTATCATTTAAACATTAATTAAACCCGATAGGATTGCTTTGCCTCAAATAAGCATATTTTATATCTTAATTGGGATCAAGTACAGGTTACTGTTTTATTATTATAGAGAATAATTAAGTAATTTGAATTTGAATTATTTTATTAAAATGGAGTGTACGGGGCTCATTTACTAAAGAGCGAATTGTGTTTTTCTGACGAATTTTCACCAGAAAGACAAGTCACAGCGACATTTCCTGTTTACCGAAAGATGAATAACTTACTTTGCTAACTAATTACCTTCTCACTGACAAACATAAGATGCATTTCGCCAGGCGAATTTTCACTCAGGTGAACAATTTATCAAAGTGTGAAAATTTCAATTGATTACCCTTTTCTCCAAAATCTGGAGAATTAATACAATGAAGCTACATCATTATGTCAGTGGCATCATATCCTGTATTACAAAAAAATCATAAGCAAAAGTCCAAAAGTTGTCATTTACCGTATATACTCGAGTATAAGCCGAGTTTTTCAGCATCCAAAATGTGCTAAAAAGTCTACCTCGGCTTATACTCGGGTCAGCGGGCAGTAGCTGAGATTGCAGTCACTTTTAATCATTCCTATACCAACAGTTCACTTGGGGAGAGACTGCAATATCACAAAGCGCCCTCTGTTGGTTATATGAAAGAATAACAGTGCGCCCTCTGTTGGTTATATGAAAGAATAACAGTGACTGCAATATAACACAGCGCCATCTGTTGGTTATAAGAAAGAATAACAGTGCGCCCTCTGTTGGTTATATGAAAGATTAACAGTGACTGCAATATCACACAGAGCTCTCTGTTGGTTATATGAAAGAATAACAGTGCACCCTCTGTTGGTTATGTGAAAGATTAACAGTGACTGCAATATCACACAGCGCCCTCTGTTGGTTATATCAAAGAATAACAGTGACTGCAATATCACACAGCGCCCTCTGTTGGTTATATGAAGGATTAACAGTGATGGCAATATCACACAGCGCACTCTGTTGGTTATATGAAAGAATAACAGTGACTGCAATATCACACAGCGCCCTCTGTTGGTTATACGAAAGATTAACGGTGATGGCAATATCATACAGCACCTTCTGCACATGGTAGTGGGACAGTGGGACAATGCACACAGTAATCTGTTTGGCAATTCTCTGTCACCATCAACTTTGCAAAGAAGTCGCTTTGGCGGAATGTGCGCTGCTGGGAGACAGGGCTGTAGTTGTGTCTAGGCTTATACTAGAGTCAATAAGTTTTCCCAGTTTTCGTAGGTAAAATTAGGTACCTCGGCTTATACTCGGGTCGGCTTATACTCGAGTATATACGGTAGTCATATTTAAAGTGAGATTATGTTTATAATTTGTAACTAATTTACACTTTTTTAACATTTGAAGCTCATGACGTTTGTTTTAGGGTGAGCTCATGGCCTGGGACAATTGAGGATCTCTGTCTTCATTTGCTTCCTTGGACATTTTTAATAAAAAGTGGCCATTTCAAGCTTTTTCACCAACATGAATAAATACATATGACCTTTATATACCCACTTAATTTAAACTGATGTAAGCATAAGTAAGCTAACCAAGTTTCGCTAGAAAGAAAGTAACACTCGAGAAAAGTCACTATGACTAAGACACTATGAAATTTTTGCGCCAAAGAATCATCGCTGACAAAAGTACAACAATGTTCTTTTGCTGAGATGTAATTGCGCATTTTTTGAATCTGTGTATTTGTCATGAAATAAAATCTGATGTTGTTGCGTGAAGACTTCCAAAGAGAAAATTCACATGCACAGTAAAGGTGGCCATACATGGGCAGATAAAGCTGCCAATATCGGTCGTTTGGACCAATTTGACAGCTTATCTGCCCGTGTATGGTGGCTTCCGATGGGTCTTGATTTTTAACCGACCCATCGGAGCCCCTTGGCGTATCGTAATTCAAATTACCCACGATATAGCCATGCCGTTAGTGGCATATTGGGGAAAGATCCGCTCGTTTGGCGATGTCGCCAACGAGTGGATCTTTGAGTCTATGGCCAACTTTAGTAAATGTGCCCCTATTGGAGATGGCCTCTTGTAATTTGAAGCTTTCTGGATAACAGGTTTCTGATAACAGATCCCATACTTGTATATGCAGTTCCACTTTGGATCTCTACATTCATGTTCATTGTTTTTACTCCTGGGATCCTTTCTGCTACTTCCTTTTCCCACCTGCCCCTCTATGCATCCCTTCCTAATCTGCGCAGAATGTGCCATATATTTTAAATCATACCTTGTTATATATATATATATATATATATATCCTGTTCTTTGTTTGACAGTTTTTTTTTAATATGGGATATATTAGTTTTACTAGGTTTTACCATTATTTTAAAATGGATTATAGAATTTCAATTCTGGTTATTAAACACTCCTATGCTTTTGGGTGCTGGGATTTGAAGATCACAACAACTGGAAGGCCATAAACATGATATGCTTAATCTAAGGGTTTGTACACTTCAGAATCAGTTCTTTCCTCAACAGTAAACAGTCCTGGTTGAAAGAAAACATTGCTAAAACTGTTAATTAATTTTGAAACAAGGCAGTTAACGCTGGAGATAACATAACTGTGTGATCAAAAACTCTGGCATATCGGCAAGAGTTTAATTAGTGTGTAATGGTTGAAAGAATGATGTAAATCAAATGTAATTAAAATTAATCTCATTTCACATTTGCTAATAGCATAGTGCTACAAAGGCAAAAAATGATATGTTGGCTCCCATTGACAGCTGTAAGAAGCATGGTTCTTGGCTGAGCAGCAATGCTCCATCACCTTTTTATTACTTTGCAAAGCAATGGGACTGTAATTGTTCTGTGAGCATTTTTCCTAAACAAGATTAACAAAAGTAAGAGCTGAGTGAAAATATAAATATACTCTCATTTTCATGTTACGGGTGACAGCATTCTGCTTTATTAAAATTAAAAAGCACTCCTCCAATCAACACATTTTTTTTAATCAAAATGAGTACTACAAGGTTCACTGAATTAGAGAGACAATTGTAAAAAAAAGTTAGAATATTAATGTGCATCTCTATTTAGCCTGAGCCCTACCTACAGGACTTGATTCTCCCTCATAGTTAATCTCCCTGCTGCTTATATAGAAGCCTAAAATTCTGCAGCAGTAAAGAAGCCATTGCTGAAGGCTGAAAGTGTAAGACACCCAAGTAAAAGCACAGACTTTTGCAATTTATGCCACAGCATCTGAGCAAGAGGTTCCGCTGAGGTCCAATGCCAAACATGAGAAAGCCTTAGGAATAAAATATCAAATTGGATCAGGGTGATTCAGATGACAGCAAAGGTAGGAAAAAAGTATCCAGAAAAAAACAACTTTAATTTAAGATGCATTTATGACGTAGTGTGTCCCACGTAACCAGACTCTAAGAAACCAATGAGACTCTAAGAAACCAAAAAGACTAAACCTGATGGAGGTGTTGCTTAAACCTGTATTGTAAAGTTTACAGATAAAAGTGCAGATATAGGAGGTAACTAGTGATGAGCGAAACTGCCCCATAAAATTTACTGCAGAGAATTTTGTATTCAAGTCAATGGTCTTTTTTTCCTGTTTATTTTCTTTAGGGATGCGCCGAATCCAGGATACTGTTCGGGATTCAGCCAGGATTTGGCCTTTTTCAGCAAGATTCAGGTTAGGCCAAATCCTTCTGCTTGTATTCGGTGTATCCCTCATTTTCTTGCACCAAATACATTGAAGTCAATATTTTTTACCCTGCCGGGGAAAAAAACCCACTATTTTTAAAAGAAAATGCATGGCGAAATTAAAAAACATATTCATGAAAATGTAGCCAGATGTGAAAATGCAAATGAAAAAAAATCCCTTAAATTAACTCTGTAGTAACCTCTGTTTGTGTTGACAATTTGGTTAAGGACATTCCTATTGTTTTGACATTTCTCTAATGATTCTTTATCCTGTTCCTGTTTTCCACTTCCTGTCTAAACTGATAGCACGTATGGAGCAGTCAAATAACTGATTCCAGTACAAACAAAATCTAACAAAATAACTGCCTTTTGCACAAATTCTGCATGTAGAGAGACTGGATTTCTGGTGATTTTTAATCGAGTGAGCGCTAATACATCTTCTAGGCATATGGAACCCCCCAATAAGATATATTGGATCATTCATCTGACACCCAACGCCTAAACTTGATTATTTCAGAAACTTTGCAGCATTTCTAATTGTATTTAGAAAGTTTCTTATTTCAGTATGCTAAAGCTTTTCGAGCTAGTTCCCCTTTAAATATACATTCCTATATACACCATACAAATTGTAGATTTTTGGTATATGAAAAAACTTTGTCTGTGCAGCTTTGTGTAGCTGGCCATACATGCAATCATTTCAGATCATACCACCTGGACTGTTGGGAAACCAGCCTCAGTTCAGCAGCCATCTTTATTGTGATTTTTTCACTTACTGAATCCCCTTCTCCGCATTGCTACACTGCAGCTGTCAGGCACTTTCCACAGGAGCACTGTTAGGTTCTTATTGATGGAAACTGGACAAGGAAAATGTGATCAGTGATATAGAAAGTCAAGACAAGCAGCAATCAAACTTATATTGGAAGCAGGCGATGGTCAGGGCTTAGTCTGACTTAACCTATACTAAATAAAAAGCAATTGATTTGGGGGGAGTTTGTATTGTTTTTGTAAACTGCACAAATAAAGGAAACTGCTATCACAGCTTGCAGCTAGTTATACTGAGAAAACGTACCCCCTTCATCAACAGTGTATCAAGGTTTTATTTATTTAGCAACAGATGGTCTGTAAATGTATTCAGGAAAAATTATATTTTTCCAATTTTACATTACTGTGTGTCACTTTCTGCAGTTTTTCGGTACATTATTTGGTATTGTTATTCCGCTCACAAGTGTGCTATTTGCATCTGTGTAAAGCAGTTTATATTTATCCCTCCTACTGCCTGGCCCGGTGACTACAAAAAGATCTAACGTTACCATTGTCTACATAAAACACAAGCATTATTGTGTGGTTAGAATCAAAGGAATATCCAAGGACAAAATAACTCAATCAAATGTTTTTTTCACTCTATTCAACAAAGCAAATATTACAAATGCTTTTCAATGGTCAGCAGAGGCTTTTTGTTATAAATAAGCTACATTTAAATTGTGGTTTTATGTGAAAGTAAATTAGAATAAACCCGAATCAGATTTGAGAAATGACAGTTCTCCTCTTTCTACCTTCTACCAAAATGCAGCCCGTCCTCCAGGGCCCCCTATGACTTTGGGGTCTGATTCTTCTATAGCTACTCCACTGCAGAGAGTGCAATAACACTTTCTGTAGAGCCAAATTGCCACTTAAAAAAACTGAAATTCAGGCAACTGGTAATTTGCTGCTCACCAATTGCTAAGCCTTGCCTCATGACAGGAGCAGCCCTGCCTTCTATTAGAAGTAGTTAGTTAAATACTACTGAGATTTGTTGTAAAAAAAAACACCATGCTTTTTACAGAAAAATACTGCATATCTAAAGTCTAATGTCTCCTGCTGTATGCAGATTTTATAGATATTTTATCTAAAATTGCAGATTTGTTTCCAGGCAGGATATATAATATATAATAATATATTAATTGTCATCTAATACCACATTTGTCCTTTAATTCTGCTAGTTTCATATACAAAATACGACATCTGGCAAAACTCAAGGGGATATATTTAATACAACTAGCAAAACACTTTTAAATAATCACAGTTATATCACAGGCACAATTGCATGACTCATGCTAGTTTCCCTAACAAACAGTAATAATTCATGGAGTAGCACCAGCAACAATTATGTATTTCACACATGTTTTAAACAATTTCTTTACATATTCCATTTTATAGCCTCATCTTTGACCTGTAACTACAGAATCTCTCAGAAAACTCACCTAATTTGGTCCATTTAATGAGGACATTGAACCAAAGGGAGATATTGTTGCTTTCATTCATTTTCTCTGTTAAGTGTTGGATTTTAGTTACAATCTAAAGCCTACGGTAATTGGCAAACCCCAACTTCTTAAACATATACATATCAGTGAGTTATTTTGGTGTACATGACCATTGGTTTTATTTTTGTCTACCAGAGTACACAGTAGAGTACAGCAAATGCAACCTTGAAAGTCTTTCTCCGTATAAACTTCAAGCCACATTCACCATTTCATGTTTTACGCAACAAAGCAAAACATATTTATGCTATAAGACAGTGCTGTCTAACTTCTGTGTTACCAAGGGCCAATAATGGATACCAGTTTTAGCCACTCCCACTATAGACAAATAGCAGGGGACCTTTTTACCCATCAAGTGGATCATCGTACCAGAGGCCACCCCTTTAGACTAGAAGAAAAGAACTTTCATTTGAAGTAATGTAGGGGGTTCTTCACAGTCAGGACAGTGAGGTTGTGGAATGCACTGCCGGGTGATGTTGTGATGGCTGATTCAGTTAATGCCTTTAAGAATGGCTTGGATGATTTCTTGGACAGACATAATATCAAAGGCTATTGTGATACTAAACTCTATAGTTAGTATAGGTATGGGTATATAGAATTTATGTGAAAGTAGGGAGGGGTGTGTGTATGGATGCTGGGTTTTCATTTGGATTTAACTATTTAATTAACTAAGTAA
Organism: Xenopus laevis; assembly: GCF_017654675.1. Lineage (NCBI taxonomy): Eukaryota > Metazoa > Chordata > Amphibia > Anura > Pipidae > Xenopus > Xenopus laevis. The sequence goes on along the minus strand of NC_054381.1, from coordinate 114,301,096 downwards.
CTCCCTGTTTTTTAACCACACCCACTTTAAACCACATCCATGTTACCACAAGACCATGTCCACATTAATGGTGGCAGCACACCAAAAAAACAAATAGTTGGTCCTCACTGTTGGGATGTCACTTATCACTCATGTGAAAAAAGTTAAGTCATATTAAGACATAACCAAAATCCATATGCCTCATCCTCCCCTGTGGATAACACAGCACCCCCACCCAGCACATGATTAAACACCATAGGGGCTCCTAACATCAATTTCCAAATGCTTACAAACCCTCAGAACACATCCCTGTCAGGCTTATGTTACATAGGCAGGGCAGGGCACATACAGGCAGAGTATGGCACACACAGGCAAAGTATGGCACACACAGGAAGCATAGGGCAGGCAGAGTATAGGACATACAAGGAACATAGGGCAGGTAGCTTATGGCGCACACACAGGGAGCATAGGACAGGCAGAGTATGGCACACACATGAACCATAGGGAAGGCAGAACAGAGAAGATGACAGGAAAACCTATCAGGACCACTCTAACATGTACTACATACAGTGACACAATGATGGTGCCCCATTAGCATTTTGTATGAAGTGCGAACAGGTGAACTATGCAGGAGTGAACCGTGGGCTGCTGCCGCCTGAGGCACCCACCCCGATGCCGCCCCCTCTCCCGCTATGCGCTTAAAAGTTTAGCGTTGGAGCTGGTCAAAAGGGGCTGCATCGCTAGTGTAACGAGCGTGTACTGTGCTTTCTGCACAAGCAGAGCCAAATTTCCGGTTTCAAAACCGGAAATTCGGCTCTTAAAGTTACAGGAGGCCGCTTTTTGCCGCCCCTTGTAACTGGTAATGTGGCCAGTTTCAGTCTGGTTCTTAGGTGTGAAGAGTACAGGGCTTTAGGATGTGAACAATAGAAGTGTTACATGTGTGAACAATGCAGGAGCATTACAGTCTGTATTTGAGGTTTAAACAATGCAGGGACCAGTTAATCTCTGTAGTGATACCTTATAAAATTTACACATGGTAAGCAGACACAGCAGGCAGACTTTCATGTGGGGGGCACACAAGGGGGTCACAAGCCGCCACCAGTTGGACAACACTGCTATAACATATAATGCAACATGTGAAAGGGAAACTAGACTGAATTATACAAAAAACAAATTATACATATATATGTCTGTGTGAAGCATGGAGGTTATAATCAGGTGTTCTTACAAACCTTCATGCTTCATTCAGGCAACCACAGGTTAAATACTATTGTAGGGTTTAAAGGGATACTGTCATGGGAATAAAAGTTTTTTCAAAACACATGAGTTAATAGTGCTGCTCCAGCAGAATTCTGCACTGAAATCCATTTCTCAAAAGAGCAGTTTTTTTATATTTAATTTTGAAATCTGACATGGGGCTAGACATATATATTGTCAGTTTCACAGCTGCCCTAAGTCATGTAACTTGATCTTTGATAAACTTCAGTCAATTTTTACTGTTGTACTGAAAGTTGTAGTGATATCATCCAACTCCCCCCCCAGCAGCCAACAACAGAACAATGAAAAAGGTAATGAGATAGCAGCTCCCTAATACAAGATAACAGCTGTCTGGTACATCTAAGAACAGAACTCAAGCCAGGTCCCACTGCATCACAGTGAGTTACATTGAGTAGGAGAAACAACAGGCTGCCAGAAAGCAGTTCCATCCTAAAGTGCTGGCTCTTTCTAAAAGCACATGCCCAGGCAAAATGAACTGAGATGGCTGTCTACACACCAATATTACAACTTGAAAAATTACACTTGCTGGGTCAGGAATTACATTTTATATTGTAGAGTGAATTATTTGCAGTGTAAACAGTGTAATTTAGAAATAAAAAATACATCATAAAAATCATGACACAATCCTTTTAAATTCCCCTATGGTCTGAAAAGCCCCACATGGTCTGAAATCCCGTGGTGTGGCCAGCTAAGCATTGGACCTAAATTGGATATGGATATGGAAGATTCCAGATTTGGCCAGAAGGTGTCACAGTTGCATAATTTCTTTATAAAACAGAGCTGCCATGTGCTTAAATGGAATGAGATGTCTGGAGCTCAGAGGCAGCAGAGCAAGTAAGGGAGGTGCCTGATGATGGATTCCTGTGAAATAGGCTTAGCTGTGTACGCACTCTGAGTGTTGGAGCCAGGCCTGAAGATTGTATACTTATGTGAAACGCTTAGGTGCCTGTTCCAGCTCTGTGTGAGTCTCTGCCCAAAGAAAGGGTATTGAAAGATTCCAGCATGTGTCCACTGTGTGAGGACAGGTGTTGAAGGTGTGCCTGCTAAGTGGAAGCTACTGCCTCTATCCAAAGGAGAGGTATTTGGCGGCAGGTAGCGCATCCTAGGGTAAAGAGCTCTTGGAACTGTGACTGTGTTTGTCCACCAGGTGTGGAGTGTGGTAATGTGTCCTGGGTAGAGACTGTGCCAGGAGTGGGAAGACCACATAGGTGCCCCAGTGGTGGTTTTATCTTTGCATTTTGTGAAGATTACATAAAGTTATATTTGTTACAAAGGTCCGGAGTCAGATGGTATTCATCCCAGGGTTCATAGAGAGCTTAGCTCTGTGATTGCCAAACCTCTTTACTTAATTTTTCAGTATTCATTGAGGGTCCAAAAGACTGATGAATTGCTAATGTGGTGCCGCTATTCAAAAAGGGATCCAGTTCTCAGCCTCAAAACTATAGGCCAGTTAGCCTGACGTCAGTGGTAGGAAAGCTTTTCAACGGGTTAATAAAAGATAAGATACTGGACTTCATAGCAAATAACAATACTATGATTTTGTGCCAGCATGGTTTTATGTGTAATAGATCTTGCCAGACTAACTTAATTTTTTTTATGATGGCAGTGGATGTGATTTGCTAAGACTTTGCTAAAGCATTTGATACAGTGCCACACAGAAGGTTACTGGTTAAATTAAGGAATGTTGGCCTGAAACATAGTATTTGTGACTGGATAGAGAACTGGCTAAAAGATCTGTACTAGGCCCCTTGCTTTTCAACTTGTCTACTAATGACCTGGAAGTGGGCATTGAAAGTACTGTTTCTATTTTTGCAGATGATACTAAATTGTGCAGAACTATAGGTTCCATGCATGATGCTGCCCCTTTGCAGAGTGATTTGTCTAAATTGGGAAACTAGGCAGCAAACTGGAAAATGAGGTTCAATGTCGATAAATGCAAGGTTATGCACTTTGGCAAAAATTATATAAATGCAAGTTATACACTAAATGGTAGTGTGTTGGGAGTTTCCTTAAATGAGAAGAATCTAGTGGTTTTTGTAGATAACAAGTTGTCTAATTGGGCCGTGTCATTCTGTGGCTACTAAAGCAAATAAAGTTCTGTCTTGCATAAAAAAGGGCATTAACTCAAGGGATGAAAACATAATTATGACTCTTTATAGGTCCCTGATAAGGCATCATCTGGAGTATGCAGGGATATAAATGAGCTGGAGAGAGTGCTAAGTATTATGTAACTACACTTCTATTCATGATTATTGTTTCCTAGTGGGGCCACTCATAGGTGCATCCCTGGATCCCACTAGGTGGAGGCACTGCAAATTAAAAATCCCCAGAATCTTTCACATAGCAAAGGGGATTCAGGCCCTGTATTGGTAAGAAAATATTACATGTTGTAAGAGTGTACATCCTATAATACAGGAAGTGTCATGATAGGGTTACCCCACTTGAACCTCCTGCTTATTCTTTGTTCCATGGTTATTGTGTTTCTATATAAAACAATACATGTGTTGTGATGTGTGTATTAAACTAAAACAAATTTGGGATTTTGCATACTTAAGAGGCATCAGAATGATTGGCACAACTTGTACTTACACTGACAGAGCTTATGCTATTGGGAAACTGTGCCAGTATTTTTTTTAATGAGTGATTTTTTCAAAAATGGCCTGAAGCAGATTGGACGACCCCTGATAGAATCTTATCCCTAGTGTGATTTGTGTGTGGGATATGAAAGCTTCCCTTTATTGTGCTTGGCTTTAAATATTGGCATTTATTAAAGTAAATATCACGTTTTTGTAAAACATATTAAGCTGTAGGTGAATTAATAACTATTTAGTTTGATTGCAGGCACTTTTAAATAGTGTATGTACATGTATTATACATTGGCATGTGCTTCATTTAATGAGCTTTTTGCACTTGCATAATTATGTGTTTGGTAAAATGAACCTGTCCAAAATTATACTGCAGGTAAAAGAGCTGAATTCTTGAGAGAGTCTGTAGACAGGCAGAAGAGGTGAAAAGAAAAGATCTCTGACAGATACTTAACAGGGCAGAAGAGAGACAGAAAACCTGAATAAAATAAATTAATTTCTACAGTTTTAAAATGTAAGAAAGGAAAAAGTAAGCAAAAAGAAATATTGTCACGTAACAAATTGCTGAGGAAGTTTCGCTAAAATAAAACTTGCATGGCCTGATTCAAAATATGTGTAATGCTTTTCATTTGACTTTGATATTCATTAATGTTATGGGGCGCTGGTCTGTATTACACTGAATGAACCTACTGATGCCAACAGAATAGGCACAGAGTTGTACATCAATATAAACTGAATGACAGCATAAGCATTCCTTCTAGAACCAATTATTTATTCTCGGATGCGTATATTGAAACCCCAGAAGCCAGCAGGAAAAAAGGAGTGCTTCTGTACACTACTGAATAAACACTACATCAGAGAATTAGGGTAAAGAGAGCCAATAGCGGCTAATCAGAATTCAGTCTGAGTTTTTGGCCTGTCTGCTAGCATGCCTCTAGGCAAGAAAGTGCACAAAAGTGGAAAAATAAATATGTGTTTGTGTCTGAACAGAAATACTAGATACATTTCAAAGAGAAAAGCAAACAAACAATATACAGAAAAAAATAATTTCTTAGGTGGGGGAAAGTCATAATCTTGTAATGATATGTGTTATTTCTATGCATCAAATGATGGCCAATGAAATATTGTATATGTATGTAATGTATATGTTTCATATTAACACCCTTCTGTTGTACAGTACTATGGAAATTGTGGGTGGTTTGTAAATATGTGGTTATTATTATTAATAATAATAATAAAATAATAATAATAATAAATACATGCAATGTTAGACTGGGGTGCCCAGGATGACAGACACCGCACCCTCCTCCCCAAAAATATCTCAGTGACGCTGGGCTGTGAGTGGCGCATTCCTACCATAGGCTCATTACGAAAACAGGAATCCAGCCTATGGAAGGATCCATCTGCTCCCAGCCCAGCGTCACTGGAGCAACCCGGAAGATCAGTTAGTAGTGTCAGCGGGTCGGCAGCACACAGGTTCACGGGGCTGGGGGCAGCTTTGCGGGGGGGCTTTTCTGGGAATGATTACGGGTGCAGCATTTACTTTATACTGACACATTCTTATGATTTTTATAGGAATGTGTCAGTATCGCTTTAATAAAATCTGTAAATGACAAAGGAGAGCAAAGTGTCAGATGTAGACGTGATACAAATATCATGAGTGCCAGTGTCTCAACTTAAAATGCTTTTTTGTATATAGCAATTTGTGATTGGTGTTTATTTGACATTCTTTTTGTTCAGTGGTGTAACTACAGGGGGTGTGATTGGGCCAGGGCCACACCCCTCAGCACGCGCCGTTGATTACGGTGAAATAATTGAAAAATTTTCTAAGTCCCAAAAAATGCTAGTGTCTTTTTCAGGGTGATAGGCTGAAAATGAGCGTATTTTTTGGGGTAACCGGCTTCCCCCCTACATTTCCTAACATATGGCACATAAACTATACACTGGGCTCGTGTGTAGGGCAATATAACAAATCTATTTTATTTTATTAAGGTTCCCTGGGCTTGTGTAGTGTAATGTATGTGCTACAACATATACGTCCATTGAACTTTAACTTCCCGCGGTATGCAAATTAGGCATCGCTATCGCAACTTCGATTTGCTTGGCACAGTAACATTAGCGCAACTTCGCCAGCGTTCGGCGCCCTGGACGCAACTTCGGATTTTAGTGAATTAGCATTGTCCTGGCGAATCAATGCCTGGCAAAGTGTTGCGCTGTGAGACAAGCTGGCCCTGGCAAATTTTCAGAGGTTAGTGAATTTGCCATCTCCCATAGACTGAATTTTAATCAAATAATTAAATTCGTTTTAAAATGATTCCTTTTTCTCTGTAATAATAAAACAGTACCTTGTAATTGATCCCAACTAAAATATAATTAATCCTTTGTGGAAGCAAAACCATTCTATTGGATTTAATTCATGTTTATATTGTTTTTAATAGACAAGGTATAAAGATCCAAATTACTGAAAGATCCCTTATCCAGAAAACCCCAGACCCTGAACATTCTGGATAACAGGTCCCATTACTGTACTGCCAAACAGTCCTATAATGTGCCAGTCAACATGGGGCAAAAAAAAACAATCACAGCCCTTACTGGGCACCCCTAGGAACATTTTCAATGCTTGCGTTGCTCTTTTTAAATTTTTAATGTGACTCACAGGTAAAAAAACACTTGCTAAAGTCTCTATAACATTCACACACATGGAGGTTAATCAGTAGCCTATTCACCTGCCTGTATGCTTTTGGAGTGGGGGAGGTAATTGGAATGCCCAGAGGAAACCAATAAAAACACTGGGAGAACATGCAAACTCCTTGCAGATTTAAATTTGTTTTTATAGTAAATATCAACCACGAGAAAGAAACAAGGGGTTGTTCACCTTTGAGTTATCTTTTACTATAATGTAGAGAGTGATAATCTGATACAATTTGCAATTGCTTTTCATTTTTTTATAATTGGTGGTTTTTGAGTTATTTAGCTTTCTCATTTAGCAGCTCTCTAGTTTGTAATTTCAGCAATCTGGTTCCTAGGGACCAAATGACCCTAGCAACCATGCATTGATATGAATAAGAGGCTGGAATATGAATAGAAGAGGCCTGAATAGAAAGATTAGTAATAAAAAGAAGCAATAACAATACATTTGTAGCCTTACAGAACATTTGTTTTTTAGATGGAGTCAGTGACCCCCCCCCATTTGAAAGCTGGAAAGAGTCAAAAGAAATAGGCAAATCATTAAAAAAACTATAAAAAATAAACAATGAAGACCAAGTGAAAAGTTATTTAGAATTAACCATTCTATAACATTTTAAAAGTTAACTTAAAGGTGATCACCCCTTTCAAAGACCAGTAATGTCAAATACTGAAAATATGTTTTTTAACATATAAAATTTGCATCTGTTAATTAAGAACCTAGAAACACACTTTTTTTCTTGCCAAAAAACTTCCTATGAATGATTTTTATGATATAGAACCACGATTGGCATTTGACCCCTTGTTATCTTCTTAAATCCATTGTATTCTACACATTTTATTTGTTTTCTACTGTCTAAACATAATCATGTTTGCCCTATTCAATGGCTGCCCCCATGGCTACATAGCAGCTGATTTATATGTGTTTCTGAAACAAACATGCCATTTTACTAGGGTAGAGTAGCAGTATGTAATAAATAAATAAACGCTGATCTTAATAGACCTAGGTATTAATATTGAGAAATTATAAGGTTTTATGCTTAAAGACTTTTACAAATTAAAAAAAAGAGAGTTGCAACGGAATATTAATGTTAAAACCTAGATAACTGGCTTATAACTTCCTTTAAGAGCAACATTTTTAGTCTGTGTTTTTTCCTATAATTTATACTAAAATAAATATTGTCCCAAATGATTCCATATTCCTCACATTGTATCCAGTTTGACACTGTAGATCTAGCACTATTTAAATCAGGCACTATGCTTTATGGGAGGCTAGAGATTCTACTTTCAGTAATTTGATTGATGATAATCTCCTAGGTTTTTAGGAAATGTGTTGCAGCAGCGGCACTCAATCATTAGGTTAGATAAATGAATTTAGCTCTTAAAGACATTTCTATAAAAAGACAAATTAATGCATTTTGCACTTAAAAGGAAACAAGCAGTAACTTTAAAGATATCTACAGATTTAGCATGTGAAGGAGAAGCCTATTAACTAGAAGTTTACTATGGTTCCTAGATATGTCTAATGCAATATAAATGGATGTAATTTTCATTTCATAAAATAATTCTATCAAACTAAAATGGAGGTGGCTGTTTTGCATAATGTCTAAACTTGTAAGGGTAAAACTATACATTAATAATAAAATGTCTTATCTAACCCAGCAATATTAAAGTTTACTATAGATCTACTGGAAACTAACTTGTCCATCACACATACACATGGCCCCAGATTTCTTAAAGGGATTCTATCATGATTTTTATGGTACAGTTTCTATTACAAAATTACATTGTGTATATTGCACGTAATTCATACTACTTTTACACTTTTATTCTTGAACCAACAGTTGTATATCTTTAGTTGCACTATTGGTGTATAGGCAGCTATCTCAAATCTTTGTGCCTGATTCTGTGCTTTCAGAAAGAGCCATCACTTGACAATGGAACTGCTTTCAGATAAGCTATTGTTTTTCCTACTCAATGTAACTGAAAGAGTCAAGATTTGGGTTATCTGGACTTGGAATTTTACTGCTGAGTGCTGTTCTCATATCTACCACTAGGTGGGACATGGGAGCATTATTAGCAATTGTTCTGTTGATCAGCTGCGGGGGGGGGATTTCATTCAAACTTGCAATGCAGCAGTACAGATTGACTGAGGTTTATCAGAGCACAAGTCACATGGCTGAGGGCACCTGGGAAACTAACAGCATGTCTTCCATGTCAGATTTCAAAATTAATTATAAAAAAAATTGTTTACTCTATTGAAAATTTGATTTCAATGCAGGATACTGCTGGAGCAGCGCTATTAACGTATGCCTTGTGTTAACAAAAACATGCTTTCCTTGACAGAATCACTTTAACGATCAACCAAATCTTATTAATGTCTTCATATGGTGCTGAATGGCTGCAAGGATGTCTAATACTTACTTAATGGTTACCATGGAAACCACGGTGGAGACAGATCTTCTTGTAGCCTTACAGAGCATTTGTTTTTTTAGAAGGGAGTCAGCGACGCCCATTTGAAAGCTGCAAAGAGTCAGAAGAAAAAGTCAAATAACTATTAAACTATAAAACATAAATAATGAAAACCAGTTGAAAAGTTGCTTAGAAGTGGCCGTTCTATAACATAATAAAAGTTACTTAAAGGGTAAACCACCCCTTTAATTTCATCTAAGTTAAGATCAAGTACAGATAAGGTTTTCCTAATTGTTGTTAAAGTTTATTGTGTAACTTTTCAAATTCCACCCTCAGGCATTCATCTGGGTAACAACTGCTATATATCCCGTATCCCATATACATGCAGTCTTAGGGAGAATCAATACGCAATAGCAATTTTGTACTTTGCACCCTGACCCTAGATTGTGAATGATTCTACTCCCCTTCAGGCTTACTTATTAGTGATGGGCGAACCTGTCCCATTTTGCTTAAACGAAAAATTAGTGAAACGGCTAAAAATTAGCAAAATGCATTAAAGTCAATGGGCACCCAAAAATTTTGACGTGAGACAATCTTTATGCGCTAAAATCGTCAACATTTCGTGAAAACATTCACGGGCAACAAAATGTGCACATTCCCCGTGAATCCATGCCTGCCGAATAAATTCGCCCATCACTATTACTTACAGTACATATATTTCTTCATTTATATCTTTATTTTTCACCTACTGCGTGTCTGTGATAATACCCCACTGCTTCCACTAGGTGGCTCTTAACCATACATATGGAGGCAAATTCAATACAGTGAGAAAAACTAATGGATGAGATTGAATTCTTAGAGAAAAATCTTTTCTCCTAATTCAGTTCCAGTTTTTTTCCCATAGACTTTAATATAATTTGAATAATTTGTGTCCTTGGCATAACAACTTCACAAAGCTTTCTCAGACAATCTCTGTTGCTTTGTTGGGCGATCTGCTCTGTCTTAACTTTTTGTCTGCCGGATCCATTAAAGGGGAAAAAAACACTCCCCAATTACAGTATCGGATCTTACAGTATGTAAAAAAAAGTAAATCTAGAAAATCATTTAATAAACCCAATAGGTTGGTTTTGACTCCAATAAGGATAATTACACTATATGTAAATTGGGATTAAGAAAAGGAAATTGTTTGCATACATGCTTCTTCAGAATAAGAAGGAGCCATTATTGTCTGACTTTGACCATTTCCCTGCCCTTCCTTAGGAAACACAATGGGCAGTCTACAGATTCTCTGAGTACCAGAATCCATAAGTTCAATATGGAACAAGGGGGGGGACCAATGGGGAAAGGGGAAATGGTCAATACATGTCAGAGGCAGACCAAATGCCAGAGGGGCTGCTTTAAGGTGCCAAAGACACTTACTATTTATTGGGCCTGTAGGGGGCTGTTTGGGCCTCTGTGTACTTGAAATTCCAGGACCTATTTTGAGTCCCAGGCCTGACCTGATTATGGTTACCTTATAGTTTGAGAAATCATGTATGACTGGGAAGAATATAAATATGTATTTATTTTTTGCCAGTTTCCTTTATTTTAAAGGACAGGTATATTTTTTTTCATGTAAAGAAGGCACCTAAGTGCCTCTGACCATATTTAGAAATATATTTTTTAGTAGAGATGTTGTGCTACAATGGAGGCTTCCTCTGCAATGTCATGCCCTGCTCCTTGCTAAAGGAAATGTGTGCAACATCTTCACTACCAAAACCATAACAAGTTGGAGTAGAGCAGCATGCAGGGCAGGTGTAAAGCTATAAGGATAATCCTCTGTGCTCTGCTTCAGACCCTGCTCATGTTGGTAGATTTTGTTAAATAGTTTTGTTTGCAGTTTCACCCTCCGTTGGTTCTGTGTCCGGCCTGCTTCATACAATGTCACAGGGCAGCCATCAGGGGTACAGCTGTAATGGAACCAGTTACCATCCTGAAAACTGGAAAACTGCACCTGCATTTTGTGGCACATCACATCACATGTTCAAAATACCCTTTATATTCAGGTGAGAGTCTGGTGTACCTATAGATGCAACCCTGGAGCTACTGCCAAGTCCAATGTGTCTGTAGCTCCTGAGTTTCTCAGCATCAGTTAATTCCTTAATGAATGGAATCAATATGTACTCTTCATTCAGTTCATTTTAGAGCTTCAGTGCATGCTGGGGCATCCATAAATGATCCCTATATTTTTAATGTTCAAATATATATGAAAAAGCATGTTTACAGTACAGCATATAGTAAATAAAGCCATATGCACACTTTCAGAATATACTTTCCATGGAAATAATTTGCTATTTATACTTTTCTGTCACAGATAATCAAATACTGAGAGACGGCATCCCAAATAAGCACCCAGGATCTCCTGCATTACTCATGCGAGGAATTCTATTCTTATACGGGTTTGGTGCAAATGTTAAGGAAATGAATGCACAATTAATGAAGCAGGATAATAAAATATATGTTTAGTGCACCTCTGCTTAAATAGAATATTTTAAAGTAGATCAATATAATCTTCTGTCTGTAAATTCACTGTAAAGTTCCAGATGGAATGAAATTATTCTGGAGTAAGAAATCCATCTATGTTATCCTAGGAACCCACTTGGGTTTCATATGTATATGGAAAAATAAATCAGTATGAATAATTTAAAGCAACAATAAATGGCTCATCCTATTTGTTTTCATGTCTCTGCACATGAAATAATATTTTTGAATGATCAAAGTACAATAATTATTAATTACGAGAATAAAGATAAACTGCTCTGTGAACTATTTCCTCCTTTGCTTTAAATCGGGTGCATGGTTTTCTAGAAATTGTCCTTAAACGTTTTAGGCTACCGTCAGACACACGGCATCTCGCGAATTTTCGTGACGGTTTCACAAATTTATTCGCCGGAGAGAATTTGCCGCGAATTCACGCCTGGCGAATAAATTCGCCCATCACTACTAGGAATTCATGACAGCTGTTATTTATTTCTAAGCTACAGGTTTCTGATTTGCTATGGTAGCAGGGAGTGGTATTTGTGGCAAAATTCCTTACTGTTGGGAGCCAATGACAGAGGTTTGGGAGACTGTTAATAAATTAGAAAGTAACTGAGCATAAAAGAACATGAAGAACAGGAATGCTTGGGAGCCAGGGAGAAGTTGCCGTATTTAACATAAATATGTTCTTTATAATTCTTTTTAAAGTCACTGATATATCTGACAATAACTATATTGATTCAGTTTATAGTAAACAAAGCTACACGCTAGATTCATCAGACATATTTAAAAACACTAGGTTTTCACTCACCTAACTTAAGATAATTCTCCTGAGACCCTTCTTATGTTTCAAACATTTAGCTTGACGCCAGTTCACAGAATAGATTTAAAGGAGAAGGAAACACTGATGAACGGCAAGTAGCCATGAGCTAATTAATTCACCATCACTTGAAAAATATTCCCAAAGCAAGTTAATAAAGTACAAGTTTATTGCATATTATAAAAAAATCAAACAGTCCCCTCATGGAGCCTAACCCGTTTCATGCTACCTAGCACTTAGTCATAGGCAATCTCTGACAAGTCAGTTATTTTTTAATCCTTAAATACTAGCTCTCATAGACCCTCCCCACAATAAAACCAATCACAGTCTAACACACATTTTGTGTATAGCACCCATTAGAACCAGGGCTATTGGCTCAGTCTTTTAGTTAGTTAACATCATGTGATCTATATATTACTCAATCCATGTTTCGGGGTATTGCAAGTAAATATAAATACTAAATATAAAAAGTCATACAAAATAGTAAAATGAGTTGTACATAGCAAGTTACATCAAAAGAATAATTGAATCCAAGTGGCAACCTTATAATTCGCCAGCCATGAATTTGCGGCAAAAATTCGCCACAGAAAAATACTCCACAACAAAAAAGTTGCATTGCAAACGCCACAATGCATTTGGAGAAAAAAGTCAGAATTGACTAATGCATTTGAAGCAAATGTTGCCAGTTTTGCGTTTTTTTCTGCAGTTTTGCAAATTGGCGAAACGGGACAGATTCGCTCATCAGTAATGGCAAGTTGTTAGCCAATCCCCCAGTGATTATACTCACTTAACGTCTACGCTGGTGCTTCTCTTCTTTGAAAAAAACATACCAACGTTCTGCTTGCATTCTTTTCTAGTTTTTCAGGTATCCCCCACCTGGCTTGAGTTTATGTGCAGTACAGTGTTTTAAGCAAGATATCTTACTGTTCATGTACCTTGCTACTTGTAGAATTGGTGCAGTGGATTTCTGATAGGATGAAAACAATGGCAGTGTGGCACTTAGCAAACCGTACTCCTGCTGGCGCATTTCTCAAGAAGAAGAGTGTCAGTTAGGGTCGGAACTAGTAGACAGAGTAGGCACGTGCCTGGGATGCAAAGCTGGGGGGGCACCAGGCATGTACCTCCTCTGTTTCTCCTACCCCCTAGTCCGGTCTCCGCTCGCTGCAGTAGCCGACATGTGCAGTCTTTTGTGCACATGCACGCTGTTCCTTTTGCATGCATGCATGTGTACATGTGCACGTGTGGAGTGATATGACCGGCTAGGCTGCATCGGGGTGCAGCTAAGTAACAGCTAAGTGACTATAGTCACTTGTCACCCTAACCCCCAGTGAACTAAATTTGACCTAAAAGCTACCCAGCAGTTCAAATTGTATCCCATTTACTAAACAATTTCCTGACAGAAGAGTATTTAGGAAACCGTGAAAAACTTCATTTCCCCTTAGAATGAGTTTCACTGGTTTGCAGTCAAAACAATTCTGTAGGCTAATTCTTCTTAATCTCCAATGTCTGCAGTCAGTTCCTCTGCAAGGCTGCTCCTTCTTGTGTAAATAGCCCTAAAAACAATGGATCAACAAGAACTGTCCTAATCATTTGGCCAGAGAGCTAAGACTTCACTCCTCTGACCATACATTTGGAGATTTGTTTGGTCTGCTTGGCCTTAGAAGTTCTCCACCAACCACATATCTGAATGTTCAGGCTGAACAAAACAATAGAAGATGGCACATGACACCACTCGTACGTTATCTATTTGCTAAGCCCAAGGAGAGGTCACTCAGATACTGTGGCATATTGAACAGTGAATGACCACAGTCCTGCAGTAACCTGTGTATTTTAGACTTAGTCCAGAAGTCTGTGTGACTTGCCGAACTCCTTGATCCTCAAATGGAATAACTCACTGCATATTTTGGAATCACCTTCAGTTGTTGATCTGTGCATATTTTTTATTGTTCCATTTTGAGCAATGTGTCATTTACTAAGCAAATTTATTTTGGAGTTTGGAGTTTGACTGCTGAAGGTCACTTGACTGCTGAAGCTACACTTCCCGTTTTATTTTCAAATGTTCATGTTTTTTCCATTGATACATCTCAACTGAATAATACTAAATATGATCACAACCAAGTATTCTATTTATCATTTCTGCAATCATGGAAAACACGGTATAAATAATGAATTTGCCCTTAGTTTTGCGTATACAGGTATTTTTAACCACACATAATTAAAGGACATATATGTGGATGCCTATGTCCTGCCTGAACACTGATTCCTTGGGGTATATTTATCAAAAAGTGAAGTTAGAGACACAGTCCTCTAGAGTGAAATTCGACAACTCTCCATTCATTTCTATGGGATTTTTAAATGAGTATTTATCAATGGGTGAAAGTGAAAGTTCATCATTAAATACGCCTTTCAAAATCCCATAGAAATGAATGGAGAGTGGCCGAATTTCACTCTAGAGGACTGTGGCGATCTCTAATTTCACTTTTTAATAAACATACCCCCTTGTTTGCAGGTCACTATGATGGGCGAATTTGGGGCATTTCGCCGAAAAAAATCATGAATTTCCAGCGCAATTCACAAAACGGCGAAAAATTCGCAAAACGGGGCCGGCGTCTAGATTTTGACGCCGGCGTCCATTTTTGATGCCACGCCAGCGTCCGTTTTTTGGACGCCGGTGTCCATTCTTTGGACGCCGGGTCACATTCACCGGCAAAAATGCGCCGGCGTCAAACAAAACGAACGTTGGCATCCATATTTGTGACGCTGGCAAATTTTTGCGCGGGTTTCGCAAATTTATTAGCCAGCAGCGAATCGCGAATTCACGCCTGGTGATTAAATTCGCCCATCACTAAAGGTCACATATATTTTTGTGCGCATTTCAAGTCCTGGGCAAATCTATTCCCTGTACATAAGCGGTATAAAAGGTATGCAGTGTACACTGTTGTAGAAACTCAAAGAAATTAATATAATGTTTTCTCTAAACATAATTGCTTCCTGCTAGGAAAAAGCTAATTTTTTTTTTTTTGCCTGATAAACATTTGCAGCTAAATTTGCAACAATGTTTGTGAATCTGAGCTAGCACTGAAAAAACATAATGCATTAGGGCAAGAAAAATGGCAAAAGAAAAAATTCCTACTGACTTCAATGCATTTGGCACAAAATAATTTCCATTGACTTCAATGCTTTAGGCTTGAGAAAAACTGCCTATTGATTCCAATGTATTAAGCACAATAAAAAAATGCCCACTGACTCCATAGTAGTTTTTCTGCTAATAATCTGAATACACTAGATATAGAAATTATCCAGCCAGCAGCATTAAATATGTTTTTAATAATACTTTCTCTATAAATGCATTATCATGTAAATAGTATGATCCTTTTATGACAGCGCATGCTAGCTAATCCAGTCTGTTACACACAAACATCAACCCCAAGAGACTTATCCAAGCTCCTTATATCTCAGTTCCCGGAGTTTTCCAAAAAACAGTATTACAGAACAACATCCTGCTCCCCTCAGGCATCACCTTTTGCTAATTAAATTGTTCAGTGGTTCAGAAGTTGAAGCAGAAATATGTTTTAACTTAAGGGGATTGTAGCCCTTTACCTTACTCTACAGTAATGTATTACAGGCAAGGAATCGCAGTGTGCTGTATTAATATCTCACAGCTAAATCTTTTCTCAAGGTTCAGGTAAATTAAAAGGAAGTGGACAAAAGTGAAAAAGAATATTTCTTCTCCAAACACTGTATTCTGCCATAGAAAATACGTTAGTATTATTACAGAAAGCCAAAATGTGACCAATATTTACACATTTTTAAAATATGAATTAACACCTTTGAATTTACAATCTGTAAGAGTAAACATTTTCTGCACATGTATTACTGAGAGGTTTATATATATATATATATTTCTAATTTCCTGATTGTTGTGTTACTATAAAAAAGAAAAAATTAAGACCAATGGAAAAGTTGCTTGGAATCAACCATTCTATAACACACTTAGGGGGGTATTTACTAAAACTCGAGTTTATCTCAGTTTTTTTATTAAAACAAAGTCGACCATACTCCATCCACCAATTGAACTCATTTATCAATAACTCTTTTCGAAAAAGTTGGCGCAAAAATATGTTGCATCAAATTTGTGCGCTAATTCAAATTGTACAATCGACACTTGTCGCTGCGAAAACTCGTATTTATCAGATTATTGGATTAAAACCAACGTGGATCATGATGTCAAGAAACATCTTCAGAGACATCTGCCATTGACTTCTACATGACCTTGACAGGTTTGAGATGGAGTATTTTTGGATTTTTAGCAGCTTTGGGGTATAATAAATCTCTAAAAAAAAAAAGAGGGGTTTTTCCCCCCTAACAATTCAAGTTTTTCCCCTTTAAAAACTTGACCAGAAAAATTAGAGGTCTAATAAATGGGTCCCTACAAGTTAACTTGAAGGTGAATCAACCCATTTAAGTAAATTCATTGGGTGGGTCCATACTACATTTTTAAAATGTTTTTTTTAATATCTCCAACAATTATAACTTGCCTGTTCAGCCACATATGTTAATCATGTGATTATTATGATTCAAACAATTCAAACAACAGAAATCTGGAGGATATCATCCCTCCATATGATGATGATGATACCTGTGCTGTATTTAGGTCTAACAATGAGTAATAGATTGAGTTTTGCTTACTGTGAAGAACTGAAATCGTGAAATACTAAACATACTACAGTTTGCTGCCCCCCCTCCCCCAGAAATTCGCTCTTAAAGTACCAGGAGCAGCATTTTTGCTGCCCCTGGTACCTAGTGAGGCGCTGCCATCTGAGGCGACAGCCTCAACTCGCCTCATTGGCAAAGCACCCCTGGATCCATTATCCAGAAACCCATTATCCAGAAAGCTTTGAATAACTGAAAGTTTGTCTCCCATAGACAGGACCGCTCCTGCCATGAGGCAAGGTGAGAACGGAGCATGGAGGGACAGTTGCCAGGGGCAGTAAAAAACCGCCTCTGGTAACTTTGAGAGCCAAATTTCCGTTATATAATACGTAAATTTGGCTCTGCTAGCGCAGAGAGCACAATAGCTTTCACTGCACTAGCGATGCGGGCCCTATCTGGACTCGCTCTGACGCTAAAAATTGAAAGTGCAGAGCAGGAGGGTGGGTGGCCTTAGGCGGCAGCAGCCCATGAAACGCCGATGTCCATAGAATCCATTTTATCCAAAAAAAATTTAGCCAGATTTATAAAAATGTCTTCCTTTTCCTCTTTTTTTATAAATAATTCTTACTGGATTTAATTAATGTTTACATGATTTTTAGCAGACTTAAGGTATATTACTTATATTACTTATCTCTTTTTACAACTGAGGTCTGCGGCTCATTCCCTGCAACTGGCACAACTCCATAAGGCATCTCAGCCCCACTCCATTCACTGGTTACATTTTGTTACTCTGTATTATTTCTCCATGCTTTCTATTTTATATACTATACATTTCTAGTTTTCATTAGTCTGGACCAAATTCTTATTCACAATTTTATAGACACTGTACTTTCAACCCAATGATTTATGGCCATTTTGTATTTTTGTGTTCATCTTGTAAAGAAGGTCATAAAGCAGTATTCTATCAGTTATGGCTGGAGATACACTTACGTTTATGGGGTTTCATTAAAGTGAATGTATCTTTGGAAAAGAAACTTTATGATCTGTAATTATTCCATTACGTTAAGGGGCAGATTCACTAACTTCGAGTGAAGGATTCGAATGAAAAAAATTCGAATTTCGAAGTATTTTTTGGGTACTTCGACCATCGAATTGGTTAAATTCGTTCGAATTCGAACGAAATCGAACGAATCGAAGTAAAAATCGTTCGACTATTCGACCATTCGATATTCGAAGTACTTTCCCTTTAAAAAAAACTTCGACCCCCTACTTCGGCAGATAAAACCTACCGAAGTCAATGTTAGCCTATGGGGAAGGTCCCCATAGGTTTGCTAACCTTTTTTTGATCGAAGGATTTTCCTTCGATGGTTGGATTAAAATCGTTCGAATCGTTCGATTCGAAGGATTTAATCGTTCGATCGATCGATCGCAGGATTAGCGCTAAATCCTTCGACTTCGATATTCGAAGTCGAAGGATTTCGATTCGAGGGTCAAATTTCGAAGTATTTTTAACTTCGAAATTCGACCCTTAATGAATCTGCCCCTAAATGTTGAAGCCGTAGCAATTGGATTTATACATTAACAGATTTACATTGGATGGTGGCCATGTGATCTTTACTAAACAGATTTACATTGGATTTGGATCAAAGGGGAATGATTGGTGGTCTCAGTTATTGGGCAAATAAAGTTGAAGGCAAACAAAGAATACTTATCGGAAAACAGCTTTTTAACCCTAAAAATAAAATATGGAGATATACTGTATGCTTTACGGTTTGCCTCAGTTCTCAAGACCTGGCTGTTAAAGGTTATTTTATTTATTGGCCAGGCACACCAAGAAATGAAAATGCCTAAAAACATATACACATGTTTTAATTGAATATTTATCCTGTAATAACGTAGTTAAAGCAAAATGCAATACAATAAAATGTTTTAGTTCTTTGACGAGAGCTTTTGGGTGCAGGTCATGAACACAGTTCTGAGTGAAAAATGCATCAAAGTTCAAAAAATGCTGGGGACTTTTCCCTTATATACTGCAAAAGTCCTTGAAAAAAAATTTTTTGTAACCAGTTTTCTCCATACATACAGAAATAGGGATGGGAGAATGACCTGTTTCTTTTCACGAAAAATTCGCCGCCGGCAAAATGCCGCAGACGCCCATTAAAGTCTATTTTTTTTTACGCACAATGCCATACAAGTCTATGGGCATAATTTTTTCGGCGAAACAAGGCGAAAAAATTCGCCCATCCCATAACTTAACAGTGGGGTCATGTGTAGCGCATTATAACAACTCTATTGTCTTTATTGAGGTTCCCGGGACTTGTGTAATAAACAGTGTAAATGTAAAGTATATGCTGCAACATACAGTATAACACAAAGAAGTCCATACAACTTTAAATTTCCCGCCATATGCAAATTAACCTGAGCATAAGATCTCTAGCGACTTTTCGTTACGCAGAAATGAACGCTAGCATATTTTCTCTTTGAAATGCTCGCATTACCGAAGTACTGCTAGTGAAAAGTCTCCAACTTTCGATGCCCGGGACGAATTTTAGTGAATTAGCGCTGTCTGAGCGAAGTGTTGCGCTGGGTGCGAAGTGGATGCTGCCGACTTTTCGCTGGTTAGTAAATCTGCCCCATGGACAGGATTCTGAAAAACGTATCTCTCGGTTTATCACATGAAAACTGAAAGCTCTATTGAAGCCTATGGGGAAAAACTGGAACAAAATTACGAGAAAAGTTTGTTCTCCTTGAACTGACTCTTGCCCAATGTCAGAAAATACAAGAAATTTTAATTTCACTCCCATTTTATGCCTTTCTTTTGTTCAGGATTATCTTTGAATGGTTTTCAAAAAAAAAAAAAAAACTTGCCACATAAAACCTGGCAAAACGTTTTTTTTTATATCCTGCATGAAGGAAAAAAAAAAAGCATTTTTCCCAGAAAACAAGAGAATAATTTCTTGAGTTCCTACATTTCCTGGAATGATTTCCTACAAACACAAGCATCAAAAGGTAATAAATATGCTGTTTACTGAATGCACAACCTATAAAAAAAAACTACTATATTTCTATATCTTTGAATTAAATGCCAATCAGCCATACTGGATATGGGTGTGCTTTGGATAATAGATAAAAGATCTCTGCACAAGAGGCCAACCATTAGACTTGAGACAACCCTTCTTCACAGTGACAACAATGAGGTTGTACAATACCCTGTGTTAGCAGATTCTAGTAATACTTGTTGGATGTCAACCATGATATACAGGACTAGAGTAATTTTAAGATCTACAGTAAGTTTTATATCATATAGGAGGGGTCGAACTATAGGATGCCACTTGGTTCCATCGGATATGAGTATTCAGAGTGGTTCTTTCTGGGGACAAGTAATCAGAGCATGTATCCTTGCCTATAATATGCACAGTGTCGTTTTATAGTGAAGGACCAGTGATTCACACACCCAGATACTGGAACAGAACATAAAATTAGGGGGTACCACACCTGTCTGACAAAATTTGTGGTATACATCTTGGTCTGGCCTCCTTTATATAGGGAAGGCCACTCTGCAGATCAAGAGGCATATCTCCCAGCATGGATTAGAAAGGCTTACATAAAGTTACCAGTTTCTGAACATTTTATTGAGCATGGTCATAATGAGAATCAATTGAGTTTCATTTGGTTCTACATGTGCTGTCTGTTTATATAGGGCTCCCCTTTTTTCACATACACTGGAAAAAAATTATCCTTGCATCAAACAGGATACAAAAAAAAGAGGGAGGGATCAATGCACATTCCATTGTCCCCTGTCTCATAAGTAGTTTAGTGTCCATGCAAGTGCTTGTATTTACAAAAAAGAGGGGATTGAGTTACAAAGTTTTGATCATAAAATTGGTAAGCCACCATCAGTGCCGCTTATCATCAGCCAATGATTAAGTACCCTAGACGTACGAAACCCATAGGACCATAGGAGATGTATGTACATTTTTAACTTTGACCAATAAAAATACAGATTTTTGGCCCTGTGGATTCCTCTGGATAGCCCTGCTTTTCCTGTTCTACAATACGGTTTTCCATCCCCATGGCTGAGGGTCTGGGGCTGGTGCACCTGGACCAAATGATCAACTTGGTGAGCTATTCGCATTTGTGATTTATATTACTATTCTGGAGAACTGTCTTCCTTTTGCATAGGAAAAAACATGCACTTCCAGCATCTGAAGGGCAATTAGTATTAAAACAATACTAGTGTTGAGTGAATTTTTTCAACAGCCATGTATTCATGAGCAAATTCCACATTTTGCCATCTACAAATGTGTTTGTGAAACTGCCGCAAAGATTTGCAGCTGAAAAAATTTGCAACAAAAATGTTGCAGAGACAAAATGTGCCCATAAGGAAAAAACACCCATTTACAAAAAAAAGTTGCCAGAAGAAAAACCTTAATGCATTTTTCACCTAAGTGAAGTGGGACAGATTCGTTCATCCCTAAACAATACATTAGGGGAGACATTAGCTGATGGAAAATGATGTGGAACACATAGGATATTAAACCTATGACATAAAAAAATCTGAAATACTGTGAGACTTAAATGTTATATATATTTTGGTGTTTTTTTTAAAGTGTTTTTTTATTGCTTTTTTAACAGGGAAGGGGTTTAAATGGTATTGTTAATCTTGTGTTTTATTGCTTATGTTTGTATTTAGACCTCCGTATACAGCTTCCATTTTGGGTTTGGTGCTTGCTGCCTACCACTCAGGGATAAATTCATCAAATTGTAAGATTAGAGCTCACCGCAAAAAAATTAACGCACTTTCTGTTCATTCCTATTGGAATATGGAAGCCATCATGGACAGAAGAAAGGACTTTCATCGATGGCTCTCTTATGATGGGAAGAGGTGGGTGGGTTTTGCTGATGGTTGGATTACATTCTGAACAGCCTCAAATTTGTTTTATTCACTAATTGGTCTTACTATGTTTGTTATCCGATGTGATTTTTGTTTGGTATTTCATTTCGAAATTAAGAAAAATCCTAAATTGCCGAATGGTAAATATGCAAATATGTCCCATAGGAATACATAGAAAGTAGGTTCATTTTTCTGTGACGAGCTCGAATCGTCACTATTTGATCAATCTTCCACTAAGCAAAATGTTTTCACCCATTATAGATTTAACCATTTATTTTCATTTTTTCAAGTACAGGTATGGGATTCGTTATACGGAAACTCATTATACAGAAAGGCCATCTCCCACAGACTACATTTTATTAAAAGTAATGCAAATTTTTTTTAAAATGATTACCTTTTTCACTGTAATAATAAAACAGTACCTTGTGCTTCATCCAAACTAAGATATAAGTAATCCTTATTCGAAGCAAAACCAGTCTATTCAGTTTATTTAATGTTTACATGATTTTCTAGTAGACTTAAGGTAAGAAGATCCAAATTACGGAAAGATCTGTTATCCGGAAACCCCCAGGTGCCAGGCAATCTGGATAACAGGTCCCATACCTGTACAAACAATTAGGGGCTGATTTATCAAGGGTCGAATTTCGAAGTAAAAAATACTTCGAAATTCGACCATCGAATTGAAATACTTCGACTTCGAATATCGAAGTCGAAGTATTTTTCACCGAATTCGGCCATTCGAACGATTTTAGCGTACGATCGAACAATTTTACTTCGATGTGTGAAGACTTAGAAAATGGTTGTAGAAGGTCCCCATAGGCTAACATAGCACTTCGGCAGGTTTAATTTGGTGAAGTATTGAAGTCGAAGTTTTTTAAAGAGACAGTACTTCGATTATCGAATGGTCAAATATTCAAACGATTTTTACTTCGAGTCCAATACAAGAGTCCTCTGCACTCAACCCATTATCAATATATTTAAGACAGAGACATTTTGTGCATACTGCTACTGAAAAATGCCTTACCCTTTAAACAAAACAGGGACTGTTTGTCCATATATTGCAATATATTTAAGATGGCCAACTACGTCAAAGTCATCCCATATCTGGCCAGTCCTATGCTCAATTTTATCTGATTCATTAAGAATTCTATTGCTTCGTTATACATTTTACAAAGGGACTAGGCTTTACCTGCAACTTACTAGCTGCTTTCAAAGTAAAACTCCCAAACTTGGCTGCCCTTTTATTAGACACCAGTGGGATCACCTGACTATAGCTGGGAGGGGTGGGAGCTACAACATAGAGCTGGTCACTGCTCCTGTATAACTATAATAAACAAGGGAAAGTTGTGCTCACCACTATTTTTAAAAAACATTAGGCGGGGTGCAATGAGGCTGTGACCAAAAAATACATATAGTCAAATACAAGAGTACTCTGCACTTTTACTTCGAATCAAAGTCAAAGTAAATTCAAAGTCGTAGTATCCTATTCAATGGTCGAAGTATCCAAAAAATGACTTCGAATTTTTTTACTTCGATTATTCCCTCAAATTCACTTCAACCCTTATTGTCTGAATCCTCTTTCCCTACATGCTACACTTATTGGATAGTAAAGGATTCAGACTGGTAACAAAACTATCACTCTATAGATCCAAATGACTTTCACCCGTGCAAAGCAGTGAAACACATTCTGACAGATTTAAACAGGTATCAGATTTAAGGTGTCATTTAGATTTCTGAAAATGTTCCTTTCCTGACAGTCAGGAAAGTTTTGTCAAATGAGGAAAATATCAATCTTGCTGCAAATCCTTCAGGATTCCTCAGCTCAATATTTGATAAATCAGCTCTTGTGTCTTGATTTTTTACATAAATAAGTTATAAACATCTATAAAGCTCTCTTGGCAGCAGCTGATTTTGCGCAGGAAGGTTTTTTATTTTTATATCAGTGAGGCTGGAAAGTTGAGAGTACAGTAGAAAAGGGCCCAGGGATGCTGTGCAATGACGTCCATTGCTCTTTTGTTTAAAGATTAAACAGGCAGCAAATCCCACTAAAGCCAATGAGCTGTGAGTGTGGTCAGCCACTGCCAGCATGCACGCGGCACAGATCTTTCACAAATCAGGCCCTCAGTGTCAATGCATTTTTGCTGGCCGAGATATTCCTTTGAGCTTATCAGCTTAAAGTGCCCTAATAAAATGTTGGACTACTTGGGGGATTTAAAACAAAAAAAAAAAGCCTTTTAAATAAAACCTACAAGAACTCAACTGCATTGTAGACTATAAAGAAAAGAAGTGATACAATTTTAGAGGAAAAGTTTATATATATATTTTTTTCAATAAAACTGAATTTAAGTAGAAGTAGCAAAACTATAACAGAGAAGTTTGTTTATTAGTTTAGCTAATCAGTAAACAATTCCAGTGCTACTATTCACTTCTAGGCCACAAAGACTGAGAAGTACAGGGAAAAGTCAAGTTCTTTTGCCAGGGAGTAAAAAGCTTCAGTATACTTCTATACAAGAGCGTGTGTGTGTCTGTTGTTTCTTTAAATCCAGCCTCCCTACCTCTGCATGCACTAATTAGTATGGCTGGGACAGATAGAAGCTCTCTCTGTGTGTGACCTCTGACTGAGAGAAGGGCATTAAAACAAGGGCACGATCTGGAAGCTGAAACAATCACCAGTCTGTGTTAAACAGATGATAAAAAGGGTTTTTTTCTATTTTGACTGTTCACTGCTTATTCTTTGATCGGAAACTTTTATTGCATTTAATGTGATCTTTGTGTATTTTATTTTGTTTTGCATGAAAAATGCACCATATATATAAATATATATAGGGACCTATAAGTGTAATGGCCCTTATGGCTTCATTCCCTGCCAGTGCCTCCTTTTCCTGTTGCTGGGTTAAGCCCTATGTAACTTATTATACATTATTTGCATACCCATTCTATTGGTTCTAGGTTGTGACCACTTCCTGCAGTGCTGTAACAAAGTGCTTAGCACAGGGTGGGGCACTTCCTTTTTGGCTGCAGCAGTTGACCTGGTCAGTCATTCCACTGAGCCTGGAGTCAACAAGGCCCCAGGAATGTTAAGCTCTAAAGGGACAACCCCTTTAGAAAGTCAGGGTACAGGGACCATGTGAAAGAGGTGAAGCCAGTGTATAAGATAGCTCTTTTCATAGCACTTTCTAGTGAGAGTGAGTCAGAGAGGCTTAGCTATTAAGAGAAGCTCAAGCTCCACCAAGGCGGATAGAAGGGAGTAGCTCTCCCCCAGGCTGTGTTTTGCCTTAAGTGAAGGGACCACAGTACTGACAAGGGATTCAGGCTATGTTCTAACCCTGTTCCACGTCTGCTGTATTGGATCCGGTCCACATGAGGTTCTGAAACCCTGAAAAGTGATCCTACCAACTCCCTGTGCTATTCCTACTGTGGGTGTCTTTCCATGCTGGGTCTGCTACATCTTTGAATGTACCTGGTAAATGTACTATGATCTACCTCAGTTGTGAGTATTATAGCCCTCTGGCGTTGTACTTGAACAAAGCCTGTTCTATCTGTTTGCAAAGAACCCCTGGTGTCCAACTTCTGTTATTTTACATCTTTGGCAGTAGTGAGTTGTAGTTTAACAACATAAACACGTATGATTTCCATATTGTGAAAGAGGGTCGTGTGTAGCCTATGCTCTATCAAAATAGTTGGTATTTGTCTAAATAAAGCCAAATAGGTGCTATATATATATATATATATACTGTGTTACAAATGACAATAAAATCAATCTCTTCTTGTCTATCGGTCTTCCTGTCAGTCTGTCTATCAATCTATCTTTGATCACGGTACTCAATAAAATATTGGCACAATAAATACAGTGTCCCTGTCTAACATTCTGTACAAAACATTTGCCATCTACTAACATATTGCAATAATGTAATATTGTATTTAGTCTGGGATTCAATTGAATGGCAGTGATTTGAGCAAGTTTCAGGGTTCAATTACAGTTTCAATATACCAGAATATTATGTATTTAGTCAGAGAGAAGGAACGTTCTTTTGAATTGAAAAAAATTCACAAATTCAACCATTCCAAAATTGAAGTACTGTCTCTTTAAAAGACTTCGACTTCGAAACCCCAAACCGGCCGAAATGCTGCTTAGCCTATGGGGAACCGCCTAGAAACTCTCTGAGTCTTTGGCTAAGTTTTTAGACGTTTTTTTTTGTACGATCCTTCAAATTTTTTTCTTCGCTCGAAAACGGCTGACTATCAATGTATTAAATTCGACGATCGAATTTCGAAGTTTTTTAATTTCGAAATTCAACCCTTAGTAAATGTGCCCCTTGAAGTCAAATATTATAGTTCACAAATAATGCAGTTTCTCCAGCTGTGCTCAAACTTGAATTGGTCTAGATTCAGCCTGGCCTGGGTTTACTGCAGAGGGTTCAGTTGTACAGGTAAGGGATCTGGAAACCCGAATTATGGAAAGGCTGTCTCCCATAGACTCTATTTTATTCAAAAAATCCAAAAATGATTTCCCTTTTCTCTGTAATAATAAAACAGTACCTTGTATTTGATCCAAACTAACATGTAATTAATCCTTATTGAAAACAAAACCAGCCTATTGGGTTTATTTAATGGTTACATGATTTCCTTGTAGACAAGGTATGGCGAGCCAAATTACAGAAAGATCCATCTGGAAAATACTTGTATTGACATTTGATAAATGTGAGATCATTTCTTCAGCACCTATACCTCCTCTGGTGAATTCCATAAAAAGGTTATCAAATAATATTGTATTAAATGAGATCTAAAGCTTAAAAAAGAAAAAGGCTAGAAATGTTATTTTTTGAAACACTGTAACAGACCAAGGCAAACACAGTCCTCTAGCAAAGAAGATCTATCCCTCTGAATATGCTCCAGTAGCTCCCTATCTTCTTTTCTGTTGATTCCCAGCACATGCTCTGTGCTGCTGTCACTTACTGAGCTAAGGGAATGATACCATATAATGTATATAAAGAATATAAATGTCACAGTACAAGGCTTATTAGCAATGATCAAGTGTCCTGGGGACACGAAATGCGTCAGGCTTTTATCCTTTATACTGCAAAATGAAGACTTTTTGTACTATTTAAACATTTGGGCTCCTGGATTCTACTGACTGACTTTGGTGTTCTGGAGTGGTGCCTGCCCGTTATTCAAAGTTTCTGTGTGTTGCTCCCCTTTGCTGAAGGTCTGGGGCATGAGCACCCGGACCCACCGTGGTAAGCGGTTTGCTTGTCCATTTATTTATAAAATCCATGCTTCCTATAGTTTTATCATTGAATTAAGAACTGGGTTGTATGGCAGCTCTGAAACCAGTGCAATTTGCACCAGAATTAAATAATCAATCCTGTAGCATCACCTTCTAGGACACGTGAACCTCATTTTCTGTCTAAGCTTAGCTTCTCAACAGCTGTCCAGAGCACACTGAGCATGTGTGTCTGCAGTGGTGTAACTACCAGGGGTGCAGGAGGTGCGATTGTACCTGGGTCCGCACCCTCTTGGGGCCCACCGGAGCCACGATAATGGATATCGTGGGTGGTTGGGCAGGGGGAGATTTTACTCCAGGATCCTATACCAGGGCCTGCCGGAGAGTAGTTACGCCACTGTGTGTATGTGTCACTGACAAATAAAAACTAATATCGCGGTTCCCTATGCAGAACTTTGAAGGCCTGAATCATTGCTATTATAGAGGTTCTGAAACTTTACATTGAAAGCAGTGAGCAGCCTATGAGTGACATTCATTATTCCGAGTAGCCTAAATCAGCTCTATAATAATCAGCATAATAATGTCATTTATAAACAAAAGAATTTAGAACACTGATTCTCCCGCGCGAATCAAGAGACTTCAGATGTCTACATGATTTGATCTCTGATCCACAGTATAGTAGCAATGGCTCCAGTATTTTTGGCTTTAGCAGCTGCCATTGACTTTATACACAGTAGTAAAAAGGTTTAAAAGTGGATGTAGTAATATTCCCCTCTCTTCTCCCCAGTCTTGGTCAAACACTCCATTAGCTCCAGTTAGCTTCCTTTGGAACTCATTAATTTAATTCCATTTAAAATCTGGGGTATTTGAGGTGGAAGTGGGCAAGTATTTTTGTGCTCCTCGGAAGGTTAAGAAATGCCCGGAGTAAAAGACAAAAAGTTCAGTCACTTTGAGATTATTTGCTCTACTAGTTTCTTTTTAATCCATAGTCTATATTTAATTAAAATCCAGCACTTGCAAACTGATAGATCAAATGAATATTCTACACATTTATCACATTAGAAAGAGGGCTGATTGTTAGGGCTCTTACTGCATTGATGAAAAAGGAAGAAATTATCTTTTCATTACCTATCCATTACAAAGTACAACACATTAAATATGCACACTCTAACATTTAATTAAAAAAAGGAATGGAACCCATATTATCAAGATAAAAAAGTATATAATGCAGGTACTTGTGTAATGACTTTAAAAAAGGTAATGTGCTGTATATGGTTTGACAACTAAAACACCTAAATATGGCATTGGCAGAGTAGTTTGTTGGTTGCAGACTAGTTTGGCTAAGTTGATAGATTGTACATAAGGCTATTTATCAATATTTCTTAAAGTGGAACTATTGCAAAAAAGAAAAATTAAAATAAGCTTCCTCATACCGAAGTAAGAAACTTTTTTAATACAATCAATTAAAAATTCTGCATTGTTTCTGAAATAATCAAGTTTATATTCACTATTCCTCTCTCATCATCTGTTTCTCTTCCTTCTGTCATTATGTTGGGTGTCAGATGAATGATCCAATATATCTTATGGGGGGGGGGCTTCCTTTCCTAGCCGATGTATTAGAGCTCACTCAAATAACTGATTCCAGTACAAACAAAATCTAACAAAACAACAGCCTTTTGACAAATTCTGCATGTAGAGAGACAGGATTTCTGGTGATTTTAATACAGTCAGCTCAAATACATCTTCTAGGCAAAAAGGAGCCCCCCCCCTATAAGATATATTGGATCATTCATCTGACACCCAACTCCTGAATGAAGACAGAATGAGAAGATAGAAATAGTGAAGATAAACTTGATTATTTCAGAAACGGTACAGAATATTTAATTGATTGCATTTAGGAAGCTTCTTATTTCAGTATGCTGATATTGAATTTTCATTTTCGCGATAGTTCCCCTTTAAGTTGCTAAATTGTGGCTATACCTTATACATGAAGAGTAATGTTTGTCTATTATTTGTGGCTTGTTTTTTTATGTATTGGACACATTATGACTGAATGCAAATAATTTCTCACCGACCACCCCCTCATCCAAGAAGAGGTCAGCAATAGATTTTATGTCTTTTATGATGTACTTTTTATTTCTAAATTACACTGTTTACATTACAAATAATCCACTTCACAATGAAACTGGAGGAGTCATGGTGGGGCATGGGTTTTTTTCTACTATTGAGTGCTATTGTCTTATCATAAATGTTTTTTTAGCAATGCGCGTGTCAGGTTGTCGATATCTTGTTACTTTCCCATGGTTCTCTCGATAGGCTGCTGGCGGGGAAATGGAGGGGGTGACATCACTCCAACTAACAGCGGAGCATTAAAAAGTGACTGAAGTTTCTCACAGCACAAGTCACATGGCTGAGGGCACCTGGGAAACATATCCAGCCGAACGTCAAATGTCAAAACTAAATATTAAAAAATCTGTGTGCTGTTTGGAAAACAGATTTCAGTGCAGGATTCTGCTGGAGCAGCACCATTAACTGATTATTTTTTAAAAAAAAACATGTTTTCACATGACAGAATTCCTCTAAAATAAGTCACTTTGTGTATCACAGGCCCCAGCCTGCAGTGTTATTTGATGTTATCAAATACCACTCATTTGGCATGGAATGCAATTAAATTATTCATTGACTGATGTCTTATTAGAGAGGTCAATGAATACTGTTGATAAAACATCAGTCACCAACTGACCTACAGTACCAATATATCTGAATAACCAGACTGGCATTCAATATGGTACAAAAAAATGCAACAAAATATTTTAGGAACCATCCTCTTATCTGGGGGCCAACATTGATCCTCTGCCTGTCATACACCTGCTTACCAATCTAACCACTGAGATTGCCCCATTCCATACTAGCAGAAAACTAGCAGAAAACTTTTACCTAGAGGCTTTCAAAGGGGCTGAGGTTCATTCTCTTGTCTGTTCACCCCATTATAATATGCCTACCCATTTAACAAACAGCATGACTCCTTCCATAGTATTAGAGAACTTCTCAACATTGTAGCAAAAGAGAAAATGTATTCATGCTCATCTACCTCTCTAACCAATGACATTGCAGCATTCTGTAGTATTGGAGAACTACTTAGTAGTGCATCTTGGGCAAAAGTACAATAGCTTTAGTGTGTATAAAATCATAGTGTACAGCATCATTACTGTTAACACTTGTTAGCTTCTTGTGGCATATCCAAGAACTATAACACTACCTAATCACATGGAATAAGAGCTCCTGGTTAGAACATTATCCAGAAACCCGTTTAGAGAAAGGCCATCTCCCATTTTATCCAAGTAATCCAAATTTTTAATAATGATTTCCTTTTCCTCTGTATTAATAAAACAGTACCTTGTACTTGAGCCAAACAAAGGTTTAATTAATCCTTACTGGGGGCAAACCCAGTCTATCGGGTTTATTTAATGTTTACATGATTTACTAGTCGATTTAAGGAAGATCCAAATTATCCGAAAAACCCCAGAGCCTGAGCATTCTGGACACCAGGTCCCATACCTGTACAAGGGAAACAAACAGGCAGAGTTTAAGAGAAACAAAAAAGCAAAATGTTATTAGCTGAAATATGCTGGCAGAGAAATTATAAGTGCCATTATTTCAAAGCTCACTAAGAATAAGATTCCCTGTCCCACAGCTACTGCTTAGCATACATTAAATATAGAACTGTTTTGCATTGACATTGTATTCATTTCCAACCATTATCTAAAATTATTTTATTGTTACAGTTATTTTTTTTTTGGTTTTGTAGACAAGGCATTCAATTTATTGTAGGAGATTTATTTTGCTATTTGGTCACATGTTATAACACTCTGATTTGTATTCCCGTGTGTTGGTATGTACGTTTAACACCCCACTTCTATTCACTAGAGAGAGAGTAGATGGTGAATGCACATAGCAAAAGCATTGCATTCTATAGCTCAAACACAAAATGGGTGAATCAGAAAGCAGTTCAAGCCATTTATGCAAGTACTTAAATTGCTGAATCTACCATTGTGTATTGCTACATATGATGCATCCATAAGATTGTTGTGTTTTAGAATTAGTTCACTTGTTTTTATGCCTGCAAGGCATACGCTGCTATATAGATACTGGATGTTCTGATTCATACTGCTCTCGTTATTGATGTTTTTTGGACAAATAACATTAGTTTCTAGCACCTAGCAAAAAGTACAGTACCTGTGCTTTAAAATAACAGTCTTGCAAGAAAAGTGTACACATTTCATTATATTATTTGCAGCTCTAATAAAGGAAGACTTTGATATAAAAATTAGGATTGCATGGAAGATTTGGTTGAGGATTCGTTTGAATTTCAGGAATTTTTTTGAAGGGTTTGGATTTGAATGAATCCCAAGTGATTTACTGTACCAAAACCAAATCATGTGACTCAAATGTTCTGGTCAAGTTATCATGACAATGTGTTCATGATTATGAATATGCATATTTGTTTTGGGATTCAGTTTAGAATTCTGCTGGATCATTTGTGGAGGATTTAGTATTGGACAAACATTAAGTTTGTTCAGATGTTTTGGACCATACTTTCTGGCCTGAAATCCTATTTGTGCTTCATTGAACAAGTGGCACCAAGGCAAGGCTATTATTACATTTGTATTTAAAGTATTACTAAGTCCGCCGATTCTTATTTCCTTATACAGAGAGGAGGCTATTTACTAAAATCCGAATTTATCTCATTGTCCTAAGAAAAAAAAGGCTTGACCAAACTCCTACCAACGATTTTGCCTTATTTATTAATAAATTAACTTGAATGAATTGGATTGGTTAAAAACTCCAAAAATCAAGCAAAAACCCGAATCATACTATTTTTTCGATTTTTTCCCCTGAAAAGTCAGATTTTCTGGCTAAACCCACCCAAGACCATCAATATCTAATATCTAATATCAAAATTACATCTTAGTGGCTATTACATAGGACAGGGTGCAAAATGAAACCAACATGTGCAAGCTGCCATGTTTTTTTTCTCACTTTGATCCCTTCACAATGGGTGAGCAGCACCCAAAGGCACAGGTCCTTGCTTTTAAGACCTGAACTTCCCAGATGAATACACCACTGTCTGAGTTTGGCAGCACAATATTCATAAAGGGTGAGTAAAGGCATATAGGCATCCTCTCTCCCATCCCCTAATCTTCTCTTCATTCAGACTATGGCAGGTAATCAGGACTGGGATGCCTTGCATGCACCAGCTTTGTACTTTGCACTTCACATCAGTTGTGGCACAACGGTGCAGAGCACAGCTATTACACAGATGCAAGTTACATTTCAATTCAGTAATATTATCATGCAAAACGACTTGGTATTACCTTTGGACAGAACATGCAAAGCGAGGCACTAGAACACCCAGGGCACCGTGTGGCATATACAACAAGCACAATCAGCAAATAAGGAGCAACTCTTATATTATACCACCTGATTATTTTCTTACTGCTTACATAAGGATAGTCTGTTTTGAAATATTGGTACCGCATTTTATGGTAAGCTGTTCTTGTGGCATTGACACTTTAAAAGAGAGCTCCAAAATATAATAGTTTCCTCAGAACACACTCGTATGTTAAGACTGTATTTTATTACATATCTTTTGGTAGCTTCTATGTATTACTGTATGTTTTATTGGTGCACATGGGTTGGAACAATATATTTTACCCCTTTCTTTAGTTTGTTGTTGTATTGGAAGCCACTATGAATATGATTTGCGTACTTTTTTCCACTTATAGAACTTTTTAGGATCTTTCTTAGTCGTAGTCATTTGCAGTAATAATCTTGGTGAAACTAGTTTTATCAATTCTGCTACATTGTTGTTGGCTACTTATTGAAACTCGAGTCTCATTACATTCCACAATCCACAATTAACAAATATGCATTGGCAACACTGAATTAAGAAATATCTCAGGTCTAGGTCTGAAATTAAGGCTAGCTTGCTGTAGTACAGTGCTGTCCAACTTGGGGGCCTGTGACTCCACCTTGTGTGGCCTCCCACATGAATGTCTGGCTTCTTTCCTTGTGGAAGCTTTAAAAGGTATCAGTACAGAGATTAACTGGCCCCTGCATTGTTTACACCTCAAATTCAGACTGTAACCTGCATTGTTCAAACCTGTAACACCTCTATTGTTCACACCCTAATGCCCTGTACTGTTCACATCTCAGACCAGACTAAAAGTGCCCACATTATTCACCTGTTCCAACCTCATCAAACTGCTGGATGGGCAGCAGCATTGTGTCACTGTATGTAGTGCAGCATGAACTGTTCCTCTTAGAGTGGTCCTGATAGGTTTCCCTGTCTCCTGCTATATTCTGCCTGCCCTACGCTCCCTGTGTGTGACATACTCTGCCTTCCATTTGCTCAGTGTGTGTGTGTGCCATATTCTGCTTGTCCTATGTTCCTTGTGTGTGACATACTCTGCCTGCCCTATGCTCCCTTTGTGTACCATACTCTGCCTGCCCTATGATCCTTGTGTGTGCCCAACTAAGATATAATCAATTACCCTTATTGGAAGCAAAACCAGCCGATTGGGTTTATTTAAAGTTTACATGATTTTCTAGTAGACTTAAGGTATGAAGATCCAAATTACAGAAATATCCATTATATGGAAAACCCCTGGTAGCGAGCATTCTGCATAACAGATCCCATACCGGTATTAGATAGTGATGGGCGAATTTGCGCCGTTTCGCCGGAAAATTCGTGAATTTCGCGTGAAATTCTCAAATCGTTTTTGATGCTGGCGCCCGTTTTTGACGCCGGCGCCCGTTTTTTGACGCCGGCGCCCGTTTCTGACGCCGGCTCCCTTTTTTTTTTACGCTGGCGGCGAATAGCGCAAATTCGCCGCGAATTCGCGCCTGGTGAATAAATTCGCCCATCACTAGTATTAGATGCAGTATTAGATATAGTATTCGATATAGCATTAGATATATATAATTTACAGCATTAGAACAGTGGATGAATGTCACTAGCAATATAACAGTGATAGGCAAGTTTTTTCCCTAGACATTAGCCTACAGTTAGGATGTCAAAGACTCATTAATTTGTTAGATTGAATTGACAACACAGAGCAGACCTGAAGGTGTGTTAAATGTTCTTAAGTGAATATTTGGAAGTGGCCTTTTGGCTAAAAGAGACTAAATCCCACAGCTGAGCCTTTTTACAAATGTGCCATTGGCCAGAAAAATTACACATGTCGATGGTAAGAAAAAAATATGACATTGTGTTTATGGTTCTCTTCCTACTAAAAGTGCAAGTATGTAGACGAAAAAGGCAAAAAAACTGGTTATGTGCATGAAAGTGGTTATGGGAATAATTCTGGGTCTAGTGACTGTTAGGGGGTTGCATCCAACAAAATATCCGCTGGCATCGCAGGTAGACATATCCACGGGAAGAACTCTGAGGAAGTGCCCAGTGTTTGGGGCACGAAACGCGTTAGTTCTTCACACCCCCACTCTTGATGTACCACTATGTATGTTTAAATAAAGCCGCTTATTGATATTAACCCTACTGCCTCCCGTGGATATGTCTACCTGCGCTGCCAGCGGATATTTTGTTGGATGCATTCAAGTACTCGGCTGAAAGTTACCAAGATCCCGCGATAGCTGCAGTGGACAAAGGAGAGAGGAAGGAGTGGGGAGAGCTCAGCCATCGACTCCTCTTCTACTAGCGGTGTCAGACTGTTAGGGAGTTATTTATTAAAACTCTATTTTTTTTTTTTGGGACAATTTTTTTTTTGAGATTTATTATACCCCGATGCTGCAAAAAGCCTGAATCTCAAAATCCGATGTCTCAAACCTGTCGAAATCATGTATAAGTCTATGGCAGATGTCTGTATCCCAATTTGAAGATATGGGTTTAGCCCGATAATCCAAAAAATTCAGGGTTTTTGGGCAATAAAAGTGAAAAAAAAACCATATGATTTGGGTTTTCACTCAATTTTATTGAGTCTTTCCAAGATCCAATTTATTCGAGTTATTGTAATGATAAATAAGGCAAAATCATGTCAACAAAATTGTTAGCAAAGGGCTGGAGTAAGGCCTGAAACATTGCCAATGGCACTTCATTTTTTCACTTACAAATATTACCGGAGTGCTGCTGTTTTTTTACTGATTTGTAATATTTTATCCTAAAACTGCAAAGAACCGTTTTTTATTGTGTAGAACACTTCAACTGATTCTATTTGGAACCTCCACTTTGGCCATGCATAATAATATATATTGACTGAGCCATGCAGTCTCGTTGCTTTTTGCCAGCAGCTTCCCAAGGGAAGGGAGAGAAGTGGAACCCCCGGTAATCAGTTCTGGTTATTGTTCAAAGAACCACTGCTTGTCCATTCTGCCCCTACACCATTGTGACAAAATGTCATGAAGTATTCATCTTCCAGCAGTGAAACCCCACAAGAACCAATGGAAATACTGTAGAGCTGAAGTTAGGAAATGTTAAAGATAACATAAGGAAGGGTGATCCTTATGTGAAGGGTGATCAATACTTGGAACAGCATTCTAGTAAATCTGGGGAGGACTAATTAGTAAAGGAATTCAAACACACATAGGATACGTATAAATCCAGTTGAAGGACTTACAAACGGAATTAAAATTAATTTGTTTTCTAATTTTCTTACATTTCTCCCCTACCCATTTGGATTAAAATCACAAACAATGAATGGAAGCGACACTTAACAAATCTGATATACTTTCATTTTGAAATAAATGTAATCAGTTCTTGGTGTACATTTCCTCATATAAATAAATTTGATGTTAACTCAGTCTGACCTAAAGTTTATAGCACACAGTGTTGGAATATTTGCACTGGTGGAAAAATGCTTATCATTCATTATGGTGTCTAATATTCAAGTGAATGGCAAATACCTGCAACCAGCAGTTGTAGTTTAAGTCTATGGCAGGCATTTGACTTTTATCTCCTTGATTTCTGTAAGGTTCTAAAAAAAAGAGAACAAGTGATTTCAGACCAGTCACTCTTTTAGTCTCCTGGTACCTGCAGCATTTTCTGGTTAACAAAAGGATGTTACTGCTTGGGATGCCTATTCCTGAAGTTAATGATAACAATGTGATACCAGAGGTGGCAAGCAGGTTTTGCTCCAAAAAAAGTCTCAATTGCATGTTTTCCCACCAAAATCTGACATTCACTGCCACCAATCAGGTCTATGGCAGGAATCCCAAGCATTGAAGTTGTTTCACACTGGTAAAAGTATATTGGTAGAACAAAGCTTTATGTACCATGGGCCTCTGGTCTGAAATACCCTTGTTCTCTTATAGCATAACCCTACAGAAGAAAAGTAGTGGAGATATAGTGAATAAAGTACCCCCTCTTGTAAAATATAAGGATATTATAAGTAACTGAGGAGTTCCATGACCATATAAAAACACGAGCAGAAGGCCAAGTGTTTTTATACAGGTCATAGAACTCCGAGGTTACTTCTAATATCCTCATATTTTGCAAAAGGGGGTATTTTATTTATTATATTACACAAGATTCAGTGAGTCATGTGACAGAAATGACATCGCTAAGCTCCCATTATAACCAATGACATCACTAAGCACTGTTTATAAGGATATCATTTACAGGATATTCATGGCTCTTGTGCATTATATAGTGAATAAAGTACCCCCTCTTGTAAAATATAAGGATATTATGAGTTATAATATTATATAGTATAATATCAAAGGCCGAGTGTTTTTATACAGGTCATGGAACTCTGAGGTAACTTCTAATATCCTCATATTTTACAACTGGGGGTACTTTATTTATTATAACACACAAGTTTCAGTGAGTCATGTGACAGAAATGACATCAGAACTACCGTTTATAACTGATGACATCAGAACTCACCATTTATAAGGATATCATTTACAAGATATTCATAGCTTTTGTGTATTATAAGAGAATAAACTAAGCTTATTATAATAGCATCCATTTAGCTTATATTGCCAGATATAAATCAAATAGTTATTTCAGACCATATGTCATACCTAATTTTCTGCTTTACAAACAGCTAGTATCTAAAGCTAGCATCTAATACAAGAAGGAGATATAAATATATCTACAACGTATTTCCTTATCTAAAAAGGCTATATCGTTTTGGTTTTTTTAAAAAATAAAAAAACATACACATCACTTTTCCAAAACACGTTTTTTCTTTGGATAATAATAATAATAAATAATAACATTTAATGCTTTCCGGTATTTCCTCTGCTGTGCACATAATAACCTACTTGCAATCTGTTTTTGTCTAGTCTATCCCCTATCCAGCAAAATTGATCTGAAAAGCCATTGGTATTATATGAAAGCGAGTCACACCTTACTATCCACCTTTCTTCAACCAATTTGAATTGCAACAGTTTCCACCATGATCCATTCTCTAACCCACTTCAGATCATACCATTATATTGGGCTATTCACTAAATAGAATGACAGAAGGAAAAGAAAAAAATTACTCAATAAAGAGTAGGAAAAGAGGAGCAGAAACATTGCTTGCTTTGTGTTCTAAGGTACCATGCCAATGTTACAGGATTTAAGTATTCCATTGTTTTTGAGTATAACTTGATTGTAAAAAAAGACTGACATTTATGATTAATTAAATTAAAGGGATACTGTCATGGGAAAAACTTTTTTTTTCAAAGTGAATCAGTTAATAGTGCTACTCCAGCAGAATTCTGCACTGAAATACATTTCTCAAAAGAGCAAACAGATTTTTTTTTTCAATTTTGAAATCTGACATGGGGCTGACATATTGTCAATTTCCCAGCTGCCCCAAGTCATGTGACTTGTGCTCTGATAAACTTCAATCACTCTTTACTGCTGTACTGCAAGTTGGAGTGATATCACCCCCTCCCTTTTTCCCCAGCAGCCAAACAAAAGAACAATGGGAAGGTAACCAGATAGCAGCTCCTTAACACAAGATAACAGCTGCCTGGTAGATCTAAGAACAACATTCAATAGTAAAAGCCCATGTCCCACTGGGACACATTCAGTTACATTGGGAAAAACAGCAGCCTGCCAGAAAGCATTTCTCTCCTAAAGTGCAGGCACAAGTCACATGACCAGGGGTAGCTGGGAAATTGACAAAATGTCTAGCCTCATGTCAGATTTCAAAATTGAATATAAAAAAATCTGTTTGCTCTTTTGAGAAATGGATTTCAGTGCAGAATTCTGTTGGAGTAGCACTATTAACTGATGTGTTTTTTAAAAAGAAACCATGTTTTCCAATGACAGTATCCCTTTAGCAATAAAAGCCTCAGCTGCAGCTCATTGGTGCTGGTTTACTCTTTGGACACGGCACAACAACCCATAATACACACAGAAATAACACAATGAGCTGCACACTTGGAGGCCTATTTACTCATTTCCAAGGTCGACGGAAAAAAATTGTGTGCCAAAAATTCAACAAAACTCCCTATGACTTTTTTTTACTAGAACTATAGTTTTTTCAAGAAAAAACTCAACAGATTATTCCCCAACAATATATACGAAAATATTCAAATCCACATTTTGTTGTTGTGTTATTCCTGAATTGAGGAAAAAAATACAGAGCCCATTAGACTGGCATAGGAAAGCTGACCCATTTGTTTTCACCTCCAATGCATTATCAACCTTTTGAGGTAAACTTTACTGTATGTAATGTGTAGATAAAGAAATCTCAAAAAGAATGCCTGCCCCACATATTTGAATTACAGCTGGAGTGGAAACAGGGTAAGACTGGGACACCCCAGTCCAGCATTGGTTGGAAAAACAGGATAAACATCTTGTAAGTGCTTACTAAAGTATATTTTGAAGACACAAAAATAAAAATAAAGTAAACATTTCACCATGCACAGATTAGAAGTGCACTTCCGCACTTGCCTATGAGTACGTGTGTGTTCACACGGTGAATAAAGATGTTTTAATCACACTGCTGTTCCGTTGAGTACGCGCTGCAAGGGAATCGTGTTCACTGTGAAGTCTCCCCAAAGCTGCAGGTTCGGGCACTGCATCTGGACCAGAGAAGTGGAGCAGTGAGTGACCTGTTAACATCAAATGTTTACTGTGAAGTTGAATTTTAAGCGAAAGGTCCGGGGCAGCTGCACCTGTACCCACTCACTCACACGGTGAGCGTCGCATGATTTATGCCTGTTTATCTTAAAGGGCTTGGAATGTAGTAGGGTTGGAGTATTCCCTAATTGGTATATTGGATATTTTAGTTGTGACTTGCACTTTGCCTGCAGTGAAAATTTTTGCGAAACTGTGTTAAAGGATAAGGAAACCCCCTAGGCGCAAAAATCCCTCCCCCCTCCCCTGTGTTGCCCCCCCTCCTCACCCCTGGCCTACCTGTCCCCCCAGGCAAATGCCCCTAATTTGTTACTCACCCCTCTGTGCAGGTCCTGTCCACAGACTTCACATGCACCATCTTCGCCCGAGCGATTTTCTTCCTGCTTTGACCAGTGTTTTTTAGCATGCACAGTAGGAGCATTTACCGGTATGGATCTACTGCGCTTGCGTCGAAAGTCACAAAGTTCATAAAGTCACGAAATTGGAAAATTTCGTGACTTTCGTAGATCCGTACCGGTAAATGCTCCTACTGCTCATGCACCAGAAGATTCCGATTAATCCAGGAAGAAGACTGCATTCCTTTAATGCAAAGGAAGTGTAAAGTAGCTGGAGACTTTAACATGAATCCTCATATAGACATAAAACGAGCTGTGAAAGGTGTTGCTAGTAAGAATCAATTGGCCCAAGCAAAAAACTTTTTGCAGTATTATACTGCAAACTACCCAGAACAAATGGAAGAGGCAGGAATCTACAAGCTAGGTGACTTATATTTAGCATCAACAATCAGGTTTCCGGACATAGCGAATACATTTGGATTACAACAAAGCCAACTCTATGCCTACCAACAAATAATACACTTTTTGCGTTCAGTTTGCCTGGATTACAAATCTCTTCGGAGAAGTACTTTAATAGAACATCTTTGTGGTAAGATCTGGGATGGAAAAGGGATTTTGTCTGACTGTTACAAATTATAGATACAGAGGGACGAGACTCAAAAATTGGCGTACATGGAGAAATGGGAACAAGATCTGCAAATTCAGTTTACACCAGCACAATGGAACGAGAATATTAATAGCCCGAAAGGGGCCACTCACTCTACCAATCATATCGAGGCTCATACGAAAATATCATGCAGATGGTACTTAACCCCTATGAGAATAGCAAATTCTCTCCGTCCTATCCTACTCTATGTTGGAGACAATGTGGGCAGATGGGTACAGCTCTACATATGTGGTGCCAATGTGTCAAAGTGGTACCCTTCTGGAACACGATTTTTGCGCTAGTGATCTTTAAGCGAGATATACCCCAGTTACCACAAATTGCATCACTTCAGATTTACCCTATTAAAATCACTAAAAAGGAAAGGAAACTACTGTTTCAAATCTTCAATACGGCGATAACTCTAATAGCGTCAACCTGGAAGCAACCGGCAACACCTTGCATTCAACACCTAACAAACCAGCTGAATGCGAGGAGAGCAATGGAAATATGGTCTGAGACTAATCTTGATTAGAGAGCAAAAATCTTAAATATTTGGGAACCATGGTCTACATATCAGATCTCCATGTCCGCCTTAACTACTTTGTAATTGAGGTTCTAGAGGTGTTGATAGTTTACAAGATATGCTTTGGGGAAAATTCACTAAAGGACGAAGCGAATAACGATATCGTTAATTCTTTAGCGTAGCACATTTTCGTTAATTTGCCGATTCACTAACGGACACTGGCGTAAATTCACTAGTGTTACTTCGCACCCTTATGCCTGGTGAATTTGTGCAACGGACGTAACTACGCAAATTCACTGACGCGCGCATTTTTCTGAACGCTACCTTTTACACTAGACTTCCTTCGCCACCTCAGACCAGGCGAAGTGCAATAGAGTAGATAGGGATTGCTTCAAAAAAAGTTAAACATTTTTCTAAGTCCCAAAAAACGCTGGCGTTTTTTCTTTTTTTATGGGTGATAGGCTGAAAAAGATCGAAATTTTTTTGGGGGCTGCCCTCCTTCCCCCCTACATTTCCTAACTCATGGCACCTTAACTATACAGTGGGCACATGTGTAGGGACAAAATAAAAATCTTATTTGCTGTTTTGAAGGTTTCCCAGGCTTGTGTAGTGATGCTGCATATTCCTCCATTGTAACTTCAATTTGGCGCGGTATGCAAATTAACCATCGCTAGCGTAACTTCGCTTTGCTTGGCGAATTAACGCTAGTGCAACTTTGCAACCTTACGCTTCCCCTGAGCGCAACTTTGGATTTTAGTGAATTTGCGTAGCACTGGCGAAAATATGCCTGGTGAAGTGCGGCAAAGCGGAAGCTGGCGCAACTACGAATCTTATTGAATTTGCCCCTATGTCTTGACTGCTGAGAGTATATTACAGGCCTTTGACAGACAGGGGAAATAGTTGAAACTTTGTTGTTATATTTTTATGCCACTGACTTAGTAATATCTGAAACTGTTTTTGACATATTTATCACACATGACCTGTACCATATTTTACTTTATTTTTTTATTCTAATAAAAGCAGATTTGTTTAAAAAAATGCATGTCATTTTGCCCTCCCAAAGCAGAAACAAGGTGCCATGGAAAAAAACGGCAATTTTGTCGCACAACAAAATTTTTTTGAGAATTTGCTCATCACTAGTAACAATGTAAATATACCTTAAAATTAAATTTCAGAACAAAGAGGCACAGAAAAGTATCAGACTGAACATTGTAGCCCTGCGATACAATACATTTTTCTGTTCTGACTTTATGAGTAGTATAGACCCATATCAGATTGCCATTGTGAAAGATAAATAACAGTTTAGCAAATGATTGATAGCTTTCCCTGAGGTCCCATTCCACAACAGCTATTGCTTCTCCTCCTGTTTATGGTAAATAGTGCAAATGAGGAATCTGACATAAGAGAGAGAGAGAAATGAGGGGAAACAGGCAGTGACAGGCACACACATCTTAAATAGGAGCATGCCCCAATTACCTTTTCTATCTAACCTTTCAGTGAAAGGATGCACAGTCAATCTTTATTAGTCTAACTAGATGTAATCAGATGTTTGATTCATATAATAAAAAAAAGTCTAGATTTCTATTGTGACATAATGAAAAAAAAAACAAAGACAAAATAGAAAAAATGTTGTGTCCTCACTGTATATCTAGGAGCCTGATTTTGTAGATGGATGAAAACATTTATACAAAAATTGCATACATTTCATAAAATGTATTTGGTGTATGAAGAAGGCTGCTTTTAAACATATATTCTGTATGATACTGACGGTGTGATCAATAACATACACAGATAACATAGAAATGCACAGGAGTTGTATATTATTCTAAGCTGATATTGGAGAATACAATCCATAATGCATGTTCATGTGCCTCAGGATAAGGGGTAAGATCTCCTCAAGCCCCTCTATTAACACTTGTGATCTATGCACAGTCAGAAAGTGCCATTGTTGTTTGAGGGCCAGGAACTTGTAGTCATCTCTGCTTTTTTTAATTCACACCCATTTTCCATGTCTGTACAGTATATTGTACACTCTCAGATTTGCTCTAGTGATTTTAATGTCATATTCTGTTTATGTCAAACAGAAGATCATGGCCCCTTTTTAACAAACATGAAACGAGAAGTAAAGGCCTAAGGCAAACTAATGGTTTCTTTGTTTGATATTAGCAGTAGTGTTTAGCAAGTGAGAA
Organism: Xenopus laevis; assembly: GCF_017654675.1. NCBI lineage: Eukaryota > Metazoa > Chordata > Amphibia > Anura > Pipidae > Xenopus > Xenopus laevis. The sequence continues at coordinate 114,258,259 of NC_054381.1, read as the reverse complement.
TAAAGGGAAAATCTGCTTTAGGCAAAATATATTTTTTTAATATTAACTGGAATGTTGGGACATTCCTGCTCAGCATGATGAATATTGAATAGTATTGCCTCTGTGTACTTATTTCACCTTATACATAACCAAGCCAAACGGTAGATCTAGAGATCACTATACATAAATATTATGTTTGTTCATTAACAGAATCTGCCATTACATCGTTCCACCAGTTTTGGACTGGGCCGGCAGGACCCCGGCTAAAACCTGGTGGGCCCGGGCCTCGTAGGCTCCACCAGCCCAGATCTGTCCTTGAGCGGAAGCTGCTTCCTCAACCCCTGGCCCCCGGCAGGTTGTGGCTCTGGGAGGGGGGCCAGATGGTGCTTTGCATCCGGGGTGGGGGTCCCAAGGCAGCAGCCCCGGTGGACCTCCTGGGCCCCCCAGTCCAAGGCTACATTCCACAACATTGCTGCTCTTACCATAAATAACCATTTTTGCTTCAAATTAAGGTTTATTTCCTCAAGTCTAAAATAGGGGTAGTCATTTTATTGACTTATAATTTAATGAGCCAACAAGTCAACGCACCACTAATTACTACCACCAATAATTGCCACCAATTATTAGATTTGGGCTTATCAAGTAACCCATGATTGTGGACAATGTTCATTCAATGATTATCAAGGGCACCCTGTCAGACTGTGTTACTGTATTTTATAGAATGTGTCACCAAAATGTTACCAGTCAATTCTTTTCTGAAACTTTTCCTTATAATATTATTTCTAAAAAGAAAATCCTAATAAATACATTTTTGGAAAAAAAAAAATTAGTTGTGGGTCTACTGAAACCCTTTTTAGCCAATCAAAAATAACAGTTCAGAATATTTGCTTTTTTCCCTTTTCTCATTAGCCAATTACCCCCCTCCGATATCAAGGGTCTACCACTTCTTGCCTCATTATTTTACTATTTACATTTTTAAATATTTTGGGATTTAGTTTACTCCTTCCTGCAAAACCATTTTCACACTTTATTTTAGCTTGTCTCATCTGCATGCTTTATTGGCCTGTTTATACCTAATACATTTTTGTGCCTAATTAAAGCAAACTTGAGTCTCTTAAATGCCACTTACCTTTTTTATCAAACCATAATGGTTTTGCTTTGCAACTCTTTTCCTAGCTTACTAAGGAAATACTGTCAGGTATATTTGTTAAACAGAATTTTAAAGAAATTCCGTTTTCTTTCTGTGTTTAACCTTGTAAAAAAAAGTATTTCCCAATTAACATGTTGCAGAGATGCCGTAATACTGACAAATTTGCACATTTAAAATGTTTTCTCTTAGTCACTCCCTTATACAGTTGTCTCTGCAACATAATCTTAAAGGTGACCATGTTATAATCACGGCTCCCTCAATGTTCATCCGCACATTCTGGAGATTAATTTGGTATTCTTTAACTGGCCATACATGTAAAGATTTTTAAAAGATCTGATCGTCATCGTGAGACCACGCTTATCTCGAAACGATCTTACGAATTGTCCATCAACTAAAAAGACCAATTTGGCAGAAAAACAAAGGGGAGCTGCCTGCTTGGCCCTGCAAATATAGATAGATTGCACTGGGACCGACAAAAGATTTTTTAACCTGGCCGACAGATGACGGATGAAAAATCGTAAGATGTACGATCGTTCGAAACCCACTACCCGGACGATAATTTCGAAGGATTGGTCAGACTTTGCTAAAATTGGTCGTTTGGCAAGAAAAATCTTTGCGTCTATGGGGAGCTTTAGTTAATAAAAGAACCAAGAGATGGTCTTTCCTAGTAGGTTCCTGAACTACCTAAAATAAAAAGTTGTCATTTAGCACATATACAAAGCTGTTTGCTTTTCCTGACTCGGCAACGCCATAACTTCAGTCAATTTGGTTACAAATATATCTAGGTGTATCAATTTAGAATCATTTACAGGGTCGGTGACCCCCCCTCCCAGAGCTGCTTTAGAAGGTGAAAAATGACACTTTACACTTCAATATTAGAAAAACGGTTGACACATAGAAAATGGAAAGTAATTGGAAAAAGTCGTTATTTCTTGTGATCTATCTGAAAACAATTATTTGTTTGAAGGTGAACAACCCCTTTAAGGAAGGAGAAGAGGCGGGTTGCCGACTCTTTAACTTTTCTTTAACTAAATTGCAAAAAGTGTTTGGAAGGTGAACAGCCCCATTAATGAAGCTCTGCTCAGCAGGGACAAAGATAAGAAGTGTATCATCTAATGTATCAATTTAGAACAGTGACCCATAAATATTATGCTTGTTCATTAACAGAATCTGCCATTACAGCATTCCACCAGAGCTGCTTTATAAAGCCATAAGTAGGTGAAACAAGAAACGTTAACCTTCAATATAGAAAAGAGCCCTCTCGTGTTCTTCATACAAATTAGGTGGGGGCTCTCCTCTCTAGAAATGTGCAGCCTATGAAAAACAAATGCAATTTCACTTATATGTTATTACCTTCATTTCACTCTATGCATATGTTACAGTTTCTACATTTCTACAATTTGAATATAATCCTGCCAGGTGCCTCCAGCTAACGTGCCCCTCATTTTATAGTCAGCCTGGGTGTCTATACTGACAAGTAAATGCAAGAATAAAATCAATTATATACCATTCATAAGTATTTGTCATGATATGTCATTCCTGTTTATGTTTATTATGCCTGGTAAAACCTGTTGGTATATAGAAGTTTATTGGTTTCAGCTTGTTAGTTCTTTTTAGTGGATGAAGCCACTCCTGCTCTGATTCATTATAAGAAGTTCAAGGCCTAGGGTTGCAAAAAAAAATATTTTAAAAAATAGATTTTCTTAAAGAGCCATAGCGATAAAGCCAATGAAACAGTGGGGTTTGATCAATACTGTGTCCTCAAGGCGAACTGTGGCAGTCAGGAATCATGTGGGAAAACCCTCTACCTGTTACTGCCACCATCTGAGTTTGCTTTAATTGAATTGGGAAGCAATACCTACAGTTAGGGAAGCCCTGCAATAGTAGCTTTGCCTTCCTTAGTGGCATAGGGCAGCACTGATTATTACTACATGCCTGCATACAAAGAATTGAATGAAACAAACAATTTATTGTTTTTTATTTGCTAGCAATAACATTTAAAGGATTTTGTCATGTTACAAAATACATCAGCTAATAGCACTCCTCCAGCAGAATCAGGCATTGAAATCAGTTTTTTGTCTTTATTTTTTAAATCTGACATGGGGCTAGACATGTCAGTTTCCCAAATACCCCCAGTCGTGTGATTTGGGTTCTGATAAACCTTGGTCACTCTTTACTGCAGCACTACAAGTTGGAATGATGTCACCCCCTCCCTCTCCTCTCCCAGCAGCCTATGAACAGGACAATTGAAAGTTTAACAGCTCTCTGACATGCTCCCATGCCTGACTTATTCGTGAAAATTCCGATTCCCACTCTGACTCCTCCAGTTACACTGGAGAGTAGGAGAGACAATAGTCAGCTTGAAAGCAGTTCCATTGGGAAATGCTGGTTCTTTCTGAAAACACAGAATCAAGCAAAATGACCTGTAGGCTGCCTACACACCAATGCCATAAAATTAATTTATTGGTTCAAGAATACAATGTTCAATGGTTAGAATGAATTACTAAGTTTTCATCCGACAGTCGGATAAATGTAGTTCATACCTGCGATTTCTACTTCACTTCCTGCTATCTTCAGAACATCCAACACGTTGCATGCTTTTCGTCGCATGTCGACATGTCGGCTCGAGCCGCATCGTGGAGTTCCTCCCATGGGTAAAAAACTCTTCATGCCGTGTTTAGTGATTCTCAGTGTGTACATAGTGGGTGTCCTGTGTCACATTTTGTTCCCAAAAGTATCTGACAATGCAGTTAGTAAAAAAGGAAACAGCTGAATGCCAAGAACAAATAGAGCTCTGGCACTGGGAGTGGTACTTTGGCTCCAGTGAGACTGCTAGCAAGGGTTTAAGGTGGAAGAATGAAATAAAATGGAGATAGTATAAGTATGTGATGCTTTTAAGGCATTGGTTGGCAAAGACCACAATGATGCACTTCTGGCAGCCTAACCAACGAATGTGTGGCAACAGTAACCATACCTACTTAATATACACTCATATATGTTTATTCCAGGGCTGTCAGCTGGAAACTCCATAATTGCGAGTGATATGGCTTATTATACCATCACCCTACTATGTGAAAGCAAGCAATGAAATGTAGGCAGTGGGTAGGGATGTAGTAGTAGTAGGATAAAAGGTAGTTGGATTTGGAGATGGATTGGCAATAAAAAAAAAGATGGGGTTCGAACTACGATGGTATTTGTGGAATTGGGTTTGGATGAAATGGAGGCAGTGCCAGGCTAAGGCAGGCAGGCACCCTAGGCAACCCAGCTGACTGCGTCACCCCCTCCAATACAAGTGAATGTACATGTGCAAAAAATCGCACGCATTTGCAGAAGAGCATATGCACCGAAGTTGCGCCACAGGTGGGGGAACATAAATAAATAAATAAAGTATTAGATAGATTATTGTATGATCCCCTTATGTATTTATACATGGTTATCACATCACGTCTTTCTTACACACCAGCAAATGATTCTGTATTTTTCTTTGGTGAGTTCTGCTCTGCAGCAGACAAGCCAGTGTACCAGCCATATAATGACTTTAGTATTAGGTGATTATAAAGCCTAGAATATCGGTTGAAAATATTGAATGTGCTGGTGTTTAAGAAGGGATGAGCTTTTTTTTTTTTACTTTTAAGTCGGCTGATTTTATAGGAGTGCATATAACATACTGTTTAACTAAGAAAGTATATAAATGGTTTTAGCCAGAGATTGAATGAGGGGTAATAATATAAATCAGTTAGAGATTATCTGATCTGTTGCTGTGTTACTGCATTGCTGTAGATGTGATAATTGGGAAAGTCAAACTCCATGTGCAATTTTTGCCTAATAAAAATGACAGCATCAAAAATCTAGATATATCAAATGTGAAATATGTTGTGTTCTGTCAGAGTACTTTTTTCAGAATTTACCAGCTACAAAATAGTATTGTGGTGCGGATTCTCCCAAAACAGTAACCCATAATCCATTGCTAGTTGCCGTGCTTGTTGGGTTTCGGTTATTTGGCTGGAATGGCAAAACTTAAAACTGAGCCTAGAGATGTCATTTTTGTTTAAAGCTAAGTAAAATGATCATTATTACCCTTTACTTATATGATGTCTCATACAGCAATTCCTCAGACAACTCTAAGGGGGTTATTTACTAAACTCCGAATGCATAAATCACAAAAAAATCATGATTTGTTTTGTTATAAAATCAGACTTTTAAAAAATCACGAATTCTTCAGAATTTATTAAACCATGAAGATGGAAAAGTCTGAATCTGAAAATCCGGCATCTAAGACCTGTCGAGGTTGCATATACAGATGCAGCCACTTTGGTTTGTCTGTTTGACACAGAATAACTAAACACAGATATCCCATTTATCTCATTTAACACAGAAAACTGTGACACAACATCCCATCTAATTAAAGCATTCACCATTGTGAACAATGGTGCTTTGGTATGCTAATGAAAAGGTTAAATGCATTAAATGAGTTAAGATAACTTTAGATAACACAGTTTCTTCAATTAACTCTGAGTCATGACGCATTTAACTCACAAATCCAAGTGGCTTCATCTGTAAGTCAATTGGAGAAGTCCCAATGTTTTTTTGATGTGCGATGGGTTTCGTGCAATACCCTGAAGTTTTCAGAGTTTTTGGGTGAAAAGTCAAAAAAAGTCGTAAAATTCGTGAAAATCGGATGAAGAAATCCGGAAAAATCGTGAAAATCGGATTTTTACCCACAAAGCAGAGTTTGTATCAGAAAATATTGAGATAAATTCTGAGTTTGATAAATAACCCCTTAGAATCATCAGAATGGGATGTTTATTAGTGTTACAGGGGCAAGTGGGAAACTGAGTCAGGCCCATTAATCACGCGCAACCTTAGTCCACACTAATACCTAGGGACATACATCCTGTAATAAATCAGAGGCATCTACCCAAACATGACAAAAAAGAGACTGATACATATTTATATTTAAGAAAAGGCTTTTTTATTGATTTGTTGAACCTTATATGTTGATCCAGAGGAAGGCAAAGAAAAACCCTCAGCAAAACGGGGGCCAATTAGTCTTGCTGAGGGAAAAAAATTCCTTCCTGACCCCAAAATAGGCGATCGGATTGCTCCCTGGATCAAACTCTCTCTTTATATATAACATAATATCTAAATAGTAATACTGAAATTGAAAGTCTGTACTAATAAACACTGTAGTATCTATAAAGTGCCTACATTTTAAATTCTATACAAATATATTATAATATAAACATCTTAAACTCTATACCTGTAATGATTATCAAAATATTAATACTAAAATATTACTACACTGAACTAAATTTAAAAAAAATATTCATATTTAAATATAAAACACCAATATTTAGTAAAGCATTTAACATTCCATGAATATATTATAATATAAGGATTTAAAAGAAAAAATCTAGAGCATACATCAAATATCGATCCATCCCGTAAACCCATTATCCAGAATGCTCTGAATTATGGAAAGCTCATCTCCCATAGACTCAAGTTTAATCAAATAATTTAATTGTTTTTTAAATGATTTACCTGGTCCCATACCTGTATTAAAATACTACTACACTAAACTATGCAACATATTTATCAATGTTTAAATCTAAAACACGAACATAGAGCAAAGCATTTATGTTAAATTAAATACAAATAATAATCAGCATTTAAATACATAAATATCTATGTAACTGTTTCAAAATATTATTCCTTAAATACTTCTATAATAAATAGGGATGGGCGAATTTTTTCACCTTGTTTCGCCGAAAAAATGACGCCCATAGACTTGTATGACACCGTGCGTCAAAATAAAAAGACGTGCGTCAAAAAAATTTTGCCGCGCGACAATCTATGTCCATAGATTTTAATGGGCGTCGGTGACATTTTATCGGCGGCGAATTTTTGACGAAACTGGTAAAATTTGCTCATCCCTATTTTTAAGCTATACTTTTTTCTTATCTATCAGTACAGGTATTGGATCCATTATCTGTAAAACCAGTATCCAGAAAGCTTCAAATTATGGGAAGGCCATCTCCCATAGACTCCATGAAATATTTCAGTTTTTTAGTAACAATTTCCTTTTTCTGTGTAATTATAAAACAGTACCTTGTACTTAAGATATGGTTAATCCTTACCAAAGGCAAACCCAACCTATTGGGTTTAAATTAATATTTAATTAATATTTATAGGATTTTATAGTAGACTTTATGGATGGTGATCCAAATTAAGATTTATCTGGAAAACCCTGATAACCCTGAACATAATAGGTCCCATACTTATACCTGTACTTACATTTAGAACTCTATAACATATAGTATTAACATTTCAATATAAATCTCTATGCAATATGACATATTAAAATATAAATAATTAAATATAATAATTTACACTAATAAAAAGGGTCAATAAGTTATATCCTAAACTCTATAATAACATATGTCAAAAATATGAATGATATATTAATAAAAGGATGAATGTGGAACTTATAGGAAGTCTTTCTTCCACATCTTCTTCATCCGCAGCTTGAATGGCAAGTCCTAGAATTAAAAAAGAAATAACATTAGTTCTTATGCACTCCTACACTGTCATTAAAGTATGTTAGTTGCCTCCAGACTATGTCAGTCCTACAAATGGTGTGTAAATTCTTCCAGTAGTAGAGCTGTATGTATGTCCCACAAGCCATTTGCCCCATTTTTTTACTCACCCCTCCGTGCAGATTCTGGCTTCGGAGTACACGCCAGCCATCTTCTTCCTTCGGTCTTTTTCAGAAGTTTTGGCGCATGCGCAGTTGGAGTAGATTTCCGGTCCTGAATCAGTGCACATTCGCAGAAAGTCACGGAAATTTCTGAAAATTCTAAAGTTTTCATGACTTTCGGGGCATGCGCAGTTGTTCGGGACCGGAAATCTACTCCAACTGCGGAGAAGAAGAAGATGGCTGCCGTGAACTCCGAGGCCAGAATCTGCATGGAGGGGTGAGTAAAAAATTAGGGGCATTTGCCCGTGGGGGCAGGTAGGCTGGGGCGAGGAGGGACGGGGGTCTACCCAGGGTAGTGGGAGGGTTTTTTAAAACTACGGGTTGAATTCTCCTTTAAAGTTTATCAGTATCTTATATATAAATCTAATACTTTGAAAAAATCAATTCTCAGTCACACTTCAGGCCCTCCTACCCAAGGGGGCCCATTTTATTAGTTTACAACCCACCTAGACTGACTGAGAGGTGGGCCGTACCAAGTAATTAGAAAAAAACCTAATCATGCCACTGATCCACCCCAAGTACACCTATTATACCCCAAATATACCAACAAATCACCCAAACTCCAACCTACTTCCCCGCAAGTTCTACCCCCTTTATAACCCCCCTGCCCCATTGATGACAGCCCTGCACACAGGAAGAGCATAATTGTAATTTATTACCTTGTCTGGCCGGACTTCCTCTGGAGTTGGGGGTTTGGGCGCACACTGGGAGCAAAAGGCTGGACTGATATTGGGGACACGGAAGTAAAAAAAGTCCCTCTGTCTTGCGTGCCACCTGATGGCCAAGCCATGGTTCTGATGTCTTTCACGCTTCCATACCCAGTGGGTCGGGTTATCTTCCATTGCCTAAAGGAATAAGAAGCATTATAAATGTATCTTAACTTTGTTTTGAGAATCAAGTTTAAGTCCAACTCTGATAAAAAACATTCTGAAACCATCCATAATAATAGGCCACAACTTTGTCTTGTACCATAGGAAAAAGTGCACAGCAGCACGACTGACTTACTAATTACATTATTGCTTTGACTACAGGTAAGTGTTAAGCAACTATGCATATTCCCAGTACATAGTATTATTTATGACTCATCTATATTCTGTGTGCAAATTCATCTTCTCTATCTTTGGCCAATTTTTAATTGAATGTACAATATAGTGACATCCATTATAGGACAAGGAAAGTGTAAATCACTGTGGGGAAGGAGGCAATTTTTTAGGCTCCCCTCGGTGAATAAAGTCACTAACACTTAGATCCCTCTGGTATAAAAAAAAAAAATCAGCAGCCTGGAGTATTTTCCAGTGAGCACTGCACTGCCTTCTTCACTGAGCTCCAAGGGAACCTTTGAGATTGTCTAAGACCATTCTGTATGCACAATATAGGAACATGCAAAGCAATCCTGCACAGCAGCAGAACTTCAAAGACCAGGGCCCCAGCAGGAGCAGCTAATAGTCACCTGCAGGCAGCAGCGATTCTGGTGAAGAAGCCGCCTGAGGCTGCTCCTCAAAATGCCACCCCCCCTCGCCAGTTTACCCATCGGATTGGGAGGCATCCAAGGCAGGAACACTAGTGCGGAGAGTGCAACTGCGCTCTCTCACACTAGTAAAGCCGAATTTCCGGTTTTAAAACCAGAAATCCAGCTCTTAAAAGTACAGGAGCGACTTTTTGCCGCCCCTGGAAATGTACCTGGCGCTGCCGCCTGAGGTGAGCGCCTTAGCCTGCCTCATTGGCCGAGCACTCCTGCCTGCAGGATATATCACACCTGCCCCCCATGAAGCACAGGTGATTTTAAGATCAGGTTAAACTATTTTTGAAGCAACCAATTACTAACCCCATGTGCCTGGTGCAGATATAGGAGCAGCAGGGCTCTAATACATCATGCTGCAGCTCAGACTTGAAGGCACATGGGATTTGCAGCCTAAGGTACTACAATGGTCTGGCCATTCCTGTCAAGTCTTACAAGTGAGAGAATAAGTAAGATACACAAAGTGCATCAAAAGAGAAAATCATCAATTATGCCAGCTATCCTCCACATGGGAAGCCCAAAGTACATTTGGGAAGTACCCCCATATACCATGAATGAGCAAAAGATCTGAAACTGTATATTATGATTGGCAAAGTAATACCCACCTCCTCACAGGATGTTCTGCTCACCAGGGCTTTGAAACCCATTCTCACCCACAACTCCAGTTTGCAGATCCTCAGCTCCTGCCTTGTAATCCAAAATTCCTCCCCTAGGCACCAGGGGTAAATCAGGTCATGGAAAGGTGTCTCGTCTTCCATTTCATTGGCCAGAAGCCTAAAAGTAAAATACATTAATGACACACAACACTCCAATGCAAGGGAACCATATTCATTCTGTATAGTAACAGATATGGGACTGGTTATCCAGAATGCTGGGGACCTGGGGTTTTCCTGATAATGGATCTTTCTGTAATTTAAATAGTCATACCTTAAGTCTACTGTAAAATCATGTGCATATTACATTAACTCAATAAGTTGGCTTTGCTTCCAAAAAGGAATAATTATATCTTATCTTACAGGGTACGGTTTTATTATTACAGAGAAAAGGAAATCATTTTTAAAAATGTTGATTAAAATGGAGTCTATGGGAGATGGCAGTTCCGTAATTTGGAGCTTTTTGGTTAACAGGTTTTCGGATAACAGATCCCATACCTGTAACAAAATATGGAAACTGAAAATAAAATTTGTGTTATATAAATGCATGCAGCTATTTGATCAGCACTACTCAGATTTGGAAATGCACAGAGGTTCAACCCTAGATAGTAACAGTGAGAAGTGTATAAGCAGCACTTGGCATTTGACAGGTGGTGGGTTTTTTAATAACAATGATCTACTGTGGGGTATATTTATCAAAAGGTAAAATAGGTCACCTAAGGGTCCCAGAGGGACCGCCTCTGTCCAGTTGTTTGGAAAAATTAAAGCATATTTATCGAAAAATAAACTCTCACATAAACCTTAAAAAAATATGTATCCAATGGAGTCCCACTCTACCTTTTGATAAATATGTTCCTATAGCTTTTAATTCAATTCATTTCTATACAGGTTTGTATCTCCCATAAACATGTTATGTAATTACCAGCTCCCTTTTGTCTATCATTTATGGTGTAAAGAAAATTACTTACAGGGCTGCGAAAAAGTTCATCATGGTGTATTCTTCTTTCTTGAGCTCGGCGCGCTGGAAATAGACCTTCACCATAGCCAGAAGGTACTAAAGAGACAGAAATATAGTATGCTCAGGCTATTTAATATTTCTCACCTTAGTGCAGGGGTCCCCAACCTTTTTTTACCCATGAGCCACATTCAAATGTAAAAAGAGTTGGAGATCAATACAACCATGAAAAAAAGTCTTGGGGAGGCCAAATAAGGGCTGTGATTTGCTATCCCGTAGCCCCTGTGTGGACTGGCAGCCTATAGGAGGTTCTGTTTGGCAAAACACTCTGTTTACGCAACGAAAATTTGTCTCCAAGCCTGCTTTGAGGCCACGGAGAGCAACATCCATGGGGTTGGTGAGCAACATGTTGCTCGCAAGCCTCTGGTTGGGGATCACTGGCTTAGTGCAACATATTTAGCCAGATCAGGTGTATTTCATGTATAATTCCCTTCATTCTGCCCAATCAGTAAAACTTATTTTGTACATTTTATAATTATAGAAAATTAACCTTTAACTTAAATACCAACATTATTACCCATGTTGTAGCCCATCCTCATCGCAATGTGTTAATAGAGAATTTACCTTATCTGTCACCTTCCTGCAGGAGTCCATTACCAGGCTTCTACTGATCCGTGGATGTTCTACAAAACAAATTGAAATTAATTTGTGTAAATCTAAATGTAAGAAACATATTTCAGCAGAAATCCGACTGATAAACAATACAAGCCTCATTGATGCCATGCACTTTTTTTGATTATTTTTTTGGGCAATAGCTACACTGTCATCCTCTAGTGTCAACCATAGGAATGGGCAAATTTGACCCGTTTCTTTTCGCCAAAAATTAGCCGCCGGCGAAATGAGGCCGACGCCCTTTAAAGTTTTGTCACGCTGCGAAATTTGTATTTTCAACGCGCGTCTTGGTTTTTTTTTTACGTACGCCGCCATACAAGTCGATGAGCGGCGAAACGACGAAACAAGCTGAAAAAATTCCCTAGTCAACCACAATAATAATGTCACTCACTGCTATGGCTTGACAAGAGGCAGATATGACACTAAACACTGGGGGCAGATTTAAGACTGTTTGAGGCTTTCGGCACATACTGTAGCATTATGCCTCCCCACTATGCTCTAAGGTACAGTGAGCCGCACTACTGGAGCAATGGTGTCCTGTAACTCACATCAGCCATTGAGCATTTTTATTTTGTGCCACCTAAATCGCATACTAATGGAGGGTATACAAGTTTCCCATATACTGTAGCTGCAAGTTTTACAAACAGGCAAGTATTAGAGTTGTTGTAAAAATGAGTGCTTTTCATAAATAATGCTATTAAAATAGGTTCCACCATTATTTTTCCATTTTGTGCCTTGTTCACTTTATGTAAATGTGACCTCCGGAGAATAACTTCTATTTTCTAATTTGTAGCACAGTATATAGCAAACTGTTTCCTGATTACATAAATGCTAATATTTTGTGTGGATATATTGATTATGCTTCTGCCATCCTATTTTAGTGAAAGTGCAGGAGATTATCTTACCCAGCAGTTGGTAGAAATCGGTGCTGGTGACTGAAGCAGGTTCAGGCCTGAAAAGAGGGTAAAAAATATAGAAGTCAACTTGCAATTAAATAATAACATTTTCAATTAGTACTAACAATGGTGGAGAACTAGAAAGATGAGCTAGATAAAATCATACTATACCCAGGTATTTAGCTTAATATTCATTATTAGCGGGCAGATTTATCAACGGTCGAGGTGAATTTTCAAATTCAGAAAAATCTAATTTCAAGCTATGTTTGTGTACTTCGATTTTGGGAATATTCCAAATTTTATTTAAATTTGAAAATTCGAATTTGGAAATTTATCATGTACTGTCTCTTTAAAAATTAGTCTTCAACCATTTGCCATCTAAAACCTGCCGAATTGTTGTTTTAGTCTATGAGGGACCTCCTAGAAGCTACTTGGAGTCAATTGGTGGACTTTGAAAAATCAAAGGTTTTTTTTTTGAGAAAAACGTTGCTTCGAATTCGATCGAATGCGCTATTACTTCGATTCATACAATTCAAATCAGGCTGAATATGGACCTATTCGATCAAAATTTGACCTATTCAGCCAAAAAAAACTTTGGTTTAATTTTGGTTGGTCTTTTTGAATTTGAATTTTGAAGTTTTTCATATTCAAAATTCGACCCTTGATAAATCTGCCCCTATGTGTCATTGCCCTAATGGACATGTGTGTTGATTCCTAGATATCTCTTTGAGGCTGCCAGAATATATCCATTTTTGCTGTCAGTGCTAGTGCACCTATAAAAGTGTTAAGAAGGACTGTATTTGATGGCTTTATAATTTAGCAATATAAAATATTGTGTGTTCTCATGTGCCCTGGCAATCCAACCTCTTCCGTTTTTCCAAAAACATAAGTATATTTCCATCCACTACCTGGCAGTATCTACGGGACCCTCACTGGCCTCCTCGGTGGGTCTCTTCTTCATCGACTCTTCGAGGTCAGGTGACAAAGCCTCGGTATATGTACTTTTCTTCTCTTGCCTAAAATGAAAATATTACATGTTTAAACTTTTTGTTTTTGCATTTCTATACCTAAGTATTTTGTTAAATAGTAATTATGAAGCTAATAAGAAAGAATGGCACACTGGGAAAGGCACTATTCATTTTTACTGCCAATGCAAGTACTAGATAAGGCATTGGAATGGTGAGTCCTGCAATAGATTTATTAATCTAAGCTCTAATTAATCCTCAATGGAGGCAAAACAATCTTGTTTAATGGTTAAATTGTATTTTTAGAAGACTTAAGGTGTGGTGATCCTAATTATGGAAAGATCCCTTATGTAGAAAACAGTCTGGTATATAAGGGCTATTCCTGAAATATATGAAATAAGACCGTTGATATTTGACCGTTGGTATGGACTCCCAACTGTATTTGCAACCCTCTACATAGCATTTACTAGAATGCAGGCCAATTTGGCACATACTCAATCATTTATACCCATGTTTTAAAATTCTCTTACTTACCTACTAGCCATTATCCAGTCAGTGGCAAATCTGTAAGGACTGAAAACCTAGAAGAAAAAAACCTGCAAAAAAAAACTGTTGGGTGTGCAGTGAAATGAGTGAAGGTTGTGTTACTGTGTAGGGATGATGCTGTGTGGGCTAATATGTGTCAGAAAGTGCAGGAATATGTTTAGGAGTAAGGTGTGTGTATGTGTGAAGTATTTAAGGGATATTTTGCTTTAAACTGTGTCGAAATCTCCAAAAAATCAATGAAATCACTCCTCAGCTCTGATACTCCTCTAACTCCTCTAACAGTCAAGACCGTTATGAAGCTTTAGCTGCTTGAGCCAATCAGATTGCGTATAAATGGCATGTGCCACCTTTGCTTTGCCAGCTTCATTTACTGGTCACCTGTTTAGAAGCAAGCATCTTATTGGTTGGTCTAGGTTACTGCATCTGGGCAAACGTTGTGCCTGGGGATAGACTCATTGATATTGGGGTTACTTTGTCAAATCACATGCTTAGAGTTAATGGATCACTAAACACTAGGGCGAGAGCTACACTTTGTCTCAAGCAAGCAGCAGTACCCATCAAATAACACTGAGCCATTTCTTAATCTCTTACAGCTTTCCAAGCTAAACAGCTTTTATAAACAGTGTTTTTCATATATATATATATACGTTGCCTGCGTCCAGGCCCCATACTTTTGATATCTGCACATGAAGCACTGAGAGATCCTGTTTTATGAGCAGGATTCGACCTGTCACCACTCTGTGTGCTTCTTCCATTCTCATTCACTAGTATTAGCAGTGGTGACTAGTGATGGGCAAATTTATTCGGCAGAAGCAAATTCGCGGCGGCGAATAAATTCACAACAATTCCGACGCCGGCGACAATTCCGACGCCGGCGACAATTCCGACGCTGGCGAAAAATTAACGTACACCATTGACTTTCGACGTCAGCGTCAAAATATTGCAGCCAATCTGCCAAATGGATCCTTTCACCTCTCTGTCTTGTGACACTTGTGACCTAACATTATTACTCATTATTCATTTTTTTACATGAATAAGTGCATTTAAAGCATGGTAGAGAGGAATAAAGCATATGAGGGCTCATTTATTAACGCAGCTTCAATAATAGAAAACAGATTATAATGTAGAGAGTGATATTCTGACACAATTTGCACTCGGTATTCATGTTTTATTATTTGTGATTTTTGAGTTATTTAGCTTTTTATTCAGCAGCTCTCCAGTTTGCAATTTCTGTAATCTGGTTGCAGGGGTCCAAATTACCCTAGCAACCATCCATTGATTTAAATAAGATTCTGGAATATGAATAGGAGAGGGCCTGAATAGAAAGATGAGTAATAAAAAGTATAACAATACATTTGTAGTATTACAGAGCATTTGCTTTTTAGATGGGGACAGTGACCCCAATTTGAGAGCTGGAGTGAGAAGACGGAAAATAATTCAAATCTATGATAAATAAAAATGAAGGCCATCTAAAAAGTTGCTTAGAATTAGCCATTCTTTAACATACTGAAAGTTAAAAGGGTTTTTCACCTTCTAAACACTTTTTTTTCAGTTCAGTTGTTTTCAGATTGTTCCCCAGAACAATCTGACTTTTTTCAATTGCTTATCATTATTTGTTTTTTACTGTTTTTCCAAAATCTAAGTTTAAAGTTTTATGTTCGTGTCTCTGGTGTTTGAGTCTGGCAGCTCAGTAATTCAGGTGCAGACTCTGAACTGTTATAATTTTGCAACATTTATTTGATACATTTCTCAGCAGCATCTCTGGAGTATTAGCATTGTATCAATTCTAACAGCTGCCTTTAATGAAACCCAATGATCCTGCTCACCAGGGACAAAGGAAATAAATTTATCAACTAAATGTATCAATTTAGAACAGTTTACAGGGTCGGGGACCCTCTCCCAGAGCTTCTTTAGAAGGTGAAAAATTACACTTTACATTTCAATATTAGAAAAAAACGGTGACACGTAGGGGCAAATTTACTAAAGGGCGAAGTGGCTAACGCTAGTGAAAATTCATCAGCATGACGTCAATTAGTTACTTCGCCGATTTACTAAGGGGTGCTGGCGTAAATTCGCTAGTGAAGTGGACCTACTCTAGCGCTACTTCTCACCCTTACGCCAGGCGAAGTTGCGCTATGGCGAAGGGACGTAACTACGCTAATTCACTAACTTGCGCATTTTACTGAGCGTTACCTCTTACCTCAGACTTGCCTTCGCCACCTCAGACCAGACGAAGTGCAATAGAGTAGATAGGGCTTGCTTCATAAAAAGTTGAAATGTTTTTTTAAGTCCCAAAAACGCTGGCGTCTTTTACTTTTTTAAGGGTGATAGGCTGAAAAAGATTGTAAATTCTTTGGGGTTACCCTCCTTCCCCCCTACATTTCCTAACATATGGCAACTTAATGATACAGTGGGCACATGTGTAGGGCAATATAACAACTCTATTTTATTTTATGAAGCTTTCCCAGGCTTGTGTAGTGTAATGTATTTGCTGCTACATATACGTCCATTGTACTTTAACTTGGCGCCGTATGCAAATTAGGCATCGCTAGCGTAACTTCCCTTTGCTTGATGAATTAACACTAGCGCATCTTCGCTTCCTTTCGCCTCCCTGATCACAACTTTGGATTTTAGTGAATTAGTGGTGCCCTGGTGAAACTTCACCTGGCGAAGTGTGGCAAAGCCAACGCTGGCGCAACTTCGAAGGTAAGTAAATTTGCCCCTTAGAAAGTAGAAATTAATTGGAATAAGTTGTTATTTCTGGTGATCTATCTGAAAACAACTAGTTAAAGGGTGAACAGCCCCTTTAAACTGTAAGTTCTTCTCTCTATATTTTAGAAAGTATTAGTTTATCAAAGTTGATAATACAATTTACTAAGGATTCCGCAGAGACTTTATGCTGGATCTTTTTTTTCCTGTAGATGCCATGGGATGAAATATGAGGTCAACATTAGTCCATAGATTGAATTGTATGAACCTAATTCTGATATCTAATTGAGAGGAGATGTATTTGTTAAAAAAATGACATAAGGAAGGAGTTATATGAAAGAAGAGAATCCTTCAGACCAAGTTTGTTGAACCAGTGGGATAGTTGTGTAAGGGAAACTACTCACCAATGTCATTCTCTTCGCCATTCCTCGATCCAAGATGGTGGCGCCCAGTCCTCCCATGTGGTTCCTCCTGGTCAGAGCGCTGTGACGCCAGTGCCTTCTTGCCTGCTGATTGGATGCCAGCGCCAGAATGGACACTGGCATCAGAATGGACGACGGCGCCAGAATGGGCGCCGGCATCAGAACACCGTTTTGTTTTCCTGACCAGGTCACAAACTTTAAATATATATATATATATATATATATATATATATATATATATATTTATATATATATATATATATATATATATATATATATATATATATATATATATATATATATATATATATATTAGCAGCATATATTTTTCTTAATCTCTTGGAATTTCAGCAAAAATAGAAGAGGATCACTCTGTAGTGCTCACCAGTGCAGTTTTCTGCTGATAGGAGAACCAGCCCGGGGGTTTCAGGTGAGAAAATACAATTTGGGGTGCCTAACATTTGGCACCCCCAAGTGGAAGAAGACTTTCCTTCTCCTTTAATACAGGTAATAATAATTAATAGCAAAGATATGCTGAAAAAAAAACACTTGGCAAATGTATGGGACCTGTTCAGAATGCTCAGGACCTGGGGTTTTCCGGATAACAGATCTTTCCAGAAGTTGGATCTTCATACCACAAGTCTACAAGAAAATTATTTGAACAGAAGTGTTTGCTTCCAATAAGGATTAATGATATCTTAGTTGGGAGAAAGTATTATTTGGATAAAATAGAGTTTGTGGGAAATGACCTTCCCATAATCTGGAGCTTTCTGGATAACGAGTTTCTGGATAATGGATCCCATATCCCTTATGTCTTTACCGAGAAAAGTATACTTTATTAAAAAAAACATATATAAAGTAAAAGAGCAGGGATTGTTTTATCCAAAAAAAGGTATGGAAACAGGAAGGGATTTTCTTTACTTTCTGCTCTTCTCCTATGTACTACATATTCACATTGCCACTAAAAAAATTATATTTCCTTTTGTAAGAAAATCTCAAATATCGCATGTTTCTGCAAGTTAAGCATAATTGAATGTGCCTGGGCTAAGTTAAACAAATGCTCTGTGTATATGGCATTGCAGCACTGATGTGATTAAGCCTTCAGGTTTTTTTTTTCTACTCTTCTCAGTCTGAATCATTTTTAGGTGTCAAATGAAGGTTCCAAATGCACATTTTGAAAAATCACCTCGCTTAAAAACCAGGACATTTTCCCCAGACGTTTCTAGAAGAAATACACCAGCTAGACAACTTGTAAAAATAGAAACAAGTGATGGGGATCTGCTTTTCATATTTCAGTCATTTTTAAAGAAATTGATTTTATTGGGAAGTAGCAAATCCAGTCTCATTGGATTATTTAAATAATGAAATGAATGCATAGTGATAAAGTACGTCATTGTCTGGATGGAAAAGACATTAATTGAAGCAATAAAACCACACACTAACCTTAATCTTCACATTTTGCAATGCAATGCCACTGCCAGTATTTGATTTCTTAGCAGGGACTAATTGAGCACACAGAGTCGGATCAATCGCTGTCAAATGTCACACCTGTTTTCATATGGTGCCGATCACCTCACATTTATTAATAAACACTGTTAAATAAGAAACTTCAGCTCCGTTTTTTTAGATGGTTATTGTATGTTACAATAAAGGAACAATTCAGTATAAAAATAAAAACTGGGTAAATAGACAGGTTGTGCAAAATAAAAAAATGTTTCTAATGTAGTTAGTTAGGTAAAAATGTAATGTATACAGACTGGAGTGACTGGATGTCTAACATAATAGCCAGAGCACTACTTCCTGCTTTTCAGCTCTCTAACTCTGAGTTAGTCAGTGACTTTAAGGGGGGCCACATGGGACATAACTGTTCAGTGAGTTTGCAATTGATCCTTAGCATGCAGGTCAGATTCAAAAGCAATTTTGACCCATGTGCCCCCCCCCAAATCACTGATTGGTTACTGCCAAGTAACCAATCAGTGGAAACCAAGAGAACTGCAAAGCAGGAAATAGTGTCCTGGCTATTATGTTAGACATCCATTAGAAACATTTTTTATTTTGCCCAGCCTATCTATTTACCCAGTTTTTATTTTTACACTGAACAATTCCTTTAAAACTTGTAATTATGTTGAAGCTACTGAAGAGCTTTCTTGGCAGAATTTCAAGTGAGCATGTTTGCATTCAAAGCATAGAATGTGTTTACATAATTAAAGTACCTATATATACTAGGGGTAGGCAGAAGAGGTACGTGCTTAGGGTGCAGCGGCAGTCGGGGCTACGAACACACCTTTTCTCCCACCTACCCATGTTCCAGACCTTGTCCCCCCACTGCTGGCTGGGACTTCTCCGCCCTGCCACTCAGGGCCGGATTTCGAGAAGCGGCGATCAAAGGCCGCATGGTCCAGGTGCCTGCTTCTTCTTGCGCGCCGCCCCCTTGCGTCGCTGCTTGGTCCTAGCGCCGGCTCCGCTTCCACTGCATGGTCCTAGCTCCGGCCTCACGTGCGCGAACGAGCGCACTTTCAAGCACCAGAGCACTGGGGAGCTTCGAGTCCCTAGTGCTTCGTAGGGATGTGGCTGGGCAGCAAAAATGTTGCCGCCCTAGGCCCGGGCCATTCGTGGCCTCGCCACACATCCAGGCCAGCTGCCACACAATGTCAGAATATAAGCACCCACGGTCAATTAGGTTACCTGCACCTGCCCGGCTTGCCCCACCTCTGATATTAAGAATAGTAACAAGAAGATGTTGGCAGGATGTTGATTTATGGCTAGATTGCAAAGGAATGCTGTACAAACCACAAGAATTTAATTACTGCTAAAAGCACTACAACATTTAAATGACTCCTTTTTCAAAAAACTAACCACAAAACAAAATGTAAGATATAAGGTGTAACTTACTATTGCAAGGAGCAAATTTGGTGCAGAAATTGCAACTTTTCTACTAGAGTTTCTCTGATTTTGGTGCATGAGGCTCAAGAAACAGAGCATTCTGAGTTCTAATGGGGGAATGTAATATTGGTCACTAAAGGAAAAATCACAATGGGGGTTATTTATAAATAGTGGGCAAATTTGCTCCTGGGCAGTAACCCATGGCAACCAATCAGATAATTACTTTCAGTGCTCAACCTGCAGCTGTCTGAAAAAAGCTAATCACTGATTGGTTGCTATGGGTTACTGCCCAGGTGCAAATTTGCCCAGTGTTTATAAATGAGCCCCTATAGTTCGCAATGCAATACAAGTTTAATGAAGAATATTATATTGCAACATGCAATTTTTATTCTTATTTGTGTGAAAATGTGTCGAATTTTATTACATTTCCACCTATGTAACATACTGTGTAAAACAATCAACACCAGAAAAGCATTGTAAAAAGTTGTGTAAAATAAATGACAACAGTATCAAGGTGTGTGTTTTATTTTATGCCGCTCCAATGCCAGATTTGACACTATTTTACACCACTTTAGACCTTGCGTAATCCATTAAAGGGAAAAATTCAAGCAACAAGTATGTTCTTCAGTGGGGATAAAACACATACAAAACACGTAAAATGAATGTCGTATTTTTCCATAGCATTTTCAAAAAGTAATTTTAGTCAGTGATCAACAGTGGATATTGGTGCCATTTTAAGACAAACATTTGTAACAGTTAGTGCCACCCTATCACCAGGATTTGCCTAGAGTGCCCACTAATAGTTCACGTGTAGCCAAGCCAGAGATAGCCTGGTATACTGCAGTCTTTATTATCTTTTTATTATATTACACAATTCCAGTTACGGCTAATAGTGCCATAAGAGTCTAAACAAGATAATTGTAATTTAAGGTTATGTACGTTCACAGCTATGTACCACCCTTATGCCTTTTTTTGCACCTGTTCGTGCAAAATTAATGTCTTTTGAAAATATGACCAGAAATATTATATTACCTGTTTTAATTGCAATTAACTTGTAATGTTAGAAAAAGCACAAGGCTTGCCACTTCTAGTAAAATCTCATAGATAGGAATTCGGTTAAAAGAATGGATGATTACTATGTGTGTTGCAATGTAATTTCTCCTACCGCACACCTGTAGTTCACCAATCCCGCAACTGGTGGTGCGTTTCTTCCGTTGACCCGGCCGGGTCCCCTAGCAACGAATGTTTATAGAAAAAATGGATCCGCACACACACTGGTTAATGCAGTCGGGGAGTATCCCTTTTATTCAGCCACCAGACATTCATGTTTGGTGGCTGAATTAAAGGGATACTCCCCAACTGCATTAACCAGTGTGTGTGCGGATCCGTTTTCTATACACATTCGTTACTATGTGTGTTGGACATCTTCCCTAGTTACAATAATAGCAGAATGGAAAGCTTATGGAATTAAAGAGAAAAGCTTTATGTTACTAGAATGTAAAGAGTAGGTAGATTTGGACCTAGAAGCGAAAATTGGGCAAGACCCCATTTGGAATGATACAACTTAACTATGGTATGATTCAGGGCAATGCCAAGTGAACAGACATTTAACTTAGTGCTCTAATCCCAAATGAGATTTATTTATGCAGCTGCCATGGCTTCAGGACATGCCAGCTGTTTCCAGCTGTTTCTACAACATATTACTAAGCAGTGGCTAGCTTTCATTTGTTCATTGGTCTCCTTTCATGCTATATGCATGGTGTGTTTTTATAATTGCTGCACTGATTCCATTGTTCCTTGTATAATTACCATCAATATTAGCATTATAGTTTATTTATAGAGCATCAACATATTCAGCAGTACAATAAATTGGGAAGAACACAAACAGTTACAGTGATTGAAAATGCATAAATCAAGAGGTCAAATGTATTTTCCCAAGAGAAGTTTAAAAGGATAGGGGTTTATATATTTCTATTGCTATTTACTGGTAAAAACAGATCCTAGAGTTAAAGTGTTTAATAGCAAGTACAGTATACAGAGGGATCTACAGCTAAAGTTCCTCCTGGGCCTAGGGCTTTTGTAACACTTTGCTCTGTTCTGCTGGGTATGGTTATGGCTGGAAAACATTAGGCAAGACAGACAGATGATGATAGATAGATGATAGATAGATAGATAGATATATAGATAGATAGATAGATAGATAGATAGATAGATAGATAGATAGATAGATAGATAATAGAGAGATAGATAGATAGATAGATAGATGATAGAGAGATAGATAGATAGATAGATAGATAGATAGATAGATAGATGATAGATAGATAGATAGATAGATAGATAGATAGATAGATAGATAGATAGATGATAGAGAGATAGATAGATAGATAGATAGATAGATAGATACGTAGATAGGTAGATAGATAGATAGATAGATAGATAGATAGATAGATAGATAGATAGATAGATAGATGATAGCATTATAGTTTATTTATAGAGCATCAACATATTCAGCAGTACAATAAATTGGGGACAAATAGATGATAGATTTGGATAGACAGATAACTAGATAGATAAACAGACCTACAGGTAGATAGATAGATAGATAGATAGATAGATAGATGATAGATAGATAGATAGATAGATAGATAGATAGATAGATAGATGATAGATAAATAGATAGATAGATAGATAGATAGACGATGATGATGATAGATAGATAGATAGATAGATAGATAGATAGATGATAGATAGATAGATAGATAGATAGATAGATAGATAGATAGATAGATAGATAAATAGATAGATAGATAGACGATGATGATGATAGATAGATAGATAATAGATAGATAGATAGATAGATAGATAGATAGATACGAGATAGATAGATAGATAGATAGATGATAGCATTATAGTTTATTTATAGAGCATCAACATATTCAGCAGTACAATAAATTGGGGACAAATAGATGATAGATTTGGATAGACAGATAACTAGATAGATAAACAGACCTACAGGTAGATAGATAGATAGATAGATAGATGATAGATAAATAGATAGATAGATAGATAGATAGATAATAGATAGATAGATAGATAGATAGATAGATAGATAGACGATGATGATGATAGATAGATAGATAGATAGATAGATGATAGATAGATAGATAATAGATAGATAGATAGATAGATAGACGATGATGATGATAGATAGATAGATAATAGATAGATAGATAGATAGATACGAGTTAGATAGATAGATAGATGATAGATAAATAGATAGATAGATAGATAGATAGATAGATAGATAGATAGATAGATCGATAAATAGATACGAGATAGATAGATAATAGATAGATAGATAGATAGATAGATAGATAGATAGATGATAGATAAATAGATAGATAGATAGATAGATAGATAGATACGAGATAGATAGATAATAGATAGATAGATAGATAGATAGATAGATAGATAGATGAAATATAATGATAGATGATAGATAGATAGATAGATAGATAGATAGATAGATAGATAGATAAATAGATAGATAGATAGATAGATAGATAGATAGATAGATAGATAATAGATAGATAGATAAATAGATACGAGATAGATAGATAGATAGATAGATAGATAGATAGATAGATAGATAGATAGATAAAATTTGCTCTTTACACAGAAATACGTATTTTTTTTTATACATCTACAATTACATTAACATTTGTATAGAAAAGAATGCTCTTAGAAATGTTACTAACGCTGTGAAAATGCTTTCAAGGGCACCAATGGCTCTATGCCTTTCTGTGGATGCCAGAAGCCATTATCTTTTGTACAACTAATGCACATCTTTCAAAGTGAAGTAGTCAAGTGTTAGGAATGCTAATCCACACATGGGCCTTGAGTTCACACAGTTAAATAAATAATGAATGGTTACTATATAATAAGGCTGGCCTTGTACATAGCATTGCTTTAATGTATAAATAGATTCCTTGACTCAAACCGTTTCTCATAATGAAATAACGCATACATTATCAAGTCTGTTCTTGGCTATTGCGTATATACTGTACATGGGCATTAGAAAAAGACTTGAACAATGGCATAGATTTAATTTTTATAATGCTAATCTTTTTCTCTTTGCTTTTTCATACAGTATGAAAGCAGCCGAAAACTAATAAAACTGCTTTCTAAAAAGTGAACAAAATGAGGTTTTTATAACAAAATGTCTGTTACAGAATTTTCTGAAATAATCTCTGTTATAGATCCTTTTTTACTAATTTACTGACAGCTGTTACAATTGGATCTTTGGTGGTACAGGTATGGGATCTAGGATGCTCAAGTATTGTGATTAAGGGTTTTTTCCTTATTTTGGATCTTCATAGCTTACGTCTACTAAGAAATCATTTAAATATTAAATCAACCCAATAAAGATTAATTATATCTTATTTTGGATCAATTATATGGTACTGTTTTATTATTACAGGGAAAAAGGAAATATTTTTTTAAAATGTTTGGCCTCCCTTAATTTGGAACTTTCTGGATAACAGGTTTCTGTATAATGGATCCCACACCTGAATTTTCTTTTAGTTTCAGTTCTTCTCCTAAAGTGCTCAATTAACTCTGGTCACAAAATTACTTTTTTTTTTTTTTTGCACAATATAAATGCTGCGATCAGTTTTACATTCAAAGCTGAGGAGGGAGGGGGTTTTGTGCTAAAATTCATAGATCTCTACTCTAATAGATCTCTCTAAACTCTAATTTTCAAGATTTATTAAGCGCCAAAAAACTGGGAAAGTTCATGTCGAATTAGCAACGTTGAAGCAATTTTTTTCAATTCAGGTTTTCTACATTGGTAGACTCATTAAAAAGGATAAGTAGAATGCTTTTGTGCTGCATTCGAGTTCTCTTTCCATGTCTTTAACAATCAAGTGTTTTAATAAATAAGAGCGCATCTGACTTTGTTGGATTTTTGAGTTTTTTTAATATGGAAAAAATTAAAAAAATCATAAATTCTAATTTTGATAAATATGTGGAGGAACACTGGTGGAGATTTGTTGAGGCATCCTTGTAGCCTGTCCCATCAATAGGTGGCCTTCTAGTTTTCCAAGAATTTGGCTGTGGTCTAGGTTCCTGGATAGCTAGGTGGCAGTACCCTGTAAATAGCAGTGCTTTAAATAAGAAGTACCTAGAGAATGTGCTAGTGATTAAGGCTCTGTATGAGTAGATACTGTAGTTAACGAAATTCTTTGTGGTCCCAATGGTGTCTATAGGTGGCATGAACTATTATTGATTCTGGCACAATTCTAATTCTAATTATCATGGATAGTGATACCACTGTTGCTAAACAATAGACTATGTAAAAAGATGCAAAAGCTATGTTAAACTGAAACCTACATCAATTTGCAGTAATCAAAGCTTAAATACATGACCCCAATGTTTCCATTAGGCTGTATTAAGCAGGACCTAGGAGACCCTATGTGATTAACAGCCCCATCTGCTACCTCAATGCTGCAAGATGTACAATCATACACATACATATAGTTTCTGCCGACAGCACCAAGATAATAGATTTCTAAAATGTCTGAGATATTCACTCCAGATACAAATTCGACAGGAGTCTTCCAGGGTATACAGGGATGGTGCTAGCAATTATTTAAAGGGATTCATTAGGGGATAAGGGATAAAGGGATATTATCACACTGTGTTCATTGCACATTTATTCTACCATTTAAAAGGTTATTCTTGATCCAATAATTTTTTTTTAACTGTAATATTGGTGTGTAGGCAGCCATCTCAGGTCATTTTGCCTTGTCATATGATTTCAGAAAGAGCCAGCACTTCACAATGAAATTTCTACTCAATGTGACTGAAGGATTTGCGAATTGGGTTAGCCGGACTTGGATTTTTACTTAAGCGCTGTTCTCGTATCTACCACTAGGTGGTGAGTGTGAGCATTTTTAGCAATGCAGGTGTCAGGGAAATTATATTATTATTATTATTATTATTATTAATAATAATAACATGTCCTGTATATATATATAGCACCAACATATTTCCCCTGTAAATGTGTTTATACAGCAAAATCACATGAATTCCATACGTAGAACATATGAAGTTACATACATCACAACCAATACAGGTGCAAAAGTTGAAGAAGGCTCTCTGCAAAAGGGCTTACAATCTAAAGGGAAGGGAATAAGACACAAGGTATGGGAGTAGGCAAGATCAGAATTAAGTGGGTGAGAGATGTGGTATTGCATTGGCATTAGTTAAGCAGAGTGAGGATAGGGTTCTATATATACTGTAAGTGCATTTAAGACATTTCTTGACAGCAGAAAGGTTGGGAGAAAGTCGGACAGAATGTGGGAGAGAATTTCAGAGGAGGGGTGCAGCCCTTGCAAAGTCTTGAATGCGAGCATGTGAGAAGTTAATTAGAGAAGAGTTGAGTAGCAGGTCAGTAGAGGAGCGTAGTAAGCCATTGGGTGATATCTGGTTACATTCGCATTGTTCCTTTGAAGGACTGCTTACAGTGCAGCAGTAAAGAGTAAATTAAGTTTATCAGACTACAAGTCACATGACTAGGAGCACCTGGGAAACTGACAACATGTCTAGCCCATGTCAGATTTCAAATGATATATGAAAAAATCAGTTTGCTCTTTTAAAAAATGGATTTCAGTGCAAGATTCTGCTGGAGCAGCACTATTCACTGAACCATTTTGCAAAAAACATGTCAGAATCCCTTTAATATGATCTTGAGACATGTTCATTTATTTGGGCAAAATTACTTTTATATACTTTAGAAAAAAATATTTCATTTAGAGGTAAAGATAAAACAGTTCAAACACCACAGAAAACCAGACACGAGGTGAGGAAAGACAGAGACCTGAGAGCTGCTGGTGGGCCCAGAGAGTTGGAAGGCCCCACCAGAATCAGTCATTTAGATCAAGCTGGCACAGGGAAGCCAGATACTGGGGGTCATTTATCAACACTGGGCAAATTTGCCCATGTGCAGTTACCTATAGCAACCAATCAGTGATTAACTTTCTAAAGCCAGCTGCAAGAAGAACAATGAATGCAACAATCTGATTGTTTGCCATGGATTACTGCCCATGAGCAAATTTGCCCAGTGTTGATATATGACCCCCAGTGTGTCTTGAGGGATACAGATCTTGAGAGAAGTCCTGACTGGAGGAACTTGCATGGAATTCCCATCTGAGCATCCAAAGGGGCTGGAGTCGCACTGCATGTCCATAAGTGCTTGACTCACCTGAAGAGCTACTGGAAAATATCCAAAGAGACTTGGAAGTGAGTATCATCATTATTCACCTTAAAGGAGCACTTGAAGATTTAAAAGACTGCATTTATTGGGACTAAATAAAGGACTTTATTTCTTTAGAGAGGAGAGAGTTTGCGCTGGCCCTAGTTATTTGGTGAGGACCTTATTGCCACCAGTTAGGAGTGTTTGGTGTATTAGTTTCCGCCAACCCCCTTATTTTAGATAAAGTTATTTAGTTTACCAACTATTATCTGTATTATTACTAGTGATTGGCGAATTTGTGCCGCGAAATTTGCGAAACAGGCAAAAAAATTGCAAAACGGGAATTTTGACGCCGGTGACAATTCGCTGGCATCAAAACTGACGCCAGCAAGAATCTTGATACAGACGATCAATTGACGTGCTTTAAAATCAATGTGCATCCATTCAATTGTCGCCGGCGTCTGGACTGCCGGTGTCAGAATTCACAAATTTTTCCAGAAATAAATTTGCGAATTTGATGGACACGCACTGACTTTAAAGCGCATCAATTGTTGCCGGTGTCACTAAATTGGTCGGTGCTGAAACGTGGAAATTCGCCGCGAATTTGCGCATGGGGAATAAATTTGCCCATCACTAATTATTACTGTTCCTAGTGAAGCCACCCATGGTGCATTCCCGGATCCCACTTAATAATGGCACAGGTACCCAGTCTCTCCCAATACCAATTTGGAATGGCTCAGGTTTGTTCCGTGCCATCAGGCAAGCGCCACAAAAAGAGTGTAACACCGACAAAGGGGTGTCTATAGGGTTACACATTCATATTCTATGGCTATTATATTCTACTGTATATAAAAAACAACATTATTATAGGAGGCAGGTATATAATTCCCTAATGTGAATAGATCATTTATTGGTCAATTAAAAGCAGTGCAAATATGGACAGTATGTGATGTCCAAAACTCGTTTTTGTGCAGAAAGAGGGCACCACATGGCAGCTGTGTTCAACAATCCATCTATGGGAATGCTTAGCAATATATTATATGAAATGCTTATTATGCGTTGTGTGAATTATTTGTTATCTGCGTTCAGGCTAATTTTTTTTTCACATGTACTGCGAGATGATTTGTTTTACACACAGTTTAAACGCTACATTGGAGACAGGAGATACCTCTAATGGAGAATAAACAAATATATGTTCACAGAGGCAGAGGGAATAAAAGAGGGATTAAGTGAATATTTCAAGGATAATTCAAAAAAAGCGACCAAGGGATGATAGGATTTAGACAGATCATAAGGTCTGATATGAGGGTAGATTATTAAGTTAGATTCTTTACTGGAAGAAAGTAAGAATATGAATCATGAGAATAAGAATAATGCTACTTATGCTAATGAAGGAATGAAACGTGACGAATATCATTTATTAAGCCATTTAATGGTTTGTTTGAGGGATAAAGCAGCAATTGCAAAGGATTTTGAACAATGTACATTTTTAAGGGGCATAAATTAACGTTGTGTCAAATGAAAGCTAACATGCACGCAACCTTTACTTTCTGTACATTTGATAAAAAATTAATAGGAAAAGGTCAGAAAAATGCACAATGCAATTAAAAAAAAAATATGACATAAATGTAGAGCCAAGGGTCATGTGATATGCCGGCAGTAGAAATTCTCTCACCTTCATAGCTAAAGTCTCATGCCAGGGGTGATGTATAGAGATGTCGCGAACTGTTCGCCGGCGAACTTGTTCGCGCGAACATCGGGTGTTCGCGCTCGCCGGAAGTTCGCGAACGTCGCGCGACGTTCGCCATTTTGGGTTCGCCATTGTTGGCGCTTTTTTTTGCCCTCTCACCCCAGACCAGCAGGTACATGGCAGCCAATCAGGAAGCTCTCCCCTGGACCACTCCCCTTCCCTATAAAAACCGAAGCCCTGCAGCGTTTTTTCACTCTGCCTGTGTGTGCTGAAGAGATAGTGTAGGGAGAGAGCTGCTGCCTGTTAGTGATTTCAGGGACAGTTGAAAGTTTGCTGGCTAGTAATCGTTTTGATACTGCTCTGTTATTGGAGGGACAGAAGTCTGCAGGGGTTTGAGGGACATTTAAGCTTAGGTAGCTTTGCTGGCTAGTAATCTACCTTCTACTGCAGTGCTCTGTATGTAGCTGCAGTGGGCAGCTGTCCTGCTTCTGATCTCATCTGCTGACTGCTGCAATAACAGTAGTCCTTGTAAGGACTGCTTTTATTTATTTTTTTGTTGTTTTACTACTACTACTACTACTACTATAAGAGCCCAGTGCTATTAGTCTAGCAGTGTTGGGGAGTGGGACTGGTGTGCTAATCTGCTGCTCCTAGTAGTTCAGCAGCACCAACTTTAATTTTTTTTTTTTAATATTCATTTTTTTTTTATTTTACTTTTTTTTATTTTACTACCGCTGTAGTAGTGTATAAGTTGACCTTTTAGGCATTATTTGCCCTGTAGGCATTATTTGCACACTGTTTTCTTCAACCCGCCATCTAGCTGTGTGACCTTGTTCACATTCTGTCTAAATATCCATAATATTACCGTCTCCAGAAAAAACACCGGAGTGACTTTTTTCAAGCAGCCATAATATATTTTACGTAATCCGTATCCACCGCTGTAGTAGTGTATACGTTGACCTTGTAGGCATTATTTGCACACTGTTTTCTTCAACCCGCCATCTAGCTGTGTGACATTGTTCACATTCTGTCTAAATATCCATAATATTACCGTCTCTAGAAAAACCACTTGAGTTACTTTTTTTCAAGCAGCATTCATATATTTTACGTAATCCGTATCCACCGCTGTAGTAGTGTATACGTTGACCTTGTAGGCATTATTTGCACACTGTTTTCTTCAACCCGCCATCTAGCTGTGTGACCTTGTTCACATTCTGTCTAAATATCCATAATATTATCGTCTCTAGAAAAACCACTTGAGTTACTTTTTTTCAAGCAGCATTCATATATTTTACGTAATCCGTATCCACCGCTGTAGTAGTGTATACGTTGACCTTGTAGGCATTATTTGCACACTGTTTTCTTCAACCCGCCATCTAGCTGTGTGACCTTGTTCACATTCTGTCTAAATATCCATAATATTACCGTCTCCAGAAAAAACACCGGAGTGACTTTTTTCAAGCAGCCATAATATATTTTACGTAATCCGTATCCACCGCTGTAGTAGTGTATACGTTGACCTTGTAGGCATTATTTGCACACTGTTTTCTTCAACCCGCCATCTAGCTGTGTGACCTTGTTCACATTCTGTCTAAATATCCATAATATTACCGTCTCCAGAAAAAACACCGGAGTGACTTTTTTCAAGCAGCCATAATATATTTTACGTAATCCGTATCCACCGCTGTAGTAGTGTATACGTTGACCTTGTAGGCATTATTTGCACACTGTTTTCTTCAACCCGCCATCTAGCTGTGTGTATTATCGTTTCCAGAAAAACCAACTGAGTTTTTGTTGTTGTTGTTGTTTTTTTAAAAATAATGCCAGGCAAAGGCAGGCCGCCACGCAGAGGCCGTGCTAGGGGCCGTGCTGCTATGCAATCCTGTGGCCCTAGCAAATTGCCCAGTTTTAAAAAGCCAATGACCCTGAACTCCCAAAATGCTGAAGAGGTAGTTGACTGGCTTACACAGCACACCCCATCCTCTACCGTTTCTAACTTTACCACAACATCCTCCTCATCCTCCACTGCTATGGCCACCCCACGTAACACTTCCTCCACCACCGGTGCCCCTTCTTCACTGGGGTCAGAGGAGTTATTTTCCCATGAGTTTCTTGAACTGAGTAATGCGCAACCATTATTGCCAGAAGAAGATGAAGGAGATGAGGACCTTACACCAGATTTAATTCTGGCAGAGAACACGATAGAGATGGACATAATGAGTGATGAGGAGGAGGTCCCCGCTGCTGCTTCCTTCTGTGATGTGTCAGAAGAAATTGATGCATCTGAGGAGAATGATGATGAGGAGATTGATGTTTTGTGGGTGCCTAGTAGAAGAGAGCAAGAGGAGGGTAGTTCAGATGGAGAGACGGAGAGTCAGAGAGGCAGTAGGAGAATAAGACTTAGAAGAAGCAGGGAGGACAGCCCGCAGGGATCAGTAGGGCAACAACATGTATCGGCACCTGTGTTCAGCTGGCCAACGCACCCGCCATTGCCGCCAATACCGCCAACTCCGCCAACTTCTACTGTTACCGCCAGATCGCACACTTCCAAAAAGTCAGCAGTGTGGGATTTTTTTAATGTGTGTGCCTCTGACAAAAGCATTGTAATTTGCAATGAGTGCAGTCAGAAACTGAGCCTTGGTAAGCCCAACAGCCACATAGGTACAACTTCTATGCGAAGGCACATGAGCGGCAAGCACAAAGCACTTTGGGAGCAACACCTCAAAGGCAACAGGCAAACTAAAAGCCACACTCCTTCTGGTCCAGCATCTTACTGCTCTACCTCTGCTCTCCTTGACCCGTCTGAACCACCCTCCACTCCGCCTTCCACCTTGACCACCTGTTCCCATTCCCAGTCATCTGCCACCAGCCAAGTTTCTGTGAAGGCCATGTTTGAGCGTAAGAAGCCAATGTCTGACTGTCACCCCCTTGCCCGGCGTCTGACAGCTGGCTTGTCTGCACTCTTAGCCCGCCAGCTTTTACCATACCAGCTGGTGGACTCTGAGGCCTTCCGCAAATTTGTAGCAATTGGGACACCGCAGTGGAAGGTACCCAGCCGCAATTTTTTTTCTAAAAAGGGAATACCACACCTGTACCAACATGTGCAGAGCCAAGTTACCGCATCTCTGTCACTTAGTGTTGGGCCAAAGGTCCATATGACTACTGACGCATGGTCCTCCAAGCATGGTCAGGGCAGGTATGTCACCTACACTGCCCACTGGGTGAACTTGGTAATGGCTGGGAAGCAGGGAATGGGTAGCTCAACAACAACAGTGGAGTTGGTGTCACCGCCACGGATTGCACGCGGTTCTGCCACCACCTCTACTCCTCCATCGCTCTCTACCTCGTCTTCTTCTTCTTCTTACTCTGCTGCTGGGTCCTCCTTCTCCTCCTCCACACCTGTGCACCCCCAGCTCCCCCTAGGCTATTCGACGTGCCAGGTACGCCGTTGTCACGCTGTCTTGGGGATGACGTGCCTGGAAAGCAAAAACCATACCGGATCTGTACTCCTGTCATCTCTGCAGTCACAGGCCGATCGGTGGCTGACCCCACACCAACTGCAGATCGGAAAAGTGGTGTGTGACAATGGAAGCAATCTGTTGGCAGCGTTGAGACTAGGCAATTTAACACATGTGCCCTGCATGGCACATGTGTTAAATTTAATAGTCCAACGTTTTGTCTCCAAGTACCCAGGATTCCAGGACGTTCTCACCCAGTCCAGAAAGGTGTCGGCCCATTTCAGACGTTCCTACACAGCCATGGCACGCCTTGCTGACATTCAGCAGCGCTACAACATGCCAGTCAGGCGTTTGATTTCTGACAGCCAGACTCGCTGGAATTCAACGCTCCTTATGTTGGAACGTCTGCTGCAACAACAAAGGGCCGTCAACGAGTACCTTTTTGAACTGGGTGGTAGGACTGGATCTGCACAGCTGGGGATTTTTTTCCCCCGTTACTGGGTGCTTATGCGCGATGCCTGCAGGCTCATGCGACCTTTTGAAGAGGTGACAAATATGGTCAGTCGCACCGAAGGCACCATCAGCGACCTAATACCCTTCGCTTTCTTCCTGGAGCGTGCCGTGCGACGAGTGACAGATGAGGCTGTAGACCAGCGTGACGAGGAGCTGGAAGCGCACAATTTCTGGTCGGAATCACCAGAACGAACCCAGGCACCTGCTGCAACGCAGGGAGAGGTGCCAGAAGTGGAGTCAGAGGAGGAAGGTGGCTTTGTGGAGGAGGAGGAGGAGGACCAACAGGAGCAGGCTTCCCAGGGGGCTAGTGGTGACCTTTTGGGGACCCCTGGTCTTGTACGTGGCTGGGGGGAGGAGACCGTGGATGATGCAGTCCTTGATAATGAGGAAGCGGAGATGGATAGCTCTGCATCCAACCTTGTGAGAATGGGGTCTTTCATGCTGTCATGCCTGTTGAAGGACCCCCGTATCAAGAGGCTTAAGGAGAAGGACCTGTACTGGGTCGCAACGCTACTAGACCCTCGGTACAAGCATAAAGTGTCAGAAATGTTACCAACATACCACAAGTCCGAAAAGATGCGGCATTTACAAACCAGCCTGCAAAACATGTTGTACAATGCTTTTAAGGGTGATGTCACTTCAGGAACTCATCAACATTCCAGGGGCAGAGGTGCCAGTAATCCTGCCACGAGCACACCTGCAAGGACAAAGCCCTTTGGCCAGTCTGTAACGTCAGACATGCAAATGTTTTTCTGTCCAAGGCAGCGCCACAACCCTTCTGGATCCACCCTCAAAGAACGCCTCGACCGGCAGGTAGCGGACTACCTGGCATTAACTGCAGATATCGACACTCTGAGGAGCGATGAACCCCTGGACTACTGGGTGCGCAGGCTTGATCTGTGGCCAGAGCTGTCACAATTTGCCATGAACCTCTTGTCTTGCCCAGCCTCAAGTGTGCTCTCAGAAAGGACCTTCAGTGCAGCAGGAGGGATTGTAACTGAGAAGAGAACTCGCCTAGGTCACAAAAGTGTCGATTACCTGACCTTTATTAAAATGAATGAGGGGTGGATCTCGGAGGGTTACTGCACGCCGGAAGACTTGTTCTGACTTCTATGCAGCTGTCCTTCTCTTCAAGCCTCATGACTCCACACACAGCTGTCCTTTAGCGTCCTCCTCCTCCCTCCGCCACCGTTACAAACTAGGGTGCAAACCCTACTGGTTTAATTTTTTCTGGCCTCTGTGCTTCAGTGGCTGCAACCAAAAAAACTGGGCAAACAATGTCTACAAGGTCAACGTATGGCAAAAAATGACTATTTTCAGCATTTATATGGCATATTTTTTCTGGCAACTGTGCTTCAGTGGCTGCGTCCAAAAAAATGCATATTTTCTGCATTTATATGGCATAATTTTTCTGGCCTCTGTGCTTCAGTGGCTGCAACCAAAAAAATTTATATTTTCAGCATTTATATGGCATAATTTTTCTGTCAACTGTGCTTCAGTGGCTGCGACCAAAAAAATGCATATTTTCTGCATTTATATGGCATAATTTTTCTGGCCTCTGTGCTTCAGTGGCTGCAACCAAAAAAATTTATATTTTCAGCATTTATATGGCATAATTTTTCTGTCAACTGTGCTTCAGTGGCTGCGACCAAAAAAATGCATATTTTCTGCATTTATATGGCATAATTTTTCTGGCCTCTGTGCTTCAGTGGCTGCAACCAAAAAAATTTATATTTTCAGCATTTATATGGCATAATTTTTCTGGCAACTGTGCTTCAGTGGCTGCGTCCAAAAAAACTGGGCAAACAATGTCTACAAGGTCAACGTATGGCGAAAAATTACTATTTTCAGCATTTATATGGCATATTTTTTCTGGCAACTGTGCTTCAGTGGCTGCGTCCAAAAAAACTGGGCAAACAATGCCTACAAGGTCAACGTATGGCAGTTGTTTAAAGAGAACAGTAGATTACTAGCCAGCAAAGCTACCTAAGCTAAAATGTCCCTCAAATCCCTGCAGACTTCTGTCCCTCCAATACAGAGCAGTATCAAGCAGATTACTAGCCAGCAAGCTTACTATCATCTGTCCCTGAAATCACTAACAGCTCTCCCCCTACACTATCTCTTCCAAGCACACACAGGCAGATTTTTCAGATACATTTTTGCCCTTGATCCCCCTCTGGCATGCCACTGTCCAGGTCGTTGCACCCTTTAAACAACTTTAAAATCATTTTTCTGGCCAGAAATGTCTTTTCTAGATGTTAAAGTTCGCCTTCCCATTGAAGTCTATGGGGTTCGCGAACCGTTCGCGAACCGTTCGCGAACCGCTCGCATTTTTGCGCAAGTTCGCGAATATGTTCGCGAACTTTTTTTCCGACGTTCGCTACATCCCTAGTGATGTAGATGCACCTCTAGTTAAACACTAGCCTCTGACCTGTTGTTTTCTCATGCAGTGGGTACACAGATGCAGAAAAAGTAACTTGAGAAGCAAACAGCTCCTAATGTAGCCCACCTTCCTGCTGCAAAGTTATAGATTAACAGGGTCCGACTGGGCTGGCAGGACACCGGGAAAAACTCAGTGGGCCCCAGACCTCCCAGTTCAATGCTGTGGATTAATACGTTTGCTGGTGCTCTCCTCAACAAACTAGAGAGAGTCCTCATAATAAAGTACTGTTGGGCTTATCTAAGGTCAACTTCGGCGACTATAGAAAACGCATTGCCGCGTGTGCATTAGCGCAGGCGACTTTTCATTGCAGCCTATGGGGAAAAACGCTGAGGCAGTTCGGGGAGATAGTCGCTCAAAAGACAAGGCGATTAGTCGCCAGGGGACAAAATCTCTCCGAATCTCCTCGTGTGGCCTTACCCTAAAAGTTAACTCAAAGTTAGTTAAAGTACACTGCTACGCAATATGTTGGCGCTATATAAATACATGTTAATAATAATAATAATAATAAAGTTGAAACCCCCCTTTACGAAAATTGGAATATAAAGTTCAAAGAGAAAACAATTTAGCATTCTAAAATGCTAAACTCTGTTATTTCTGTATTGCATGTTTACTGTTCTGCTGCTTTGTAGGGCACAGAAGATAAAACTTCCATTGATCCGTTGACTATATTTATATCATGGGAACAATTGCGGTTTTGTAAGATTGTAGTCCTGATCTTTAATCCCTTTATAATTAAAGTTGCTCCTGTGTCAGTCACTGTTAAGCAAATATTTATTCAAGTGACCTTGGAAGATGGGCAATAAACTCTTTGACAGATACTTTCACTTCTGAAATCAGAAAAACGCACAGTTAAATGTAATATTCTGTGCTATCT
Organism: Xenopus laevis; assembly: GCF_017654675.1. Classification (NCBI taxonomy): domain Eukaryota; kingdom Metazoa; phylum Chordata; class Amphibia; order Anura; family Pipidae; genus Xenopus; species Xenopus laevis. The sequence goes on along the minus strand of NC_054381.1, from coordinate 114,221,920 downwards.
CCGGAGCACACTTTTGTTTATATATTATAGTAACTAATAAAATAAGACTCTAGGTGAAATTCTTGAGTAAATAAAAAGAAATTGGTGTACACATCAGACCATTTGATTGGTGATGCAATATCTTAATGCAATTTAAGCACACACTTTTTATAATAATAAATAATAATAATAATAAATAACAAGAATGATAGTACTGCAGCTATTTAAATATGATAGCTAAATAATTATTTACATTATCTATTGTTCATTGTATCTGATCTGTAAATACCTTCAATGGTAAATTACCATTTAATTATGAGAAAATGTTAAAAAAAAGGTCTTGCTTTGCCTTATAAAAAGCAAGATACGTTGGCCTTAAAGGGCATGTAAAGGCAAAAAAATAAAATCCTATTTTTACTTTCTTTAATGAAAAAGAAACTTATCTCCAATATACTTTAATTTAAAAATGTGTACCGTTTTTATAAGAAACCTGACTGTATGCAGTGAAATTCTCCCTTCATTTACTGCTGTGGATAGGAATTGTCAGACGGTCCCTAACTGCTGAGCAGGGAGACAATCATACTTATGAACAGCAGGGGGAGCCCCCGCCTTACTTCCCAGCCATTCAGAACTCAAGCAGCTTTGCTTATGACAATCCCTAAGCAGCCCAGACCACACTGAGCATGTGCACTTAGTCTTAGTCTTGCAAAGATGTTTAACAAAGTTACAAGATGGTGACCCCCTGTAGCCAACTTTGAAAGCATAAATTATTTGTTTGATTAGGCTTGTGGTGCAGTAAGTTCATGTTTATATTTAGTATACAAAATACAACATTTCTAGCCTTATTCTATTTTAGACTTTTCATGCCCTTTAATGCAGCATAATTAGAAACTTTTTGAAATATGTTTGCTAATAGTATGCAATGTCACTAAGCAATGTCACTTTAAGAACTGTGGTTTGCTGAGTGTCAGCTATCCATTATGTATGACTTCTGTTCATTACCAGCAGAATTTATACCCACATTTCTCTTCAACAGTAAACAATTAAACCACAATCAAAAAAGTGTGCTACAGAGGTACAGTATTTTTAGAGTGCCTACCATGCACTCATTTTCACCTTTATAATAGAAAAGTGCTTTTATTTTGGCCAGTAAATGTTTTCTTTCCAACATTCTGTACCCTGCTTATAGACATTATTGATACATGCTTATACAAGAAGCTTTTTTGAATACCTTTTTTATTCTGAATAACACATACCCAATGAAGTCACAGAATGTTTTGTTAAATAGAGGAAAGATCCAGTACCTGGGAAACACTGTGAAAAGTGTAAGTTAATGTACTTGTTCTCCAAGGTGCTTTAACTTACCCTGTCTTGAATTTTTACACAATATCCAGAGTCTCTGTTGCTTTTACTATGACAATGGTATATGTAATAAAACGTTTGAAACCTTCTACAAAGGGGCTAAAAATGTATTCAAGTAGAGGCTGATTTTGCTAAAATATACAGTAGCCTGTGGCATCCCCATTGAGAGGATCTTGTCTTTCTTTATTGTGCAAAGCTAAGTATTAACTGGTTCATGTTAGCAGACCAAAGCACAAACTATGGACAGAGACCAGAGAGCTTGAGGTAAACTCCTTCTTTTCTAATTGGGTCCACCACTTCCTACAAAAGGGTGAATTGTGATATTGCCCAAACTAGGTCCAGGAAAGGTAAACAAATTACAAATTAGGAACGTATAGGAAATTCATGTTGGACTCCAGTTTCCTCAGGATAACAACTGCGATGGCATACATGTTCATAAAGGGCATCTTGTTTTTGTACATTGAACAGAGACTGAGCAAAGAGTTAGAGTATGGTCTCATTCTTAAAGATTGAGACACTAATTAGCAAGAAAAGGTTTGCTTTGATAATGGATAATGCACCATGGGTAACTAAATTGTACATAACCCTGAATCAATTTTTAATTAAGCTCTAGTAATGACCTAGCTGGGGAAGTACCAATGCCAACATTCTCTTCATGAAAGGTGAAGAAGGTAGGGCTTCCACTCTAGTAACTGGATGAATATGACAAGCAACTGTTTATCACTTATTCATAGACATATATTTTGCACAGCAATACATGGTTAAGGACTTGGATTTTCTAGACTGCCTTATTGCAGTAGAATCATCTGGATATAAGAGGTGATATGCAGACCGGTTGCTAGAGGGGGTGCTGGTCTGCACGTTTTTATATTGCACAAAAAACAACAAGTGCTCCTGACTTCTATATCAACTTGTACTTTGGCACTAAGATTAGATTGACATTGTTTCTTGGTGTCAAGCATTCTCTAGTATAGAAATCTAAAATGCATTCAAGTTAAGGATGTCTTGACCCCATTATCTAGCATAGTTTTTGAATTTTGTGCCCTCCTGTGCAGATGACCATACTCCATATTCAATGGTAGCCTTAGGCTGGCATGATGCAAAAAGCTCCTGACCCATGTATGCTCACGCATGTCACTAAGCACTTGGGAAACATTAATGATAAGCATCATAGCTTATCCTGATGTTTGAGAGTAAGGACAACAGTGATTTTGAAACAAACCCCTGGCTTGCTGGGAGAAGACATGTCAGACGTTGTCACCAGTGTAAATGATCCTTAATACCTATTAATGAACCTTAAAGGGATACTGTCATGGGGAAAAAAAATTTCAAAATGAATCAGTTAATAGTGCTGCTCCAGCAGAATTCTGCACTGAAATCCATTTCTCAAAAGAGCAAACAGATTTTTTTACATTCAATTTTGAAATCTGACATGAGGCTAGACATTTTGTAAATTTCCCAGCTTCCCCTGGTCATGTGACTTGCGCTCTGATAAACTTCAATCACTCTTTACTGCTGTACTGCAAGTTGGAGTGATATCACCACCTCCCTTTCCCCCCCCCAGCAGCCAAACAAAAGAACAATGGGAAGGTAACCAGATAGCAGCTCCCTAACACAAGATAACAGCTGCCTGGTAGATCTAAGAACAACACTCAATAGTAAAAACCCATGTCCCACTGAGACAAATTCAGTTACATTGAGAAGGAAAAACAGCAGCCTGCCAGAAAGCATTTCTCTCCTAAAGTGCAGGCACAAGTCACATGACCAGGGCAGCTGGGAAATTGACAAAATGTCTAGCCCCATGTCAGATTTCAAAATTGAATAGAAAAAAAACTGTTTGCTCTTTTGAGAAATGGATTTCAGTGCAGACTTCTGCTGGAGTAGCACTATTAACTGATGCGTTTTGTAAAAAACATGTTTTCCGATGACAGGATCCCTTTAAATATAAAAAGGACATATTTCAGAATTAGTATGGTGGATCATAAGAATTTGGGTGCCTCCAAGAAAGGTTTCATATCCTTTATTACCTTGTATAGGACAACAAAGAATATCATGCATTTAATTCAAGAAATACATTCATTATCACAAATATTATCTACAGTGAAAATATAAGTGAATTTCTAGGTTTCCTTTTTTTTCTATTATTGAACAAAGATACAGTGTGAAGAAGATAGTTGAAACATAACACGTTTGAATTGTTCTTTTATTTCCCATATCAAGTAATTAAGACAGACAGCTGTGTTCCTCCAGTTGAAATTCAGTCATAATATGTATTCCATGTGATTAATCCTCATCATTTAATGAAAACATAGACATCTGAAGACACTTGAAATATCCATAATCCTTGATTATTCTAATACCATTCTATTTCATAACAAAAAAATATGTAACTGCACCTCTTCCTCCGAATTAATTTTGGTTGATTGATATTGATGTGAAACTGAAATCAGGTGACATCTGTTTGGCAAGTAGGCAAGCAGGAAAAATCAATCCAGGGAAAAATATTGTAGATTTTCTTAAGCCAACCTGATGCTTTTTACATTTACATCTGACAACATGGCCGGTGAGCAATAATTCAGTGGCAGCACCCTACATTATGATGCTCCATTCAGTACCTGTCTTATGTCTGCTCTCTTGCCCGTACTAATACGGTTTGTCGTATAAAAGAGATTTATCTCCCCAGTGCGTCTGACATCTAAAGGAAACAAGAGGAAAACAAATAAGATGAATCCGTGCTTCTTCTGTGCTCTGCTACACGGAATGTATAACTATTGTCACTCAGGCAGCCTGACTGACAGCTCAAGCACGATACAGATTGGCAGTGTGAAAAATCCCTTTTCCCATTCACATCAATCTTAGATTTAGCACATCAGTAAATGACTGATTCATGCAAGAAACAGGAAATCTATTCCTGTGTTTCCTAATTGGGTAGAAAGTTCATACCCATGAGTTTCACAGCTTAGCAGTCTCAACAAAGTACTAAACGTGAAAGAAATAGGACATGCGGGGGAAAAAGCAGGCAATACCTTTTGCTTTTCTTCCATTGTAGAAATAGAAATCTAGGAGCAATGTTTATTTATAGGCTTATTTTTTTTTTTGCTAGAATAATATTATAAATATTCTTACAAGTGCCTGTCATTTTTAGTTTCTTTCACTATTTTTCACAGTTCGAGTCTGGCTGATAACAATTATTGAAGGGGATAGTCACTCCCAAATAGTGTTTTTTTCTTTGCACAATGAAAGTAAATGTGTTTCAAAGAGGCAGACATATAAACATTTCAATTTGAATTTGACTTTTTTTTAACCTCAATTCAATTTTGCAAAAAAACTCAAACATACAAATTTTGCATTTAAAAGCAAGTAAAGTGTGTAAAAATCAGCCATATTCAAAATCCAAACAATTTGTAAAGCTTTTGAGAAGACTTTGATTTTGTGCACCCATTCCGATTAGAAGAAAGGAGGTTCTGGCTAAATATTAGGAAGCGTTTTTTTTACAGTGAGAGCTGTGAAGATGTGGAATTCTCTTCCTGAATCAGTTGTACTGGTTGTTACATTCGAATAAAAACTGGGTAACCAGTCAGTGTAAACCAAGAGAGCTAAAAAGCAAGAAGTAGTGTTCTGGCTATTATGCTAGACACCAGTCACTCCAGTCACTCCAGCCTTTTTTTGGTGGAAAGTTCAGAGTAAACAATAGGATTGTGTGGTAAGTGCATGGGGCTCAAAGGGGCATAAAGACCTGGCTCAATGATATCATATATTACAGTGTTCAGTTTGTACCTTAATAACTGTTCCATTAAAAAAACATATTTGAAAGCAGACATTACAATTTAATTTTTAGCAGGTGCAGGTTATAACACGTTTTTTTTAACCGCTCTTGAATACATGAGCTACTCTATACTGTAGGTTCCCATCAGCCCCCAATATCCAGCAGGAACAGTACAAGTTTCTGATCCTCTCTTCTTTCGAACATTCGAAAACCACAAAGTGCATGGACAAATGAAATTAACTTTTAAGACCATGTCCACATTAATGGTGGTAGCACACCAAAACACCAAATGATTGGTGCTCACTGCAGGGATATCCTTCATATGTGAAAATGGTTAAGGCATATTAAGACATACCCTTAAATCCATTTGCTTTCTAATCCCCTGTGGATAACAAAGCACCCCCTGCACATAATTAAACACCTTAGGGGTCCTAACAACAATTTACAAATGCTAATAAACCCCCTGAACAAACTCTAACAGGCTCACATCCCACAGGTACCAGGTACAGGTAAGGAAAGTGATTGGTGAATGGCACATGTGCTGGACAGTCTGCACCAATCACAAAGGACTACCCCCCCAACACATTTTGACATTTGTTGGGGAGAAGGGATTTTTTCTTTATAGGCACGTAAGGGCCATGATCTTGTAAAACTGAAGCTAACAACACCAGAGCTCCATTAGGTTGGAGTGGAATAGGTGTTTTTTTGTACAGACTCCAAGCTAACTTTTTTACATTTTACTATCATTGATTTTTTTTTTTAATAAACAAGAGAAGCTATCAGACTTCTGACTGTTCCTCATCAGGCACTAATTAGATTATTTGTTAGTCTGGTTCATCAAAGCAGGAAATACTTAAGTGTCACAGCTGGTCTCAAGATAAATATCCTGCACCAAGATTTTAAATGAAAACAATTATGTCTATATTGGGGTAGTATTTCACAAATGATTAAACAGTAAAAATGACGAAAACAAGAGCTATCATGTACTTTCTCATTACTGTGCTGGGAGCCTTAAATGTAATGTTACATTTTAGTATGTTTTCCTCCCCTGAAAGAAGTCATTTTAGCATAATGAAAATCTGAACACAGAGGAAAGGAGCTCGGCTCTGTTATCATGGGAACAGAAACCATGTTCTTTAATAAAAATTGATAAAAGGAAAAGGGAAGGAACACTTTTCAAGTGCTCTACAATTAAACCTTAATCATGTCATAGTGCGCAGGCGCAGCTACAGCAACACAAGGCAATGGGCCTGGGTGGCTAAGGGAGATGGGGACAGTCATCGAGAGCAGGCAGTTAGAAGCCACCTGCCACCCAGCTGCTGAGCCAACAGTGTGCCACTACAAATCATAGAGATTGAAGGGAAAAGGTGGTTCGAAAAATAAGGCACTCCTAGGGGAAGTCAAAGTCTTAGTTTTTGTCCTATAATAATTTCTTTTCTCAGCGAAAGAACTTTGGGAGCAGGCAAGCAATGCAGGCAGCTGTGTTAGCACAGTGTTCATTATCGCAAAGAGACATTCCAGGATCACAAGCATATTAGTTAGAACAAGCTGATATTGCTGGTGGTAGGAAAGTCTCCGGTGGCATGCACCATAACAGAGCTCTGGATCTGCAGGCATTTTCCCACCCACACCCGAGACTGATCTATTTATTCACTTCCAGCCTCCATCAAATAACATAACACCTGCATTATGAAATCCCAGCACTCATAATGGTGCAAATGTAATGAAAGGTAGAGAAAGGTGTAAATAGTACAGTTAATATCAAGATGCCTATGAAGGTTTTCATTCATCCAGCTTGTGTCTCAATATCAAGATACAAAATATGAATGTAATAATAACAAAAAACAACAGTGCAGTAAATAAAATCCATTTTATATGTCCAGAGCAAGCAACGTGATCCAGATACAAATGTTTTAAAAGTGTGTATGTCTACCTGCAAGCTACAATAAAGTGTTTCATGCATTATAAGATACTAAATCATTTATATGCTTATAAAGAATGTATGCACCTCCATTCTGGAAGAGCTTACTACTCAAAACATTGATTGGATTAAAAGGCTTGATAAATTCTTCTGCTGTGCAATAAAGAACATCTCTATTCCTACAAATATTTCAGTGGAAGAATAAAGGGTAAAATTAAATGAGGTGGGAAATGTAATTATTGACTTAAAGCATAGCTAAACATTTAATTGATTCCATGTGCTTTTGGTTGAGCCCCCATTTTATAAATACAATATAGGATCTGTTATCTGGAATGGCTGGGGGTGTGGAAACCCCCATGAGAAACAATGCATTCAGTATTCAGTGTGTCCATACATACAGTTCCACACTTTATCCTTTGCATTGCAATCATTCATTCGCTAGATCTATTGATGACATACTGTATAGAAGCAGGTGACATGCTTCGAGCTGATGCTCAATAAAGTAACAACACAAACACATTTCTGAATATTTTTGTTATTCATTTTAGGGAATGGGCTGTACATATTTATTTATTCTCTATGAGATGCTCATAGACCCATTTTGGTTGCCTTAAATATCAACATAATATATTTATATTTATGTGCAATAAACTTGGGTACCAAGGGTCCATGAGAAAAACTGATAATAGTGTCCCACCAACTGCTAGTGAGTCCTACCATCTTGCTAAGAATAATATGGCTAGTTTCATGTTTGAGAGATTCATTGTTTAAATGTTACTGCTTAATACAGTCAAGTATTAATGTGCGCTCAACAGGTCAACCAACTCCAGTCCTGTACTTTGTACAGCCCAGGTGATTAATATTGAAGAGGGAAATCCACAGTGGTTATAGCGCTTCATGAGATTTGTTTTGTATATATTTTTTTTAAACCTGAAACACTGCTGGGAATAAATAAAAAATACAAGCCAAACCTGAAAAAGGGATAAAAAAAATAAATAAATGCTCTGTACTCCAGAAAGGGAGAAAGGGTCAACTGAGAGATTCTAGCTAAACATGATATGGGCAGGCACATTTATCAAGATTCGAATTTCGAAATCGTATAAGTTTTTTTCTAACTTACATGAATTTGACTTTACTCGAAATTCGATTGGGGGTAATTTATTAAAAAAATCTAATATGTCCATAACTCGGATCAGACTGTTCGCTTGATATCAATTATATACGACAGGCTCGCGGAAGATAATACTACTTTAGTTCAACCATATATGAAGAAATGGGAGGAAGATCTGCAAGCGCCAATTGACCAGGATCAGTGGCAAACAATTTGGGATAAGGCTAGCAAAACATCGGTGTGCACCGTGATATTGGAGAAGGCCTTTAAATTGATATTCAGATGGTACTGCACTCCCTCACAGCTGGCCCACCTCTCAAGCAACAGTCTTCCCTCGCTTTGTTTTGGAGGATGTGGAGAGCGGGGTACATTTTATCACATGTGGTGGACCTGCAAGATTGTTCGAGAATTTTGGGAAATGGTGGCTCACACCTTATCCGCCATTTTTAAACTTTCCATACACCCTGACCCATTGTCTTTTCTCCTGGGTCTGCCTCTCACAGCACTGAAGACCTCAGATTCTACTAAGCTTGCGACACATATACTAATGGCAGCGAAGACGCTACGAGCCGCCAAGTGGAAGAGCACCTGTTTACCAAACCAGCAAGCCCTTATCACCAAAGTGAAATGGGTAAGAAATATGGAAGCCATTAGAGCATATCTGCAAGGTACAGACTACAAAAACGCACTGTTGTGGCTCCCCTGGGCTGAATTCGAGACAGCCCAAACAGACTCAAATTGATTCAATGGTTTGGCTCCTCTGCTTTCATCCTCTGACCTCCCTCCCTTACTCCCCCCCCCTTTTTTTTTCCTTTTTTTTTTTTTTCCTCTCTTTCCTCTTCCTCCCTGCATTCCTACCTTTATTATCCACCTTCTTCCTCCCCTTTTGGAATATACGAAGCACTGATAGCGGATTGGCCGATACTTACCTCATACTACAGGCCGAGCACATGACAACAGCACTAATAAAGTCATTCACTGGCTAATATACTCGATACCAAGGTTTATTGATAACACATAGAAATGTCTACTGCTCCAATCTGAAGTAATGTAACTGTACCATTCGTAAATTTGCTAATATTATGCTTGTAAGAATTTTATTTTCTTTTTCCCGTGAAAATAAAAAATTTTAAATAAAAAAAATAAAAAAATCTAATATGTCAAACTTGGACGAATTCAATCCAAATTTGATTAAACTCGATTTGAGTTTTTTCTCTGAAAAATAACTCAAATGTCAGGAAGGCTACAAACATTTCCAAATTGGTCACTGGACATCTCCCATTGACTTATAGAGGAATTCGGCAGATTTTAGGTGGTGAATAGTCGAATTAGAATTCCTAAAGGGCCAGAGTATGATACATTTTGATAATTCCCTCGTCGAATTTGACAGTTTCGACCATAAAAAAATGTAGACCATTTATACATCTGCCCCTATATAAAGAAAGAATTTAGTCTGGTAAATTGCTCTTTACTTACTAATCAGATCATTTTATCTGTTTTAGTTTAAGTAATAACAAATTAAAATGTAATTACCATGGTGCTTAATCTTTTAGACAATTTGGTATCTCCAGTTAGTGCATTAGCTGCTTTCTCAAGAGACCCATGTTCCTGACAAGTTAAATTTACTTTCTGGTTTTTACCTGTTTCTTGTGGATACAGACCCACATCATTATATATATATATATAGAGAGAGAGAGAGAGAGAGAGAGAGAGAGAGAGAGAGAGAGAGAGAGAGAGAGAGAGAGATTGCTGTAGATGCTATGAAGTCATGTATTTTTAAACACTTATACACACAGATATAAGAGGATCAAATATAAATGGATTGCATGGTATTATCTCAATAAATACTGATGGTTTGTTATTTCAATATGGTTTCTTTTTATAGGGGGTTTTTATTGGCTCAAACTGAATGTATCTGTTACACACTTGGATGCTAAACTGATACAGTACCCTTTTTTAAGAAAGACTCATTTTTATACAGCAGTCAAAAAAATTTTGTCCCATGTTTTGGTCTTTAAAGCAAAGTGGGGTTATGTCCCTTACCCAAGTCCATAAGCAGTTGACACAGGTATCTACTCCAGGTATCACTGGACCACCGCAGAGCCAGATCTTCTCCTGTAATCTAATAAAAACATGTTTTGCCCAAGAACACAATAATTTGCCTTCTGAATTTACATGGTAAACCTACATTTCCATAAAAACCACACTAATAGCACCTTTCCCTGTCCCTAAACAACCTATCTCCAGTTCTGAAACAATAGAGCAAATTATCCACAGAACTGGTGTAGGGTGCTCAAGAGCTTAATTCCCCAACAAACTCAGGAAGTCCCAGTAGCTGAAGTGTAATCTATGTTCTGGGGTGAAGTTCCAGAGTTCCAGAGTAAGGCCATTCTTGATTTAACTGATTTGTGCCTTTGATGGTGTATATCTATGTAGTATATATTTGATCCTGCACTCAATAGCCACACACAAAAAATAAAATATAATTTGGGTCCGAGGTGTTTCTTTGGATAGATAATGTTTTAATTTCTACAGTGTTTAACCTTTGATTGGGGTTTGTACTTCAATTTAATAAACTGTATTTTTAAATGTATTTTTCATGAAGAGCCCAGTAGAGGCCACTGTAACACTGTGTATATAAGACCATTGTACTGCATTTACTGCAAGCCTATGACTAAGGGAGCCATTCCCAAAACGCGGTGTATCCTAGGATCCTATCCGCAGTCTGGGTGTTCACCTTCTAACTTTATGTTCCCCCTCTGCATGTTCTTATTCCTGCTCCATTCCTGTTCCTGTTCTAGTCATGTTCCTGATGTAGTCCTGTTCCTGTTCAGTCCTTTTCCAGCTAAAGCTCCTGTTCCTGGCTGCTTTCATGCTCCTGATCTTGAAGGCTTTCTAGTTCCTGCTCTTAATACTGGTGGCTCTCTATCTCCGGCTCCTGGTCCTGACAGCTCTCTAGCTCCATTTCCTAATCTTGGCAGCTCATCTCTTTGCTTCTCACCCATGGTCCTTGAATTTGACCATTTGTTTACAAATTAATATGGCCACAGAAGGCAGTGTGGTTTGGGCCTGGAAGATATTATTAATGACATTTAACCCTGTATGTGTTACACTTACCTATAATTAGGGTTGCCACATTTTTGTTTAGCCTTTGCCAGTGGGGCCAAAATGAAGTGGATTAATAATGTAAATGGAGCAGGACTATTGCATCAATGGGACATAAAGGGATGTAAAGCTGTTGGCCGGAGTATTGATGAGGAAATTGGTTTTAAGAGGTAATGAACGGGATGCGGGATAGAAGGGGAGAGGGAAGTCAGAATTGGGGAAGATCAGAGGCAGAACTGCTAGGGATTACAAATTTACTGGCAAGTACATTGCTGCTAAATTTGTTATTCCTGCCCAGGTCCTGCCTGGCAAACCTTACATTTTCCTACCATGTATATAAGCTAGGCCCATCTACCATACCCAAACCACATCATTTGTACTGCAGATATTCTATCCATTCATCAGCACTGTCACATTTTCCTAAATCAAATAGCAGCTTTCACCTAATGGCCATTTCCCCTTTGCCACATGATCAGCACTTCAAACAGTAATATGTGCTGTAATGTTTATGCAATCAACAATGCAGGCTTACACAGGCAGAACTGACTTTGATAAACAGTTTTGGATTGAGCACCATAAAGATTACACATTGTGGAATAGACTGAAGGGCATGTTACGTGAGAAGTTGAGAAGAACTGGACATGCCCAGTCACCAACAGCCAAATCAAATTCCTGAGCTGAGTGGGTTAGAGGAAGAAAAGGAATCCTAAGTGATTAAGTGGATGCTGCAGCCTTTCTATTAACCTTTGAACAACCGAAGTGGCAGGTACTTAATAATTTCAAACAAGCTGTTCGTTGATAATATTTTTTTTTGGGCAGTTCAGCTTCATGACCCAAAAAAACTGTAACGAAAAGATGAGGCATTTATGTTACATTTCTCTTGGGCGACAGAAAGTTAAGAGTAAAATAAATTGGAGTTCTGCTCTAGAAGGATTTTTTGAGCTTCTGTATGTGAATAGTGAATCAAAAGAGAATCAAAGCTACAACAAAGCCAGGTGGCCTTGGATAAATGGATTCTTATCATTTATAAAAATGATACCAAATAAGGCTCTGCTTCACCATTGTACCATTGTTTTATTTTCAGAGTTTAGCAACATTTTACGAAAAGTCGAACATTTTATTTTCTAACATCGCTAGATACATACAGTAAGTATCATGAACACATGAACCAGAGAGCAAGGCAAATATATATCTGTTCCATCACCTTTTTTGCACTTCGCCATTCTTTGTTTGAATTACATTTTTATTTTTCTCTTTAAATTCCAGGCTTCTGGTACACTCCCAAAAATTCAGTAGTACAATCTGTACTTAATGCACTAGTGAAGGGTTAAGCAAACCCTAAACCATAATCATTGCACTTTAACTGGAGACATATTAATGTTGCTTGCAATACTATATGCTCCATTTGTATATTGCAGCTAAACATGTTTAATGTACAGAAGCTCGACATTCGATGACACAAATGAAATAAAAGCAACAATATAAAATAATACAATGAGCATATACTTGAACAAATGACTGAATATTCCCAAGGTCAGGTAACTTCCCTGTCCTCATGTCAGCATGTTATCAATCAAGCATTCTTCTTAGCATTAGCTGAAGTGAATTAAAATTAATGATGGTATTTGCCTGAATGTTGGAATGCATAATCTTGTTAAATAAGGAAGCAATGCATAACAGTTTCTTTCCTTAGGCCAAATCATTGATTAACTATAGAATGTATAAAAAAGTATGGTTCTTTTTTATTAGCAGTAACATAAATTATCCATGTGAATACTATATATATATATATATATAACCACTTGATAGGAATGTCCCAACAAGGGAAGGATAACTCCTGAAGACAAGACAGTCTGTTTACATCTAAAGGAAAGGGGACACTCCTTGAAAGACTGCAATGTGCATATTTTGGACTGAGAAGATGCATGGTTTGAAAGTGTGCAAAGGAGGCCATTTATGTCAACCTGGAAAAAACATCCCAAAATAGATGAAGGGATAAATCTGGTTGCTTTAGACATAATTCTACTAGATACTGGATAATTACGCATGTTCAAGTTCTGAACATGAAGTTCTAGATATGAACCATAGAACAAGTGATGTCATAGAAAGAATGTTGGAAACAACTTTGACACCAATATGAAATTGACATTGAGGCCTCCCTCGAGGTGTAGGAAGTGACACACTTAGGCGTCCTACCTTTCAAGCCCAAGTTGCGAATCAGTCAGACACAGAAGTTAGGGTCATGGTGGCAGTTGTAGGCTGTACTAGGGCCCTGTATCCAGGATGGGGCTAGCCTGTGCCCATCAATACTGCTCAGCCAGAGAATGCAGCCAGACCCTGGGCAGAGGGCCTGCATTAGCAGTAAGGGCCCAAGGTCATAGAAAATTACCCCTAAGGCAGTGTTCCCCAACCAGTAGCTCGCGAGCAACATGTTGCTCACCAAACCCTTGAATGTTGCTCCCAGTGGCCTCAAAGCAGGTGCTTATTTTTGAATTCCTGCCTTAGAGACAAGTTTTGGTTGCATAAAAACCTGGTGTAGTCCCAAAAAGAACCTCCTGTAGGATATCAGTCCATATAGGGGCTAGCAAACAGCCAATCACAGCTCTTATTTGACATCCCCATGGACTTTTTCATGTTTGTGTTGCTCTCCAACTCTTTTTTACATAAATGTGGCTCACCAGTAAAAAAGGTTGGGGACGCCTAAGGTATGAATTGAGAGTAAGAATTTGTGCCAAATAGTTTACGGTTGTTATCATTGAAGCTTGATTTATGAGTTTGAGCTCTGCACATCAAGGAATCATATCTATTTACTGTATAAATGCAAAGACTTGATCAATTCTCGCATTTTACTGAATCATAAACTGAAAGTTTGTTGTTTGTGATATTTTTATTGTAGAGTACTGCAACTCAAAATAGTTTTTTTTTTAGTGTGATGACTTTATATAAGGAATCCACTGTGCACCAAATAAAGTCATACGTATTTCCACATACAGTTAATAGACAAAACAATAATAAATAAGTATGTCCTGCTTGGTGAAAAAGTGTATATATTGTACCTGCACTTTGCAATGTTATATTGGTGTGTGGGTTACAAGATTACTAGTGATGCGAATACAAGTTTCCCTGTCTATTTCTTACTAACCATGAGCAATCTGTATTTATATTCCCTTCATCATGGCATTGAATAATGAATAGATGTTGCTGAACCTTATTGTGCTAGACACTGGTCAATTGAATGGATACGAATATTTAAGAATTATTTGATTGCTATGGATGCACACTATATCAAGTGTCACTAAAAGTCATTTGCTAGATGCTGGATTTGTGCTGCCTCTTACACCCATACAGAGCATGTGGGAAAACCAATAATTTCCCAGGAAAGTTACAACCCACACAGCAATAAAACCAATGTAACAACACACAACCACAAATGGCGACAGCACTAAAATCACTGCTATGACAAACTTCTATTGTGAATCCCATAGGAAATTCTACATTTTTAATTCCTAAACCACAGCCACCATGATCTTGAGCAGGCAATTATTTTAAAATCAGGATATCCACACAGCAAATATACGACTAATGTATATATGACTACATCTCTACATACAAAAAAAAAACTCTGGAGATACAAACAAGTGAGTACCTTCTGCTGCTGAAATTTTTCAAAATGCAATACAGCTAACCTTATCTGGACTTACTGGCAGGAGGAACTTCAGGTATAATATTTTAGTGTATAGATCCGAACACAACAAAAAAATGCTTAAAGGGGACCTGTCACTCAGACATAAAAAGCTGTACAATTAGGGGCCCATTTACTTAACTCGAGTGGGAAGGTCCTCATAGGCTTTGCTATCTTTTTTAGCTCAAAGAAAAATCATTCGATCGATAGATTAAAATCCTTCGAATCAAACGATCGATAGAACGAATTGCGGTAAATCCTTCGACTTCGATATTCGAAGTCGAAGGATTTCAATTCAGCAGTCGAATATTGAGGGTTAATTAACCCTTGATATTCGACCTTAAGTAAATTTGCCCCTAAAAGTCATTTTCAAATTAAACATGAAAATCAAATCCTTTTTGTAATAAAAATACCCATACCTGTTAAATATCTCAGCTGTGCATAGAGGCAGGGCAGGCAATTACTTTCATTTTCCATTCTGCACTTCCTAGATTTCCCTGTTCTCCTAATCATCTAATTGTGTAGCCAGTGCATGGGCATGGGCATCAGGTACCCCATTGTGGCACATAAATAAGATTCTGGCATGATGTCAATTTTCCTTAATAACAGTGACTACAAAATGGCACCTGCCTGCTTGCTGTGATTGTGAATTCCAAAACTGAAAAAAACCTCGATTTAAATACTTTTTATAGTGTAAGTGAAGTTCATTTTGCTTGACATCATCGCATAGGATTTGGAAATTATATCTTAAGGTGACCGGTCTCCTTTAATAATTAAAATTGTTCAGTGGTACTTGTGTGATGCTGTAGCAAAGAATTCATCCTCCTAGATTAGCCAGACTAAAATCAGTCCTAAAACTAAATTTGTATGAATTTTGCTGAAAAATATAGCTTTTTCTACATTTGTTTTTATTAAAAGATTGTCCTTTAGGCCAAATTGATAAGTATCCATTGATAACTATGTACAATTCGTTGTTTGAAAGCATTAACTTGCAAACTCAGTGGTTTGTAGCCTGAAAGCTAACACAACGAAAAAATAGAAAGTAGGTTAAAGGAGAAGGAAAGCTACGGAGGCATTTTATTGCCAATAGATTAGCTGCAACAGTGCAAGCTAGAATGCTATATTTATTCTGTAGAATGTTTTACCATACCTGAGTAATCAGCTCTAGAAACTCTCTGTTTGTTTAGGATAGGAGCTGCAGTATTAATGTGGTGTGACATCACTTCCTGCCTGAGTCTCTCCCTGCTCTGGGCTCAGATTACAGTAGAGAAGGGAGGGGGAGAGAGGAACAAACTGAGCATGCTCTTGTCCATGGCAATGAGGTTTAAGCTGAAGGCAGGAAGTCTGATACAGAAGCCCATGTGTACACAATAGAAGGAAAGAAATGCAGTGTTTCTTTTGACAGGAGCACTACTTTTGGGGTTTACTGGTATATTTAGATGGACCTTTCTGACAAGGCTTACTTAGTTTTTACCTTTCCTTCTCCTTTAAAGTAGGACAAGCTCCTTTAAAAGAGGCAAAAAAACCTCTAAAAGCAGAGAATAGTTGGTGGAAAGACTCAAAAGAAGTACTGAGAAAATAACCTACATATATTTAAGGGAGAACGATAGTGATGACACCTTTTCAAGTGTGATGTAACAAAAATTATAAACACAAAATAATTGTGTGATCCTAGCAGTATGGTTAAATGGCATTCTAATATTAAAATTAGGAATGCACCAAATCCACTATTTTGGATTCGGCCAAACCCCCCAATTCTTTGAGAAAGATTCGGCCAAATACCGAACCGAATCTGAATCCTAATTTGCATATGCAAATTAGGGGTGGGAAGGGGAAAAAGGTTTTCACTTCCTTGTTTTGCCATCCCCACCCCTTATTTGCATATGCAAATTAGGATTCAGATTCGGATTCGGTTCAGCCAGGCAGAAGGATTTTGCCGAATCCGAATCCTGCTGAAAAAGGCTGAATCATGGATTTGGTGCATCCCTAATTAAAATATAATTATTAGAGCCATAATCCCTTCCTATGTACAATGTGAGATGTAGTGTTTACCTATGAGAAGGTATGTTTTTCACCAATTTTTAGTTAGGCCAGTTTTAGTCAATATAATTACTGTATGTGGCGCATCACTCAATAGAAAGCTTTTGGAGCCAAAGTCAAATGTGTAGGATGGATTGTATGATTTGTGTAGATGAAAAAAAAGGGGAACTATAGTTAAAATTAACATTTATTATGAGCTTCATCTGGAAATGTAATCAATTACACGCTCTGTGCCGTTTCTAAAATAATCAGATTACTCTTTAATACCCCCCTCTATTCATGAAGAAGTCACAGTCAGATTATGATTGCCAGATGGATAAAATACATTGGTGTGTGCTCCCTTTGCTTAGACAAAGTAATATAGCTAACAGGCTTTCAAAATAACCAACTCCAATAACCAATTCCAACACAAAGCTGCATGTAGAAAGACTGCTGAAATGGGCACAGTAAAGATGATCATTGTTCGACATTGTAACGAATTTTGATTGTTTATATTTGGAAAGTTTTATATTCCCATGTGATAAAATTTGTATTAAACTTTCATTTTTACAATAAACATATTTTCCTACAGGGATCTTAAAACAGCATAAAGATATATAAAATCAAATATGGTCTTTCAACCTTTCCTACATGACTTAAAACATTCAAATTTGTGAGACACAAAATAAATTCTGTAGATTAGAGCAGTCCTGATCATAATAGTGGTACCTTACTTTCTGTGCTCATAATAACTGTTTATAAGTGTAAAGAACCCTACGTTATTATCTTTTATCTATCCCTCCAAACCCCAACCCCAACAAATCTTCACCTATCCTTTTCCATGTATGTCCCTTGAATATAACTTTGATATCTTTTGGAGATATGGCTCTAAAAATCCCTTTTTTACTGTAGTAGGTATCTTGACATTTAAAATGACAAACTGATCAATAAATATTAGTGGAACCATATTAGGTCCTATTTTTAATTCATCAGTATGACATATTGTTTGTGCGCCTGTGTTTTCAAGTTTGATGAAGAACTAACAGTTGTTTTCTGTTGGTTACTGACCTAAGAAAAAAACAAGTTGTACAGTATTTTTTGGCAAGTGTAACACTTCAAACTTGTTATTTCAACGTATTCTCTTGTGACGAGCTGTGTCTAGTATTTGCGCTCTACAGAACAATAAGGATTGAAGCCCGTAAGCCAGCAGAGAAATGGCACACATGATATGCTTCACAAGTCTTGTCAGCGTATATGAAAAGATAAATAACTCGAGCAATATACGTCTTAATGTAACAAAAACTTTCCTTTAAATAAAACTTGTTATAAAGGGGAAGCAATACTTATTAGAATAATAAATGTGCTATAGTGCCAGTTCAGATAATACATTTTCAGGGACAGATGTAGGGACAAAGTTATATTGGAGTGCTGTACAATAGACAAGCAGGCTAATTCTAATTCTTCACCACTTTTAAGAGTCTGTGTTTTGTCTGTACATAGTTTTTTTTTTACATTCTAATCAGTTTGGCAACAATATGGTCCAGTACAAAAATGTACATTCAGCCTATTTTGGTTGAAAGATGACTATGCTGCTTGTAGTTCCTCTGCAGTTGGTAGCTAATTCCTTCCATGGACAGCAATAAAACAGCATGGCAGTCATCAAATGTTTGCAGTCGATGTTGTACATGTAACTGGTTGAACAAATATAATTCATGGGTTGCTATGGCTTTCTACCCAGGGGCAAATATGCCAAGTGTTGGTAAATATGCCCAAAAATATACATTGAAGGTCTTTTTCAGAGTAAGTAATGATCCAGTATCAAGATTTTTAATTTGAGTCAAGGGAAGATCTTGAAGGTAGTTAACAAGGATACCATTTTTTGAATGGGTGATACATTTTAGTGACTATAGGTGCTTATCTGAGCTTGAACAATGGGATGTGGTTAGAGCATTACTATAAACCTGTTTATTCTGTACAGCAATTAGTGATGGGCGAATTTGTCCTGATTCACTTCGCCACGAATTTCCTGCGCAAATCACTAAAAATTTGCGAAACCGCGGCCATTAAAGTCAATGGGCGTCTGTTAATCATCGCCAATGTCGAAAAAACTATCAAGCCAGCATTGGAACCATCCGCGTCGTCAAATGTTTTTCGACGCTGCCAAATTTTTGCTGGAAATTTGCAAATTTATTCGCCGGTGGTGAAACATGCAAATTCGCCACACATTCGCACCTGCCGAATAAATGCGCCCATCACTAACAGCAGTGCCATTGCAATTTTGCATCTATATCATTAGTTCACTATTTTTGTATGTGTGGCAGAAGTTTATTATTAAGAGTTGTTTGCAAGTCCAACATTTAGGATGTTATAAAGCAGGATTATTCCTGAAGCCACCAAGAAGCCTACGCTTTCATCTTGGGCAGTAGTTCAGAAACTAGATCTCTCAATAAGTAAGGGGCCGATTCACTAAGCTCGAGTGAAGGATTCGAATGAAAAAAATTCGAATTTCGAAGTATTTTTTGGTACTTCGACCATCGAATTGGTTAAATTCGTTCGAATTCGAACGAAATCGAACGAATCGAAGTAAAAATCGTTCGACTATTCGACCATTCGATAGTCGAAGTACTTTCCCTTTAAAAAAAACTTCGACCCCCTACTTCGGCAGGTAAAACCTACCGAAGTCAATGTTAGCCTATGGGGAAGGTCCCCATAGGTTTGCTAACCTTTTTTTGATCGAAGGATTTTCCTTCGATCGTTGGATTAAAATCCTTCGAATCGTTCGATTCGAAGGTTTTAATCGAATCCTTAGTTTTAGAATTAGCGCTAAATCCTTCGACTTCGATATTCGAAGTCGAAGGATTTCAATTCGAGGGTCGAATTTCGAAGTATTTTTAACTTCGAAATTCGACCCTTAATGAATCTGCCCCTAAGTGTCAGAGGCCTGTAGATCTTTGGGGCCACAATATATTTGCAAATGCAAACAGAAAACTGACAATTTTGACACTGATTACTAGCCCACGAGGAAGATGACCAGACCAGATTGATGTGCAGTGTAACTGTTGTGTATCTTCTGCATACATTTTACCGTAATTGCCCATATGTTACGGTCACAACTAAACCACACTGGTGTCTACAGTTTTTAATGCTAGCCCTTTGTTTTGCTTCTTTTTAATACTGAGGTTAATGGCATGTGGGCATTTTGATGAGGCTCTCTTCTATGTTCTCTAGTGAGACTGTGCCTAAACAAAGACAAAATGTCCTCTGCACTCAACCCATTATCAATACATTAAAGGAAAACTATACCCCTCAAACAATGTAGGTCTCTATAAAAAATATATTGCATAAAACAGCTCATATGTAAAACCCTGCTTCGTGTAAATAAACCATTTTCATAATAATATACTTTTTTAGTAGTATGTGCCATTGGGTAATCCTAAATAGAAAATTTCCATTTTAAAAAGATAAGTGCCGACCCCTGGGATCGTAGGATTCACAGTGCACACAAACATACCAAACGAACTATACTTGTTAGGTCACATGAGCCAATTAACAGACAGAATTCTGTCTACTTGCTTCAAGTATTCATTTTGGGGGTACAGTTTTCCAGGGCATGTAAAGGCAAACAATAAAATCCCATTTTTACTTTCTTTAATGAAAAAGAAACTTATCTCCAATATACTTTAATTAAAAAATGTGTACCGTTTTTATAAGAAACCTGACTGTATGCAGTGAAATTCTCCCTTCATTTACTGCTGTGGATAGGAATTGTCAGACGGTCCCTAACTGCTGAGCAGGGAAACAATCATAATTACCCGCCTTACTTACCAGCCATGCAGAACTCAAGCAGCTTTGTTTATGACGATACCTAAGCAGCTCAGACCACACTGAGCATGTGCACTTAGTCTTAGTCTTGCAAAGATGTTTAACAAAGTTACAAAAATTTGTGGGGTTTTTTCGGGTGAAAAATCCAAAAATAAATAGTGAAAATCATGATTTTTTCGGATTTTTTCCCGCAAACAAAATTTTCAGGAAAGTGTATTAATAAATAAGCCCAAAAAAACACTTGTGGATTTGGATGGAGTTTTTTCCAGAAAATATTGAGATAAATTCGGACTTTGATAAATAATCCCCTTGGAGTCCAAAAATCTGGCTATTCCTGTATTACACAAACTATATCTTTGTACAGTTTCAGTATTTTGCATTTCTCTATTGTTTACATTATATGAATGCCATATTTATGTTTTCACAAAGTAATATAGATTTCTTTTAATACTGACATAGCAAATACAATGGCAATACATGGCTCGTGTAAAACACCTGGTTAAAATGTTTTGGAGCCAAACTGGAATTCTCCTGACAAAATATGCAGTTTACAAGGATTTCTTTTATTATCTCAGGGAAATACAGTCTGTTCCAAACAGTGATCTGTCAGGTCATAATGGCCTCTCAACAACATGTACAACTGAAAAATTCCTCAGTCAAAATTATCTAGAGTGTCACTGAGATTAAAATTCTAAACCCTCCTTGGGATCAATTAAAAGCCAAAGAAAAAAAACAAGTAAACAAAACAAATGCTGATATATAACTCTTTACGTATGGTAAGCAAATGGTTTACACTGTATTTGCCTTCTGACTATTTCTCGTTCAAATCTGCTGGGAGTCGAAAACTGTTAAAGTTCAGCTCCTTGATGGACAGAATATTTGAAAAAGTGAAGGATTTCATGGAACTAACTTTTAGGTCTGACAATTACATGGGTTAATCGGCTAAACATATAACTATGCCCGAATGTTTGCAGGGGAAATCATTCATTAGAGAATGAAAAAAAAGATATACTATGAATAATCTGAAAAATAAATTTTATTACAGGTATGGGACCTGTTATACAGAATGCTCTGGACCTGGTTTTTTTTTGGATAAGTGGTCCTTCTGTAATTTGGATCTCCATACTTTGTCTACTAAAAATCATTTAAACATTTAATAATCCCGAAAGGGTTGTTTTGCTTTCAATAAGGATTCATTTTATCTTAGGATCAAGGACAAAGTATTGTTTTATTATTACAGAGAAAAAAGAAACCAGTTTTAAAAATTTGACTTATGTGGTTACGACAGAGTCTATGGGAGATGGCCTTGCCTTAATTCAGTGCTTTCTGGATAACAGATCTCACACCTGTACTTGTTATTGGCACAAAGCTAGGTAAAAAAAACGCTATGAGCAGCCCTACAGAGATACTAAAAGTTTTTCATTTTTTTCTGCACAAATTTGAGTACAAATTGCAAATATAACATATCCCCACATTTGTGCCAGTGTGATTAGTGAATAAATGAGCCCAATTACTTTAATTATGGTATTTTGATATTCTTATATTCAAATGTTGTTCCAGTTTTACCAAGAAATATTGAATACTTTAATTGCACACTATATTACCACAACCAACACATCCCCTGTGCAATACTGACACAGGGGATGATCGAGTGCATGACTTTGTGTGGTTTCCTCTCAGTCCAGTGTGAAACAGTGGGAACCAGGAGTCATTAAACCTTTTTTTCAGTGTTACAGTGTTTACAGTGTTACAATTTATTATTTTTCTTAAAGGAGAACCAAACCCTTTATTTTAAAATCCCCTACCCCGCTACCCTGCATAGACCCCCTCCCTGCTCCAGCCCAGCCTAGGTGTTCCCCACGGTAAATGCTCTTTACTTACCCCTCGTTGCAGATTTAGCACATCAGAGTTCATGGGCGCCATCTTCTTCTCTTCGGTAATCTTCATGAAGTAAGTGCCGTATCAGTACATGTGCAGTTGGAGCAGTCATTATTTTAACAACTGCACATGGACCCAAAGTCACAGCAATTTCAAAAGCTCCGAAAGAAGACCAGAAGATTACCAAAGAGAAGAAGAAGGTGTCGGTGAACTCCAATGCGCTGAATCTGCAACGAGGGGTAAGTAAAGAGTTAGGGGCATTTAAAGAGGGTAACTCCTAGGCTGGGGGTTTGGAGCAGGGAGGGGGTCTATGTAGGATAGGGGGGTAGGGGATTTAAATATAAAGGGGTTGGTTCTCCTTTAAAGAAGTGGAATTATATACATGTACAGTGATTCTATAAGTTCAGCTGTCCTAGGCATGTTATTATAGAGTCTTTAACCACTAATGTTATATTTAACTTTTAAGGTTCCTAACTGTAGGTTATCTATCAATCTGAAAATGTTATGTTCCATTTGGCTTTCTTTTTATCTCTTTTATCTGTGAGCTCTTTTTGAGCTTCTGAATGAGTGGCGGGCCATTGTGAGTAAACTTGAATCTCAGCTGATCTTGAAAAAATTAACAATGTTACATTTCTTGACATACGTCTAGCACCTATTAAACATCAACCATTTTTCCTGCTCGTTCTTCCTTACAATCACAACCCGTCTTTTAATGGCATCAAGCATTAAAAATCCTCCCCTTTATCTATACTCCATGAAGTGTATTTAACAGTTGATATACACCAGGGAAAAATACAGCTTTCCCCCATTCAGTCTGTTTGAGAAGATAGTAGGTCTTCCTAATGTTATGTTATCTTTTAAGATATAATGAAATAACACCTACCTCAAAAAATCAATGAATGCACAAAGCAGGGTACAGAATGGAACTAAATATGGGTTCAAATCAGGACAGAAAATGGGGAAGGGTGAGCAAAGAAAGGGACAGTAGGAAAGATACTGTATAAATATAAAAAAACATGAAATACAATGGAAAAAGAGGGTATAGGATGAGACTGTCCATGTGGGAGCTACAAACTCAAGTCTTTTGTTACTGTTAGTAACAGGAGTAAAACCTTGACTATTGATGAGAGGCAGAATCGCAAAATTGCCCCAAAATGCAACGTAAAGGCAAAATCACATTGCTGTTAAGACATTTATACAGTAGCTCTCCAATCTCATTAGTTGATGTAATAATAATGGCATCTGCATTTTTGTGTCTGGTAAAACAGACCACAAAGGGAAATTGTAGTGTAGATTTGTGGTAAAGTTCACAACTAGTGAAACTGCAAATTTTGGGTAAATCTGTACAGAACGTAAACATTCACCCATCCATAACCTTGAATATTTGTTTGCAAATGATATAGGCAGAAAGGAAAAATGATGAGCTTGATTTAATATACTATTGTACCACTTACGTATCAGGGACCATGAATATTATGACTCTGGCCATGGGAGAACTCACTGATAATTCCATACAATTTTATTTTCCTGTTCTTCTATGATTTATGCAACGCCACAGGTTTATTGACAACACACAACGTTTCCAGGTCAAAGAACACCTTTAAGGTAAAGGTTAAAGAGTAATATGATGTTATTGGTGTTTTTAAACCATGATTGGAAGATAGTCCAAAATAGTCAATCATTGCTTATTGCCCTTGTTCAGAAAAGGAAGGGTAAATAGAAACGATAGAGCTTGTTTTTTATGGTTAACCAGTTTTGATGTTGATATGGGTAAGGGCACACACTTAGATTAGGGGAGATATAGTTGACCAGCGACAATTCGCCTCTTCTTCGGGCCAATTGAATCTAAATTTCTGGTGGGATGACACTCGGAGTGCTTCGTTTTCCGAAGTCGCCCGAAGTTGCCTCACGAGGAAACTTTGGGCGACTTTGGAAAACTAAGTGCTCCAAGTGACATCCCCATGGCAATTGAGATTCTAGCTGGCGGGAAGGCTTTTCAGGGAGATTAGGCGTCCAAATAAGAGGCGATATAGTATAAAATAATTAAAGTGATCAATGAAAAAGCTGAAGCATAATTTACACATATACATACAAGTATAATTTAAGTCAGTTTAATTGTAGAGAATGTGATAGCTGCTCCTATTACAGATAGGAGAATCAAGGGTCTATTACAGAGCCTCAAATCAAGGCTCTATAATAAGAGAGTTTAACTAAATAGAAATGATTTTAAACACACTTTATACAGGGTTATTATATATATTCAATATAAAACATGATAACTTGAACTAGAAAAGAGTTTAGAATTGTTTGCAAATGGTAGGAAAAAGTACTTTATCACAGTAATAAAGACATAGGAAAAGTAAAGGTCAAATGCAGATTTGACATTTTCCAATCAAATGACTTTGCTCTCACCAGAACAATTTAGTTACAACACAATTATATACCTTTTTTTGACATGGTTAATGAACACTACAACTCGCTATGTGCTAGTAAAAAGAAAACCTTCAGGCCTTTGTTACATATTATGTGCCAGATTATCATTTCAGTGAGAAAACTATTTAGAAATGTTGCAGCTGAACAGAATTTAGGGGCAGATTTATTACAATTAATTTTTCCATCTTAAAAAACTTTTTTCCGACTGTCAGGAAAGTTTTTAACAAATGTAACACATTTATCAAAGCATCGTGTTTATGTGAGGATTGATTATTCTGCAAGCTATACTTCATCTACCACAACACTACAGAACTGCCGGATAAGGTTGACAGATTGTAGGAATACTCATCCTGGTGATGTATCAATAGCAAATTTCTTTAATGCCCTTAGAAGGGCTTAGATGTCTTCTTGGACAGGCAAAATATCTAGGCAGATTACAGTTGGCAATGTGTGGGTATACCCATGAGTATCTGTACAATTATAGGCATGGGACCTTTCATCCAGAATTCTCAGGACCTGGGATTGTCTGGACAGGGACCTTTCCATAATTTGGTTCTTCATACATTAAGGGGGTTATTTGCTAAAATCCGAATTTATCTCATAATTTAAATATAAAAACTCCCATCCTCGATTTTGCCTTATTTATTAATAAAATAACTAAAATAAAACAGATAGGGGGAAAAATCCAATAAAAACAAGCAAAAAACAGAATCGTATGGTTTTTTGGGACTTTTTTTTCTCGAATCGCTCAATTTTGTCGGGTTTTTGCCCAAAAACCCTGAAAATATCGGATTATAAAGCTAATATCAGCACAAACCACAATAACTTCCAATTGGGATAGGGACATCTCCGATTGACTTATAAATGACCTCAACAGTTCTGAGATGGCAAATTTTTTTTTCCACTAAAAATTCAAGTTTTACTCCCAAAAAGCGCAACCAGATAAATTTGTGGTTTAGTAAATAAATGTAAATATTAAATAAACCCAACAGGATTGTTTTGCCTTTAGTTGGGATCAAGTACAAGGTACTGTTTTGTTATTGCAGAAAAAAAAGAAATTTGATTTTTAGAATTATTTGCTTAAAATTGAGTCTGTAGTAGACTGCCTTCCTGTAATTTGGAGCCTTCTGGATAAGGGTTTTCTAGATAATGGATCCCATACCTGTATATGCAAATCAGATAAATCATTGTACAGGGAGGAGGCTCAGATTAACTTCCAGGGATGAATGAAATTTGCTCAGAAAGGTTCAGATGAATCATGGGAGGACAACAAAGGAACTGTGAAGGAGATGGAGGCATTAAGTACCAACATCCACCATTATGATAGACATTCATTGTCATGGACTGAAAGGATGCTGTGCAAGGAAGAAGCCCCCATTCCTAGTGTGGCATACAAAAACCAAACTGAAGTTTGCAGTTGTTCAACAAGACAAAAAAAATGCCTTTTGGAAGAGAGTTCTCTGGTCAGATGAAACAAATAATTGAACCACTTGGTAATGATCATCATTATGTATGGAGGAAGAAGGGTGAAGCTTTTAAAGAAGAACTAAACCCTAAAATAAATTTGACTAGAAATGCCATATTTTTTATACCAAACTTGTTGCACCAGTCTAAATCTTCAGAATCTCTATAGTAGTAATGGTTGAGGTATACAACGTTGTCACAGGAGCTTCCCATCTTGAATTTTGTGCCCGTGACACTTCCATGCTCAATGTGATTCGAGCAGCTGTTGAGAAGCTTATTTTAGGGGTTGTCACAAATTATCAAGCGGAGGATTAGGTTTATATAAATTGATGCGACAGGGCTCATTATTTCATTCTGTACTAAGTTATGTACTATATTCTATATATACATAATATATTGTGAGTGAGTCCCTAAGATAAGTGCCCAAATATTACAGCTACGCGATTCCTGCTTGCACTGTGCTGGGGGGCCGCATTATTATTATTTTCATGATTGAGGCTGAGGGCCAGTGTAAATTTGAAAACGTGCCGCAATTGGCCCTCGGGCCTGACTTTGGACATGTCTGCTCCAAAGCATAATGTACAACATTTCTAATTTAATTCTTTAGTTAAGCTTTATTTCTCCTCTAAGCCCAAAAACACCAGCCTAACTCTGAAGCATGAAGTTGGCAGCATCAGGCTTTAGGGGAGTTTTGCTGGAAAAGGAACCGGTACACCTCAGAAAATAGATGGCATCATAAAGAAGGAGGGTTATATAGGAATTCTGAGGTAACACCACAAAACATCAGCCAGGATGGTTGCAACTTTGGTCTTCAAGCATGACAATGATCCAAAGCACAGCTTCATAGGATACCTCTAATGTTATAACAATGTGGATACTGAACTTATTGCACCAGCCTAAAGTTTCAGCTTGTCAATAGCAGCAATGATCCAGGACTTCAAACGTGTCACAGGGGGTCATTATCTTGGAAAGTGTCTGCGACACTCACATGCTCAGTGGGCTCTGAGCAGCTGTTGAGAAGCTAAGCTTAGGGGTCATTGCAAATTATCCAGCACAAAATGAGGTTGTCCTGTAATATAAACTGATGCTACAAGGCTGATTATTAAATTCTGATGCTAGTTGCACTGGTTTCTGTGCTGCCATGTAGTAATTATCTGTATTAATTACTAATCAGCCTTATATTGTGACATTTCTATTCTATGTGTACTGTATATTGTGAGTGGGGCCGTAAGCTCAATAAGTGACAGCAGCACAGAGCATGTGCAGTGAATCAGCAGAAAAGAAGATGGGGAGCTACTGGGGCATCTTTGGAGACACGGATCTTTCCTGCTAAATGGCTGTGGTTGCCTAGGGCTGGTACAGAAGCTCAAAACAAAATGTACAACATTTCTAGCTTAACTCTTTAATTAAACTTTAGTTCTCTTTTAAAGACAAGAAAGTGAACTCATTTTCAGCACACAGCTCAGATCTACAGTAAATCCCATTGAACATTTTTGAACGAAAGTAAGAAAAGTACAGTATGTCAGGGCAAGCAGCTCACAATGGAATGGGCAAACATTCCAGCATTCAGCTTGTGGAAGGCTACCCTAAGCTTTTAATTCAAGTTTTAATCCAAGCAATTAAAAATCAATAACACTGAATGCAAGCAAAGTGCAAACTACTGACCCGCAGGAAATCATAAATGGTCAATCAAAGCTGAAATAAATTGGGCTCTAGGCTATTACTTTGAAGTTACCTCATTTAGTAATAAAGTTACATCCGCTATTTGCCTTAACAGGGGAAATGTAGCGTAACATGATAAGAATGAAGTTGTAAATATGTGAACTTCTTAAGCACAGGTGTATATAAACTGTATGTAAACTTTAAGACTCACATGTGGTTTTCTTTTTTTCTGTCAATTTGTATGTATGTCTCGTCCTCTTCTCGACCATTTACATTAGTATTTTAGCCTAGTACTGCTGATCTACAGATAATGTATCACAATTATAAATTGACAATTTTAAAATAATAAAAGACAAGAAATATTTATTTCTGCAGGACACTTTTAGAAAATGTTGGTGTTACAAAATATTGCATTCTTTTTTTTTTTGTTCATCCATTAAAACAAGTCAAGGATTATCCAAAGCCAGTGGTTGCTAACTTTTGGTTGGTGAATATCTATACACAATGTGACATCTTTCTTTCATGTGACAAAGCGCCTATAAGTAAAAGAACACAGCAGAGGACATTTAACATTGGTTTTCCTGCAGCGAACTGACGTATTTTCATTTATATAACTGACATTTTTATTGATAAATGTGACTGTTTTTTAACCAAGTGCAAAACTCAAGTAAATCAATTCTGAAACAAGCTCTAGGAAACATAGAAGTTCTTCAGACACATAGCTGCAGGTACAATGCTGTGCCCTGCTGGGATCCCAATGAAAGAAACACAGTTCTTATGGGTGTGTGACAAAGAATAGACAGGATTCTTGACACAGGAAAGCACAGCTTAAAATAGTATTTATTCTCAAGTAAAAACCCTTTACTTTAAAAATGGTGACATACTATTTGTATGTAATAGGAATGTAGATTGCATTCAAATGCTTTCATAATAAATATTTTATATAAACAATTCTATAACTATAAGGAGCAATTTATATATGAGGAGTTTAAAGTCTGATATATTTTCTAAACATTTATTTGGCACATTATAAATACAAAACAGTCCCTGGTAAATTCACAAGTGGCTTAATCTGAACTGATCCTCATCTAAATACAGACAATTACACAGGGAATCTCAGAGAAAGAGCGATATCTGAACTAAAGGTTCAATAACAAAGAAACTTGGTGGAGGCGCTCCATCCAATTTCCTGGCATATGACTAACACCTCCATTGAAAATGCCGTATGTACCAAAATTTAGAGTAGACATGTCTGCAGCTCCCTTGCAGGAATCCTAGCCTGGCAGAAGGCTTTCCTCTATCTCCTAGCACCATAGTTCTACAGTCAGAGTTATACCAACTGCAAAAGTAGCCCTGGAACAAACCATGGGAAAAAAACGGGGTGGTTTAGAATGTTAAAATACTTAATAAATTATTCCATTTGTGTTCTACAATATACCAGCTTTTAAATAATTTTAAGAGACACATGAAGAGATTCAACTTTGATCCCGAGAAATACTGCAAAGTGTTAACTTTATGGAAACAAAACTGTCATCTGAAAAAAGGGACACTGTGGGACAAGATTGCATCCTTCTTATTGCTGATGTCTGCAAATATATAATAATCAGGGTGCGTAGAGTTTCTCAACATAGCCATTACAATGTTAAGTTAATAGTAAATGTACTGGCAAGGACTGCGAGGACTGCATTGGTGCAGTGATGCAGACCCTGCTGACTGGCCTTCCAAGGACCTCGTTATGATCCAATCATTTGCCCAGGAACCAAATTAGAAGTTATTTTAGTCTATCCCCAGCTTTACACTTATTATTAATTCTGTACAGAATGACAGGTGAGACCACACATGTTCTAAGCACGAATCTGGCTTATATAGAGGGAGAGAAAAGCATTAGTACAGGTACAGGTACAGGGGTATGATGAACGTAAATGTACAAGACCCCAGGGTGATAATGCATGGATATAAAGCATAAAAGTTATGATTAATGTACACTTAAATACCATTATTCAAATTTCTTTTATTTCCAGAGATGAGATGTTTTCCTTATCATCTGTTTTTTTTTACATCTTAAAAGGAACCAGTGTAGAGCACTTCTCATACAGTACGCCAACAACATAATGGTCATGCCCTTGCGCTATTCTAAATGAGAACAATAACAAATTATAATGACTTTTGCTTGTTAAATCACCCTCAGTCCTGCAGTTATGTCTATGAGATGTTTTGGAAATTACAATAAATACTTAGTACTGCCATTCATTAGGAAATCATTTCTAAGCACTGATAATTGAAGTAAAAGTTCATCAACAATTGAGTTACATTTTAACAGCATTCCAGAAAGTCTGATGTAAATTTAATTGTTAGAGGGTATCATTTGTTTTGCTGCAATTGGTAGTCGTTTATCTTGCTTGAAACCCCTTGGTGCTTCATTCTATGTGCCACAAAATTACCTGATTTAGATGTGGCTATGCTTGTTTGCAAAAGAAAAAGAATCCTGCATTTTAATAACACAGAAATGAATTTGAGAAATAAATAACCAGTTCAATTTAGGGGTTTTATGAGGGCACTTTAGAAAGGGCCAACCGCAAAAACAACTTAGTAAATAAAACTGAACACAGCACAAAGAAAAAGACATTTGGGAAATCAGAAAATATGTTTGCCCTTTTTTTGCAAATGAAATGCTGTAGAGTTTGAAACTGTGCCATTAAAACCTCCCTGTTCTATTATATTTGGCCATTTTTCCACATGTTTTAACATTCATACTAACAGAAACAATCCATCTCTGTGCCCTGGGGAAGATTTTAAGGGTCCTTGAATTTTGTTAGGGGATGGAGTTTACTGTTAAACAAACTGAATGATTTGTTCAGCATGTACTTGTATATTCAAGATATATATATATTAGCTTCACAATAGTTGAATACAAATATGTAATGCATCATTTCTATATAGGGGTACTGTAAAGTACTAGCCCCAGGCCGTGATTGATTTATGATCTTTTCCTTTTAAAAACTCTTTTTGCTTCTGCATTATAGGCAACTATAACTGCGGGTTATTTGTTCTGGAGAGAGCTGCCAGCTGCTTGCCTTCCAAGACTGGAAGTTTGTGCTGCTGTGAAATAAATGTGTATATGTTAGTAGAAATTGAAATGGAAACTACATGGATGAAAGTAGGGTACTTTTTACTCCAAAAATCATTTACCGTCGAAGACCTTAATTTGCAGTTTTTAGGTTATCTTTATATTGTTGTATGGCTTAAGCTGGCCTAACACAGAATGGCCTGTTAGTCAGCTCACTATTTACCAAGAAAACAGGGTCCATTGTATTATTGCAATTTAAAAATCCACCAATTGAGCAAGATATATTTCCTTTTTTAAATATTACATGTGTTGGATTTTCACAATGGACAGTAAAAGGAAACAATATGACAGCTACTATCCTGCAGTCTCGAAAACTTTAGGGTGCTAGTTCAAAATGGACAAGACTATAGAATAAGAAATGTTCAGATAGTCAACACATTTGCAATCGGTTAACAAACAAAATTATAATAAAGTGAATATATAAACAAATAATACATTACATAAATAATCCAGTGGATGATAAAGAAAAAGAAAAACGTTTTTTTCGGGAAAATCTGATTCTCCTTCTACATAAGGAAAAACCTAAATATTTGGTCCCTGTTTCAAGAATCGCAAACCTCAAAAGATCTGTCTTCTTCAGATTAAGCTTTCAGAGCTTCTTGACAACTAAGATCAAGATGAAGTCAACCTACTCTGACCCCAATCAATTGGATAGCATAGTCAGCCTGCATGTCAGTCGAAGAACTTGTTTGATTAAATGCTTATTACTTTATCTGTTCATAAAAGCTCTGCTTATGTTACAACCAAAATAAGATTACAGCTAAAGTGACTAAAGTGAGTTCTGTATTTGAAAGTAGAACATATCATACCATTATCAGTGCAGTAGTTTCCCCCCCCCCAGCAAATAACCCTCATACCTGCCAGTTGCATCAGAAGAAACTCAAATCCATTGCTACCAATGGTTTGTTGACTTAAACCTGAACTTTCAAATATTAATCACACCGGCTGCTTAATTCTTTGTAATAATCTTTATAGTTTTCATAGTTTAAGTATGACACCAACGAATGGAAAGTTATTGAGGATAAAAAGAGAACAGTAGGACCAGGAATTTTTTTTTTTTATTGTAAAATTATCATAAATATGTCAAAAGGACATTTTTACTTTTAACATTACAGAAATCATATATTCTAAAGTATTATTTTAGTTTAGGAAACCATAGGCCTTTTGATGTGGTTGAATACAGCTTCAATATCCCACCATAGGGCTGTAATTCTTCCCTCAATGGAGGCCGACCTGATACCACCACCTGAAAACTTTTTGCATTCCTACAGGGGCAAGAGGGCACATCTCAGTTCTCTTTGCTTTTAAAAACTGTAATTTTGGATAATCTGTGAGGTATAGCCGCCTAAAACAAGATTTTCAATTTATCTCATGGTTGTGGATTACTTGTTACTTATTTTCCTCCTTGCCAGAATTTAAGTATGTGATGTAGATGATACTTTACTCATCTTAAGACACCTGTTTATGTAGAGGTAATGTAGTACAAACAGTCTTCCATTCCCCTCTCTGCACCACTTTAAAAAGTCTTTATTAGCAATACAGGGCACCGGATGTCAGGCAACCCTAAACATCTGAAAAGCTCCAAGTTATGGAAAGGCCATCTCCCATAGAGCCAATTTTTTTTGTAACTAACTGCATAAATCCATATTTTAAAAAAGCTTGTTTTTATTATTACACTGGTGTATGGCGACACTGAACAGGACAGGTACAGTAAAAACTGTAATGAATACAAAGAGATCTACAATCAACATTTTTATATAAAAAGCACTAGTACAACTATACAGTGCAGACACATTTTTATGACTATAAGTAAAATGTCAGTATTACTAAAGGTGTAAGACTATAAGTTTCAAAAGTATCCCAAAGATGTACCAAGCCGCTGGACCAGGCTAAAGGTGCCTGAGCACAGACAACTGGATGTCATCATGTTGGCTGGGTGTAGCACAACCCTTCATTTGGTATGAGTACAGTTCACAATTGTACTTCAGCCTATGGAAAGATCATACTGTCACCAGCAAAGCTCAACTGCAACAAGTTATTCTTGTTATTCTCCTTCTAGAACTAGCACACATTGGAAGGAGGTAAGTGTGCTTAGCCTGGTGGCATCTTTGGGGCAGTTTTAAACTAAACTAAACAGCGCAGTCCTACACCTTTGTTAATACTGACCTGTTCCTAGTTATAGCTATAGGAATGTGTCAGTATGGCTTTAAATGATAAGGAAACTCTCAGCAACAAAATCTATAGCCAGTAACTAATCCTCGTAAAAGTATATGATTCATTTTTCAGTTTACCTGCAATCAGGTTATTTTCATAAACTACAGTGATGTCACATCCAGCTCCCATACTAAGGGGGTAATGTAATAAAAGGCACTATGTTTGCCCAGGTGCAGTAACCTATAGTAAATCAGCAGGTAGCATTTACTGGTCACCTGTTTAAAAGCAAACATCTTATTGGTTGCTATGGGTTACTGCTCCTGGGCAAACTTAGTGCCTTTTATTACATATGAGGGTAAGACCATGGTGCATGTGCATAAAAAGATTTTGGGGCTGCTGTCGCCTGAGGCTTTTTGCCGCCCCTTGTAACTGGCCGCTCACTGCCGTCTGAGGCAAGTTTCCCTTTTTCTCTGTAATATAATGTAATAATAAAACAGTGCCTTGTAATTGATCCAAACTAAGATATAATTAACCTTACTGGAAGCAAAACCAACCTATTGGGGTTATTTCATGTTTACATCATTTTGTAGTAGATGTAAGGTATAATAATCCAAATTATGGAAAGATCCATTATCCAGAAAGCCCCAGGTCCCAAGCATTCTGGACAACAGGTCCAATAACTGTAGTTTAATTTTAGACCAGGCACAGCTTTGGTCAGTGTATTGAAGGAGCAGACCCAAAACAACATTATTTAGCACTAATCTGAAATATTGTTGAAAAAAATAACTGGCTTTATTTTCATTCACTATGTTTATTTAGTATTCTTTTAATTTGCTTGGAGCAGTTTAAAATATATAGGTAATAAAAAAATGCAAGTCAAAAGTCTTTTTTAAAACAGATGATATCATGAAAGGTCTTCAACATCCACTGGGGTGAAATTTGAGAACCTCATTCCCCCAGCTGGTCCAACCTGGCTGAAGGTTATGTGGGAAGAGTTCCAAGCACTCCACATCTGGCTTGACACATTCTTTCAGGACCTCTGCACAGAATATGAGAAAGACAAAGAAGAAGACAGCGATGAAGAAGAACAAAAATCAATCTTCTTTCAGCTATTGGGAGATGAAAAACTGGAGTATTTCATTAAAAAGAAGACAGCAAATTAATTTCAAGGATTTCATCAACAGCTTCTGCTATTTATAGTCAGGAAATCATTTAAAATAAGCGCCCTTGAGATTGTGAACAATACAACCAGAGCCTTCAAAAGGTCTGATTTATCGGTTTTCATTTAGAGACAGGGAATGAGGATTTTAACGCCTACACAGGTGACTTTTCAATTTTTCAATAGAGTTATCATTGTGTTTTAAATGTTTACCGTATGATGGGGACAATGCGACTCTGCAAAGGATGGAACAATTAGAACATAACGATCAGGTTAAAAATCTGAGGACAAGGACTGCGACTATGACATGTTACTACAGGTGCATTGTGTTGTGCTGCAGTAAGTGTAGGCTCCAGTTCAACAGTTACTTTCTAAAACCTCTTTGGAACACAAAGACACATGCTGATGTTTTGACATACTAAAATAATTTCTCCCTGGGAGTGTTTGTAAGTGCAACAAATCAAGTGTTTTTCTTCTTTTCAGTGTAGAAGTCAATCTTTTCACCTAACCGAGATTTACACATATAAAGAAACACTTATTACAGGTAAGGGACCTGCTATTCAGAATGCTCAGGACTCAGGGTACTCTAGATAAGGGGACTTTCTGTAATTTGGATCATTATACTTTTAACTTTAAATTTTTCTCATTATTTTAAAAATAAATTGACCTAACTCCCAACCAATGTTCCCTCTAAGCTGTGTGCTTTTTGA
This sequence comes from Xenopus laevis, assembly GCF_017654675.1. Classification (NCBI taxonomy): domain Eukaryota; kingdom Metazoa; phylum Chordata; class Amphibia; order Anura; family Pipidae; genus Xenopus; species Xenopus laevis. Next base: position 114,186,566 of record NC_054381.1, on the reverse strand, counting down.
GGCCAGCGCACACATCAAATTGTAGTGCACACAAAGAATTTATTCTGACCTGCGCACACAGTTTTAAAAAAAATGCACACACAAATGTAAAATGTGCACATAGCCAAAATGGAATTAGAGAGAACATTGCTCCCAACCACAATTTGGCTTAATCTACTAAAAAATCTAAAATTGTATGTGCAGGAAAAGTCTCAACAAAAACGTGCGACAATTCTAATTATATGATTTCTTTGAATTGTAGCCCAAAAACCACACATTTTTCAGACAGGTTTTAGCTGGAGTATTTTCAGATTTGCATTTTTAGCAGCTTTGAATCATAATAAATCTTGAAAAGTTTGAGTTTTATTCCCTCTAAAAAAATTCTCTCCTTAAAAACTCAACCAGAAAAATTCGAAGCTTCATAAATTGTCTACTAAAAAAGAATTTTCAATGAAACATTAATTAAACCCAATAAGAATGTTTTGCCTCCAGTAGGGATTATTTACAGTATATCTTAGTTGGGATGAAGTACAAGCTACTGTTTTATTTAGACAGGGAAAAAGGAAATAATTATTTGATTAAAATGGAGTCTATGGAAGATGGATTTCGAGATAACAGATCCAAAACTAGACAGATAATGCAGCCATTACCTCCTGCAAGAAATAGTGCATAAGACTGGTGCCTTGTTATACTAACGTTTACATTTGGTTCCTAGCTCTTGTACCTTCTGTACAGAAGCAGCAGTCTTGTCATAGTTTCTGACATAGCTCAATAGGAACTATGAAGACTTATGGTTTATTAGGACCACAGGTACAGTTGCATTAGCACACATTTCCCCAGAGTCAGTTGCATGTAAAACCCCATTCATTAAAGCTACTTGCATCAAAATGTGGTCCTTAAACTTCCATATAGTTGCAATCACAGCTACAGCCTTCCTCCTAAAACCTATTTTGAATTCAGTGCTGCTATGCAAATTGAACCAGGGGAACCCCCTGGAGCTACCACCACCTACAGACCAGGAGGATCTTTCAGTGTCCGGTATCAATAGATGCTGTGCACTTTTATCTACAGGATCAGACTCACACATCATCATCACACTCACCCCGAACACTGATGATGCCACCCAGATCTGGAAAACTTTCAACTTTACATCAAAGAGCTAGTGAAATTGTGTCGGATACAATTATTCCATTGCCGTTTTGAGATAAATTGGCAAGGGAATACGCCACTTTTGAATTTGAAAGGCTTGTATAATTTCCTAGATTGGCTGAGCAATGTGATGTTCATTGCTTATAATATACACACTGTATGCAGCTAAGTACCACAATATTGAATGAATACTGTTAAAATGCCAATGGTTTAACTATTCACAGTTCGTTTTAGCCTATTCAAGTTTGCCCCAAAAAGTTGCAAAAAAGTGCTAATCTGAAACAAGCTTCTCCATGCTGGTAATGGAGATGCAACCTATACAGTGCAAATGCAAGAATTCCCAGGACCCTTCACTAACAAGGAATAGGGCATTGAATCCAGTCTGCAGACAGTAGAGCAAAGTAATAAGCAAAGGGTCACACATGGGTACAAAACAAGTACAAACACCACTAAAAAAAGTCAAATAGTCTGGCATTAAATTTGCTGGGCAGACCCATGCCCGAGCCTGACAAGCTTGGCCACAACCCAACCTGCCTAGCTGCTCTGCCAGACCTGTTACTTGACCTTACCTGCAAGGGGTTAAACTTTTTTGACCTGGGAAGACAGTGTAAATCAGATATGACATTGCTGTGGACAGGAAGTGTCATTACTCCAGGAAGCAGATCAACCAGGTCAGGAAAAATAGCCTGCAGACTACCCAGGTATCCAGGCAGGGTATCTGTGGATCAAGTCAACTCTCACGCGGCGATTCGTTTTCCGAAGTCGCCAGAAGTTTCAACTTCGGATGACTTCGGAAAACGAACGTGTGATTAGCGCCGGCGTTTTTTCATATTAGCCGAGTGAGGGAAGGCGTTCGGGGAGATTGTTTGTCGCAAAGACGAGGCGATTAGTCGGCAGGTGGCCAAATCTCCCCAAAACGCCCAGTGTGGCCTCTGGCAGGCTGTTGTTTCTCCTACTCAATGTAGCTGAATGAGTTGTTTACACTTAGCCATTCTATAACAAACTAAAAGTTAACTGAAAGTTGAACCTTTTAAGCTACTATTTGAAAACATAAGTTGTTATTGAAAACAGTACACATATGCAGGACTGTATTTAGGTCCCGCGCTGCCCTAGACACCGGACCTAAACACGCCCCGACGTGACATGTGTGACAGACGTCGGGGAAGTGGCGTCATGCGACGTGCGCGTGTAACATCACTTCTGCCAACCAGCCCAGCCCCATACCCCTCACCCCCAGCTCGATTTTTCTTTTAAAATTTTTAGACACCTGAGGGCCACCAACCAAAACCTGCCACCTAGGCACAGGCCCTCAGTGCCTTAATATAAATACGCCCCTGCACATATGGGATCTATGATCTCGAGTGCTTGGGCCTGATTTTTCCCCCATAATTTTCATCTCCGTACCTACTAAAAACATTTAGACATTAATAATCCCAGTACAATTGTTTAGCCACCAATATGGGTTCATGCTGCTTATTTAGGCCAAAGTACATGGTACTGTTTAATTTTTCTCAGAGAAAAGGCAATGTTTTAAAAAAATTAGAATGATTTGCAAAGGAGTCTATGGGAGATGGCCTTTGTATACTGGTGCTTTCGAGATATCATTTATTTCTGGACAAGGAATCAAATACCTTTAGTTGTCTTTCCTTTGTTATTACCTGAATTACATGCCCTGGTTATCATCTAAATTATAATGCAGTCTCCTACTATGGTTCCTATGGAAATGGAGTCTTTGCTGGGGGAAAGATGGATTCTATATTGTTTCAAAGAGACATGCAGTCAGAACCAGCAACAGCAAGAAACAGCAAGGGACAAATAGGTATTGCTTTCAATAAAAAATAACATTCATAAAGGAATCAATGTATATTAGATAAAAACTACATAAAAATTTCAAAAACCAAGCCACATTTTTCCTCTTACAATTACAGACCGCAATAGAAGTTCCAACAGCTAAACTCTCCAAGGATATATAGGCCAAATACAAAGCAGCAATTTAACTTCTAGGCTTGATGATCATAGGGAGAACAAGATCTTACAATAACATGGGATGAGCTTTTCCCATGCAACATGTGGGTTTAAACATTGTACAAGTATAGGATCCAGTGGTGTTTCCTTGCCTTAGGCACCATTGCCCTACAAGTTACCACTTGACTTTAAAGGAGAACTAAACCCCCCCAATAAGAAAACCCCCTACCTACTACTCTAGATAGTCCCCCTTCCTGCTTCCCCCCCCTGCATAGTTCATTACCCCCGAAAGTGTCATGAATTCATGCTCACGTATCGGTGCAGAGTAAGCAGATCAGAGCTCATGGGCGCCTTCATCTGTAAGAGAGCAACTGAGCATGCAATTGCCAAAAGGAAGGAAGAGGACCCAAAGAAGACTTAAGATCTGGAAGACGGCGCAATGTGAGCAAAATATTCAGGACACTTTTAGGGGTAATGAACTATGCGGGGGGAGGCAGGGTGGGGGAACTATCTAGGTTAGTAGCTAGGGGCTTCTCTGATTGTGAAGGTTTAGTTCTCCTTTGAATTTAAAGTTCCATTTTCTACCCTCTTCTGTTTCCCAGGAGCATGCTTTTTGTCCCTACTAAAGCCCGTCACAGAGAAACTGTTGTTGATGCACTGACCACAAAAGTATGTACTTCAGTGGTGCATGAAAGGGCCACTAAGAAAGTGAAGGGACCACTTCAGTACTATCAATCACTGATCAATACTGATTACTGGCAACACCAAATTGGTTGGATTATCTTGTTAAGCCTTGAACTTCATAGGCAGGTGTGTCCAATCGTGAGAAAAGGTGGCCAACTGCAACTTCTGCTTCTGTTTGATTCTCCTCTGAAGAGGATCCTCAAAGCACCTCTCAAAAGATCTGAAAACAAGGATTGTTCAGTATCATGGTTTAGGGGAAGGCTACAAAAGGCTATCTCAGAAGTTTAAACTGTCAGTTTCAACTTTAGGAATGTAATGAGGAAATGGAAGGCCACAGGCACAGTTGCTGTAAAACCCAGGTCTGGCAGGTCAAGAAAAATACAGGAGTAGCATATGCGGAGGATTGTGAGAATGGTTACAGACAACCCAAAGATCACCTCCAAAGACCTGCCAGAACAAATTGCTGCAGACGGTGTATCTGTACATCGTTCTACTATTCAGCGCAATTTGCACAAAGAACATCCATATGGCAGGGTGATGAGAAAGAAGCCCTTTCTGCACTCATGCCACAAATAGAGTCACTTTGCAAAAGCTCATTTAGTCAAGCCACAGTCATACAAAGAGCTTTGGACTGATGAGACAAACATTTTGTTATTTGGTCATAACAAAAAGTGCTTTGCATGGCAGTAGAAGAACACTGCATTCCTACCTACTGTCAAATTTGGTGGAGGTTCCATCATGCTGTGGGGCTGTGTGGCTAGTTCAGGGACTGGGGCTGCAGTTAAAGTCGAGGGTTGGATGAATTCAACCCAATATCATCAAATTCTTCAGGATAATGTTGAAGCATCAGTCACAAAGTTGAAGTATCGCAGGGGTTGGCTAACACACTTAGAAATCTACAAAGGCATTTATGCAGAGGGAGAAGTACAATATTCTGGAATGGCTGTCACAGTCCCCTGACTTGAATATCATCAAAAATCTATGGAATGATTTGAAACAGACTGTCCATGCTCGGAAAGCCATCAAATTTAACTGAACTGGAGTGAGTTTATATTGACAAATGTTCAATAATACCGGCATCCACAATTCAGACACTCATCAAAGGCTATAGGAGGTGTCTAGAGGCTGTTACATTTGCAAAAGGAGGCTCAACTAAGTATTGATGTAATATCTCTGTTGGGGTGCCCACATGTATGCACCTGGTTAATTTTGTTATGATGCATATTTTCTGTTAATCCAATAAACTTTATGTCACTGCTGAAATACTACTGTTTCCATAAGGCATGTTATATATTAAAAGGAAGTTGCTACTCCAATGATAAACAAAACTCCAAAGAATTAAGTGGTGTTTCCAAACTTTTTCATATGACTGTATATAGAAAGACACATAAAGGTATCATGTTTGCCCTTAATATCAAATAGATGGTAAAATATCCTACCTGAAATGCATTGTAATTTATTGATTATTGTACACTAGTCAGATAGAGAACATGAGAAGTTCTAGCATAGAGAATGAGAGCAGACGGTAATTATTCATTCACATTTGCGAGTATTGGGCTGTTCCAAGCATAAACATATTGGAGGATTAATTTAATGGACTGATTTTAGTCAGCGGAGTCAGCATGCCCCATGTTAAAACAAGGTCATCTTTATAAAAGTCTGTCTTTGCCGTGCCAACGTACTGTATATGTGCAAGGCAGAAACAACTGGTGCATCTGTAGGATGTTGTCTGAAAGGGTTTGTTACCATGGATACAAAAGTTTCCCAACTACAATGCAAAGAGCAGCTGCCAAGTGTTAGACGTATTGAGACGTCAGCTTTAATATGGCCTTGTTTTATAAAGAAGCACTTTGCAGAAAGAACTGGAAAATAAATGTGAATAATTGGAAGAACATGTACCATAGATACTGCTTCTGTAAACCCTGAACTTCACAATTGTGAAGGTCTTCACAAGAATAAATGCGAAGAGTCAAATCTACTGTCTAACAATACAATTACACAGTTTAACAGCCGGTTGTAAGACAAAAGAGAGCGAAGGACCAACAAAATAATATGATTTCACATAAAGTATAGGCAGTCAGAATTAAACATGCTATTTCATACACACACACACACACACACACTGACTAGTTACAAAAATATGCTTTGAATTATATCAAAGTTTACTCTAAGCAGGACAACTGGAGACACCCACAACAATTAAACCAGTAAGTCTCTAATGTTCCTTTACCAGCAAGGGCTTTCAAATCTGGCTCAGTAAAGTACAAATAAAATCTCCCCAAAATATATGCAGTGACTAGCAGTGATCCCCAACCAGTGAGCAAAATGTTGCTGACCAGCCCCTTGGATGTTGCTCTCAGTGGTCTCAAAGCAGGAGCTTAATTTTGAATTCTTGGCTTGGAGGCAACTATTGGTTGCATAAAAAACAAATGTACTGCCAAACAGAGCCTCCTTTAGTCTGCCAGCAAACACAGGGGCTACCAAATAGCCAATCACAGCCCTTATTTAGCACCCCCAAGGAACTTTTTTATGCTATGCTGCTCCCCAACTCTTTTTTACAATTGATTGTGGTTCATTGGTAAAAAAGGTTGGAGACCTCTAGCCTAAAGATTGCTGTATTTTAGCAAGGGTACATTCAAAATTAAACTCTCCTCAAAAATAATTATGTCCCCCTTGATAAATAAATGTATGCGGCTTACTTTTCTGCCTACTTTGATCTACCGTTTTTAACCATATGTAAAAGAAACAGCCACCCACTTCACAGTGTCTAGTTCATCTACCTTTAAAATGGAAGCCACACTTCCTCACTTCTAATCAGCCTCACTAAAAATCGGAAGGAGTGCAAAGGACTTTATAGACTTTAACATATTCTCCGCAGGCTTAAAAGTGAGAAGAGGCCACAATCATTTTAATAAAATGCTCACCTGGAGTATGCAGTGCAGTTTGGGCTCTGGTCCTTAAAAAGGATATAAATGCAACTTAACTGGTTAAGGGGATGGAAGATTTAAACTATGGGTGTAGACTGTCTAGGTTAGGTTGTTTTTCTGGAGAAAAGACACTTGCGAGGGGATATGATTACTCTTTATAAGCATAGACCGCTAGCAGGAGATCTATTTTTTCATAAAATGGATCATCGTACCAGATGCCATCCCTTTAGAACATGTGGAGTACTAGGAGTCAATAATGAAAGTGTTGTACATGAAACTGATCTCCAATAGAAATAAATTGGTCACCAGTTTTACAACTCTCTGGTGCAATTAGCCAAGCATTATAGAAAAAGGAGAAGTAGAGTAGAATCTTGTCTATTTGGAGCATATGAAGAGTTCACTAGTGAGGATAAACTTCTCTCTTATACTTGGAAAACCATTATGGTTCAGTGGATTACCATAAGGTCCCTGTCCACACAGCTGTTTTCTGTCAGGCTTACCAGTATAATCCAGTCGTAGAAGGAGCTGGAGCTGTAGATATTGAACCCACAAGCGCCTCACACAACCGCTACCCACCTGGAGTGGAACAGGGAGCAGGGTTGTGGAGAGTAGCCAATGAGACGATCAAGCGAAGTACATAAGGATTCGGCAAAGTCGTGGTCAGGAGGTCCGAGGTCAGAAGGCAGGCAGCGAGAATCGTAAACGATGAGACAGGCCGAAGAGTCGAGACAGGCAGCAGAAATCGTAGTCCAGGTACAGGCAAGGGTCGGTAACAAGAATTCAAAAGAGTATAAGACGCTAGGGTTTCAGTTCAACAACCTAGTAACCAGGCAATGCATCTTAGTCTGAATCTGGTTTAAGTATTGTTACTTTGGCGCCAAACTGGCGTCTTTGCGCTGGCGTTGCGGAACTGACGCCAGCACGTCCGTCTTAGGCGTTTTCGCCAGCGTCCTTGCACCAGCGACCGCCGCCGGCACCTTCGCGCCCGCGCCCGTCGCCGGCGTCACGCGCCGGCGCGCATTAGCACGCCTGCGCTGGACAGGACGCATGCGTAATTTCTCACAGTTTTCTGCTGGAGTAGAACACACACATTTGGCCAACTTCTGCCTGTCTGTGGATATCAGAAAAAAAATATCAAAGTGAAGGTTATCTTTAAATGTCAGTGAACTGCCAGATAGATTCAAGCTGGCACAAGATATGGTGTCAACTCACACTATACTGTACATTGGTAGGAGAGGCAAGAAGACCCCTGTATGGTCAAAGAAACATAAGAAGGCTAGACTAGCTTCCCCAAAACACAACTAACAAGCAAACATACTTCTGGGAAACTGTTCTGTGGACAGATGAGATGTAATCAAGAGCTGTTTCGTACATGTATTTGTTCACAGTGAAAAAAAGCCTTTAAAGAAAAGAACACTTGTTGGAGGTTCACTTATGTTTGCTTAGCTGTCCTTGGAACTGGGTGCCTAAATTCTATATAGAACATCGTGCAACCTGGTGATTACCAAGGCATTATGGAGTGCACAACTGAACCCAGTTTCAGAAAGATGGGACTTCATGGCAAAAGCAGAGCAATGACCCAAAACACTTCAAAAAGTAGGCAATAATGAGACAACATGTTTGTATGTTATAAAGAGGAAAGCAAAGAATACAGATGTAAATCCCAGACATAAATCCCATTAAACAATTGTGGTGACTGTTCAGTGTCACACTACATAATCATTGGGCTGCCTTTCCTGCAGCACCTCATGCTTCTAAGACATTAACCTTCCACACTGTGTTCCATTGTGGTGTCCCCACAGTGACCTACTGGGTCCCTAGCCCTACTCAAGGACAGCCTGCTCCACATTGGCCTGGACTGAGGCTTTTGAAATATCCCCCCCTTATAGGACCACCCTTTCTAGGGTCCAATGGTTTCCCAGTTATGGTCAACCTTAGAAATTGCTGCAATCTACTGACCAAATGGTTAGTTATAATTTTCCATAACCACATACATACATTTATTTTAACTCCTTACACAACAGTTAAGCCTTGAGCAGCTTGTTCAACTCTATAGCCCCCCATAGGGTTGAGTAGCATTTACATTACGTTTCCAGCACTTGCAGTTAGTAAATTCTTACCATTTCTAGGCCTTTCAAATGGTTGCAGTTTATATGTATGGCATGAAACTCTTCTCAATTTTATCCAGGAGTAAGTACTACAATACACATGATTAACAAAGCAAACAATACTTTTTTTAGTCATTTCTAACACTAGTTGCTTCACTCATGTGATTGTCAGGGTTTAAAAAATGTTTATGTTTTAAATAAACAAGTGAAATATTATACTAGTTAATTGGAAACTGCAGTAGAAGAATTAAATGGCATCAATTAAAAATAAGAGTGGAACAAGACATAAACGGGAAATACTATGTTTGCTTATGTGAAAACCAGAGGCATGTTAATGCATTGCATTTTGCAAAGTTGTTTGTAAATATAGAAATGAAAACCCAGCAATCCATAAATTGCTGTTCTAATGAGCAGATATTTCAAAGGGTCAGCTAATAACAAGCAAAAATAAAAAATAACAATGTGCATGCTGTCAAGTATTCTACAGGAGGAAATTTTATGAAAACGTGTAAAGTGAAGTTATCAAGAGAACTAATTAAAATAATTCTAGTGACCATTCAAATTAGAGCTGTAATTGGGAGTTTTAACCTTGACAAAGCAAGTTGCAGGTACAAGTTATATATATATATACTGTATATTAATATGTATATATATAGGATTTGTGGTACGTGGACAAGAGAGATTTAATATTATAATTGAGCATGAATGTACAATAGTGCTGAGCTAATCTGACCTGTTTCGCTTTGCTGAAAAAATAGCAAAACTGCTGCAAAAAAAGGGGAAAATTGTGAAACGTATTGAAGTCAATGGGCTTTTTTGCAGCAACTTTTTCCCCACATTGGAGTTAATGGGTGTTTATCTGCAGCAACTTTTTCCACTCAAAACACACTGGAGTCAATGGGTGTTTTTTCACAGCAATTTTTTTCACTTTTCACAAACTTTTACTGTGGTTTCATGAAGATATTTGTAGATGCTAATATGTGGAATTTCACTGTGGTTCCATACCAGGCAAAATAATTTACTTATCACTAATGAACAGCCCTAAATAATTAGTGCATCTAGGAATGGTAAGACTACGAAGAAAAAGGAAAATAGGACGTAAGCTACATACTTTTAGATATATCGCAATATATTTTATACACAATTCAAATGGTATGTTATTTATGAAAACATTTGAATGTCTAAAATTTGATCGAATAATCCCGACCAGAAAGCTCGAATAGAATTTGAATCAAATTCGAATTGAATGTTCCTGCGTCAAAATTTTTTTTGACGTGCAACATTTTTTTCTCCCATTGGAGTCTATGTGGCATAATCAAGTTTGGCAAAAATGTGTCTCATCACTATTAACATCTTCAAATAGTTCAAGGGACCTCTGTCATTGACTTCTACTTGAATTTGGCAGGTTTTAGGTGGAGAATAGTAGAATTAGATCAAAATCTCACATTCGAATTCAAGTTTGAGTTGGCGGTTTTAAATTTGAATTTGTGAGTCGCCACTTAAGGAAGATTATCATTGGTGGTTCAGAGGCAGCGCAGCAGCCGAGGGGTTAACAGCAGGAGCGGGCTTACACCCCCCTCCTTTTCCAGCGACGAGCTGAGCAGGTAGAGCGGGCTGTACTTGTCCCACCCACCCACCCTGAATTTAATATTTACATTAAAAACAAATAAATAAATAAAAAAATTTAAAATAAAAAAACCTGTGGTTGTTGCAGCTTGCATGGAGAAGAAATTATATTTACAAGTTACAATTTAAATTCTGGCCTAGTAAATTCTTATGTTAATACGTTTGGTAAGGCAGTCTGCTGAGACAAGCAGAGGCTGGCCAGTCTGATTGAAATAATTCAAAGCTATCATTTCTAATGCTTATGGATATAGCAAGTGGAAGTGTTATAATATGTGTTGGAATAAAATAAGCTGCGGCCGTTCACCACCTTACCTCGTTTCCAGAGTCTTTATATATATTACTGGGGTCAACATGCATTGTGAGTTACCACCCCCATGTATTATAGACTGAATATAATCCTAATTATAGCGTGCTTATTCATTGGGGCAATTTATCGATTTATTTCTATGTGAGTTTTTGACACATTGGGGCTAATTTAATTCACCCGCACACCAACACTATATACTGGCGCCCCTTTAGTCAGCACACCTTAGAATGGACCCATATATTACAAAGACTTCTAGTATACTTGAATCTGTGTCTCACAGATAAAAGAACGCTTGTATATATGATTTATATAAGATTATATCTGAATTATATCGGATTACAGTTTGCATGGATTTGAATGAATTACTAAATGTAAATTTGACAACAGAGCAAATGTGATCAGCAGAAATATAGATATGTGTTGCTCCAAACAATCAGGGATCTACAAGAAAAGTACCTCCTCCTTCATGTCTCAGTACAATCCTTACAATTAACAGGGCTATTAGAAAAGATTGGCCATTGCTCCTAGCAAGTAATAATGCTTTGTGATTGAAGAACTAAACCCAGAAATTAAAATGTCTAAAAAATGTCAAATTTTATATACGTAACTTATTGCACCAGCCTAAAGTTTCAGCTTCTCAATAACAGCAATGATCCAGGACTTCAAACTTGTCACAGGGGGTCACCATCTTGGAAAATGTCTGCGACACTCACATGCTCAGTGGGCTCTGAGCAGCTGTTGAGAAGCTAAGCTTAGGGGTTGTCACAAATTATCAAGCAGAAAATTAGGTTGTCCTGTAATATAAACTGATGTTACAATTCTGATTATTAAATTCTGATGCTAATTGCACTGGTTTCTGTGCTGCCATGTAGTAATTATCTGTATTAATTACTGATCAGCCTTATATTGTGACACTTATATTCTATGAGTACTGTATATTGTGAGTGGGTCCCTAAGCTCAGTAAGTGACAGCAGCACAGAGCATGTGCAGTGAATGAGCAGAAAAGAAGATGGGGAGTTATAGGGGCATCTTCAGAGACACAGTTCTTTACTGTTAAAGGGCTGTGGTTGCCTTGTGCTGGTACAGAAGCCCAAAACATAATGTACAACATTAGTTCTCCTTTAAGTGAGAATTCTTTCATAACATAGGAAGGATGTATTTTTGCAGGTATCATAATCCTGCTAGTATTAATTTGGCTTATTCAGGTTATTGATAGCAATCCTATCATTCAAGCAGTGATGGAAACTAAAACACAGGCTGATCATATGGATTCACATAAAAGGGCAGATTTACTAAAGGGCAAATTGTCGCCAGCACACATCGCACCACATGAAATCTGTGCTTTAGTGAATTTGCAGAGTAGCGCCTGTTCGCTGGAGCACAAATATTGGCGCTTGCACCTGAATTGGCGATGTCCCTGCTCTTTAGTAAATCTGCCCCAAAGTCTGCTTACAAAGGGCCTAAGTAGAAATTCTGATTTTGTGGATTTCAAGTATTTAGTTGAGCAGTAGCAAAGGAATCCTCAGTGGAGCTAGAAGTGACTTCCAGGTGATTACAGTCTGTAAGTTTTGTGTATGTTCCATATGAAGAGGTTAAGGAATTAGTCGTTATCTAAAACATAGTCAATTAAGTCATTATATTAATTTAGTAAATATATGTTTTGAGCAGCAGCATTCGGATGTTTTTATGTATTTGGCGATCCCAAATACTGAGGAACACAGGCGTAAACGCTCTCTGTCTTTCTGTATGTTCATACACGTGCGATATGCAGAGTATTTTTCAACCTTACCAATTAATAGCACAGGTACTTATCTGTCTCCTAAACTTACGTTAATGGCGTTAAGGAGAAAACCAGAAAAAAAGAGCAGGATTTGCTATTATAGGAATGAAAGAAAAAGGCTAATAATATTTGCAGCAGTGACATATGAGGGCAGTGGACTCAAAACACATATGTCACAAGAGACTTTTGCAGTGATTCTTCCATTGCTGACAGGTTTGCAGGACTTAATAGATCTGCCTGTGATGCTTAGTTTAATTTTAACCAGGCCTTTTATGTAAGTTGGAGGAATACATTGATATAATCAAAAAGAGATTGAGTGTACCCTCATTTGCTTGTCAAAACAGAAGCAAACTATTTGACAGTATAAATAATTCCCCGTGTTTTCATCCCTGCTGATACTAATACATAAAGAATGCAAGTGACTCATCAAGATTTTTTTCTGTTCAATAATACATTTTGATGTTTCTCTTGTTTGCAGATAGATTATGGGTGTGATTAAGCTGCACCCTGCTGGCCAGTTGGGAAGTTACATTTATAGAAGAATTCAACTTTAATAAGTTAGAAGGTCAGTGATATTTCTGTCTGAGAACTGTTATTTCACGGAGCCTTTACCTAATGTTATTAACCATTTGCTAAGCAAAGCCTAGTAACTGGAAAAACACACGCAGAAATAATGAAACTCTATCTGCAGAAATTGTTACAATTTAGTATTTGTATGTTTATTATAGATAAAAGAGCCTTTGTTTCCCCCTCAAGAATGATTATTGCAATATTCCAGCTGAAGTAAAATCCCATAAAATATTGATGTATGCAGTCTTCCAAGGTTTTTAATGAATGTATCAGCCAGAGACAGTTATATATAGAACAATAGAATTTTTTCTAATTATAAACTGTACTAAAATGTACGACCAAAATATATATGGCTATTTTGACTTGGCCAATATCTAACATACAATATTTAATATCTAGTACTAACCAGCCATTTGAAACTGTACATAGTTACAGGGATATCAATAATGTATTTGATAAACATATATACTTTTAAAGGGCATGTAAAGTCTAAAATAGAATAAGGCTAGAAATGTTGTATTTTCTATACTAAATATAAACATGAACTTACTGCACCACAAGCCTAATCAAACAAATAATTTATGCTTTCAAAATTGGCTACAGGGGGTCACCATCTTGTAACTTTGTTAAACATCTTTGCAAGACTAAGACTGTGCACATGCTCAGTGTGGTCTGGGCTGCTTAGGGATCGTCATAAACAAAGCTACTTGAGTTCTGCATGGCTGAGAAGTAAGGGGCTCCCCCTGCTGTTCATAAGTATGATTGTTTCCCTGCTCAGCAGTTAGGGACCGTCTGACAATTCCTATCCACAGCAGTAAATGAAGGGAGAATTTCACTGCATACAGTCAGGTTTCTTATAAAGTATATTGGATATAAGTTTCTTTTTCATTAAAGAAAGTAAAAATGGGATTTTATTTTTTTGCCTTTACATGCCCTTTTAACAGCACACATCAGTCAACATGCATTTTCCATAATTACTTAATATAATGGATGATAGGCTATGGGAACCTCCTGGAAGGATTAGGGAACTTCTCTTACCAAATTCTTTGGTTCCTACTTTAAGTGGTTAATCACTAGGACAATGACCTCACTACACCCCTTGTTGCATTTTAAGGCTGCACAGATTCCAAGCTTCCTCTGTCTTGTGCTCCTACAGTTCCTATAACACAAATCTAAATCTTGCACCTATCTCACCACCTGAATCACAGGTCCACTCCCCAGCTTCATTTACCTCCACAAGCTTATTTCACCTCAACACAAACCACTGAGAATCCCCTGATTCACCTACTAGATTGTAAGCTCTTTGGGGGCAGGGACCGCATGCCAATTGTGTAAACTTAAGCATAGATTTATTTACTTTTACTGTAGAATTTATAACTGTACCCCTGTTTACGTTAACGCCTTGCAAAGCACTGAGTACTTTTCTAGTGCTATATAAATAAATACATATAAATCAGCATTTACCAGTATTGATTGGACTTCAACCTGCTTCAGGGACAGCTATAAATAAGCTGGACTACACAACACCTACCCACTAGAGGTATTTACCTTACAGTTTAGTCTTTGTGGCAGGAATCTACCTCCAAATACATTTTCTGGAGCACTATACTACAACAGAGTCAGCATTCTACGTGGGGTTACCCCTACCATTCACTTACATACTTGCCTAGATGATTAAAAATACAACCATCATCACAATATAAACTAATGAATAAAAGTCACTCCTGAATGTTGCAACTTATTTCCCAAGGTGCCAATTATGACTTCTATGCGCGCAAATTCTCCTATAATAAATTGAACAGTTTTACTTTTCTTTTTTCTAATGTCCCTAGCTACTCTCGCTGAAATCACAGCTGCTCATCCAGAATATCGCTTCTTCTTCTTTAGCTGTCATCTTTCTACAGGTATGGGATCAGTAATCTGGAATCCTCTTATCGAGAAAGCTCTGAATTACGGGCAAGTCATCTCCAATAGACTCTTTTTTAATCAAATGATTAAAAATATTTAAACCTATTTAGGGTAATATAATAAAAGTCGGTAATGGAAAAACTATTTGCAATGCGAAAAGTTATGCCTTTGCGAGAACAAATTTTGCTTTGTGCAAATTTAATATAGCTTTTGCGGGAAACTGTTTAACGACCACTTCCGACAGTGGAAGACTGCAAATTTTATACTCTGCCCCAATGAACAATAAATGTAATAAAACTTCTTACTGAAAAAGTAGTTATGTTTGCTCCAAAACATTACGACACCTTCAAACACTTCTTAAGAGTGCCCAATTTTAATTCGCAATGCGCAATTAAAACTCGCAATGCACAATTAGAATTTGCAATGCAATAACAGTTTAAGGAACAATATTACATTGTGAGATGTGGATTTTTATTCTTATTGGTACGAATTGTTTTTCTATTTGTGACTTTAATCACATTCCCTCTATTATCTGTTTCTCTGTAATAATAAAACAGTACCTTGTACTTGTCCCCAACTAAGATATAATTAATCCTTATTGGAGGCAAACAATAATATTGGGCACATTTAAGGGCACATTTACTAAGGGTCGAATATCGAGGGTTAATTAACCATCGAAGTAAAATCCTTCGAATATCGAAGGATTTACCGCAAATACTTTGATTGAACGATTCGAAGGATTTTAATCCATCGATCTAAGGATTTTCCTTCGATCAAAAAAAGCTTAGAAAACTTATCGGGAAGGTCCCCATAGGCTAACATTGGTGCTCGGTAGGTTTAAAGTGCCGAAGTATGTAGTCAAAGGATTTTATAAAGAGACAGTACTTTGGCTATCGAATGGTCGAATAGGCGAACGATTTTTAGTTCGAATCGTTTGATTCAAAGTCGAAGGTCGAAATAGCCTATTCAATGGTCGAAGTACCCAAAAAAAAACTTCGAACTCAAAGTTTTTTTACTTCGAATCCTTCACTCGAGCTTAGTAAATGTGCCCCTAAATGTCTAAATTATTTTTAGCAGACTTACAGCATGGTGATCCAAATTATGGAAAGACCCTTTATCTGGAAAACCTCAGGTCCTGAGCATTATGGATAAAAGATCCTATACCTGTACAACCCATTGCCCTCACTCATATCACTGAGTGAAATGTATTGTATCAGTCACAGGCAACTGCACTATACACAACATTGATTCAAGGGACACCAACTATTCTAACAACAGCCTTTGAAGACAGATTTGATAATCAGGAAGGACGCTTAAAAGACTATTTTAGAATCCAAGGCAGGAAAAGATGTGGGCATGGATGAACATTTTAGTAGTTTCTTGAGAGGGAAAAGGACAGATCTTCACAATATTGCATAGGAATAATCAACAGGTTTTGACGTTCATGTTGAAGTAGTTAGTAATTAGGGAGGAGTCAAGCATTATGCTTATGTAGAATACTCAATAAACAAGTCAATGTACATGTCATCAATATTAACACTAAAGGAGTAAAAGGGCCAGGTTTAGGTGCAAAGTTTATCAAAATGATGTATTATTATTATTATTATTATTATTATTAACATGTATTTATATAGCGCCCACATATTGCGCAGCACTGTAAAGTAAATGTGATTATACAACTACATCACATGAATTACATACATAGAATATATGGAGTAACAAACATCACAATCAATACAGGTACAAAAAGGTGAGGAAGACCCTATGCATAGGCATACAGTCTAAAGGGAAGGGAGTAATACACAAGGTGTGGGAGTGGGCAAGATCGAATTAAGTGGGTGAGAAATGTGGTACTGTATGTGGTGTTGCGTTTGGTAGTTAAGCAGAGTGAGGGTAGGCTTCTCGAAAGAAGTGCGTTTTCAGAGATTTCTTGAAAGCAGAAAGGTTGGGAGAAAGTCGGACAGACCGTGGGAGAGCGTTCCAGAGGAGAGGTGCAGCCCTTGCAAAGTCTTGAATACGAGCATGTGAGGAGGTAATGAGAGAAGAGTTGAGTAGTAGGTCAGTAGAGGAGCGTAGTAAGCGAGTGGGTGAGTATATAGAGATGAGTTCAGAGATGTAGGGTGGGGCAGAGTTATGAAGTGCTTTGAAAGTCAGTGTCATTAATTTGAATTTGATTCTGAAAGGTAATGGAAGCCAGTGCAGGGATTGACAGAATGGCGTGGCAGAGGAGGAGCGGTTGCTGAGGTGTATGAGCCTGGCAGCAGTGTTCATTATGGACTGGAGAGGTGACAGTCTCTGGAGGGGGAGGCCAATTAAAAGAGAGTTACAGTAGTCTAGACGCAATATGATGAGAGAGTGAATAAGAATTTTGGCAGCGTCTTTGGTGATAAATGATCGTATTTTGGATATGTTCCTTAGGTGGAAGTGACATGATTTAATAAGTGACTGGATATGAGGAGTGAATGACAGGGCAGAATCTAGGATAACCCCAAGGCACCGGGCCTGGGGAGAGGGGGTGATAGTGGAATTGTTAACTATGATGGATACTGCGGGGATGCTACTGGTGTTAGTTGGAGGAAAGAGAACCATTTCAGTTTTAGAGAGGTTTAATTTAAGGTAGCGTTGCGACATCCAGGTAGAGATAGGGGACAGGCAGGAGGAGACGCGAGTTAGGAGTTCTGGGTTGAGAACAGGAGATGAGAGATAGATCTGAGTATCGTCAGCATAGAGGTGGTAGTGGAAACTATACGAATTTATTAATTTGCCAAGGGAGGAAGTATAGAGGGAGAATAGTAATGGTCCCAGGACAGAGCCTTGAGGAACTCCAACAGAAAGAGGTAGGGGAGAAGATGATACTCCATTGTAGGAGACACTGAAGGAACGATTGGTGATGTAGGAAGAGAACCAGGACAGGGCTGTGTCACGAAGGCCAAGCGACTGGAGGGACTGGAGGAGGAGAGGGTGATCTACAGTGTCAAATGCGGCTGAGAGATCAAGCAATATTAGTAGTGAGAAATGATTGTTGGCTTTAGCGGTAAAAAGTTCATTAGTTAGTCGAGTCAGGGCAGTTTCCGTGGAGTGTTGTGGCTTAAAACCAGATTGTAGGGGGTCCAGCAGGTTATTGTCAGAGAGGAATGAGGTTAGTCGGTTGTAGACTAGGCTCTCAAGTAGTTTAGAGATGAAAGGTAGCAGAGAGATAGGTCGGAGGTTGTCAAGATTGGAGGGATCAAGAGAGGGTTTTTTCAGAATGGGGGTGACAAGAGCATGTTTTAGTTGAGAAGGAAACAGTCCAGTTGAGAGCGAAAGATTAAATAGGTGAGTTAAGGCTTTGATTAGACAAGGATTGGTATTGCGGAGAAGTTTTGAGGGAATTGGATCAAGCGGGCAGGTGGTAAAGTGAGAAGAGGCCAGAAGCTTTGAGACTTCCTCATCAGTGACAGGGGTGAAGGAGCACAGGAGAGACTGGGGAATGTGGAGGGAGGGTGGTGGAAGTCTAGGGGGGTTGAGTAGTGTAATGTCCCTTCTGATAGTGTCAATTTTGTTTTTGAAGTGCTCAGCAATATCTTGAGCAGAGACAGATGTGCATGTAGGGGGTGGAGAAGGGGAAAGGAGAGTGTTAAAGGTGGAGAAAAGTTGTGCTGGTTTTTTAGAAAGGGAGTTAATGAGTGAAGTAAAGTATGTTTGTTTGGCTTGGAAGAGGCTGGTGTTAAAGGAGCGCAGGGCAGATTTGTAGCTCCAAAAGTCTGATTCTGAACGGATTTGTTCCAGCGACGCTCAAGTGTATGTGAGTGTCTTTGGAGCGCTTTTGTATGAGCAGTATGCCAAGGTTGAATTGTTTAGTTTTTATAGGAGCAAGCTCATTTAGGGCAATGGAGAGAGTACTATAGTAGACAGTGGTAGCCACATTAGGACATGAGATGGCTGAGATATTAGAGTGAAGAGAGTCAAAGGAAGAAGAGAGATGCGACACGTCTACAGCTTGCAAGTCACGGTAAGTACGTGTTTGGGGAATAGCAGGGGGTGAGGAGGGAGTTAGTGAGAGTTGAAATGCGAGCATATTGTGATCAGAGAGGGGAAATGGTGAGTTAGTAAAATTGGTGGTTGAACAGAGTCTGGTAAATATGAGATCCAGAGCATTACCATTGGAGTGAGAGGGGGAGTCTGAGCACAAAGATAAGCCTAAGGGAGGAGGTTAGTGAAAGAAGACAGAAGAGGTAAATGTAGGTACATTAAGTTTATATTTTGCATAATGTCAACGTAGGTTTTCCCTTAAAATGCACTAGTAAAAAAACACACACACCTTGTCATATACCTAGATGGATTTATATTATTGTGAGCAAGGTTAGATACGGAGAAAGCTTGTTAGGAAAGATTACTTTGGACAGTTGCAAATGATACTGCATTATTTTTTCAGAAGTCTATGTGACGTTCGTTGTGAAAAGCAGAGGCAACAAACATGTTTAAAACCATGCAAGTGGAAAGTCATTGAACTGTCAGATTTAAGTGTTATATCAGTGTTACATTTCTTCAAAGGGCTGATAAAAATACTGACAGCATTTCTAGTGTTATTCCCAAAAGAAATGTATGATCTGCACAAAAGCTTTGGTTGGAACAATTTCTTTTTTGTCAGATTAAAATAGAAGCGCTCTATTTTGTGTTATTGTAAACTTGATATTAACTATCAATATTTCAAAACTGCCCCCACCCAACACACACATATGCAACCACCATTCTACAGCTATCCTGCATTAAGCTATATCTTGAATAACACACAGTCAAAAGTGAAGCTAGGTATTTTGTGAATTGAACAGGTGTATGCATTTTAGTTTAACCACAGCACTATCAAGGACAGTTTGTGTTAAAACAACTGAATGCAGCTGACGTTACCTTGCATCAATATTATAATTCTTGAGGGACAAAGAGCTTACAAAACCTGCAGGTTTCTTATTTTCAAGCAATGTACGTCATCTATGCACAAAAGTATTCCATCTCAGACTTGCTTTTTTGCTTTTTCTTGTCCACAAATAAAAACGTCACTTAATCTAGGGTTACTTTAACAAAAACCTGTACATAGCCATACAATAAATATCCTTAAACTCATAGAGGCATTTTAGCAAATAAAGTTTATATTACTTATGTAGTACTTTTTTTTCTATGCAAAACTACTGTATAGCAATGGTAATAACAATTTTCTCTACAGCCACTTTCTAAATGAGTGAGTGCTTGGCAGAAGGCGGCATGTCTCCAGTGCAAGTTGTGAGCAACCCATTTGGGGAGAAACCAGCTGCAAATGAAGCCACTCAGACTGTTTGTGGTTAAAAGAAATATACTTTTTTTTTTTTTTTCAAATTGTTTTTATTACAAGTCAAACATGTATAAACATGAAAACATTTGGGCCTACCAGAGGCCCATGGTAATGAGCAGATTAACAGATAGATACATGTATGCTTATCATAAAAGTCAACAAGGAATCAGTGACAAACCAAAAGAAAAGAAAAAACAAACAAACATGCGGGGAATATATGCACTGATAGAGAAAAGTAAATAAAAGATAAGAAAATAAAAACAAAATCCAAGTATTTCCTTAGGTCAAGGTCAATCACCGTAGATAAGAGGCTAAAAGCCTGTTGGTTCGCTGAGTCCTGGGGGGCGAGGTTGGAACGGTCGCATTACCACAGAGAGTAGTCTGAATGTACTGAAAAGTGTCACGTAATAGTGGATTATCCCTAAGCGTTTCTAAATCGTACCAAGTCGTGTGTTGAAAGGTATACGTAGTCAAATATTTTAGTGGAGATGGAAGGCTATTAATATATGCGCCCCAAATAGAGAAGAATTTGTCTACCTGTCTTTCTTTCTTGGCCATGGCCTCGAGCCAGTCCATGTGGAAGATGTAATGTAGCTTTTGTTTGGTCAATAAAAGGGATGGGCTGTCCGTAGAGAGCCATTGATGTAAGATTGCCTTTCGAGACGCCGCTGCCAATCGGGTCACCAAGTGTTTCTCTTCTCTAGTGAAGGTAGTGTAAAGTTTCCCCGAGCTAAACAGTGCCCATTCTAAAGTAGGGTGAATCGATTTATTAGTCATCTGCGTCCAGTAAGAGGAGACATCTCGCCAAAAGTCAGAAATTTTAGGGCAAGACCAAAACATGTGTAAGAGATCCGCTTTGGGGGCTTGACATCGAATACAACAGTCTGAGGGGAGACGACCCATTTTATAGCGCCTTTCGGGGGTTAAATAGGAGTTGTGGAGGATTTGTATTGCCATTTCTTGATAGCGGCTGGATGGAAGCAGCTTCATCATTTGGACATGGAGCTGCAAAGAAATATACTTTTTAAAGATATATATATTGTACATGCAAGAAAAATGCAAGAATAATATGCTTACTAAAGTAGGGTCTTAAAAAGCATCAAGTGATGTGTAGCAAATGGCTAGGACTTGCCAAAGAGATTTAGCTTGAAGATGCCGGTAAGCTCAAATACAACAGAAATGTATTAAAGATGGTCATTTACAAGCTTTTGACCATTTTTAACAACTTGACCATTAGAAGTCACTGTTTTAGTAGAGTGGATGAACAGCTTACCAGAGCAGTAGTTATGTGCGGGTCAGGAAAAATTCAACCTGCATCTGGCCCTAACCCACAAAATGTTGCCATTGTGGACCCACTCCAACCTGTACCTAAGTCTTCTCGATCTTTGTGCTATGTTTGTGCACACCTCTGGTTCTAAGACAGGAGATCTTCAGGAGTAGTGGAGTAGGGTAATTCTCTGAACAACCTTAACCCACAATGGTCATCCAAATTTCAACCCGTACCTACCCAATAAGCAGTCAACCTGTGGGTCACCGCGGGTTTCAGGTCAACCCACACATCACTACAAGGCAGCCATGGTTGCTACATGAGTGAAAGTAGATTTAAAAATACCAATGAAGAGACATAGCACGGCGAGGCAGGAAATGGCCGCACATAAGGAGAGCTCCGTGCATATCTTTGATTAAAGCCCTCTAATTGCAAACAACAGAGCTCACAATTATATCAGCTGCAATAGAGGCAACCAGGTTTCCCAAGGACATGGGCAAAAAGCGCACCAAGAACCAAAACTGCACTTTGTTGCCATTCCTTAACAGCAAGAGTTTACACCGCATGGAGGAGATCCAAGATGGCCCTGATCACCCATCCAATGCATCCAGCTCCCCCAGCTTCTCAACAGAACTAGCAATGCTGAGGCAGACAGAGCAGTTGGAAATTGTGGACACCCAACCCGACTCACAGGTGAATCACACCTCCACCACCACAATCACATACTTTCTGCTTAGCGAGAAGCACTACATGATAAGCATACACACAGCATTACAGCCGCATGAAAATCAGCAGTCACATAACTCAGGTTTGAAACCTCAACACTGGGGGAGCATACAAAAAAGCTAGAAAATACTACAGATGAGCTTATACAAAAATTGGCATATCTGATGATGAAAATGCTTCACTGAGGGAAGAGCTATCCCAGGTAAAGCTGCTCCAGGAAGACTTGAAGAACATGGAGAAGAGACAAAATCTCAGGATCCGGGGGATCCCTAATTCTATTTCAAACCAGGACCTTAGACCATATTTGAGGGTTCTCTTTTCAGCAATAAACCTGGACCTTCCACCCGAAACCTGGAGGATGGACTGGGCCCACAAAGGAACCCCCCAGCAAACTTCAACCTCCCTAAAGATGTTGTGGTGTGACTTCATTACTTTGAGAGCAGGGAATCTATAATACTATAACCAGCCTCATTACACACACCAAGGGTTTTCATCCAAGTTTTCAAAGACTTGTCACTGCTCATACTCTCCAAAAGGAGAGCCATGAGGCCCATCACGCAGAAATTAAAGGATTACCAGATCCTATATTGGTGGGGCTTCCCCTTTCATTTGATAGTAAATCAGGATGGCACCCAGCTCTCCATTCAGGACTCCGCCAGAGCACCTCAGTTCCTGCAACAGCTGGGGTTGGACAGCGAGGAAACCACCTCAGGCCTGCAGTCTCCTTCACAACAAGGTCAGTTATCACCAACCTGCACAGCACAGTATCATCAGGATGCAGACGAAAAACAAGGTTCTCTAACCAGTTCGGGGTAGATCTCTATGAGGAGGTTCCGAACTCCTATGCAGTATACTTGATCCCTGTCCTATGGGGGCTTCTACTTGTTTCAGCATTGTATTTTTGGGGTTTTTTTTGTTTGTTTAAAAAAAAAATCACGAACATTGGCTACTGAGAGAAAGATGCATGAAACAATAGAAACTGTTTCCTGTTCTCCCCTCTCCTACACCCTACCATGGGTCAGGCCTGCATAGTATTCACTCTGGGCCATTCTCCCACGCAATCGGACATGACGGCGTCATAAGTGACCTAATATAAGTTGGAAGTTATATATTGGTTCTTTTCTTTAAACTTAGTTCTTAACAGGGCAAGGTACCTGACCTAATCTTAGACCTCTGCACAAGCTAAAAACAATCCTAGCAAAAGTCAATACTGATGAATGCAGGAACCTGAACTCAGAGATAAGGTATACAAACTGGGTCTTTATGCAGATGACATCTTACTGACGGTGACTCACCGATGAAGCAGTCTCCCTAATCTCCACAATTTACAGAATATGGTCTCGGGGTACAAGACAAATAATGATAAATCGGAGGCCCTACCTATTTTAATCCCATACCCACAGCTCAAGCTACTTCAGTTAAACTTCGCCTATCGCTGGGCGGCAACATGGGTATGCATTTAACAGGATATTACTATTCCCTTTACAAACAAAACTACCCAGCTCCCTTGACTAAGTTGAAGCAAGAATTTAAAACTTGGCATGGATATTCTATCTCATGGATGGGCAGGATAACATCGGTGAAAATGAATCTCCTCCCTAGGCTTTTATACCTCTTTGACACACTACCAATTCCAGTTCCCAAGGCAGACATAGTTAATATGCACATCATGAATACGGATATCTTTGACACGATTTCCACCGTAGGGCATGAAACGCGTCAGTGGTGATCACCATGCACTGTACCAAAGCTGACAAATTTTAATGGAACAAATAAAGTTTTATATTTTATAAATTGGAAATCAAAGTGTCAAAGATATCCGTATTCATGATGTAGGACGTAGTTCAATAGCCAGGAACCCGGATTATAGGACAGGTGATGTCCGGTGCCAATCGGAGATCCCTCACACTGATGTGAATATAGTTAATATGCAAGCATCAATCCTTAATTTTATCTGGGCACACACATGACATAGAGTACCAAGAAATACCATGTATTGCTCGAAACCCTTGGGGGGTCTGGCAGTACGAAACATACTAAACTATTATCTGGCTGCCCACAAAATGGGTGACATAAGAACTTGATTTTGTTCACTCCCCACATCTAGCCTCATGGCTATGGTCTGGAAGGTCTCCCACACTTAAGGTGAAAAGGAGATGCTGTACTCTACAGACCAAAGGAAAAAAACTGTTGAGAAGCTAAACCTTAACAAATGCACCACACAGCTGACCACATTGTCTAAAAACCCAGAATTCCCACCAGGCAATTCCAAGGACTTTATTACTTTAACTTCCAATGGAAATATTTTCCACTTGGGTAGATTATTTCACCCTTTGACTGGGAAACCATAAACAACTCTGGGATTTGCGAGAGGAATCTAATCTAGAGGGCCTTACCAATATGCAATACTTAGAACTGAGACACTCTGTCCAAAGGGGTTAACACCAGAGAGCAATTTGATAGTCCGAATATGTAAAGGGGGATTAAGTCAAAGAAAACTAATCTCTCAATGGTACTCACTAAATGATATGGATCTCAACACTGCTCCCTACTCATACATGAAAAGAGGGAAGAAGCGTTGAACATCCTATAGAACTGGTAACATGGTATAACATCTGGGAAAAATGCAACTAAAACACCACAAGTGTGACCCTAAAAGAGGACATTTCAAGATCCTGATGGGCTGGTATCACACTCCCTCCCTTTTACATAAGCTATTATGTTAATGCTATTATGTAATGTAATGTAAATGCTATTATGTAATGTTACTATGTAACATTGGTTACATAGGGCCCTGTTATTTGAACTGCAACCAGACCCCTTGACATTCATATATGGAAAGAGAATCCCAGAGCTTAAAAACTGTCAAATGCCTTATTTACCACAGCCAGATGTGCCATAGCGGGAAAATGGAAAAGTACCCACCCTCCATCAGAAACAGATTTCCTGCATAGAGTCCACTTTATCAGGAGAATGGAATACCTAACGGCACTAAGAAACAGAACATGGACCAACTGGGACACCATCCAGGTAGCCTAGGTAGACTACTAAGACTACTCCTAACCACATAAACGATAAACGTTCTGCTCATTTTAGAAGCCTGAAGGGGACAACTGAGAATGGAAGCCACAGGTCCTAATGTGTTAGCTATTACAAAAAATTCTATCTGGAATTTGCCAAAATATATATTTTTTTATTTTATTTTAAAGCATTAAAAATAAAGCATTACTAAGCATTGCTAAGCATTTATAGAGAAAATCTATAATGCAATGTCTCTTTTTTAAAACAATAGTTACAGTAAGTACAGTATTCACCCCACTTTTTATTCATTTTCTTGATTGTGCCCACTTGACTGACTCCATAACTTACTAGCTTGTAGCCCCATTGGCCATTGGCCATGTACACTTTATGAAGAAGAGTTTTTGTTTTTAATTTAAATGTTTGTGTGTGCATACTGGGTCAGCTGAGACCGGAATATAATTTCTGCAGGGAGCAGGTCTGGCCAAGCGGGGCCCACAAGAGCCGGGGTCCACCGAGTTTAAATGTTACCAAGCTTTTGGACATTCAAAAGAATGAGATGGATGTGAAGATTCAAGGCAGAAAACCACTTAATGCCTATCATGTTTGAATATGTCTTCACCTTTTGAATCCACTAACAAAATGTAAATATTTCCCATTGGTCTTCATACACATATGACATTCAAGAGTATACCAGTGAGGTTGAACTGTAAATTTCAGGGTTGGTATAATAACTTCCAATTCTATTAACAACTCTATTTGGCAAGAAGACTGATTAAACTACAATGATGTATAATTTCACACAGAAAGATGTTTTATGATCAAATAACCATTTGTTATTTTTGCCACACTAGAAATTATTGTTTAAAAATGCTAGGAGGCAAATAGATTTGCTATTAGATAATGAAGAATAAAAAAAGCAAGGCATTTCATCTTTTTAGTGTGTATATGCTAATATCATCTTCATCACTGCTGTCCATTGTGTGAATTTTTACAAGAGACTCTGTGCCATGCCTTTACTGAAAAAATGAACCAATATATCTTTTGTATTTTTAAGCCTGGTACATAACACAACCCAGTTTCCAGGTCTAGATTGGACTTGATTAGATCAAAGACTACATTCAACTGCAACACTTTCACCATTATTGGCATGGAGCATCTTAACCAAGAACCCCAGGATCTATGTAATGTGTCCATTTGGATAAATATATGTTTAATATATGTATTTCAATTAAGCACTTTTTTTTTTTTTTCAATCGCACTTATTTATATATGTGTGAATGGTGCAAATATCCTTTTACATACAAGCAAGTTGTATTTAAGCACTTATAAACTTTTCACAATTTGCAACACCCGCTACTCGCCATGGACACTTCTTTTCTTGTCAAACACCTGTCTAAAATGTCATTACGTGGTGCAGATTTATAGATCACTTGCATTATTTTAATAGTTTCATTATATGTAAGCCTCGGGCAGGAACATTGCTTGCTGATTTATTGCGCACACAGTATTAATACGTCTGTTCTATGATCTGAACATCACATCAGCTACAACTCACTTATCACTTTAAATCAGCAGCAAGCCCAACTGCGTTGTATCAACATGTATTTATTCATAAAGGAATATATAATAATCTTTATTTTATATATGCAAATATTTTAAATGTGTAAAAATATATAACTTCTCCTGCTAAAACAAGTACCAACTCAATATCCTCATTGACACATTAGAAATGATTACACTGCTTTTAAAGGAGAACATATACAGTATTGTTTATGTTAGCAATTTTATAATAATGGAATGTATAATAAGTTTTAGTTTTCCTTTAACCATACTATATTATGAGATTTCTTTAGATGACCAATTAAACAGCAAATCACTAACAATTTTATCTGATCCAATTTTTTAAGCTATACATTCATACTTACTGCTGAAATGAAGGCATTCCAAATAACATAACCGAACTTTACTATTTATTGGTCAAAAATCTATAGCACAGTTTGTAGTCTGTGGAGAAAGCTCCTACAGAGACAAGAAATACAGCTGCTCACAAATGATGGCGTTTCTGTTCCTCTTTGTATAAAAAGAATATTAAAAACTCAGCATACATAAAATTTGTTTAAAAGTAATTATATTAATTCCATATTAACTACTGTTTTGGTTAAAGATTAGATGGATCTGTGCTGAATTTACAGCGAAATTCGCAAAACGGTAAAAAATTTGAGAAACACATTGAAGTCAATGGGCCGTCAAAATAATTTTAAATGTGTCAATTTTGACGCAAGCAACAATTTTTATATGCCTGACTATTTGGTCCAAATGCATTAAAGTCAATGGTTGTCCGAAATTGTTGCCACAGTTTCGCTAAATAATTTGCTTGCAGCAAAACGTGGAAATTTGTTGCAAATTCTTATCTCCCAAATTTATCCTCTCATTACTATTAAAAACCCAACGTGCCTTGATTATGAGTGAGGTTTTCTGGGACAGTACACACAAACAAAGGAAACACATGCATTAGGCACAGACTCCAGAGCAGTCTAGCTGGAGGTCTCCAGGTCAGATATGATTGGTTTTGCCGAAATATGGCTGAATGAGTCGCATGACTGGGCAGTTAATATCAGTGGTTACTTTACTACTTTATTTCGGAGGGACAGAGGCAATGGAAAAGGAGGAGGGGTATGTCTGTTTGTTAGGCAGGATTTAAATCTAATATAAAGGAGGAGGTGAGGTTAGAAAACAAGGGGACAGAAGCCTTATGGGTGGAGCTCTTCACTGATGGTAAAGAGTCCAGAAAATTAATTATAGGAGTATGCTATAGACCCCCTAATGTAAGTAAAGAGAAGGAGGAGCAGGCTAAGCTCCTGATGCAAACAGAAAATGCTGCTAGTTTGGGGAAAGTAATAATAATGTTATATATCAATAATATTGACTGGAGCAATGTTATTGCCAGGACAGTTATGAACAAGTTTATAAACTTGTTGTATGACAATTTTATGGCACAGGCTATTGAGAAGCCAACCAGAAAAAAATGCTATTCTGGATCTAGTGATCTCTAATGACCCAGAAAGTATAGCAAATGTGCAAGTAACATGAAATAACAAGAAAGTCTGGAGAGTCTTTGCAAGTGTGTAGTTTTATTATCGCACTACATGTTTCGGACCCATCTGGTCCTTCCTCTGGTGCATGTTATAAACAGTGTGAGAAAAAACAGCTTTTAAGCCCTCCATTACCCATAAGCCCCACGTGTATCTACAGCTCCATCTTGTGGCCAGTAGACAACAATACAACAGTATATTTTAACATATGAATACTATGTTTCCATCTATTCACTTTTAACACCAATAGCAATTTCAGTAGTTAAACGATACAGTTACAATTATGTTTCAAAATGAGTTATCCTCACCATGGCAATTTAGTTATAATGTCCAATTGTATCAGTGCCCTCTTGTTCGAGACAACTGCAAAAAATACATATACAAATTTTTAGTTAGAAGTTTGCAAATTTAAAGCAAAGCCATTTGTCTCGGCAGCATTTTTAGCAAATTCACAAAAAACATTTAAGACTCCAAGCTTCATTAATCCCGAAAGGTTCAATGCAATTTAGTCTTTCCATCCTTCTGGCCTAACATTGTAACAGTGTTTTCTTTCTATCGCCTCCTCTTAGGGGGCGTTCAATTTGTTCAAGGACCATCCACCTAAGGCTTGCTGCATTATGTTTAGCTTCTGAAAAATGTTTCCCAACAGGTGTTTGGGTTTTCTTTTCTGTTGGATTATATGAACTGATGGACCTTTTATGCTCCCCTATCCGTATTTTTATGTTACGTGACGTTTGTCCCACGTAAACCATACCACAGGGGCATTTTAGAGCATAAACAACCCAATCAGTGTTGCAAGTGGAGTATTGTTTTATTGGGATCTTATTTCCAAATGTGCAAGTAATTGAACCTCTTGGCAACACTGACCATAATGTAATCTCATGTAGGGGGTTATTTATCAAAAGTCGAGTTGTTTTTTCCCCAAAAAATGTAGTTTTCAAGGGTAGTTTTCAGTAAAAACTCAAATTTTCTGGTTAAAAAAATAGAATTTTTCTAAATTTTTCATGCCCCAAAATGGGAAATAGCTCAAATCCAAAAATACTCCAGCAAAAACCTGTCGAGGTCATGTAGAAGTCATTGGCAGAGGTCCCTTGAACCATTTGAAGATGTTTGTAGCCTTCATGATGTTCAGGTTTTTTGATGTTCATTTGACTAATTAAAACCCCCATTATCAGATGATTTGAGTCTTTTTTCACAGAAAACTCAATCAATTTGAGTTTTCAAGTTTTTCACCCCTATTACAATGATTCCAGTTTTTTATATTCAAGTTTTTTTCATAAATTAGAAAACATTTGAGTTTATTCGAGGTATTAAAAAACTCACAATCTTATTAACTCCCTTAATGTCTGGTACAAAAACAAATATATACCAGTGCAACAAACACCCTGAATTTCAGAAAAGCTAATTTTGGCACCTCAAGGTTCCGCCCTTCAGAGCATAGATTGGTGCATTAGGTTTTCTGATAAGAACTCAGAACAGCAATGGTTGTCACTTAAAATGATATTAAATTGTTACTGTTCTTAAAGGGAATCTGTCGTCATTTTAAACTTTTTTTTTGTTTTGCATTTTTATAAAAAACACACATCCATAAACACTGTCTGGCAAATAAAATGTTAATCCACAAATCCATGCATAAGTTATTTTAGTTTGTATTTTGTCATGGGGGCTTCCATTTCTGCTCATTACACATTCATCCTGTGCTGCTCTAACAGCAGGCACAGCATTACCTGTGTGCTTGGAGGCAGCCACTCTGTAATGAAAAGCCAGGTCGCACTACGACATGAGAATCTAGCTGTACACTCCCCCTCCCCTCTCTGCCCATGCGTGTGATGTTTGGAGGAGAGAGGTCACATGGTTTGCAGGGAAGCAATTACTTTCACTTTCCTACGTTTTGCCTGCTCTACAGCTGCACTAGCAGCCCCTCCTCCCACAGATACTATCAAAGCTCCTGCCCTTCTGTAAGTTTGTTCTCTGCTTTCCTTTGGAGGGGGGAGCTTTCTCTCCTTGCTGCCTTCCTAGTTAGTTTTACTGGTTACTAGATGAGGTAAAGGAGCTGTGAGTTCCCTCTGCTATCCACCTCACACACACTGCGCTCCTTTCCTGCCTGCAATACTTCTTTTTTCATTAACTACTTACTGCCTCCTTTCTCCTGAGCTATTTTAACCCTTCCTAGACTTCCTCCTAAGTTTTCCTGGTTTTCAAGTATGTCCCTGTCATCAGTCCTGGGAGTGTACTCCTGTGTTTCTGCCAGTCATTTTTGTGTAAACAAATATAATAAACTATCTATATAAAATATTTTTTCCAGTGCCCAAAATGAATTGTGTGTGTATGTATATATGTATATATTTATTTTTGAAACGTAAGTGGGGGCAGTGATCACAGGACTATCTTATTTCAGTCCTTCTGAAGTGGTGTCAGTGGGAGCTTATCTTGATACCTGCCTATTGTTCAATTGACAGGCTCAGCAGACAAGGCTCTATTTACATTACAGCAGCTTGTAGGAGGGAGGGGTAATGACATCACTCCAACTTGCAGTGCAGCAGTAAAGTGTGACTGAAGTTTATCAGAGCACAAGTCACATGACCTGAGGGCAGCTGGGAAATGTCAAAATGTCTAGCCCCATAGCAAATTTTAAAATTAGATATAAAAAAATCCATTTCTTGTTTTGAAAAACGGATTTCAATGCAGGATTCTGCTGTAGTAACACTATTAACTGATACATTTTGTAAAAAACATGTTTTTCCATGACAGTATCCCTTTAATTTATTCCCTGAAGAAGTAAATGCAGAAGCACAAAGAAACACCCTATGTGGCTTAATATAGAAATAAAGAAATTAATAGGAATGAAGAGAAAGACATTTAAAAACTACAAGTCTGCTGGGACAGAAGCTGCATGTAATGAATATAAAACTATAATAAATGTGGTAAAACAGCAATCCAGGCAAAGATTGGAAATGAGGAGCACATAGCAGCAAAGACTAAGAATAACCCCAAAAGGTTTTTTAAGTATATTAATAGTAAAAAGATGTGGGTTGAGAGTGTGGCTCCTTTAAATAATGGTACCGGTATGGTTTTAACAGATACAGAAAAGTCAAATGTGTTAAATCAGTTCTTTTCCTCAGTATATACAATAGAGGAGTTTTATAGTTCGCAGCCCCACCTCAAGTATTATAAATAAATATATAAACACACATACAATCCAAACATCAAACATATAAAACACATGTAAAATATTAGTTCACCTTGCTGTAGGATTCTCTTTCCCTTGGAATCGACCTATTATCAACACTTCATAAGGTTTTTTACAGGTAAAATCAAGTGGAAATACAAATTCCCCAGATCTAGTTATCTGACAAAGAATATATTTTAGCTAATTCAATTAAATGTCTTTAAATGGTAAGCTAGGCTGACAGAAAACTCATAAATCTACAATAATTATATTAGACTGAAATAGACTTCTGTATAGCAAACCATCTTGGATACAGGGTTTCAGGGTAGTGGATTCATACATAAACATGCATCATTACAATGCCACCTAAATAAATAGCATGAATTTCTGTTGTGCAATGCTGAAGTCCTGAAAGTGCTATTTGTGACAATTATTGGTAATAATTTAACTGACATTCTCAAAACACTCATGTTTTCAAATATGAAAAAAAAAAGAATTGTGTTACTACCTTGACCCAGTGCCATTCTCCAAGAGTTTTGACAGACCAATGAGGGTAAACATCCTCTTTGACAAATCGCAGATGCTTCTGTTTATTGGTGACCCAAGTGATCACAAGGCAATCGGGTGCAGCAAGAGCTGGTACAGGAAGCTGCTGAATTTCATTTGGCGATAAAGAATTGTACCTAGCATCGCATTAAAATGGAATTTGAGTTTAGAAAAAATACTAAAAGTTTATGTAAACTGCAGTCTTAAGGAAACTTCAGAAGTTACATGCAGAAAATACAAAAAGGTAATACTGACACCTAATGGCAATACCTTTCCCTTAGCACATTTTTTTAAAAGTGTTCTGTGATATAACTATAATTTAAACTGGTATTTTCAGTCCAAAATGTATAGGAATAGTTGATAACAAAATAAAAAAGCTTCTCATTACTTAGGAAACAGTAAACTCCCAAAAGGAAATGAACAAACATAGAAGCAAAACTGAACCAGTGCCGTAAATTATAGAAACTAGACAGATATTTTCTTAAATATATTCTACAATCCTTAGTACAGTATGTACCTTCAGTATGGATTCAGTCTTGCCTAGTACTAACCTGCTGCTACAGTGATCCCTAGACTGAGGCCAGTGGAGGAAAGGTGGGGTCAGTTATTTCCATCTAGGTTAATTTTACGATATTCTTTAATAAGGGTCTGTTCTTAAAAAATCCAAAATGCCTCAGCTAGTGCCACTGCAGATAAAATAGCATAATTGTCAAGAAACAGAAGTTCCACTTGTACAAGTTTGCTACTTTGATAGAGCATGTTATAATACATATCTGCATACTGTATATTTTTCTATGGGATCTTGGCACAACACAGGTTCTGTAGCATCAATGGTGAGTTGCCTAAATCTAAAATATGAATGTTTTATTAAGGGGCAGATTTATCAAGGGTCGAATTTCGAAGTAAAAAATACTTCGAAATTCGACCATCGAATTAAAATACTTCGACTTCGAATATCGAAGTCGAAGGATTTTTTACCGAATTTGATCGAAGTAAAATCATTCGATCGTATGATTAAATCGTTCGAACGATTCGAACGGTTTCAGCAATCGATCAAAGGATTTTCCTTCGACCTCTTAAGAATTAGAAAAATGCTCTAGAAGGTCCCCATAGGCTAACATAGCACTTTGGCAGGTTTAATTTGGCAAAGTATTGAAGTCAAAGTTTTTTTAAAGAGACAGTACTTCGGTTATCGAATGGTCGAATATTCCAACGATTTTTACTTCGAATCGAAGTAAATTCGAAGTCGTAGTATCCTATTCGATGGTCGAAGTATCCAAAAATTTACTTGGAATTTTTTTACTTCGGAAATTCCCCTCAAATTCACTTTGACCCTCGATAAATCTGCCCCTAAGTGTTACCTATTATTCATGATTATCCTTAGTAATTCAATTTAAAGACCACATTTATGGACAACAACATTTCTGTGCCAAGCACTTTTGGGTAGTGCAATCAGGGACCCAGTCCTTTTTAAATCTGCTTGGCTGCCTCCACTTCTTGTTCTTCATTTTATAAAGCCAAAGCACACTGTTAATTAATTAAATAGTTAACAAAATGATCAATTATTATGCACACCATGCAATGTATCTCTTTATGTAGACAATTGCCTCTAATTTGAAACTAAAACCAGAAATGATTTACAAACAAACTTGGTCCCAGGTACCATAAAACAGTGCAATATACTGACCACAAATTGAAATTTGCATTGTTTGCACATTTCCCCTTCTTGAAATTTCAATTCTTATGTCTTATATATTATCTACATACAACAGATGCATATTTGCACTTGAAAACAAAGTCCAAAACAATTGTCAGTGGCACCAAGCTACTTAAAAATTAAATAGGTCCTTTGTTTTTCAGCGTTGTTGGGTTAGGTATTTTGTTGGTTTGTTTGTTTCGAATGATATTGAGGTTTGTTGTGCAGTGCAAACAACACAGTAACAAGGAAAGGAAGAACACAACTCATGTGAAATTACCTTTTGCTTCTTCTGACAGACATTCTCCCAGGGCAGATCCATAATAATGCTGTTATACCTTTTATCTGTGGGGAAAAAAAAGATTGTCTGAACTATAACAGAAAACAACTGACATATCAAGCAAAGTCAGAAACTGGGAAAGTGTGTTATAGACATATTCTTACATCTTCTCTCTAATAAAATGGAATGCAATGCATAGTCTCCATCTCTTGTGAAATTCAACCCTTGGCTGAGGAAGATAGTGTTGCTGCTCATAAGAGCTAGATGACTGCACATTTAATATCTAAGACAGATTATTTGTGTTAGACACAGTTCAGGCCTTACACAGTAAGTATTCCCAGCTGCAAAATACAAGATGCTTCTGTATTCGTGGTTATGATTTCAACAAATCATGACTAATAATAAAATATATGTCCTCAAACTGCTAAATCGTTGTGTCTAGGTCATATCTACTTCATATTCTATGCTAATGTTCTTTTTATAAAACCTTCTATCTTACTTTTTTCTTGTTTATTTCAAGAAGTTAAAGCAAAGTGGATAGAAAAACAAAAGAGGTAGAAACATGTAGGGTTGGGTGTTTGATAGCACTTTGGTCATCCTATATCCTGGTTGACTTTCGATAATAAAGTTCCACTCATCTATTAGGGACAATCCATTGTATCAAATTTTATTTGCCAAAGAATGTGAGCTTGCTAACTGGTAGAACTCCATTTACTAGCTTTATCAAGAGCTTCCAAGTGGGTGCCAAGAGCTCTTGCATAATATAGAAGTGATCTGGTTAAGAGTCTCCGGTCTCCACCACATTTTGATTAATGATTAAAGAGGTAACAAAGGGATAAATACAAAGGGGGCAGGAGGGTCATGTGGATGGATACATATAGAGGCCCATTTATATGAATTTCTAATTCATGTGAATTGTTTTTAAATTATTTAAATATAAATAATATTTGCTGTGGGTATTATTTAAATATAAATAATATTCGCTGTTCGCACCAAGATCAAGGTGTCAAGGCCGCCGGGAGCGCGAAGAGGCGCGTCTGCTCCAGGCGGTGAATAATCCAAAATGGATTGGCCCAGTCAGCCCACGTGGGCGCTGGGATGCCAGCGCCGCAACGCCGACGCATGCATAAACGCGCATGCGCAAACACGCCAGCGTAAGGACATCAATGACGTCACTTTGGCGCCAAATTTGAATATAAAAATCCTCCCAGGATGCCAGAATGGCGCCCAAGAATAGGTTCTGCTTCCCTGAACCTGGGTTCCTGTTTCCAAGCCTAGATTCCAGTTCCTGTATCCTGATACCTGCACCTGCCTTGGTTTTGACCCTTTTTCCTGGACTCCTGCTAATTGATCCTGTTCTGCCTGCCCTTGAACTCTAGCCTGAACTCGGATTATCCACTTGCCTAACCCCTTGGACACCGCGACCTTGATCCCTCAAGAGGGCTTCCTCCTTGATCCAGACTACCTCCCTGGAGGGAGCTCCCGGCTCCCTGACACAAGGCATATAACTCCTGACATTCTACATTATAACTTCAGTAGAGGTCAATTACCTTGGAAAAAAAGGAATCCAGACTGGCTACACAAAATTAAACTCATAGACCAAAGGTTATCAGTTACATACCATTTGGTGCAACAGTTAGGAGGGGTTATAACAAAACATTTAAGCAATGACATAATAGTTGAAAAAAAAAGATGTTTCCCTTCCTCCAGATTAGAAAAGTTGTGACATCAAAGTCTGCAAAATCATGCAAGCAGAATCAACAGTTTAATATAAATAGAACATTTATACATCTGTATTGTTGTCCTTACATGTCAATTAACACCATGCATTATGGAAATATTTGTTTTGAAATCTGAATTAATGAAAGAATAGTTATGAATCTATTATCTGAAAGAGACCTGGGATTTTCTCTATAAGGAGTACTTCCATAATTTGGATCATCATACCTTAAGACTACTAAAAACACTGAAAGAAATCCTATAGGATTGATTCGGCATGATCATTGATTTGATTACTATCAAGTACAATGTTCAGTTTTATTAAAACAGAGAAAAGGGAATTATTCAAAGATTAAGACTTGTTTGCTTTAATGGCACACTATTTAAAATAGCATTTCAACTTTCTAATTATGGGTTTCTGGCTAATAGATACCATACTCAGTAGGATGATCTAATGGGAGCTGTTTGCAGTCAATGCTGAGCTGCAATGCCTTACTGGTCACCAATACAAGATCTAAAAGTAGATAATTGCCTTTTGGACACACGTAGCTTGGGATAACATTCATAATGGGTTGAATTGATCTGTGTTGGCCTTGTTTAATTTTTTAAAACATTTTTAAACATTCACATTTTTCCACATGGTGCCAGTCATTTTCTGTGGGCACTATTTTTCCATTTAATAAAAGTTTTATAAAAGCTCTTCATATTACTCTTCATATATGTTACAGAAAGGTCATTGCTCAAGGATGTAGTGTTAAATTCTAAATAAAAAATGAATGTGTACAATGAGCTTTTTATTAAAGAACTGAACTGGCCTTACTGCTGGCAAAAGTGGTTAATAGCTAATGTCAGTAGGCTAGATCAAAAACATTGATGCTAACACAATTTTCCATGTTGCTAGCATTAGTGTTATCAAGTGACATTCCATAGGCAATCACCTTTAAAAACTGTTTTACTTACATATTTTGTTTTTATGAATCTCATCAAACTATCCATGCATATAAACTAACATTACCATAAGAAAAACTCTTTAGAATACAGTGAGGGGCACATTTACTTAGGGTCGAATATCGAGGGTTAATTAACCCTCGATATTCGACTGTCGAAGTAAAATCCTTCAACATTGAATCCGAAGGATTTACCGCATTTCCTTCGTTCCTACGAAATCACGTGATCGAACGATTAAATCCTTCGAATCGAACGATTCGAAGGATTTGTATCCATCGATCGAACGATTTTCCTTCGATCAAAAAAAGTTAGCAAAGCCTATGGGGACCTTCCCCAAAGGCTGACATTGATGCTCGGTAGGTTTTAGGTGGCGAAGTAGGTGGTCGAAGTTTTTTTTATAGAGACAGTACTTCGACTTCTATTGTTTTTATGATAGCTTATAATGATTTCAACTGAAACATGTAAACATGTAATAAATGTTGTGTTACTTTGTACAATATCATAAACAAAAAATAGAAGGGGGATCTTTCCACAGAACTCACAGAGAACAATACAGATACCCACAATTTAGTAATATTAAAACGTTAACAGAATTTCCATCCAGTGCTTACTCAACAGATCAATGTGATTTTGCATATTAAGGGATTTACATAGGGTTGAATATCAAGGGTTAATTAACCCTCGATATTCGACTGCCAAATGTAAATCCTTCGTCTTCGAATATCGAAGTCAAAGGATTTACCTCAAATAGTTCAATCGAACGGAAAATCGTTCGATCGAACGAATAAATCCTTCGAATCGACCAAAAAAACATTAGTAAAGCCTATGGGGAACTTCCCCATAGGCTAACATTGCACTTCGGTAGGTTTTAGGTGTTGAAATGGGGGGTCAACGTTTTTTTTAAAGTGACAGTACTTCGACTATCGAATGGTCGAACGATTTTTAGTTCGAATCGTTCGATTTGAAATCGATGTCGTAGTCGAAGTCGAAGTAGACAATTCGATGGTCGAAGTAGCCAAAAAAAACATTTTTTTTATTCTATTCCGTCACTCGAGCTAAGTAAATGGGCCCCTAAGTATGCATTGTCTTGCAAGCATAAAACATATATTGCAAAGTGCCAATTCTGAGTCAGTCCTCCAGATACTTTAAAAGATCATTAAACGTAGCAAAGTTCTGGCACATTGGTGTACAAAATCATATTTCTCATTCCTATTCAATTCTTCATAAACTCTACTTTCTAATAATAATATCATTTTAAGAGGCTACATTACTATTAAGGGTTTACCAGGAATGATTCAAGATCATATTGATTTTACGTTCCAGAACATATGAGAGATAAGATAGTGGAAAATATTAGAAAGCTGGTAGAAAGCTAGTGGGTTTACTATAGATGTGACCTGACCTGGCTTGAATCCTTTAAATAATTAAGGATAGTGGTAACCAGGAAGAACGATCCATAATTTAACTTTATACTTACTTTGCCTTACACTAATAACTGAACATATGTTGCAAACATTCAAATAAACAGACCAAGAGGACAGTCCTCATTTATGTGGACACAAAAGGCCCTGCAGTATACTGGGGTAAAGTTATAAGCCCCAGTTAAGGAGGGAGGACTAAGTCGCCTACTCTACTAATACTTCTTAGCCTCTCAACTATACTATCCTATAAAATCAACTATTGGCTGATGCCTTACATTAATGGTCCAAATCTCCCGCTACAGGTCACACTAGCTGGTGCAGTGGAAACCCTAAAGATACCCCTTACATAAAACTCCCAGTCATTATTACACCATACATGGTTAGCAATGCTACAGTACAAGCTAGCCACTAGGGATGGGTACATTTTTTCACCTTGTTTCACCATGGAAATGACGCCCATAGCGATTTTTTTACGCCCATAGACTATAATGGGCATCTGCATCATTTCGCTGGCGGTGAATTTTTTGATGAAACAAAACGGGTCAAATTCGCCCAAGCCTACATGCAACTTATAACCAGGGACAACTACTTAGGAATAATTCTCCAGATTAATAAACTTGTGTACATGAAATTTAGACACACACTTTTCCCCAATTCTCTACAATTCAACCAAGACCAGCTTCCCGTCTTTGAGATTACTTTGAAATCACCAAACCCCAATAAAATAGTTACTAAGTAATAGCCCCAGCTCTAATTGTCCCAAGCATATAAGCCTTGGTAGCATGAAGAACACTTTTAATGAAACATAAGGCTGCAAACCCCCCTGTCATTAAACCAATGGTTAGAGCTAATTTCTAACAGACTTCCTATTACTTATATCACTTATTTGGCTAGGGAATGCCCCAGCAAATATGATTAATATGAGCTGAATGGAGTGCAGCTAACTTACAAGTAAATTATACTCAAGCATGTAATTGCAATATTTTTGCCTATTTGTATACCTTCTATGTTTTCTACTATATCTTGTTAACTCCACTGTTAAAAATTAACCACATCGGAATATTGTATTCTCTCACATAGAAATGTACCTTCACCAAGATCTCACTCTGCATTTTCTCCTTGTTGATCCTTCTTTATGTTTAAAATAAATGAATAAAATGTGAATTCTACATTCAAATATGTCATATTTTTATACAGACTTACTTACAGACACAAATATAATTAAACATTACAGACCAAGTTTCACTTTTTCTACAATGTTGCTATAGACAAGTGCAACTTATACCATTTGTTGTATAAGGCATTTAATGTTTCAGCATATATTTTTATCTAAATCCTTTTTTGTTATTCTCTCCTGCCATCTGGTGGACCTGCAAGTGAATTTAAAACGACTTTAAAGATAATGTTAAAAATGTCATCAATGAAAAAGAAAGTGTTAAGACTTACCCTGGTGGTCTAGTGGGCCGGAGGGAACGCCCGTCATGCTGCTCCTCATCTCTTCCTGTGCCAGTTCCTTAGGGCGCACGCGGCGCCCATCTCCTTTATTTATAGGCGCATGGACGCTGGCGTGATGACGTCAGTGCACAATGTCGCGAAATTCAAACCTATTTAAAGGGACTTGGCATTTTATTCATTGCCCGTTATTTGGTTAGTCCTAGTGAGTTCCTGGGTGCTATTTCTGTATTCCTGTTAACTGATTCCTATTTGACCCCTGCCTGACTATTCTGACTTCTGTGATCCTGACCCCTGCCTGGTAACCGACTATTCTGACTTCTGTAATCCGAACTGTGCCTGCTTGACTCTTCTGATTGATCTCCTGGTTTTGACCTTTGCCTGTCTGACTCCGCTTGAATTCTGCCTGCACTGACCTGGCCTGTTTGACTATGTCTTCGTCCATTCCTTGTATTGTGACCTTCTGCCTAAAAGACTTTGCTAAGGATCGTGCCCCTCTGCTTTTCCAGAAGCCTCACTTGGCTCCTCTCTTATTAAGACCTGGCGGCATCTGATTAGCCTAGGGCTCCTCACGAGGTGAAAGGCGGCTGTTAAAGGCGGAAGCAAGAGCCGAGACCAGGGAGACTAGCATTGGTTCTGGATTTTGGGTGCCGATTCGTGACAGAAAAAATACAAAATACTTATAAAGTAGAAGCGGTTCCATAAAGGACACATCTGACAAAAGAAAAGTGCTTTTTGGTGGGATAATGTACTTCTCCCCCAGCAATTGTATGACTTTAGGACATTCAGACTTGTTTTCAGTGATACAGGATAATACATTTGTGGCTTGAGGTAGATAAATTCCACTTTCTAGGACTTGCACAGTGTGTTCATCAGGATTCAACAAAGGCATACATTTAGCCATAATGCATAATTCTGCCAACTGGCACGGGTTACAGCCAGTTTGGGAATGATCCTCATCACTTAACTGGTATACGAATTGATTGCTGCTAATATTAGGCTTTTATGTGGTATTGGTAAAACTTTTGTGAAGTTTACATTTTAATGTTCTTTACAGCTTAAGTAAGCATGTTAGTTTTGTGCTCATTGTTTAACACACAACTGAATCCAACTTTCAACAAAATGCAGTTGTGTTAATTCTGTCGAACCAGACACAATTGCAGTAGGCGCATCATCTCCTTGTGTCTGCAATTACCATGAAATTCTCTGAAAAATTGAGACATTGTGGGGGAAAAACATGGCGCTTGCAGACATAAATTAGCCCTTATGTCCAATACATGTCCAATACATGAATAATATTTGTTTTTTACTGATAAGCTAAACAAATAGTGTATCTATTCAAAAAGTAACCCAAAACCCAGTTTTAGAAACATAAAATCTTCCTAACAAATGAACTGTACATAAAAGGTACTTGCACAGAAACATGTATACCATAAAACTGTAAGAGCATGCAAAAAGACGTATTTTAGTGTAGCCTTTTTTGTATAAACATCACATGGAAAAGACTACCTGGAAGTGATTCAATATTCTTTCAAAAGGCAAAAGATCTCCGTTACATATATTGCACAGCGTAAGTAAATTAGATAGAAAAGACAGTTATAGACAACTAGCTAAACAGACACAGGCTAAAAGTATTCTTTCCTTAAAATTGTTTCCTTCCACAAATTCATTTTTTCAGGCTAACCAACCTCAAGAAATTCCAAATATTCATTTTTCAGGCTAGGCATCCTCAGGAAATTTCCTTGTAAAAGC
Organism: Xenopus laevis; assembly: GCF_017654675.1. Taxonomy (NCBI): domain Eukaryota; kingdom Metazoa; phylum Chordata; class Amphibia; order Anura; family Pipidae; genus Xenopus; species Xenopus laevis. Next base: position 114,145,168 of record NC_054381.1, on the reverse strand, counting down.
AACTGCCATTATACCCTCTAAATTATGTATGCGTCAACAGAACCCATCTACAAAACATTCAGTATTTCAGTCAATGAAAAATTCAGCAACATTTATTATTAACACAGACCTTGTTTGCTGAGTTTTATTACATTAGAAGGGCTTTTCAACCATGGCTAAGGCTAAACTCTAATTAGCACATAACTCCTTTGGGGTGTAATCTATAAGGTGTTGATAATTACAGATCATACTATATTACCATGATTAACATTAATTTAAATGCATTTTACTTCTTCCACAGTGAATATTAACAGACTAAGATGGTGAAAAAATGCTGACTTATTATATTGAACAACACTAACCTCTCTAATTTTGTGAAGTCAGTGTTGCACTAAAATGTTCTTTTGTGTACACATTTAAAAAGCTATATGTGCAGAAAGATGGGTAAGTCTGTGTATGTACTGAAATATGTGTGCACAGAAAAGAATCGCTGCAACAAGCTGTGCTGTCCACTGCTTTGAAAAATGTGGTTACATTCTTTGCATCAAATCAACAAAAGAGAAAGTATTTGATTGTGATGTAAAAAAAAACATATTTAATCAATTAAAAACCAAAGCAGCTTGATGTGTTTTGTGTCTAAGAACACTGTGCTGTATAAGCAGGACCTGGGGTTTACCCAGTGACCCAAGTCACTATTGGGAGGTTATTTACTACATTCAGAATTTATCTCATTATTTTATTAAAAAACCACGACCAAACTCCTATGCCCGATTTGGCCTTATTTATTTATTAAAAAATTTGAATTAATCAATAAAATTGTGCGCAAACCTGAATCATCCAATTTTTTCTGACTTTTTTCCTGAATCTCTAGATTTTTTGGAGTTTTGCCCAAAGACCCTGAATTTTTCGGATTTTCGGGCTAAACCCAGCGCAAACCACAATAACTTCAAATTGAGATTGGTGCCTCTCCCATTGAATGATAAAGGACATTGACAGGTATGAGATGGAAGAATTATTTTTTTCCACAAAAATTCGAGCTTTCGAACGAAAAAAACAAACCAGATAAATTCAAGGTTTAGTAAATAACCCCCTTAATATTGGGTTTAGTTAGTTTGACTAGACATTTTTAAAGTACAGTACACATAATAGCCTGGGGTTTAATACATCCAGGTAACAAATGTATGTGGTGAGTCTTTCTCATTTTTAAGAAGAAGCAGTGTCTTATTCTAAAAACGGTGGCTCTGCTTTCTCAGTTTCTAGTCATGATGTAGCTCAGTCTCATTGGAATAAAGTTAATGATTCCTTTTTGTCTTTTATGACAAGAAAGCAGTTAGATGATTTGTTTACAGAAATCAGGAAAAAAAAGATGTACAGCTGTTTGGTGTGTGGTAGAGAGCCCACAGCGATGCAGACAACTGGTTTCAAACAGAAAATCTATGACCACTTCAACAATCTGCTGTTATAAATAGGTCTGGAATCTAAGCCATAAAGCACAAAAAACTACCTGGTTACAATCAATTTCTGTTAGAATGTGAGACCACTGTGGTCACTAAATCTTGGCCATGGAACATGGCAGAGCTGCTGCTTTTTGAGAAAATAAAGAAAACTATAAATCTTCAACATGTAACTGCATCATGTTTTTACAGTATAACAAACCTAAACTAGGCACAGCATTTAATAGTACAGCATGATCCAAAATGACATCACCAAGAACTATGCTTATTTCAATATTTAAGAAAACATATATATTCATTATTAGGCAATTGACCCATTCTTTTTTTAAATAAGAATATGTTAGATTATTTAGAAATTACAGAAATTAGAAGCTTTTGTGTTAAATTGAAAATGCATTGAATATCATTTAATACAAATTTTCATATGTTATTACACATTTCTGCACACATACATGATTAATGAAATGGTAACACGTTTCTAACAAACAGTGTGAATTGCAACAATAATTACTAGAAAGTAACTGAATTAATGTGGTCCTCTATGTGTTATTGACGCAAGTGCTAGAAAAACATTTAGCATATGAAAACTATTTGGCTGCTGCTTATAACAAAGGAAGGTAATGAAACCGAAGCCAAATTGTTCTCCTGAATGCTGAAAGGATGAGTATTGCACATGCTGTTAACATTTTTTGAAAATATTTTTTTTTTCATCCAGCACAACTAGGCAGACCTCAAGTGACCGCAGCATCTCAAGATGCAAAGCACACAAGGGATGCTCTATCCCAAGTACACAATTGAAGTACAAATCCATGGTATGGTTTTAATGTATTCAATAAACCCAATAGGAGTGTTTTGCCAGCAATATGGATTCATGCAGCTCAGGTAGAAGTACAAAATGCTGTTGTATTATAACAGATAAAAAAGAAATAATTTTTAAAAATTAGAATGTTTTGTTGAAAAAGGACACAATGGAAGTAGGCCTTCCCATAATTCTAAGCTTTCTAGATAATGGGTTTTTTTTGATAAGGGATCCATACTTGTTATTTTATTGCTGTCCTTGTTTCTTTAATGATAAACCAAATACCAAGGATCCAATTACGCTAACATTGAAGAATAAATTGGGTTCCACTAGTAAATTTGTGCCGCCAGGAAATTACCCCAGTATTGAAGCTTTTGAAGCTTTTGAAGCAATAATAACCCTTGAAATTAGTAAAATGCAACAAACACATTTAAAAAATAAGAATAAACATAACAATATCTCACGGGTTGAAAAAGCAGCATTAAAATCATTACAGGACAAGTTGGTTACTATCACTAAGGCTGATAAGGGAGGAGGTATTGTTGTCTTAAATACCACTGATTACGAATTAGAGGCCAAACGGCAACTGGACAATACCCGTCACTACAAAAAACGTAACAGTGATCCCACGCTTAAGTATAAAAATGCAATTAAAATTTTACTAAATTCTGCTGTTATGGAGGGTGTAATTACCGATGAAGTCTGCCGATTATTAATTGCTGAGCATCCTAAGGTTCCCCATGTTTATTTTCTTCCCAAGATCAACAAGCAGCTTACCAACCCCCCAGGGCGACCAATAGTTTCCAATGTAGGATCTATTTGGCAACCATTGGCAATATACATAGATATGTATTTACAGGGTGTTGTAATTAATTTGGAACCATGTTTGATGGATACTACCGAATTTTTAAATAGACTCAATAACATAACCATGCCAACAGGAGAGTTTTTGCTGTGCTCACTGGATGTAAAGGATTTATTTACCTCAATTCCCCATGAAAGGATTGAATGTATCCGCACATATTTGTCGCAAGGGAACTTACCTAACCATCTGATTAATTTTATTTGCAATTTATTCGAGAATGTTCTGTTGAAAAATTACTTTCAGTTTAAAAATGAGTATTATCTGCAACTACAAGGATGTGCCATGGGTGCCAACATGGCACCGGCCTACGCCAACATTTTTATGGACCTTTTTTGAAAAAACTATTATTTTTACAAACGAGCATTTTTCAAAGTTTATCCATGGATATATGCGCTATGTCAATGACACATTTTTCCTGTGGTCGGGCACAAGGGATGACCTTAATGATTTTCTGAGTTATCTCAATATGGCACATTCCACTATAAAGTTTACATTAGAAGCGAGACTTTGGTAGCTTTTAGGTGGCGAACTAGGGGGTCGAAGTTTTTTCTTAAAGAGACAGTACTTCGACTATCGAATGGTCGAATAGTCGAACGATTTTTAGTTCGAAACGTTCGATTGGAAGTCGTAGTCGAACGTCGAAGTAGCCCATTCGATGGTCGTAGTAGCCAAAAAAACCATTCGAAATTCGAAGTTTTTTTCCCCTCTATTCTTTCACTCGAGCTAGGTAAATGGGCCCCTCAGAGTTACAACTCCACATTGTTACTCCCTTAGACTAAAACTGTAACTTGACTTGTACATATTTCATAAAAGATATCTGTAATATAGTGCAATCATGGACCTTATGCATAATACCTCAAAGATGACTGTAATAAAGTGCAACTGCTTTAAGATGATTACCCTACAGGGAATAACAATAAGATGCAATGGATGTTATGCATTTTAGCACCCTAAACAGGCCACAAAGACAGTGCTTGGTGCTTCCCCTTTATAGACACCTCCCAGTACAAGCAAAGGCTGCATGCATATAACATGTGCATATAACACCAGACAGGAAGAATATAGTAAGATAAAATAATCAAGTACCGTATATACTCGAGTATAAGCCGAGTTTTTCAGCATCCAAAATGTGCTGAAAAAGTCTACCTCGGCTTACGGCGGGCAGTAGCCGAGATTGCAGTCACTTTTAATCATTCCTATACCAACAGTTCACTTGGGGAGAGACTGCAATATCCCACAATGCCCTCTGTTGGTTTTATGAAAGAATAACAGTGCGCCCTCTGTTGGTTATATCAAAGAATAACAGTGACTGCAATATCACACAGCGCCATCTGTTGGTTGTATCAAACAATAACAGTGACTGCAATATCACACAGCGCCATCTGTTGGTTATATCAAAGAATAACAGTAACTGCAATATCACACAGCGCCATCTGTTGGTTGTATCAAACAATAACAGTGACTGCAATATCACACAGCGCCATCTGTTGGTTATATCAAAGAATAACAGTGACTGCAATATCACACAGCGCCATCTGTTGGTTGTATCAAAGAATAACAGTGACTGCAATATCACACAGCGCCATCTGTTGGTTATATCAAAGAATAACAGTAACTGCAATATCACACAGCGCCATCTGTTGGTTGTATCAAACAATAACAGTGACTGCAATATCACACAGCGCCATCTGTTGGTTATATCAAAGAATAACAGTAACTGCAATATCACACAGCGCCATCTGTTGGTTATATCATAGAATAACAGTGACTGCAATATCACACAGCGCCATCTGTTGGTTGTATCAAAGAATAACAGTGACTGCAATATCACACAGCGCCATCTGTTGGTTATATCAAAGAATAACAGTAACTGCAATATCACACAGCGCCATCTGTTGGTTGAATAAAGGATTAACAGTGATGGCAATATCACACAGCGCCATCTGTTGGTTATACGAAAGATCAGTGATGGTTTTATGACACACAGCACTCTCTGCACAATTCTCTGTCACCATCAACTTTGCAAAGAAGTCCGGTCGATCATGGGGGAGTCTCTTTGGCGGAAGGTGCGCTGCTGGGAGACAGGGCTGTAGTTGTGTCTAGGCTTATACTAGAGTCAATAAGTTTTCCCAGTTTTCGTAGGTAAAATTAGGTACCTCGGCTTATACTCGGATCGGCTTATACTTGAGTATATACGGTACCTTTCTTTGGTTGGTAGTGACTGGGTTTGTTTCTGGACAAAATTTGGGTAGATTGCATTGGAATATGACGTCTGAGGATCATAAATAGGTCCCCTCTGATGTCATAGTGTTGCTTTTTAGGGACTGCATCCTAACATGAGTTTGAGTGTTCATACCATTTTCTAAGCAGTGAAAGCTCATCTATCAGTCATCCAGCAGAACTCTCAAAGACCACTGACATTACTGTAAATTAAAAAACAGTAAGAGAAAGGTTAAACAGACCCAAAGTTCCAAAATCTATTCATACACTGTAGAGAGATGCATGAGGTGCATGGTAAAACATAGAACATGCAATTGTGCCTTGTATTTCCACATAAACCAGAACAATATTTCCACATAAACAGAATAAGTGCCACATACATGTCTAGTCTAACACGGATTACCATGGATTCTTTGTTCCTTTAGTTATTTTATTTTCTTGTGTAATTTCTCTGCACATGACTTGTAACAATAGCATTACTGGTAAAAATGCTAAATTAAATACATACTGCTGGTCACATATATAAATCAAGATATGGCCACAGGCTATGGAAAAAAAATAGATATTAGCGCAGTATTGTTAGTATTCAATGCAGTCACCAGGGTGCTGCAACACAAATTCGTGTGTGTCTTGAACCATAGAAAGTCTAGGTACAGATTTTTCTTATGTGTCCTAAAGTGCTGTAGTGATATTTACAAAGTGCTATCTTCGCAATAAAATTATAAACAAGTAAAACAAGGTGCTTATAGTGCTTTCTTCAAAAGATAGAATGAATTAAAGCAAGGTGCATTGGTGTTTTCTTCTAACAATAAAAAACTCAGCATGTGGCTTCTCCAGACTATGGTGGTATTAGCAATTTACAAGGTTCCTGACTTTAAAACAGCATATCAGTATCAACTCTAGGGTTTATCTTTTTATAAATTACACTTCTCAGCACATATCAAATAATTACTTTCTCCAATATTATGATGTGGATTGTAGAAGGGAACCTTTGCAATACAGAGATGGGTTCTGCCAGCGTTTCCCTCTCCTGTGTGTTTCACCTGTACATCCACTCACTGATCACTGGAGGTGATGTCACACCTGATGTGTTTCACTGAGGACAGCTTCTTCAGAGGTCCCCTGCTAACTAAGATGAATAGATTCATATTGGTGGCAAACTAATTCTTTTGGATTTATGTAATGTTACAATGTTTTTTAGCAGGCTTAAAATATGATGATCCATCTTACGGATAGTCCCCCTTATCAACAAAACCCCAGGTCCCATGCACTTCAGATAGTGGATGCCATATTTCACATATAGGCTCATTATGAACATATGTAACTAAATATGACCACCTTTTTTTATATCACTGTATTAGCCTGCACCTCCACGAAAATGCGCAGCGTCCAAAAAACGGATGCCGGCGGCCATTTTTTTTTTACGGCGACGAATTTTAGTGCCCGTTTTGCGAAGTGGTGAATCATGCAAATTCGCCGCAAATTTGAGCCTAGCGAATAAATTCGCCCATCACTAAATGTTACTATTGATTCTACAGAAAGCCAAAAGATGAATAAATAAGAGCGTGAGGCTTCTCCATTGAGATCCTAAATCAGAGCTTACAACCAGTGCAGGGACAAGCGCACTCAAACTTTTCTTAGGGGAAAAAAATTTTTTTTCTTCTTTCTGCAGTGATGACCCTATTGGCATGTAGCTCTGAGGGGAAAAACTATTAATAGTTTAAAATGTCTGGGAAATCCCTACCCCTTGAATGAGAAAGCCAAATTGCTTTAGACTTATCACCACTAGATACTGTATATCATGACCTGGATTAAAAAAATCATTTATAGATATATGAAACAAGAAAACACTTGAGCAGAATCTGTTAGAACAGAAGCAGATTGCCCAACTAGTGATAGAATTGGCAGTATTAAGAAAAAGCACCATGGTAACAAATCACTTTGAAAACTGGAAATCTTGTACTAGCATTGTGAATAAGGTAGACATCTTTTGGTTGGCCCCTTACCACCCTATACCTTTAAGGTAGGATAGGAACTGAGAAGGGGCAGGGCTATGATGCGGTGGGGCGGGGCTGGGGTGCTGACGACCAAAGGGGTGAACAAGGGTGGGCCGGAGGCAGAAAAAATAGGATTACGTATTGTTTAGCAAACACTGCCAACAGTAGAAGACAGTTTGCGAATTTTATAGTATGTACAGTAAATGTAATAAAACTTCTTACTGAAAAAGCCGTTATGTTTGCTCCAAAAGATTATGACACCTTCAAGCACTCCTTAAGAGATCCCAATTAAATTTCGCAATGTGCAATTAAAATTTGTAATGCAATAACAGTTTAAGGAACAATATTACATTGTGAGATGTGGATTTTTATTCTTATTGGTACAAATTGTCTTGCTCTTTGCGACTTTTATTACATTGCCCCATTAGAGGAATAAAAAAAACAAAAATACCCACAAAATTGGCCACTTAGTTTTATTCAACAATACTATCTCATCAACAGGCCCAGCGGCCAGACCTCAGGTGACTTTATAACAGGTAAAGGTAATTATTAATGTAAACAGGCAATAATATAACTCCAAACATACTGACCTATAACATTAATAGCTTGATTCATAGTTCATATAGCACATTTGACCTCTTACTCCCTTACCAACAACAAGCTCTGTATTTTTAAAAAACAAAGAAACTAATTTTTGTCTGGTGAACATCTTTAATATATTCTATTCTCATGTCTATTTTTTCATTACCAACTTGAGTTTTATCCTTCTACGGGAACTGTAATCATTAAAATCTGTCATTGAATATTTGCAATATTTTTCATTGGATTGTAATGTTTGTTAATCTGTCTTTGATTAACCAACACATACAGTATTATCCCTTGAATTAGGATTTATCTCCATGAGACTCACAGTTTTAATTATAACAATGCTTAATCTTTATTGTCTAAAACTAATTAAAATAACTATCTGTTGCTGAGACCCCTTTACAGGAATTCATTTCATTTTAATTCTAATAATATTTAACATAAAGGTTACCACACAACCTTCTGAAACACAAGCTTCAAGACTTTTTGATTTGGATACGGAGACTGGTGAACTACTTTTCCCTTTTATAAATTTAACTTAGTTGAAGCATGTATGTTTCCATCGAATATTCTGCATATTAATAGAATTACTATTAAAATTGTTTCTTTACACCTGAAGTGTCTTGAACGTCACTTGGGTAAGATCTAAAAATGTTAATCACCAACTTTGTTTTTCAAAACTTGATTTGTACTTGACATTTGTGTTGTTATTTTATGTCATTTAATTTGTTCTATATTATTTCATTTGTAAACCTTTTAAAAATACACATTTTGAAAAAAATAATTTTCTTTTTAACCTACAGACCAGTGTATGAAAAACAAAAATTGAAAGCAATGTCAGTGTATAAACCCCTATAGATAGAACATATCAAAAAAAGTTACATTCAGGGGCAGATTTATCAACGGTCAAATTGAAAATTCCAATTTCGAGTTTATTTTTAGTGTAATTCAAATAGGGAATAGTCCAAATTCGATTGAAATTTTAAAAGAATTTAAAATTTGAAATTTATCATGTACTGTCCCTGTAAGAATTCAAATTTGACTATTCGCAACCAAAACCTGCTGAATTGGTGTTTTGGCCTATGGGGGACCTCCTACAATCAATTTAGAGTAGTTTGGTAGACTTTTTTTTTTTTGGTGAAAAAATTTAAATTAAATTTGATTCGAACTTGCAGCTTGATCCACGTTTTTTTTTAATTCATTTTCGATTGGCCGGGTTTTTTTTCGAATTTCCAGTTTATGGGAGTTGATAGGAGTTTTTTAGAAACTCCCATGAACTCAAAATTTCGACCCTTGATAAAGCTGCCCCTTCATGTAGTCTCTGTAATTGAAATGTGTGGTTTCTTTGTACAGCTGTACATTTTAAAACAGAATGGATACATCCTGTATATAGAAGCAGCAGGGAAATGCAATGCTACTAATTAGGCCCATCATTTATGTTTTTTTCTTTGTAAAGGAATATGGATATGGATACCACATAAAGAGGAAAATTCACTAAGATCCAAAGTTGCGCCAGCGACAGCTTCGCCGCACTTTGCCAGGCGTAGTTTAGCCATGACTACGCAAATTCACTAAAATGCGAAGTTGCGCTCAGGGAGGTGAACGGAAGCGACGTTGCGCTACCGTTACTTCATCAGGCAAAGCAAAGTTACGCTAGCGATGCCTAATTTTCATACTCGCAAAGTGAAAATAAAATAGATGGATATGCTGCAGCAACTACATTACACTACACAAGCCCAGGAAATCTTTGAAATATAAAATAAGGGTGTTCTATTACTCTACACATGTACCCACTGTATCGTTGAGTTGCCATATGTTAGGAAATGTAGGGGGGAAGGAGGTTACCCCCAAAAAAATCACCCTTAAAAAAGTAAAAGACGCCAGTGTTTTTTGGACAATTTCAACTAATTTTGGACAAACTCCTATCTACTGTATTGAACTTCGCTTGGTCTGACGCAAGAGGTAACGTTTAGTAAAATGTGCACGTTTATGAATTATCGTAGTTACGTCCCTTCGCCATAGCGCAACTTGCAAAGGGTGCGAAGTAGCGATAGAGTAGGTCCACTTCACTAGCAAATTTACGCCAGCACCTGTTAGTAAATCGGTGAAGTAACTAAATGACGTCACGCTGGTGAAATTGCACTCGCTTTAGCCTCTTAACGCTTTAGTAAATTTGCCCCAAAGCCTTGTACTAATGTCTGCCTTAAAGCTGACGGTAATTATAAGACTCTCTTTGTGAACATGTGCTGTCTGCATTAGTACATTAGCACAGGATGATATACCTGAGGCATGCCCCTCTACGATTTTATCTCATTGTGCCACCACTGAAGCAACATGGGAATAAATGGCAATTAATGAGGTATTTGCTGCCTTTATATCAAGATAGGATTGGGTACAGTGAATAAAGTTCCTTTTGTTAACTTATAAGTAGAACGAAAGCTTAAAAAATATTCAAAAATATACTTACATATCTTTCACTAATACCTATACATGTAACTTAACTGGAGGCAATCTCCAGCATCTATTATGGATGTCAAACTATTCCATGTCAAAAGCCATTTTACAGTTTGCTTTTGTATTTTAAAAATTCATAATATGTCATCTTCTCTTCTCCCCACAGTGCACTCATGGATGCCGATTTGAATTTTGTAACACAAAAGTTCACGCCCTTCTGATCAGTGACCTTTGTTCCCTCAATTCTTAAGATAGGATGAAAACTATCTTTTTTAATTACTTGTGAAATGAATGTCAGAATTGTAATGAATATCTAAAGCAGTGATTTTTCTATCTAAGGTCTTATAAGATTTTGACAGTTATCATTGATGATTTACCCATTTCATGCATCACTACCATAATTACTGTTAATATTATAGGTTATCAATCATTGTACAGTAGGGATATGTGAATTTGACCCTTTTCATTTTGGCCAAAATTTGCTGCAGGACGAAAATTCGCATTAAAGTATATGGGCGACATTTATTTTGACGTGCGGTGACCTTTTTTGACTCAAATCATTTTTTTGGACACACAACATTTTTATATTTCCCATTGGAGTCTATGGGCGTTATTTCCGCTGCTCATTCCTAACGTACAGTCTAAGGAGAAAGTGAAAACATCTAACACTGTGAAACCACAAAGGCCACCCCCCAAAATGACACCAACGTAAAAAAATTAGTTGATGTGTGAAGTGTTTCACTCACTGCACAGTTCACAATTTCTTTTTTTGTGCCATGGTGATAAATTATGAAAAATTTTGTTTTTTGATACCTCAAATTAATTCACAACTGAATGGTATCTAATTTAAAGGGATACTGTCATGGGAAAACATGTTTTTTTCAAAACACATCAGTTAATAGTGCTGCTCCAGCAGAATTCTGCACATAAATCCATTTTTCAAAAGAGCAAACAGATTTTTTATATTCAATTTTGAAATCTGACATGGGGCTAGACATATTGTCAGTTTCCCAGCTGCCCCCAGTCATGTGACTTGTCCTCTGATAAATTTCAGTCACTCTTTACTGCTGTATTGCAAGTTGGAGTGATATCACTCCGTCCAGCATCCCCCCACAGTCTAACAATGGGAAGGTAACCAGATAGCAGCTCCCTAACACAAGATAACAGCTCTCTGGTAGATCTAAAAACAAACACTCAATGGTAAAAGCCAAGTCCCATTGAGACTGATTCAGTTACATTAAGTAGGAGAAATAACAGCCTGCCAGAAAGTAGTTCCATCCTAAAGTGCAGGCACAAGGCACATGACTGGGGCAGCTGGGAAACTGACAATATGTCTAGCCCCATGTCAGATTTCAAAATTGAATATAAAAAAAAAATCTGTTTGCTCTTTTGAGAATTTAATTTCCATGCAGAAGACTGCTGGAGTAGCTCTATTAACTGATGCGTTTTGAAAAAAACCTGTTTTCCCATGACAGTATCCCTTTAAGAAAAAACTCAAATGGGAAAAACTTGAATCAGCAAGTTCGGAGATAACAAACCAAAGACTCAAATTGATCGAGTTTTCAGTGAAAAAAAACCTCAAACCACACAAATTGATTGAGTTTTCAAGCATAACCCTCAGAAAAAAAACTTGAAACTTTGTAAAGGCTATTAACATTTTCAAATGGTTCAAGGGACTTCCAGAGACGTAACTAGAGGGGGGCAGCCCTGGCACGGGACGTGCAGCCGGGCCCCACCCCCCCTCCATACGGCCAGAAACGGCCGCATTTCCCATTTACGAGTGGGCCCCGAGGGGGTGCGGGCCCTGGCCCAATCGCACCCCCTGCTCCCCTGGTAGTTAGGCCACTGGGGACTTCTTGACTCCTACATGACCTTGGCAAGTTTTACATTTTAAAAATTTGAGGTTTTTCTTAACCTGAAAAATTGATTTTTGTCCAAAAAACGACCTCAAAAAATTAATTTTAGTGGGAATAAACAAGTCGATCCTTAATAACTCTGCCCCTAAAAGAAGGAAACAGACAAGTGTCTACTTGCAATATAAGTTTTTATATATATATAGCATGTAAATGATATCTCAGTCAGTCCCAATGCAGATGTGATTCACAGATCTCCATTATGGGCATGAAAATCCATAAAAACATTTGACAATAAATATTAAAGGTGTTATGTAATAAAAGGCACTAAGTTTGCCCAGGAGCTGTAACCTATAGCAACCAATCAGCAGGTAGCATTTACTGGTTTAAAAGCAAATGCTTTCTATGGGTTACTGCTCCTTGGCAAACTTAGTGCCTTTTATTACATATGGGGGTAAGGAATTAAATACAGATAATAAATGAGCTCCTAACAATGCTCTTCCTCAAGAGATGTGACACATGGATAACCATCGGTTCATGCTGAGCTTGTAAAGTCCAAATGTCTGAAAGTACCCAATATTAAGGGGAGTAGTATTACCTCTGCCTCCACACCTCATTGATAACTATAGCATGAAAACATTTTGGTATGTGAAGTGTGCAGTGAGTGATGCCAGCGCTTCCTCCTTAAATATAAAACAATTTATATCCGGATGGTTTTTGGTGGGGGTGGGGATCTTTATCAGTGCAACATTTTCTGTTTGAGTATCATGGCATCTGACTTTTGTGCATTTTTCTTTAATTCTATAGGTAACTATTAAAGTTACTAGTATATAAATATTCATGTTGACTCCACAGTAAACGTCACTGGTAAAAAGATGGTGACATTATACTGTACAGTAAGTGCTAAATTGCACAGGCACTTACAGTATTTTGATCGGTCCACCAAAAATAGAAAATAATACTGATAGATTAACATTTATAAAAGAATTTATATGACTGAGGATCCATACCCTGGGTAGCAACATCCGATTGATGACGCAACACTGGCACTGTGTAATAACTGTACTTTACTTTATAACAGGACAATGCAGTCTAACTGGTAGGAGGAACAGCCATACAGTGACACCAGTTTGAATTTCCAGCCATATTACCACATTTCCCTCCTGTTGACTAGTCAATGACAGTGCTATAATCCTTGGTACCCTACTTCTTGAGATGGGGGCAAACAATGCTTAGGTTGCCATGACTACTGCCTATCACTCTATATAATGATTTTGTGGCACCGCTACTGCCCCTTCCTGTATATACTATGCTTGTGGTGCCAGTACCCACTACCTTTCAATGTACAGTATACTTACTGTAGATAATGTGTTTAATGTCAGTACCCATTGCCTCTCGCTGTATACTGTACTTATGCTAGAAATGCCAACTGTTTCTCATTGTACATAATGTGCATTGGCTGCCAGTGTCTACGGCCACTCACTTCATAGAAAGACTTTGGGTATCTAGCTACTTCTTAAGTTAGGCTTTAGTTCTCCTTTAAAGGGGTGGTTCACCTTTCAGTTACCTATTAGCATGTTACAGAATGGCCAATTCTAAGCAACTTTTAAATTGGCTTTCACTATTTATATTTTAGAAATTTTTTAATTATTTACCTTCTTCTTCTGACTCTTTTCAGTTTTCAAATGGGGGGTCACTGGCCCCATCTAAAAAAACAAATGTAATAAAAAGCTGCAAAAAGTCCATTCTAACATCAAATCTGTCATAGGATCTGTGGAGTGCATACAAATTATATACTTAGTATCAAAAACGACACTGTAGTGGACTTTTTGCACCGTGCACCAGCGACACTGTGTGGTGAGAAATTATATATTTTTTATGTAAAAAGAATAGGACTGTGGGTGGGGAAATTTTCAGTGCATATGACGTCATCCTTGGCGCCAAATGTGTGGGTATAAATGCGCAGAATCATTGTACACAAGTTATCCTTGAAAAAGGCCCTAATGTGGGCCAAAACGCAATAAAAGCATTTTGGAGTGCGGATCTTTTCAACAAATTTGTATGTAACAAGTTTGACCCTGCGCCCGGATTTACCAAATAAAGTCTGGATTAGAGTGCGGCTGCTTAGCACTGACTATATATATATATATATATATATATATATATATATATATATATATATATATATATATATATATATATATATACGTCATACTTCTTCAGGAGAAAATGTAATGAAAGTAAACATGGCATGGGTTGCCAAAGTTTACTGCCCATGTGCAAGTTTGCTCAGTGTTGATAAATGAGCCATTATGGCTCATTTATCAATGAGCCATAACCAACTCTCAAGAGTGATGGAAGGGCAAGTGCCAGAAGTCCATCATCCGCCTTCCATTTGGCTGCCCCTTTTTCCAACTGGGGTTGTCCTTCTAAGCTACGCCGGTATGTACATCTACTTCAGGCCAGGGTTTCCCCATCTAGCACCTTGCCCTTACCTTTGCATTAATTGGGTATTTTTTCCCCATTCAGAACCATTTTTGGGGTTTGCCTAGCATCAGCCTGATGTTGACCTTGGCAAATTGCTTAATGAGGACGGTGTTCTGTAACCAGTTTAAAAAAAAAAACATTTGAGAATCTGACTAGCGAAGGCAGTTTTGGTGCTTTAACAAATGTGAAAGATTGGCTACTCATTAATGCAGCCAGAAGAAAAGGCACCTTTCCCTGAAATGCACCCATGGGACTCGCACGCTGGTTCCTTTGGGCCCTTTGGGGAAAGAAACGAGGTGATTTGCTGCATGCGCCATAGAACAGCCATGTGGGGGTGCTGGTTTTGCCGTCTCCAAAGTAGCAGTCGCTCTTGAATGCAGCCTGCAGAAAATGCCACCGGCGAGCCTGCATAGAATAAAGGGTTCTGTACAGGCATAAAGAACACTGAATGGTCACCCACCCAGGTTTTGAACTCAGAAGCCCAAGGGGAAACAGGCGCTTTAACCATTGGGCAACAAGAACATAGACCTGCTGGGAAAGCTTCCAGATGACTGTAATAACCCATTGTCCCCTTGTGCCTCTGCATTGACTGGCAGGGCTGGAAGTCCATTTTCTGCCTAATAAAGTCAATACCAACCTGAGGCCATTTCTTAAAGGAGCCAGCCTAAATAGCTCAGTCGGTAGAGCGCACAGCTGTGGTCAATAATGTGGTCCAAAAGGTTCAATTCCCACCTCTGACCAGGGGTGCTCTGCCAATGTGGCAAGCTGAGCTTCTCGTCTCAGGCAGCAGCACCAGAGAGGATTCCAGGGGCAGCAAAAATCCACTCCTGCACATTTAAGAGCCAAATTTCCAGTTTTTAAACCGGAAATCCGGCTGTACTATTGCAAGAGAGCGCAATTGCCTTCTCCGCAATAGTGTTCCTGCCTCCCCTCCTGACAGGCAAGCCGGCGATTGTAGGAGCCGCCTCAGGCTCCTTCGTCAGAAATGGCACTAGAGCCATACTAACAGACTACAATGTACAATCACAGGGAGTATACTAAGACATATTTAAAAAGCCTAACACGCTCTACATTTGATGGGGGGACTACATATAATTAGCATGATGGCCAAAACTAAAGTATGCAAATCTATTCCTCCCTTTTGCTCAGTATATTTGCCTTTATCTGGGCCTAATCCGGTTATCTGAGCTATTCCCCTAATTCTAGCCATTTACATATTTAAACCATAATATTGTGTTCTCCAGCAAGGAAATGAAAAAAAGTTTTATCCCATATTAGAAAAGGTACTACTCCATCCATGTAGGAAATGATCTTGAGGACACTGGAGCCTAATCCGTAAATGCTAACGCTCATATTTGCTACGTACTATGCACCAGCTGTGTCTATTCCTGAGCTAATATAGTTCCAATCCAGTCCATCAATAAAATATAAGATTATTATAAATGATTAGACCTACACCAACGCATATTTCCCAACATCTGAAAACATAAAGAAAACAATGCAGTGACATTTTTAGCACACCCACTTTTGATCGCACCCCCTAAATACCACACCCATTTACCAGGTGATCCAATATAATAACTACAGAAATGGATAATCAGCATATAAACCCTAGATGTGTTAATATAATAATTACACAATATGAATACTCAGCATATGAACCCCAGACACGCCAATATAGCCACTAAATATAAAAGGATGACAGACATGTTAACCCCAGACTAGCCAGTACAATTACTACAGAAAAGGGATAATCAGCATATCAAGCCCAGGCTTGCCAGGAAAAATCACTGTAAAAATAGCCAGTGAGCACTCAATTAACCCAGATAAGCATATAAGTGTAAGGTCCTGAAGGCTCAGTATGGAGTGCGGACCAAGGAGGAGGCAGTTCAAGCAACCAAAGTTCAAGGTACAAGAGGGTTCGTGTAGAATGGTAAAAGTCCAGGCAAAGGGATCAATCCAGGCAGAATAGGGTCAAAACAGTTAAACAGGCAAAGGTCAGTACACAGGAATCAATATATCAATACAAGAGTCACACCCAGGAATGCACAAAGTGAAACCTATATTTGGGCAATGTTTACAGTCCACAGGCTCCTTAAATAGGCCTCCTTTGGCGCCAAAATGGACGCAGTGATGTCATGACGCTGGCGTGTTGACGCTGGCGCAGTCCATTCCGACGCTGGCGTCCAATCGGCAGGTGAGATGGCGCTGGTGTCACAGTGCTGCGACCAGGAAGAACCTCATGGACAGACTGGGCTCTGCCATCTTGGATCGAGTAATGGCGTTGGTAAGAAGTTTCCCTTACAGTAAGCTCTTTGAAAAATGGCCAGACAGCAGTCCGTTAACCCCAGACAAGCCAGTAAGATCACTGTAGAAATTGGCAGTGAGCAATCCATTAATTCCAGACATGTCAGTAAGATCAGCTGACTCACTAACGCTTGCACGAGCAGAATACCAACACCAGAGTTTGTCTCTCTTTCTCTGCCTGCTTTGAACTTCTGTGAAAAAATCCAATATGGCTGCACATTCCAAACTGGAACACTGTGCGAAGAGGAGACGACAACAACAAGGAATATTTAAACGACAATCTGGGCTCTGGAAATTGGGACTGTCCTACAAAACGGGACAGTTGTTTGGTATGCAATTGTTACATAAGGTGTGGTTAAGTGCATTGCTTCATGACATTGGGCAGCAATAGTTCCAGGTGCAAACTTCTGCTCCTGCATCCTCCTCCTGCCCCTAAATAACAAGCAGATGGTGGGATAGAGTAGGGCCTGTGAGGTGACCCCTCCCAAGAGCCCCAAACATTAGCAGACACAAATGTTAACTGATCTTCCTGAACCCCCCAGCACACTCAACTGCAGCAATCTTCCTCCAAATGTCAGCCCTCCACCAGTCTCCAGAAATACCTGCCTGTCTGTCCCAGGTTAGTGTCACACAAAAAAATACATTATTTGCCTATTGTTTCTGTACAGAATAAGAAAGCTTAGATGTCCTTCTAGGTAAACTAAAAGTCTCTCCAGCAAATGTCCCTACAGTGAAAGAGCAAACATCGTTCAAAACTTGTGTGGCAGTGTCACAGAAGAAAAGTCACATGCCAGTGAAAGCCTCATTCCTTTCAATGAGGTGGAAAATCTAAATGTTTTAATAAACTGGAAAAATAAATAAAGTTGCTTGAGACAATCCCATCAATTTGTATAGAAACTCACCCGTTTTACTTGCAGATTTCTGGGAACACTCTTTTGCTTCTTTAATCAATCCTGAGGCTTCATTAAAATACTTATACAATGCATATATTTGTGTTATGTTGCAAATTGTAAAAAAAAAAAAAACAGGGTTAAAAAATAAGCCCCTTTAGTGTGCGCCCACAATTTAAGTCTGAAAAAAATGTTATATCTTTAGTAAAGAAAAAACATGGCAAATGTTGCACTGTGCATTCATAAATGAGCTCATGTATAAGTTCATCTATAAGGCTTAAAGGGGTGGTTCACCTTTGAGATAACTCTAAGGGGCAGATTTATCAAGGGTCGAATTCGACTCTCGAAGTAAAATCCTTCGAATTCGAATATCGAAGGATTTACCGCAAATACTTTAATCGAACGATCAAATAAAAACGATAAAATTGCTCAAATCGAACGATTTCGACTGATTTTTAGCGATCGATTGAAGGGTTTTTTTTCAACCACAAAAAACTTAGAAAAGTGCTGGGGAAGGTCCCCAAATTAGAAGTATTTTTTAAAGAGACATTACTTCGACTATCGAATGGTCGAACGATTTTTACTTCGAATTGTTCGAATCATTCAATTCGATTGAATTTGACCAATTCGATGGTCGAAGTACCCAAAAAAATACTTCAAAATTCTAATTTTTTTCAATCATCATCATCATCATTTATTTATATAGCGCTGTCAAGATACGCAGTGCTTTAATTCGAATGATTCCCTCTAGCTTAGTAAATCTTCCCCTTAGTGTGATGTAGAGCAGGAGTCCCCAATCTTTTTTACCTGTGAGCAACATTCAGATGTAATAAGAGTTAGGGAGCAATGCAAGCATAAAAAATGTTCCCGGGATGCCAAATAAGGGCTGTGATTGGCTATTTGGTAGCCCCTATGTGAATTGCCTGCATATAGGAGGGTCTGTTTGGTAGTACACCTGTTTTTTATGCAACCAAAACTTACCTCCAAGCCTGGAATTTAAAAAT
Organism: Xenopus laevis; assembly: GCF_017654675.1. NCBI lineage: Eukaryota > Metazoa > Chordata > Amphibia > Anura > Pipidae > Xenopus > Xenopus laevis. The sequence goes on along the minus strand of NC_054381.1, from coordinate 114,126,274 downwards.
AAGAAACTGCTTTGGGGCCACTAAGAGCAACGTCCAAGGGGTTGGTGAGCAACATGTTGCTCGCAAGCTACTGGTTGGGGACCACTGATGTAGAGAGTGATATTCTGAGACAATTTGCTTTTTATTTTTTATTATTCGTGTTTTTTGAGTTATTTAGATTTTTATTCAGCAGCTCTACAATTTGCATCTTAAGCAATCTGGTAACTAGGGTCCAAATTACCCTAGCAACCATGCACTGATTTGAAAAATAGACTAAAATATGAATAGGGGAAGGTCTGAATTGAAGGATCAGTAATATAAAGTAATGCAGAGACACACGGTCAGATTCGGGGAGATTAGTCACCTGGCGACAAATCTCCTCTTCCTTGGGGTGACTAATCTCCCCGAACTGGCTTCCCACCGGTTTGAATGAAAATTGCCAGCGTGATGGCAGTCAGAGTGCTTCGTTTTCCGAAGTTGCCTCACGAGGAAACTTCGGACGACTTCGGAAAACAAAGCGCTTCGATTGCCATAACGCTGTCGATTTTCACTGTAGCATACCTCCCAACATTTTGGAAGTAAAAAGAGGGACAAAAATTTTTTTTCCACACGTAGCGCAGCAATTTTTGACCACACCCCTTTCTGTGGCCAAACCCCCTAATTACCATGTTTGTTTTACAAAATTTGGCAGGTTATGAAAGTTTGAAAATATTTCTCCTTATCTAAACTGTGTTTTTGTCTCTCAAAATTGTTACAAAGTATCTCATTTGCACCTGTTAGGTGTTCTGGGCTCTCTGCTAAAAGCCAATTGAGTGAGAAACTTTGTTTCTTTTTCTGGCTGTTCAGTGCAGAGAAAAGAGGGACTTTCCAGTACAAATGAGGGACTGCGGGTTGAGCTGTCAAAAGAGGGACTGTCCCTCCGAAAAAGGGACAGTTGGAAGGTATGCTGTAGCCGGTGGGAAGGCAGTTCGGCGAGATTATTGGCCCCAAAGAAGAGGAAACTTGTCACAGGGCGACTAATCTCCCCGAATCTGCCCTTACAGAGCATTTGTTTTTTTAGAAGGGAATCAGCGATGCCCATTTGAAAGCTGCAAAGAATCCGAAAAAAAGGCAAATATCTATAAAAAAAAAAAAGAATGAAAACCAATTGAAAAGTTGCTAAGAATTGGCCGTTCTTTAACATAATAAATTACCTTAAAGGTGACCCACCAAATGCTGAGGGGAAAGATACAAGTATGGGTTTATTAAATGCTTAAATCATTTTTAACAGACAATATGTGACAATCCAAATGACAGAATATTGCAGAAACCACCAGTTCCTGATCATTAGGGATACATGGTGTGTATATACAGACAGACACACATCATTGGGGATACAAGGTGTGTATATACAGACAGACAATGAAACTATCGCCAGAGTGACTGATTATACTGAACAATACACGTCAGCTGCACAGATCAGTGTTACTTCCTGTATTTTCACTTCAGTAGTAGTTTTACAAAGGCTCACAAACTACAGGCCTCCAGGGACAAACGCGCCAGCGCTTGCAGCTCTTGACTACTGCCAGCAGATAGCGCCCCCTCCTTTCTTTTAGCGCCCACAGAGCTGGGTCCCAAGCCAGGGCGGACGTGACGTCACGGGCCCACTTTTAAACCTCTTGCCGGGTTCTTCCAATGCTTCCCTGTACGGTCGCGGACACCCTGTAAAGGCGGGGGGAATAAGGCTTTTCTATCCTTGGTGCCTAGCTAATGGCCCTAGCTATGGAGAGTAGCCTCCCGGGTGTAAACAGCAGCGACAAAGGCCGTGTGGTGACTGTGTTTGATAGGCGCCTCGAGCAAACAGAGTGCGGAGAGAAAATAGTGAGCGTGGGCAGCGGCGACGGCTACGCTGAATTCCGTGCGGATATCTGCCAGGTGGGTAGAGCGCGCTGTATGGGAGGGTGAAATGTACGCATTTTCCTTATGACAACAGACACACGGGGAAGGGGAGGGAATTCGTGCTTGGAGCTGCACTTCAGCTGCACGTGTTACATTAGCTTAACTACCAATGGCTGCCTGCTGTTTTCTAGGAGAATTTGTCCCATTTAGAGACCAGTAGTTGAGTGGCTAGTTGTGTAGTAGAACGCTAAAGCTATTTTTGCTGGTTCTTTAAGGGATACTGCCATGGTTTCTCAAAAGAGCAAACCGATTTTTTTTATATTCAGTTTTGAAATCTTGACATGGGGCTAGACATTTCCCAGCTGCCCCAAGTCATGTGACTTGTGCTCTGATAAACTTCAATCACTCTTTACTGCTGTACTGCAAGTTGGAGTGATATCACCCCCCCCCCCCGCAGCCAAACAAAAGAACAATGGGAATGTAACCAGATAGCAGCTCCCTAAAACAAGATAACAGCTGCCTGGTAGATCTCAGAACAGCACTCAATAGTAAAAACCCATGTCCCACTGAGACACATTCAGTTACATTGAGAAGGAAAAACAGCAGCCTGCCAGAAAGCATTTCTCTCCTAAAGTGCAGGCATAAGTCACATGACTAGGGGCAGCTGGGAAATTGACAAAATGTCTAGTCCCATGTCAGATTTCAAAATTAAATATAAAAAAAAAACAGTTTGCTCTTTTGAGAAATGGATTTCAGTGCAGAAGTCTGCTGGAGTAGCACTATTAACTGATGCGTTTTGAAAAAAACATGTTTTCCGATGACCGGATCCCTTTAGTATATTCAGGCATCACCTGGACTAACTTGAATCAGGAATCATCACTTTGTACTGGGGCCACAATGAGTCTGGACCCAAAACTTTAATTTACTTGACAGAGCATAAGTGGTGCAAGTAAGGGACAACAACAAGCCCCTGTGAAGGGTCCTAATGTCAAATTTGAAGTAGAATGACAAAAATACCAAAGCAGGTCTGTTTACAGTCTTGCACAATGTGGCATGTAGAAGGATTTAAGATTAAGAAATGGATTGTAAAAGGGGACAGTTAAGATGGAGCCTTGCATCATTTTTTTACTAGAATAGTGAAGACCGCGTTACTTAAGGGAAAACACAGAAAATGGCAAACTCAGGACTGGTAAGATCTTGAGAATTTGCAAGCGTATGAAATCTTCAAGAGAGGGATAAATCAGCCATTTTGAGACCACATCTTCAATAAGAATAATGGGGATGTCCCCTGCAGTATGTGTCTGAGTTAAGGTGGCCATAGACGCGCAGATTTATCTTCATATCGGACGAACGATCGTTCGGTGCCATCTCCCGACCTGCCACTAACCATCCAGATCAGTAAAGTAGTAAAAGAACAGATCAGGCAATGTTCTGCCTCTGACAGTAATCGTATGAGAGTTACGTCCGACAATATCTGTGACAGTCTCCCACTGATATTAGATCGGCAATACATGCAGAGATATAATATGTATAATCACCTGTCTGAACGACTGATCGCCATGGCACGAAAAATGACGGGACACTCCACACAGGACCCGAAAATCTGAGGCTTGTACGATCGGATCTTTGCATCTATAGCCAGCTTTAGAAGTTGTTATAGGCCATCAGGATGTTTGGGGGACTTTGTTCCTCGCATGGACTGAACATGTAGTGACACTTCAGTTCTGCCTGGTGAAGAATGTCGGAGAGAGAAATTCTTTGGGACAAGAAGGAAGAACTGACTGTCGAGTGTCCTTGGCCTTTTTCAAGGGATCTGTGGAGATGGTAGCGTTGGTTTATGGATGGATCATTGGTAGGTTCTTCAACTGTAGAGAGAGAGAGTCAGAATAGTCAATTCAACATAGAAATCATAATACTGGGCTTGTTGGTAATGTTGAAATCACCACAGAAGAGTGCTGAACTGGCCTGAAGAGAGTTGAGAGTCATGGCAGGGTCCAGTTCTTCCAAATTTTTGTGGTGAAAGAGAATATTGCTGGTGGTCGAAGAACCCTCCAGGAAGTGACCCTAATCTTCGTAGGATAGTCTCTGTACCTTTGTATAAGAAATTATAGCACAAACATGCTTTTCAATTCAAGTGTAAAAACCAGCTCTCTCTAAGCCTAAGAAAACCCTTTATCTCATGAGAACATTATTGGGTAAAAGTTGGAGAAGTTACAGACTTCATCTAGGTAATTCAAGAGAAATTGGCCATCGTTGTCGCTCAAGATAGATTTATGAAGGCCATGTTACATAGCTCTAAAGATCATCCCAACTATGATGCAAATGAGATTGTTGACTTTCCTTAGGTCCAATTTAAGATGATCCTTTATGTGAAAAGCACTGCAATGTGTGTCAAGGGATACTCTCAATTATTTAGACCTCATAGCCTAGGGCAATTAAGTTTCTTCTCAACAAAGAAGAAAACCACCACAGTAGGAAAGTTGGAGTCCTGTGCAGATAAAATTTTTAGAATGCAAAGATTGAACAGCACCATCAACTCTTGAGTCGTTTAAAAAGCCTTTATTTGTGCTTTTGTGGGCATCACCGCAACGTTTCAGGCCATGCGGCCTTTTATCAAGCTTACTGACCAATTCTAAGTACAACAATTTATACCCTTAAACACCATCTAGTGGTCAATATAGTGAACAAATTATTTTAACAAAAAGACACAGAAAAACAAAAAAGCAAACAGGACCAACTGCAATAATCAGTAATATAGTGTCAATTAACAGTTACGTCAATCAAGTGGTACCAATAGATAGAAGCTTGGCACGATAAAAAATCACATAGTGCATCTGTTAAAGAATAAAGACATAGATCATAATTAAAAAACCGTATAATTAATTTAATATAAAGTTAAAAAAGCCATTCGTGATCATCTAAAAATGGGACCTAAATCATATTCTTTATTCAATCCCCATGGCTCTAAAGTTTCCAATTTTCTAATCCAAAATGCTTCTCGGTATAATAGGTCCTTATGTCTATTACCTCCTCGTTGTTTCATTTCCACTGTCTCTAACACTTGGAATTTCAATTGGTTCACGCTATGAGAGTGCTCAATAAAGTGGCCTGCTACTGCTTGGTCTCTTTTTCCGGTATTAATTGCTGATTTATGTTCTCTCATGCGTTCACGAACTGTTCTCTTAGTTTGGCCCACATACGCAAGCCCACAAGGGCACTTAATTATATATATATGGCACACGTTGAACTACAGGAGTTTCGATCTTTGATCCTTATGGGATATCCTTTCCTAGGGTGAAAAACAACTTATCCCTGTTGAACATTAGAGCAACAGTTGCAGTTATAACAGGGAAAGGTCCCTACTTTACTATTCCTGCATTCACTACTTTGTCTCATATCCGTATGAACTAGCATAGAGCCTAAAGATCTCCCCTTTTTATAGGCTATTATTGGAGGTCTAGTGAACGCATTGATTTGAGGTAAATTATTTTTTATCAGCGGCCAATGGTGACGTAAAATATTAGCAAACTGTTTACTCAAAGTATTGTATTGAGTGACAAAAGTAACATTGTTCTCTCATCCAACCTTTTATCCACTATGTCTTCAGATAAACGACTCAAGAGTTGATGGTGCTGTTCAATCTTTGCATTATACTGTTTGCCAATGGGAAGTGGCCATTGCAGAACGTGCACCATCCCTAAAGAATATTGAGAATCCGTGTTCTGACTACTCTTTCTTCACAGACTGATCCAATTTTTAGAACCAGAATCAGAAGTCTGTGCAGAAAATGTAGTAAAATTAGCTTAAATTGAGACCACCAAACCATTCTCACATCTGCAATTCCTAACTGACCCTCTGCAGGAGTCCTGGACCTATAAGTGAGGTTTCCTATGTAAATTTCTTTAAACAGAAAATCAAATTTATTCAGTGCTCTGGTCACGCAGGTCACGATCAAATGTTTCGGGACATCAACTGCCCTTCCTCAAGTGATAACCCACCATAGATCCCAAAATTGCTAATATAACTATATATAGTACCATCTAGTGTACAACCCCTATATTGCAAGCAATGGTACATTGTACATAATTAACAATCAGCAATTCCAATAATAGTGACATAATGGCTACAGTGTACATCCCAGTCTCCAGGCCTTGTTCCTTAAAGGAGAAGGAAAGCTCCAAGACAGTTTATTGGCAACAGATTAGCCACAATATTGCAAGCTAGAATGCTATATTTATTCTGCAGAATGCTTTACCATACCTGAGTAAACAGCTCTAGACACTGTCTCTGTTTGTTTAGGATAGAAGTTGCCATATAAACTTGGTGTGACATCACTTCCTGCCTGAGTCTCTCCCAGCTCTGAGCTCAGATTACAGCAGGGATGGGAGGAGGGAGGGGGAGAGTAGCAAACTGAGCATGCTCAAGCCCTGCCCTGGAGGTTTATGCTGAAAACAGGAAGTCTGATACAGAAGCCCATGTATACACAATAGGTGCTGTTCAATCTTTGCATTATACTGTTTGCCAATGGGAAGTGGCCATTGCAGAACGTGCACCATCCCTAAAGAATATTGAGAATCCGTGTTCTGACTACTCTTTCTTCACAGACTGATCCAATTTTTAGAACCAGAATCAGAAGTCTGTGCAGAAAATGTAGTAAAATTAGCTTAAATTGAGACCACCAACCCATTCTCACATCTGCAATTCCTAACTGACCCTCTGCAGGAGTCCTGGACCTATAAGTGAGGTTTCCTATGTAAATTTCTTTAAACAGAAAATCAAATTTATTCAGTGCTCTGGACACGCAGGTCACGATCAAATGTTTCGGGACATCAACTGCCCTTCCTCAAGTGATAACCCACCATAGATCCCAAAATTGCTAATATAACTATATATAGTACCATCTAGTGTACAACCCCTATATTGCAAGCAATGGTACATTGTACATAATTAACAATCAGCAATTCCAATAATAGTGACATAATGGCTACAGTGTACATCCCAGTCTCCAGGCCTTGTTCCTTAAAGGAGAAGGAAAGCTCCAAGACAGTTTATTGGCAACAGATTAGCCACAATATTGCAAGCTAGAATGCTATATTTATTCTGCAGAATGCTTTACCATACCTGAGTAAACAGCTCTAGACACTGTCTCTGTTTGTTTAGGATAGAAGTTGCCATATAAACTTGGTGTGACATCACTTCCTGCCTGAGTCTCTCCCAGCTCTGAGCTCAGATTACAGCAGGGATGGGAGGAGGGAGGGGGAGAGTAGCAAACTGAGCATGCTCAAGCCCTGCCCTGGAGGTTTATGCTGAAAACAGGAAGTCTCATACAGAAGCCCATGTATACACAATAGATGGAAAGAAATGTTGTGTTTCTTTTGACAGAGGACTCAGGGCAGCATTACTTTGAGGGTTTACTGGTGTATTTATATAGACCACATGGACACTTTAGCAGGTATATAACAATGGTTGGCATGAAAGTATGGTATCCTTAGATCCTAATCTGTGCCCCTGATGTAGGATGTGAGACATTTGCCCCCTTAAAGGGATACTGTCATGGGAAAAAAAAAAAATTTCAAAATGAATCAGTTAATAGTGCTGCTCCAGCAGAATTCTGCATTGAAATCCATTTCTCAAAAGAGCAAACAGATTTTTTTATATTCAATTTTGAAATCTGACATGGGGCTAGACATTTTGTCCATTTCCCAGCTGCCCCATGTCATGTGACTTGTGCCTGCACTTCAGGAGAGAAATGCTTTCTGGCAGGCTGCTGTTTTTCCTTCTCAATGTAACTGAATGTGTCCCAGTGGGACATGGGTTTTTACTATTGAGTGTTATTCTTAGATCTACCAGGCAGCTGTTATCTTGTGTTAGGGAGCTGCAATCTAGTTACCTTCCCATTGTTCTTTTGTTTGGCTGCTGGGGGGGGGGGAAGGGAGGGGGTGATATTACTCTAACTTGCAGTACAGCAGTAAAGAGTGATTGAAGTTTATCAGAGCACAAGTCACATGACATGGGGCAGCTGGGAAATTGACAAAATGTCTAGCCCCATGTCAGATTTCAAAATTGAATATAAAAAAATCTGTTTGCTCTTTTGAGAAATGGATTTCAGTGCAGAATTCTGCTGGAGCAGCACTATTAACTGATTCATTTTGGAAAAAATTTTTTTTCCCATGACAGTATCCCTTTAATAATGGCATTACAATTTTGGCATGATAGACAAGGAAAAGTGCCTATTACCGGCTTTCCTATAAACCTTTGAGTACTCTTTAATTGAGTGGGGTTTACATCACTGTGCACTAACTGGTCTTATAAGTTCCTCCCATGCCGACAAACAGAGGATACTCTGTGAATATTCTTGAGGTACCTGGGTGACCTAACGTACCTCTTTTGAGGTATATGTCGCTTTGTTGACGACATATTTTGTGTATGCCGGGGACCTCAGAGACCCAAATTTAAAAACGGTCAGTGTCTTTCTACTCCAAACCTCAAAGTTTTGTTAAAGTTAGCAGGTTTTATGTTTTATGAAATTATTTTAAATTTTAAATCTAATCATTCTACATCATTAGGTACTTAGATAAACATCCTAAATATGCTAATGGTCTTCTGAGCTCTGGATTTACACTGTCTATTGGCATGCCAAAATATCAGTAGAATTGTAATGGCAGTAATATCAACGACTACAAAATTAACATGTCGACTGCCAAAAGTAAGTTTACCCTAAAAAAACCCATATATAATTGGAAAGTATACACTTGCATTAAAAAGCACAAGGTAAGGCAAAAAAATAAAATCCCATTTTTACTTTCTTTAATGAAAAAGCTATCTCCAATATTCATTAATTAAAAAATGTGTACTGTTTTTATAAGAAACCTGACTGTATGCAGTGAAATTCTCCCTTCATTTACTGCTGTGGATAGGAATTGTCAGATGGTCCCTAACTGCTGAGCAGGGAAACAATCATACTTATGAACAGCAGGGGGAGCCCCTGCCTTACTTACCAGCCATGCAGTATTCAAGCAGCTTTGTTTATGACGATCCTTAAGCAGCCCAGACCACACTGAGCATATGCAGGGTCAGGCAAAGATGTTTAACAAAGTTACAAGATGACAGCCCCCTGTGGCCAACTTTGAAAGCATAAATCATTTGTTTGATTAAGCTTTGTGGTGCAGTAATTTCATGTTCATTTTTAGTATGCAAAATACAGCATTAGATTCTAGCCTTATTCTATTTTAGACTTTCCTTGTCCTTTAATGGGAAATCACCAGTAAAGCAAAAATAATTATGAAACTGCAAGATTTGTGCTTAAAATCTCCAGTAAAGCAATAATTATGAAACGGCAAGATTTGTGCTTAAAACTCCAGTCCACTACTCTTACTGCAAAATGAAAATTTTACTGAAAATGCTATGAAATCTCCAAAATAAAGTATTTACATAGTTTGGACAGTGCTCATGTAAAAGACAACAGACACATGGAATCTGATCGTTTGCCACCCCTGGGGCAATTGTAATGTTGCTTTGAAAGATGAGACACCAAAGAACACCAAAGACCCATGGTACTTACTCAACCAGAAAAGGACATGCTAGCCAAGGGGTTAAATTATGCGGGGACACCACACACACATCCTAGTAGTTGAACTCCTCACAGCCACAGAATCTGCCATCAATAATAATCACATACAAAAGGAGGAAGCGGAACAACTCCGACTAGAAGTACCAGCTGCCTTGTCAAGTGGCAGAACACCTCCCTCTAACCTTACTACACGAGAGGAGAGCTCTCAATTCTCTTAGTAAGGACCCAAACATCACTATTCTGCCAGCAGATAAAGGGCGATGCACCGTTGTGCTCAACACACTGCAAGATAACCACACTACTTAGTGATAGCAATAAATATGAACCCTTATAGAAAGCGCTTACAAGAAAAAGGTGATAGATTGCCTTCAACAACTTGTAAAAAAAAAAAAAAAAACCAGATTAAGTTTTATACCGCCGCCTGTACCCCAGAGAAGCCACACCATGCTTATATGGACTCGGTTCGTAGGCAAAACAGTGCATCATATCCAGAATGCCAAAGCGTTTGTAACCAAGATTCATGTATGTATGTACATGTCTACCTACAACAGAGACTGTAAGAAATCGACTGCAGCAAGATAACACCCTCAACAGCAGAACGAAGCTCAGTCTTAACCAAGTATGTTTGTTGCTAGATTTGTGCCTTAACATCACATACTTCAAATACAAGGACCATTTTTATAGACCGAAACAGGGCTGTGCAATGGGTTATCCAGTATCTCCCATTGTAGCTAACTTGTACATGGAGGAAGTGTAAAGGAGGACCTTGCTTACATTCCAGGGAACTATTGCGAGTCACTGGTTCATGTATGTAGACATCACTTGGGTTAAAATAAGATCCAATGAAGTGGCGACCTTTACAGAACACACTAACTCAGTGGACAGTAACATCAAGTTCACATGGTACGAAGCCCACAAGAACAAACTTGCCTTTTTGGGCTATTTGATATCCATCCAAGAGAGGGTAATTTGAAAACGAAATTATACAGGAAACCCACTCATACGGATCAATATCTGTTGTTCGATTCCCGCCATCCACTGGAATACAAACTGGGTGTCATTAGAACTCTGCACCACAGGGCGGAAAGTGTGACAACTGATACAGAGTCCAAGAACAAGGAGCATAAACATAGGAGCTTTGAAAGCGTGTGGCTACCCAGACTGAGCATTTGTCAAAACAACAGCAACCAAGCCTGACAGGAACACCAAAAGAAATAACCGCCCGGAGACACATAGTAGGTGAAACAGTCATCACATATGTAGTTGGAGTGTCCAGAGAAACTCAGGAGGATTTTCAACAAACACCACACCCCTGTGTTTTTCAAACCTGGCAACACAATGAGACAAAAACTGGTACACCCAAAGGATCCAACACCTAAAGAAAAACAAAGCAATGTGGTATACGGAGTCCAGTGTAGCGAGGAGTGCACTGACCTATACATTGGGGAGACAAAACAACTGCTCACCAAGCGAATGGCTCAGCAAGCGAATGGCTCAGCATAGGTAGGCGAACTCTACAGGGCAAGACTGACTTTTTCTACACCAAAAAGACAAGGGACACTCCTTTGAAGAAAACAATGTCCAAATCTTGGATAAAGAAGACAGCTGGTTTGAACGATGTGTGAAAGGTGATTCATATCAAGGTGGAGAAACAATCCCTGAACAGAGGCGGGGGCCTTTGACACCACCTGCTACATACAATGCTGTTCTAACATCTGTACCCCGGCAATTTCAGAACACTTCACAGTGTATAAAGATGGGCTGCAGCTCACCGTTTAGTTGCTTGGTTTGGTTATCCTGTGGGCTATCCTGTGTCGATCCCCCCAATAGAGTCAATCAAAAGAAATCCAAGTGCAGGACAAATCCACAGCAGTTTTCTTTCACTGCAAAATCTTTTATTGGTATAGATTTTGGATAAAGGGCCTAGCCTGAAACACGTTGTGATTTGCACATTCCCAATAAAAGATTTTGCAGTCAAACAAAACTGCTGTGGATTTGTCCTGCACTTGGATTTCTTCAGAACACTTCACACATCATTCATGCAACTCTCACAAGTAACATCTGTTTCTAGGACTTTCATGATACCATGGTAATCCTATCACAATAACCCCACAGAATCATGCCCCTGTGAGTTTCAGATGTCGCCTCTCTAAAGAGTTATGCATGCTCCTCTATAAGGTGTCTGCCATATGTGCCGCAGTGTACTGTTCTCATTAGAAACTGTAACTGACAGGTTGAGAAGGGACAGTCAGGTTGGCAAAACTGTCAGGTTTAGGAACTCCAAGTAACAATTACTTACAAAAGCAGAACTATCGGCACAAAACGGTCAACACGACCTATAGGTAACTTTTGATGTACATTCATATTTTGAAAAGTGTTTATTTTTTTGTGTCACTTTAAGAGCCAAGATTCTTAAATCATTTATGCCGGGGTGAGGGCTGTTGGAATGGTTTCCTACTTGTGTGTCCAGTTTTTTTATTGGTTATGGTAAAGCAGTGGTAGGTGTTTCTGTTTGTCAGACTTTGATCAGTTTCTCCTGTTTGGCATCTGGAGCAATGTATTCAGTATACCACATTGGAAGAAGAACAGTTGTACTCTTAAATATAATAGCCCAAGAAAATCCTTGTTTATAAGATTGCAGGCTCCATAATGGATGCGCTTACTAATGATGTGCGGGCATGCCTGATACCCGCGGGTTGGGCAGCTTCGGGCCGAACTCAGTACACTGTTTTTTACTTGACCTGACTAGTGCACACATCTTAATCCAGACTTTGAGTTCCTTGTGCACATGCTCCACCTAGTGGCAACTACATATATTTGTTTTATTGGGTTTCTACATTCTGTCGGATGGGCAACATTTATGGTTAGGCTTTCTTGAATAACCCCTTTTAATTTGGTGGCATGATGTCTTTTATATTTTTATATATATATATATATATATTATATATATATATATATATATATATATATATATATATATATATATATATATATATATATATATATATATATATATATATATATATATATATATATATATATATATCGTTTGTTGTGTTTATTTTTCTTTGTTTTGGCTTTTTAACCTAAAGTATGCTTATATCATGTGGGGTACTTTGAAAATCCTTTTCATACTTCTGAAGGTTATTGATCTATACAAGTCAGAAATCTCCGTGATAGTATATATATTTGGTATTGGCATGCCCAGATGATTTTGTTTCGAGCAGTTCTGTTGTCATGCATACAAAAAATATGAATATCTTATAAAGTAGAAGTTTCTTTGATTGGGTGTTCATTGGGTCCGCATATGCAGTAGCACTGTATATCTTGTGGTGTTTATTTTTAACACAATGCAATAAAGCTTTACAGGAACTGTTCTCGCATCTGGAGTAGATCAACAACTACATTTTGCTTGAAAAAACATTTGTTAGTTGAGCTCTCATTCTATCTTACCACTCAAATATCACAAATCATTGGGTAAGATCAATTGCATGCACCAGGGGCATTTCAAAATAGTTGAGCTTCAATCTGCCATTGGTTTATCCCAAAATCACAGTTCTGCCCATCTGAATAATCAGACTGCTCACTTGATAGTATTGTAGAACTACTCCATTAGTGCTTTCAGTTACTAATACATCTTTTAGGAAAAGAAGCCCCCCCCCCTGGTCTATCAAATTCTGGCCCTTTAAGGGACCTGTCACATGTATTTGTTTCCCCCCACAAGAGTGGTGGGCCCACACATCAGTTGGGGGAAACAATGGTTTGTTAAAAACAAACCCGCCAGTCCGCCGGGACGTACAGCCATGTTGTATAGCTCATGCACATAATGAGTTAATCTCCCTAATTACTATTATTGATGTAGGCGCTATCGATGTGCCTCACAAGCTTACATTGCACATAGTGAGAGAGTTGTGGCACTCGCTCATTATGCACATGTGTGTGCCCTAGCATGGCCAACCACACTGCCCTGGAGCGGGCAGCGGCTTTTTTTTTTTTTTGTAATAAACTTTTGTTTCTCCTAGCCAGAATGAGGGAAACCGTTTAAGATGACGGGTGCCCTTTAGTTCAGCATGTAGAGAGAATGAAAAGAGACAGACTGCTGAGAGTGAAGAGTAATTTGATTTCAGAATGGGTACAGAATTTGTAAATAGTTATATTTAGAAACTTTCTTATTCCATGATAGAAAGCCTATATCAAATTTTTATTTTCTCCATAGTTTTTCCCCTCAGATTCTCCAAGTTTTATTGTTATTTTTTTGTTAAGTATAAATAAGATTATAACAAATGTTCTAAGTCTTTTTTTCAATAATATCTTATTTTATTCTTTATTACTGAAGGCTTGTGGCATCAGCCCAGATGAACAGTTTGTGATTACCACTACAAATAGGAAACCAATCACACATACAAACTTTGGTAAGTTTTTGCTATTATCACTCAAATTAAGTGACTTGATCTTAAATCAAAGCGATACTCACATGCTCCTATAAAATCCAAAAGAATGTTTCAGTATTTTTCTTTTTAAAAACCCAAGCCCAGCATTAGTTCATTCAGATGACACTTAAACAACGTTTATGATTCTGTGAGTAACATTGTGCTGGAGGCAGCACAATCCTTCCACAAACTTCAGCAGTGTTTTCATTTGTATTTGGCCCATGGAAGGAAGGTGCCGCCTCCAGCCATGCGCTACTGTTGAAAACCATTCAGTGTCTGCCCCTCTCTTTACCGAACTGCAGGGATTGCTGGGCTGGGGGCAGCATGGGGCATTTTTAAACAGAAACAATTTGCTGCTTAAATTGTTCCAATATTACTCACATGTTCAAGGAACTTGTCAAATCACTTTAAGTCCCTTATCCCTCCTGCCATCATCAGGAATGACAAGGGGGCACATGCAGAGTGCAGTAGCAAAGTTGCTGCTTGAGTATTATTTGAGTATTATTATTTTTTAATAATGGGGAAGAACTAATATACTTAAAGGAGAAAGTTAAAATACAAATGCAGCTCAAAGTATTTCACAGTATGTTAAGATCTGCTTATTAGAAGCCTTTCTCTCAATGGATTTCCTTGTGAAATTATCTTGAAATCATCGCTTCTAAAAGGCACGTGGAGAATATCTAACCCAGCGTTTCAGGACAGGGGGTAATTGGAAACATTTTGGGACTGTTTTGTAATCATGCATTTCCTTCTCCTTTAAGCACAGTGGTGTTCATAGACTACAGTGCAGAAGATGACCCATTTTCAACCCAAGCAGTTTAAGCACTACTAAATGTTGTGATCTACTAGATATCTCATTGTTTAATGCAGGCTGTGTAGAAATGGCTTTTTTATATGCATGTCTTATGTCCACTTGTGTTCTGTAGATCTGATTGTCCAAGATGGCATCACTTTATATCTTCTTAAATCACCCGACCAATTGCTGTTTTCTCCAACCAAAGAAAAAATTGACTTTTTGCCACATTATGATACACTGGTCAAAAGTGGAATGTATGAATATTATGCTAGTGAAGGACAAAATCCCCTACGTAAGTTTTTTTTTTTTTTTTTTTTTTTTTTTAATTTAAGTAATTAAGTTTTAAAAGTTTAATATTTCCATCCTGTGTGGTGCATAACATTTAGCTATATGACAATTTAACATCAGGATGCATATTTACATTATCTGAATACTTACAAAGTTGTATATTAAGCATTACCTAGCATTGTTCAGGTCTCGAAGGACAACAGGGAAATACTATACAGTACATATACTGTAGCTTTCCATAACGAGCTCAATGTTATCATAGTTCTGTTTACCGTTTTCTTTCTCTTTAATGGATATTATTAAGTTATGTAGTATTTTATTCTACATGGGTAATTTATTTGAATATTTCCAATGTTTTAAGCAGGTTAGGTAAAGCATGAAGCCCTTAGACTCAGTGAGGGGCTCATTTACAAACACTGGTGCACCTGGGCAGTAACCCATAGCATCCAATAAGCGATTAGATTTTTTTTAGCCAGCTGCTGGTTTAGCACTGAAAACAATTATCTGAATGGTTGACCTGTTACAGCCCAGGAGCAAATTTGCTCACTGATTATATATGCCCCCGGTGTGTGTCTAGTTTGCACATATGAATAAACATTGTGAATTTTCACTACTGAAACCATTTTTAGGCAGGTGTAATCCCCTCAATAAGATGGTATCACACTGAAAGGGTACCAAAACTACTAGGAACTGACATTTAAAAAAAACTCAATATGCTGTGAATCTAATTTCTACGTCATGGCACTCTCTGCACTTTGTTTTCCAAAGTTGCCTCACCAGGAAACTTTGGGCAACTTCGGAAAACGAAGTGCCGCGAGTGCCTTGCCGCAGCCGTTTTTTCATTCTAGCAGGCGGAAGACAGGGGGAAGCAGTTCGGGGAGATTAGTCGCCCCAGAGAAGAGGAGATTAGTCGCCGGGCGACTAAATCTCCCCGGATCTCAGTATGACATTACCCTTAATATTTGAGCATCTTTAGACTAACTTATTCAAATTTTATTCTACTGCACATGCACAAGTCTAAGGGGCTGATTTACTAACAGGTGAGGGTCAGGATCAAGTGGGTCTATCAATGTAAATGAATGTGTGTGAGTTCTATATATCTATCTAGTTTTTTGCATTGATTGTTTTTTTTCCCCCCTTAATCATTATTACAGTTATCTTATTTTTATTTATTTTTTTATTAAGCATTTGCCCTGGCTGAGCTAATAGACAACTCATTGTCAGCCACTGCCCAGAATGCAGGTATCCGAAACATACAGATAAGACTGGTGAGACATTTTCTTTTTAGAACATGTAATAGAATATGTTTAATAATATCTTGTTACATACTTAAGTTGTTAATATTCACAAATGATTTCCTTTAACAGCTTTTTGATGAGACTCAGGGAAAACCAGCCGTTGTTGTTATTGATAATGGAAAAGGAATGAACTCAACACAGCTTAAAAACTGGGCTATATACCGACTTTCAAAGTTTACAAGGGGTGCTGCTGCCTTAAGGTTGGGATTATTTGAATTGTTTTGATTCTATTATTGATATCAACTGTTTATTTGCTTTTTTTATGCTTTTCGATCATGTTTTGGGTTATGGCACACTGGGCATTTTTGAAATAGCTATTAACTGTGTTTTCAAGTGATAATCGCATGTCTGAAATAGCATCATGGCATTTAGGTTATTGCTGTTTAAAGTGAATTGCCAATTTTGAGACTTTAATGCAGAACTTAAGCACCTAATGAAAGTCTCTGAACCAAGCTTAACAGGACTAATTAGTTCCCTTAAATGTGGGCATTTAAACGTGCATGTATTAAACGCATGCCAAATGCATCAAAACACATATCAATCAACTGTTTCAGCATACAGTCTAAGTGAGCAAAGAATATAAAGGAACAGGATCACCATCAGTAAACATGTGGCCTCATACAACTAGGTAAGCAAGGCATTCGCCTTGCTGATTATTACCCCTTCAGTCACGTCAGTCCTCTGGTTTGTGGGCCCTGCTAACAAGTAAAATTGGGCAACAATGAAAAAACAATGCTCCGTGAACACTATCACTTCCCTGATCTGCCCTGACCACATTCTGTGAAAGTCTTGTTTATGATCTTCCCAGACCCAACCCACTGCCAGCATGCCACAGGGCTCCTGACTGGAGCATGCTGCCATTTTAACTTTCCCAGACTCACTAGCACATACTCATGAATGCACAGTACAGGTCCGAAATATCTGACTTATGGGATGGCCACCTCCCATGTGTAAATCTAAGTCTGAAGAGGAATACCTGGGCTAAAAGATGTTGATATGGTGCTACAGCAGTTAATAGTGGGGGTAAAAAACAGCATTTGAAGTATTGCCATTGAAAGAGGATTGGGTTTCTTTTATACATGTACATCTTTCCTGTTTATTTTCTTCCATGTGATCATCTCATTTTTGTTTTATTAGTGAAGACGGAATCTATGTCCGACCTCCACATGTACCACGCAGCTTGAATAGTGATATCTCCTACTTTGGTGTCGGTGGCAAGCAGGCAGTTTTCTTTGTTGGTCAATCAGCCCGTGTAAGTGTTTTTGTGTGTGTGATTGCTGATTTATGCCAATAATGTTACATTTAGTTATTGTGTTGAATTTGACCCTTTCATTTGAGGTGGAGAACTTTTTTCTGAAAAAAATTCACAATAGTGAAATCATAATGAAACGAATGGAAACGATCGGATCATAAGGAAAGCAATATAGTCGGTTGGATTGCGGGACTGCATCAACGAATAGATGCGGTCCGCGATCCGACAGGATTTTTACCCTTGCTCGATCCACATTTGGCCAGATATCGATCAGGGAAGCCCGTCGAAGGCCACACACATAGGCCAATAAGCTGCCGACTCTGTCTGTTGGCAGCTTTTATTGGGCCCGTGTATGACCACCTTTAGGCATCTTTGTTTTAATCATGTTTTATTATCTACTATTTTTCTTGTGTATGCAAAGCAATGAGACTCCAGTGTTGTAATTTCTCAAGGTGGCTGAGCTAGAATTATAACGCATATTAATTTTAGCTTCACAGAGCAAGCAGCATGGCTCAATAAACAAGATTTTCTGTGTACCTAAACTTTTGTGTCTTACTGAAGATATATACAGTAGGTAAATAAGTGAAAGAAAAAAAAAGCCATGGGAATGGTTTTAAATCAAAGGCAGAATAATATTTCAAAAGTTTTTTGTTTGTTTTTTCATTTAAATTATGTATTTGTTGACAGAGCACCTACAAATAAACTTTCTTAGCAGCACATTCGAGAGACAGGTTATTTTTATATTTTCGAGAGATGTGAATGACATTTGAGCCCTGTTTTATCTTTTAGTTTAAGGTTAGTGGCACATGGAGCCAGTTATCCTCCTACATATGCAGGTAGAGGAAATCTGATCTGCTGTCAATGCACCTTCCTGTAGCTCTGTTGACTGTTGCACCGTTGGCTGTGCATAGCTACACTGTGTGGATAGTAGCACAAAAATGCATACTTTCATGTATCCGCGCAGATATCCCCTCTGTGTATCGCCACACAGGTCAAGGCCAAGATAAAAGCAAACTTTCGCTACTTGTGTTATAGCACAGTCGGAAAAACAGCCTAATGTGACTTTAGCCTATAACCATTGTATCAAACTTTTTTGTTCTCTGCTATATAAATTTGTTCCCAGTTGCCCTCTTTAGCTTAAATGGTTGTCCCCATTGGCAACACTGCAGCATATTAATATAAATTGTAGCTATTATATGAAGCAAATCAGCAGGTTTTTACAAGTGCAGGTTAACAATACTTTATATTTAAATGCATATAAAACATTTACATTTTTCATGTTACTGGTCCTTTAAAGGGGATGTCAACCAAAAACACTTTTCTTGGTATAATGAAAAAGTTGTAATTCTAAGAAACCTTCCAATATACAGTATTTAAAAAGTTTCAATTGTTCTTAAAGTTACAAATTTTTTCACATATTTTGGGGGTGGCAAGCACGAATTTTGTCACAGGCACTGAATCAGGTGCCCAGGCTGCTGAGAAATGAACGGGGCTTCAAGCAAAAAAGATGCATGGAAAATGCATTCAAAAATATCAAATATTGTTTATTAAAAAAACAGTATTTGGCTATATCATCATTTATTAAAAAATAACTCTAGTGAAAGGTATATTTTCTTAAATAATCATTCTTAACTCCCCTTTTTTTTTTTTTTTTTTTTAAAGATCATAACTAAAAATGCAGATTCACAAGATGTTCATGAATTTGTGCTTTCTAAAGAAGATTTTGAGAAGAAAGAAATAAACAAAGAAGACATTTACAGTGGTTTTATCAGAAATAGAAAGGTAATAATTTTTATATGTTGACCATACATGCCTAGATTTATTTGGTATGTAATGCCAAATTCTGCCATACCTACTGACTGTCTGGACATGTATGCCACCTCAAGAAAGCAGTTTCAATTGACCATTCTGTTGTCCTATAGGGTCACAGTCAGTCTGTCCAAACTGAAAATTTATTTGTGATGAATCTTCTCATAGTGAGTAGATAGTTCCAAGTTGTACAAAGGAGTTGTTTAGAGGAGATCCTTTTCGTTTGGGCCATCTATTGGAGCAATGCTCTTTGGCCATTGCAGTTATGTGTTTAGTTTACTTTGGAAAACTACTGTTATGTTTTGGGTAGCCGAGGATGAGTAGAGTATAACAGTGCTTTATTAGCAGACTCATGCAGCCATTACACAACAGTAAGCTTTCACTTTTAAGCTACCAGGAACTATGCACAGTATAAGTATGAGCACAGTGACATCTACAGGCCATATGTATAAACACAACTACATGTCATTATTAGTTTATCAAAATATGTGTTGTAGCAATGCTAGTTTCTTACACTAATAGCCATACATAAAAAACTGGCAGTGCCCCATACAGTATAGCAACCCCAGATACCTTATATTTTTGATAATTAGTCATATTAAAGGAGAACTAAAGCTTAACTAAAGAAGTACCAGCCCAAGGCAACCACAGCCGTTTAGCCATGAAGATCTGTGTCTCCAAAGATGCCCCAGAAGCTCCCCATCTTCCTTTCTGATGATTCACTGTACATGCTCTGTGCTGCTGTCACTTACTGAGCTTAGGGACCAACTCACAATATACAGTATACATAGAATAGAAATGTCACATTATAAGACTGATGAGTAATTAATATAGATAATTACTACATGGCAGCACAGAAACCAGTGCAACTAGCATCAGAATTTCATATTCAGCCCTGTAGCATCAGTTTATATTACAGGCCAACAGGCTCAGTTAACTTAAAATGAAAGCAGTTTCTCTCTGCCTCATACACTGCCCTAATGTATGGTCCTTTTTAGGTACCAAACACCTAAGGGATCTAATAAGGACCAGCTGTTTTTCTAGGGGTCCTAGGTCCATATAGTTATGCCCCATCATATAATGCATAGCATGTTCTACTAATAACATATAAGAAAGGGAGAATACAAAAAACATTCAGGGTATTGTGGGAGCTGCAGTTTTAGCTAGAGGTTAGCTGATTTTTAGTTTAGTCTTTCTGTATTCATTCAAACATATGGGAAAAGCAAAGGAGACACAGGAACTGCTTTCAGTTGCAATTTGTATACAATTGTTTGAATTATAGGACTTCTAGAAAATTACATTACTGTACCTTCGAGCATAAGTGCCAACAATTTTATATATAATACATCCAATACCTTTTAATCTAGTGCATATATTCCTGTTTTTTCTCCCATTTCTCATTTTCATAGCCTGCTGATTCTACACACGTGACAGAAGATGAACGTTTTCTTCACAATCTAATCATGGAAGAACATGAAAAAAAGAATTTTACAGCTGTGGTTATAACTGGTGTTCAGTCTGTACATGTACAGTTTTTAAAGAACTATTATCATTTATGGAGCAGGCAGTTAGCGTGAGTATAAAGAGACGTCTTAATGAATAGCCCATTTATGTAACCTATTCTAGTATGTTTTTGTTTAAAAACAAAAGTGACACTAGGATGTAGGAATAACACCTGTGCCTCTTATGGCTGTAGCATAAACCCTGTAACAGTTGGTACTGGGTCAGCCACATGATATAAATGTATACCGTGAATACAAGATAGCATAAATTCCATGACAATTGGCATGTAGCATTTTTGTTATTATATACTCCACAGGACCTGTAGTGTTTCTGCTTTTGTCTTTGATTGAAGGAGCAGCTACCATTGCACAATTTAGCCCTCCCAAAAAAAAATTCTGCAATGTATTTATTGCCCATGCACAGCTAACATTTCTCATATAGTACTGTCTAAAGATTTACTAAGTGTAAGGTTAAAGGGGCTGTTCACTTTTGAGTTAATTTTTATGATCTCTCTAGAGAGTGATATACTGAGACAATATGCAATTGGTTTTCATGTTTTATACATTTGTAGCTTTACATAGCATTTGGTTAAATATGATCAAAAATGGCTGCTGTTACTATGGAATTCGATGCATTGGAAAAAGCGGACAGCGTTGATTGAATAGGAGAACTGTGTATATCAGTTCTTGAAGTGGTTGTAGGATGTCAAAGACGTTTAAGTCAGGGGAATGGCATATTGATAGCCAAACAGGAAAATGGAACAGACAATGTAGGGCATCGTAGAGATTGATGACTGCTGCACTGATAAAATGTGTGCTTGACCCAGGAGAAAATTATTTGGGCGCAGACATACCTGAACTGAGTTAATAATTTGGGTAGATACAGAGCAGCCATGAATTGAGCAGAGGAAATGTGGGTCAGCAATGACAGAACTAGAAACGATTACTATAGCATGGGGGTTTTTTTGATAAAGGAACTGCAAGACATGCGGGCTACATACCAAAAGTTATCATTTAAAAGTGTTTGTCTGGATTCTAGAGACATAGTTTCATTCTATTTCTAAGACAAAAAATAGATTGTTGGGGAGCACCACCCATCAAACACAAGGGATGGTGTACAGGGTCAAATAATTAATATGTATAACATTGAAGAGGAAAAAAAACGGACCCATCCAGCTGCACCCTCCCATCCATTAGTTCTGAGACTCAAGTGAAGTTAATAATAAAACCTAACCTTTAATAAATCATTAAAAGCAAGGTCTAGATAGCAACATTTAAATTGAGGTTACGTATAGGAGGCTGATTGACTAGGTAACAATGGGTTCGAGGGGTAATGTGCTAGTTGCACTTGTATCACTAAAAGTGACGGTTGGTCAGTGGTGATCAAATAAAGCTTAACAGTTATCGCATTGATCCAGCTAAATGTCTATGAGGTACACCATGCAACATCATGCCAACCCCTTCACCCACTTCAGGATCCCTCCCATATAGTGTACGGTTGAGCAAGTGAAAGCTTGAGGTAACAAAGACCTGAAGTCAATTTCGATTCGTTCAGAACTTGAATGTCTCGGAACTAATGGATGGGAGGGTGCAGCTGGATGGGTCAGCTCTTTTTTCTCTTCAATGTTATTCATCCTATTTCTAAACAGCCTTTTTTCTTTCAGGCATATCTACCATTACTACATCCATGGGCCTAGAGGAAATGTTTTGAATAAAAGTAAAATCAGTGCACAGGCACTCACTAATCTTGACATTGAGGTAAATCATATTTGTATGTATACTTGCATGAACGCATCTAACTATTTATTTTCAGCTGATCTCAAAGTGGCATTTTAAACTGTAATCTAGATCTTCAGTGAATTAAACCAATTTGTGGATTTTTTGTAATGTTGTAGACAGAGTAGAATATTAGTTAACCTCAATGAAATAATTAATTTTTTTCCAAAATCAAACCGTTTCTCCTTCCAGTTACTAATGGTGCTTTGCACTCAGTTTTCAGTCATTATTGAAGCACAAACTCAGATAATTCATATGTTAAAATTTCCAACCAGCCCCTTCCATCCCAAACTGATCCAGTCAGCTGTTAATGAAATGGGAGAGAGGGATCTGTATGAATTCTGGCCTGTCTAGCCCTTCTTGTTAGAAATATTTTTTACCTTTCTTTAAATCCAGAATCCATCAATCTCTTAATCTTAGATTTTTTGTTTGTTTTTGTTTTACATTATGTATTCTATGCCGTTAAATGTTGGTAATTTTCTGTAGAATATTTGTATGCAGGGCTGCTGTGGGTTATTTAAAACACATATCGTTGTCCCTTTTTGTTGTTTCTCCTGAATTACTTTTGCCAGTTTTTTTGTTATTGTTAAAAGTTTAAAACCACATAGATTGTTCTATGACAAATGTATTTAATATTACAGATCTCTATGTTTGAAAGGGGAAAGTCACCAAAGATTGTCAGCCTAAGAGAGCTCAGAGATGACATGCAAACACTTTATATCAATACCACAGCTGATACATTTGAATTTAAAGCCCTTGTTGAAGGTGAAGGTGTTGTAGAAGGTGTAATACGTTACCATCCATTTTTGTATGACCAAGAAACCTATCCAGAAGATCCATATGCTTCATCAAGTATGTTGGTTTGGGGATCTTTCAGTTACCATCTATGTAAACACTAAGGGGCAGATTTACTAAGGGTCAAAGTGAATTTGAGGGAATTCGAAAAAAATTCGAAATTCAGTAATTTTTTGGATACTTCAACCATCGAATAGAATACTATGACTTTGAATTTACTTTTATTCGAAGTAAAAATCGTTCGAATATTCGACCATTCGATAATCGAAGTACTGCCTCTTTAAAAAAAACTTCGACTTCAATACTTCGCCAAATTAAACCTTCCGAAGTGCTATGTTCGCCTATGGGGACCTTCTACAACCTTCTACTATGGGGACCGTCTTTAGAGGTAGAATAAAAAGCCTTCAATCGATCGCTAAAATCGTTCAATAGAACGATTTTTTATTCGACCGAATTTTGACGTTTTTTAATTTGATGGTTGAATCTTGAAGTTTTTTTTACTTCGAAATTCGACCATTGATAAATCTGCCCCTAATAAAATATGCATCATACATGGCATATACAAAATTATATTATTGTTATCTAGCAGTTTGTGTAAGAATGGGAATTTAATTTGCAAAATGTCAACTGGACTAATCCATCAACTTTGCTCTGCTGATTTTAATACTAGTACCCTTGCATTACATTATATTTTAAAAAAGGCACCCATGTCTTAAAATATCTATTAAATCTGGTAAAGAATCTGACCACTTCACTGAAATGCTTCTAATCTTAACTAATGCAATTATGCCCTCCTCCAAGTATTGGCCTACCTGTTAAGGGTATACAGTAAATAAGGGGGTTATGTAATAAATGGTGCAAACTTTGCTACAGGTCTATTTACCCATAGCATATAGTATTTACCCATACCCATAGTATGCTTCAGTTACTAGTCACCTGTGTAAAAGAAAATATCTTATTGGTTGCTGTGGGTTACTGCGCTTTGTGCCTATTATTACATATAGGGGTTTTCCATACCCCTATTTCAACTTAAATTTGTGCTCACCAGTTACTGAAATGCTTAGGCCTAACTTTCTACTGATTTCTTGGCAAGGATAATGTATTGTTTTGTGGTGCCATTGGCATGCATTCCCAGATGCTCTAGAAGTTCTAATATTTACGCGTGTTGCAACTTTCCCAAACAGTAGTTGTTGTTTTGCTACTTTCTTCTAGTTTTAATTCCTAGGAGTCCATTCTGAACACTGGAATTATATAAACCTGCCTCCAATTTGTTTGTGCAATACCAAAAAAGGGAGTCTGTGAATATTAGAAATAATGGCCTGGCTATTTCTGTCCTCCGAGTACTTGTTCGTTTATTGTTTGTGTGTCTGGTTCTTGTTTCCATGTATTTTGAGGACCATGTGAGTGTGCCATATAGTTTTGTTGCCTTGCCAGCAAACATCCAAAAGGCTGGCACAAGCCAAACATTTTATTTTGCATAATTAAAAGCAAAGGCCTTTGCTTTTAATTATGGAAATAAAATGTAAATGTTTAACTTTTATCATCTGGCTTCTGCTTCTCTACCTGGTGTGGTTCAGCATGTGCCAGCCTTTTTGATGTTTCCTGGTGTTTGCTCCCTCTGCTGAAAGTCTGGGGCGTGTGCACCCGGGCCCATCGTACATGGTGGTAAGCTATCATAATGTACCTTATACACTAGTTTCCTTTGTTGCTTCATGTTGCATTGAAAACTCAATGCATTATCACAGTGGTATTAACCTCTTTTAGACTTCTTTTTTACTGGCCTCAGGGCCACAAGCAATAGTCCCTGTTTCTCATAGATGCATTAAAACTGGACATTAGTCAGAACCTATGAGCCCTCAATACTCGTACAGTAATTTGGACATTTGCACTAAAATCATTCTGATTAGGGTTTCTTTTGTATTCTGCCAACTCTGTTTGTAGGAGGATTATTATTCTAAAAATGTTAGTAAATAATGGTCTCATCTCACCAATATTTTAGTATGATCTACCCAGAAATATTTTTTCTTGTCTTTTCAAGGAAATAACGATGCAGATGATGATGACTGCTTCATAATAGAAAAGGAAGCACGTGGCAAAAGGCCAATATTTGAGTGTTTTTGGAATGGAAGATTAATTCCTTATACTACTGTTGAGGAGTAAGTGTTCTTATACGATATGAATGGCATTTTTGTAGAATAAATATTTAAAACATTATTTTCTGGAACAAAAGAAAGAAATTGCACTTGTAAAACAGAGAAGAACTGAATCAAGCTGAATTTGCTTATATGAATTTATTCCACAGGGTGCTTGTGGTGGGTCGTACAATCTTTTAGTTACTTTAAGGGCTTGTTCATCTTTTTTGCGTTAACTTTTAGTATTGGCATTATAAATAATCTGGTAGCTAGGGTCCAAATTACCCTAGCAATCATGCATTGATTTGAATAAGAGAATGGAATATGAGTAGGAGAGGCCTGAATAGAAATGTGAGTAATAAAAAGGAGCAATAACTATAAATTTGTAGCCTTACAGAGCATTTGGTTTTTTAGATGGGGTCAGCAAAGCTCATTTGAAAGCTGGAGTCAGAAGAAAAAGGCAATTAATTATAAAACTATAAAAAAAAAAAAAAAATGAAAACCAATAAAAAAAAAAAGTTGCTTAGAATTGCCCATTCTATTATATACTAAAAGTTTACTTAAAGAAAGGTGAACCACCCCTTTAAAAAGGTGCACCTCTGTAGCTGCTTTCTCCACTCACCTGGAATATATAAAGCTGAACTGTACATTTTCCCTCTACACAGAGTCAATTCTCTGCAGACAGATTTATATAATCCTATGCTTTGTTGTAAATATGCTGCTATTAGGCTATGAGTGCACTGGCAATGCACCAATAACTGGCATTCAGCACCAATAACTGGCATTCAGCATAATTACGGTATATATAATTAAGAGAATGTGCTTCAGTGGTACACCTTATGTGTACAATGGGAATAAGATGATTCTCATTAGATACGTATGATGATCACCTTTAATATTACTCACAACTATTCACTCCATTCATGGGGCAACAACATCTTCTAAAATCACAGTGTCAAAACAATTTTTTTTGCTCATTTGTTATTCAGCTGAATCCAAAACGTATGAATTTGCAGCATTCTCCATTAAATATTATAGAGATACTATATGTTTAATTTCAGCGAGGTGTTGTATGTACTGTAGAAGTGCAACTTGTGGTTTTAATGACTGATTGTTTTTTTACTTATTTTACTTAGTTTTGACTGGTGTGCTCCACCGAAGAAAAGAGGCTTGTGCCCCCCAGAGTGCTACAACAGAATTTCTGGTGTTCTTTTTACAAACGACAGATTTGAAGTCAGCACAAATAAGCTTACATTTTTAGATCTAGGACTAAAGTTGCAAGACAAAAACACACTCTTTACTAGAATTATTAATGGCCAGGTATGTGTTTCATGGGTTTTATTTGTTTTTTGTTCCGTTTTAATTGTGGTGGTACGTGTGTGTTTTTTTTAAATAGTGCAGCTTAGTTATATGGTTCTATTGCAGCAGTAAAGTATTGGCAAAAAAGCAAAAAGGAAGTGTTTTTATTTTTGTCTTTGTCTAGGCTGTTTTATTTAGAAAATGTTTTTTGTGACACTAACTGAACTGCATTTTAAATCCTTATCTAGTGGTTATTCTTGTATTAAATGTAAACTGTAAAAACGTCTTTACTGTTGCAGACATGCAAATCTGCACTGATAGAGCAAAAATGGCCAAACAAACAGAGTAACAAATTGATCAGTAAAGCCACTGATTTTGTCTTTTAAAATAGTTCAAATGACCATTTCCCCAAGAGGTTGCCTGTTTTACACATGGGCTGGTGGTTTTACCAATATGTCTAATAACTTACCATGTTAAAGGGGTGGTTCACCTGTAACTTAACGTTTAGTAGAATGGGCAATTCTAAGTAACTTTTCAATTGGCATTAAAAAATTGTTTATAGTTATTTTTAATTATTTGCCTTTTTCTTCTGACTTTTTCCAGCTTTTAAATGGGGGTCACTGATCCCATCTAAAAACAGTCTGTAAGGCTAAACATTTATTGTTATTGCTACTTTTTATTACTCATTTTTCTATTCAGGCCCTCTCCTATTCATATTGCAGTCTCTTATTCAAATCAATGCATGGTTGATAGGAGAATTTGGACCCTAGCAACCAGATTGCTAAAATAGCAAATAAAAGAGCTGCTGAATAAAAAGATAAATAACTCAAAAACCACAAATAATAAAAAATGAAAATCAATTGCAAATGGTCTCAGAATACATCATACTAAAATTTAACGCAAAGGTGAACAACCCTTTAAACTGTTATCAGATTTTAATAGGTTCTAAAAATAGGGTCTCTTCATGGTTTATTTGTTTTGTCATAGCAACTGTGCTACATCATATTTACCATTATTTTTGTTGACTTACTGTTAAAACATGATACTAATATAACCTCACTATCCGCTAAACACTTAAAATGTCTACTTGATTCCGTGCATTAAAGTTTTTTTTCTGACTTTTACAGGAGCAGCGAATGAAAATAGACAGGGAGTTTGCACTTTGGGTAAAGGACTGTCATGAGAAATATGATAAGCAGATAAAATATATTGGCTTCAAAGGAACCATTAGTCGTACGGATGTTGCCTCAAAACGAATGCAAAGTCCTTGGGCTACTTACTCTGCTATAGAATGGGATAGGAAGAAGTATAAAACTGGACAATTGGTAAGCATATTTGAACACAATTTTTCTAAACTAAGGCATTTAAAAAAACCAAACAATGTGCATCCTAGGTATACAGCTAGAGTGTTTGATGAATGTGCTGATTTATTGACTGCTTATTGCCATGTCATTCCACTTCTTCTTGCTTTTGAAAAGTAATTGTTTAAAATAAATCCTGATAAGGCCATTCATATCAAATGCCAGATCTAAAAAAAACAACTTTTTGGAAACCTTCCTAGAGAGAGAGAGCGATATATATATATGTATATATATATATATATATATATATATATATATATATATATATATATAGGAAATGATGATAGGCTGGTGATTACATAATGTAATGTTACAGCCATTACTGTAAGAATGTTAAATGTTCATTTCTCCAAGTCAGCTTGGGGGACACAGGGACAGTGGGGTACAGCTGGTACCACTAGGAGGCAGGATACAACAAGGAAAAAACTGACTCCTCCTCCACTGGTTATACCCCCCGCAGGCGGAGCTCAGCCCAGTTTTTGTTGTGTCCTCAGGAGAATGTAACGTATATTTTATTGGTTCGTAGTGTTTTTCTTACTGGTCAGCTAAACTGAAACAGGGGATGCCCAGAACTTCTACACTGAGTAGAAAATCCCTGCAGCAATTCTCCAGCGTGGGACTGTCTCTGGGGTCTGGTAAGTGCTGTGTTCACAGACCAACCATCCTGACTGAAATGTCCTTTCCATTCCAGTAGGAGAGTGGACTGGCCAGGTGACAGAAGACAGCGGCTAATACACTGGTCAGTACCACTGCACCCCCCCCAGGGGGGTGGCCATGCCTTACTGTGCAGCTTGGTTTAAAGGTGGCGCCATCTCTTTTTTGCACGCTTGTAACCTCGCGCAAACACAATTGCTCCTCGTCAGTTCCGCCCACTATTTTGGATGCGCACCTACACAGGATCACGAGTCTTCCCAGCAGGTCTTCCGTGCAAAGACTTTATTGACCTCTGCGCTACGCTTCACAGGCACGGGGGTTTAGGCTGCCACTTTCCCTGCCTGTTAAACCGCGTTTGTGCTCAGCTCAGCCAGACTCCTAGCTAAGGGGCCTTACCCTACTGCTCATAGGCCTTCTTTAAGGGGCATATTCCCCCCTGCACCCCCTGATTGGACATCACAAGTAGCCACAGGGATACCAAGATTGGCACAATCTGTAGACAAACTCCTCTCCCACTTAGACCACCCTAAGGGGAGGGCCTCTAAACGCAGAGCATCCCCCCTCCCGTGATACTCCTCCCAGATTTTCTTCTCCACCCCTGCCAGACTCGTGGGGGGGGTGAGGATTAGCTATCTTCTACTTAAGACCAAGAAGACGAGGAGTCAGCCAGACTCTCCTCGGAGACTGTGAATTCCCTGATTTCCTATTAGAGACCCTTCATCTTCAGGAACTGGAAGTTTCTTCCGACTCTTCTAAAGTACTATTTCAATGTTACAGCAAGATGTCCTCAGGATTCACTTCTCACTCACAGTTGGACCAAATCATCCAACAAGAATGGGACAAACCAGAGAGACGTTTTCAAGCCAACTGTCTTTTCCAGAAGTTATATCCCTTCCCTGCTGAGCTTACAGAAAAATGGTCATTCCCACCCTCAGTGGACCCTACAGTATCTCGGCTCTCCAAGAATACGGCACTACCAGTCCTCCGATGCTTCCTCCTTTAGGGATTCTATGGACAAAAAAATAGAGAGCTTCTGCACTCCATTTTCTCAGCATCTGGCACTTCCCTACACCCTGTTTTAGCCATGGCATGGGTCATCAGGGCAATCCAGTCCTGGTCTGATTCTCTCCTCAACACCATCACTTCTGGTGCACCTTACCATAAGCTTTCTCAATGGGCCTCATAGATCAAAGAAGCAAACGATTATAAGTATGAAGCTTCACTAGATGTTACTCAACTGGTCAGCAGATCATCGGCACTTGCAGTGGCGGCCCTCAGGTCCCTCTGGATGAAACTATGGTCAGCAGACCTTTCTTCCAAAAAATCTCTGACTTCTATTCCCTTTAAAGGTAGGCTCCTTTACGGCCACGATTTGGATAAAACAGTCAGGCTACAGGGGGCAAGTGTACCCTGTTACCACAACCAAAAGCATGCTCCTCCTTTCGTATGAGTAATTTTTTTTCTTGGCCCCCAAACCAAGAGTAGGGGGATCATCCCCCCCCCAAGACAGTCCTTTGGGGCTCGAGGACGCTTCAGAAATAAGCAAATGCCACCCTGGCAAACCGAAAACACACTTCTTCTAAGTCCGGGGACAAGACTACCTAGGCATGACATCCCACTGTCAGGCCGAACACAAGTAGGGGGAAAGCTAAGTAATTTCGCCGAGGTGTGGCTCACGCTCATTCAAGATTCCTGGATTCACAAAGTGGTAACTCAAGGCTATCACCTGGAGTTCTCCTCACATATTCCCCCCATTTGTTTTTTCATGTCCAGACTTATGCAGGAGCCAGGCAAGCGCATGGCATTCCTAAGTGTCATTTCCAACCTCCTTCTCTCAAAGGTGATTACACCTGAGTGTTTCAAAGGATACTATTCAAACCTTTTTGTAGTACGCAAAAAGGATGTTTCAGCCCGCCCCATACTGGACCTCAAGGAACTGGACAAATTAATTTGCCTAAGGCGATTCAAGATTGAGTCCCTCAGATCGGTCAATGCATCGATGGCCCCGGGACAGTTTGATTTCCCTCGACATAAAGGATGCATACCTATGTGTTCCCATTTTCCCTCTTCATCAGAAATGTTTGTGATTTGCATTCCAAAATCACCACTAACCATTCAAAAGCCTTCCCTTTGGTCTAACGTCCGCTCCTCGTGTCTTTACCAAGATCATGGCCACAGCAGAGATCCATGGTGTGGGAGTCTCCATCTTTCCATACCTAGACGACCTACTAATCAAGGCACCTTCCTTTTTGGAGGCCCAGCGATCGCACAAAGTGACCATGGACAAACTGCAGGAACTAGGCTGGGTATTAAATCTGATGCCCAGCCAATCTATAATGTTTCTCGGCATGCAGTTTGACACACAGACACAGAAGGAATTCACCTTCGAGCATTGGTGAGTGCACTTAACACCACCAAGTTTTGCATGAAAGTGCTGGGGGTCATGGTCTCCACCATATAAGCAGTGCCATTCACCCAATTCCACCTCAGAGAACTCCAGCGGAACATCCTGGCAATTTGAAACAGAAATCCCTACTCCAAGAGATCCACCTAACCCGCAGACCACCCATCTCTCCGCAAAATTGGAAGGTGCTTTCTGGCTCGCTACAGGGATCCCTTAGCCCTAGCCGCAGATACTCTTAACAGCCACCAGGCAATTTCATGTGGCGTACGCCTTCCCGCTTCTTCCACTCCTAAGCTGCAACAAGAAAAGACCACTCTCATACTGATTGCACCAAGGTGGCCCGGCACTCCTGGTTTACAGACCTCATCAACCTATCAGTGGCAAAACCCTGGACTTTGCCTCCACTTCCAGACCTTCTAACCCAAGGCCCATTCCAGCACCCAAGCCCAACAAACCTCAATTTGACGACGTGGCTCTTGAGACCTAGATCCTGACACAGAAGGATTATCAGAGTCTGGTCCACCTACCACCAGTGGTGCAAGATGTAAAGCAAGATTCTAAGTGTTCTTTGTTCTCAACATCCTAGAGTTCCTACAAGAAGGCCTGTCCATGGGTCTGTCCTTAGGGTCGCTCAAGTCACAAGACTCTGCGATATCGTTGCTCTTCCAGAAACGCCTGGTTCTCCTGCCTTATGTCAAAACCTTCATGCGAACACGTGGCTCCCCGGTACGGGCACCACACATTGATGTTACACGTTCTACAAAGTCCACCCTTCGAACCACTAGCCTCCATACCCAGTGGCTTACCTGGAAGCCAGAGCTCCTTGTCATGCAGATCGCCCTTCCTCGTTTTCCACAATGACAGGGCAGTTTTCCACACAGTTCCATCCTTTTTGCCCAAGGTCGTGTCAGACTTCCTTTCAAGGCAGCACTGTATACCTTGGACCCTGTTTGCGCTCTTAAGTTCGATCTCCACAGAGTTAAAGGCATTCTCACATAAGACAGACTCACTACTGGTCCTTCCAGCGGGGCCACATGAGGATACTCCGGTTACCAAATACACCATTTCTCACTGAATCAAGCAAGCGATTCATAGAGCATATATTGCACAAGGACAGACTCCACCAGTCAGACTCACCGCCCACTCCACCAGGGGGGTGAGTACTTCCTGGGCATTCCGAAACAAGCATCAGCAGAGCAGCTGTGCAAGGCAGCTACGTGGACCTCTGTCCACTCTTTCCCCAAATTATACCACTTCGACACCTTTTTAGCTTCAGACACTAACTTTGCCAGAAAGGTGCTCCAGGCTGCAGTGGTTACTTTTACATAGGCCTCATTTCCTCCTGGGATTTTAAGGGACAATTTTGGTACGTCCCCACTGTCGCTGTGTCCCCCAAGCAGACTTGGAGATAAGGAGATTTTGTGTACACACCGTTAAATCTTTCTCTTCAGTCGCTTGGGGGACACAGGGCTTCCCTCCCTGGATTGAGGCCCTCGCTATTTGTCAAACATGTTATGGTTGTTACAAAACGGTTGATATGTTATATAAATTCCTAGTTCAGTTAGAACTCAAGTTGTTACGATTCCTGTTGACTTTGACACAAAGTGAGCTGAGTTCAGACTGAAGAGAAAGAGAGGTTTAATCGTGAGTACAAAATCTCCTTTTTAATATGCATTGCAGCGTAGTGCTGGGTAGAGTCTATTGGATACAGCCTTGCCATTATTCTGGATAACGGGTTTCCTGCTAACAGATCGTGTGTGTGTCTGTGATTTAATAAAATAATTTGTAAAATACTACTGGAGTGCTGGTCCAATTTGAACTTTGTATGATAACCTTTGACCAAGCACCCACCACAGAATCAAGACAGAGTGCTGATACTGCTTGAAACAAAATATATAATATATAAAAAAATATTTTTGCTAATGCAGTCTTCCACAATATTAACTTACTGCTCTTTTCCTGCAGGTGAAAACAGTCAAGACTATACCCGTACTCTATGGAAGCATTAATAGGTTTCTTCTGTATGGGGATTACGATTGTGATATATATGCTACTGGAGGAGAAGTTGAAATTTCTTTGGTAAGCCTTTTTTTTTTTATATGTTTCTTTTTCTTTTTTTGCTAAAACATCTTTAAAAAACATTGATATGGAATTCTGTTCTATAAAATAAGGACAGAAGAAACCTGACTTTAAAGCAGTTGTTGTGTTTGGATTTTTCATTGCTGAGATCTACACAAATAGTTTTTTTCCCCAAAAAAATTGGTTTTGAAAAATATAAAAAGTTTACCACCTAAAATCAGTTACATTTTTATTATTTTTTCCAAAACCCGCTTGTGGAAAAATAACCCTGTTTCTTTTACAATTTGGTCAAGCTTGCGCATTATTAAATATGTCCCTGTGTGTACATAATGTGTGTGTGTGCATAATTTTCAGCTGGCAATTGTATTTGATTTTTCAAAAAGACTGAACTGGCATGTGGGTGCTTAAGCACGCATTGCAAGGAACATGTATAGAAGGAAGCATCTTTGTGAACAGCATATAATTGGACACAAATTAGCTCTAATTTGTAGCCAGTCAGACTTTAAGCAGTCACAGAACTTGTACCTTTAAAATTGTAATCTTAATGGGGTGGTTCACCTTTAAGTTAGCTTTTAGTAGTTATAGAATGGCCAATTGTAAGCAACTTTTCAATTGGTTTTTCGTCTTTATTTTTTATAGTTTTTGAATGATTTGCCTTTTTCTTACTCTTTCCAGCTTTCAAATGGGGGTCGCTGACCCCATCTATTGCTACTTTTTATTACTTGCCTTTCTATTTGGACCCTCTAATTCATATTGCAGTCTCTTATTCAAATCAGTTCATTGTTGCTAGGCTGAGCTGCAGAATAAAAAGCTAAGTAACTCAAAAACCATTGGCAGAGGTCCGTTGAGCAATTTGGAAATGTTAATAGCCTTCCTGACATTCAAGTTTTTTTTTCGGGAGATTAACTCGATTTGTACGACTCTAAACGATTTAAATTTTCAATTGATTCCTATTCATTCAATCGAATATTTGACTTTCAAATTTTTTTTAAATAACCAAGTTCATTTAAAGGTGCAAAACCCCTTTAACTGAACAAATAAATATGTAATACAGATTATACATACATCATTTGTGTATATGTATGTTCTTCAACTTTGAACAAGGCAGTGCTAGAAATACTGAATTAAAAATAAAAAGATAAACAAGTACAATAAAATCAGGCCTTGTGTCCAGGACCTCAAGAATCAGAAAATATTTTCAGGTTGAAAAGAAGCAGAATATTATGGTAAATAAATGTTGAAAAAAACTAGTTTAGCTGCTTGGAAAATATTTTAAAAGTTAATTTATATATATGAGCACAATATACCTCCTTTTCAAGCACATAGGGCTTGTGCTGAACAATTCACCTATTGCTTTAGTCAAGAAGAATCCTATAGTTGGGCCCATAAATATTTGGACAGAGACCACTTTTTTTTCTAATTCGGGTTCTGTATATTACCACAGTGAATTTTAAATGAAACCACTCATCTTTCAGCTTTAAAAATGTGAGGGACTAAAGCCTTTTTTTTAACACAATCACTTCATTTCAGGAGCTCAAAAGTAATTGGACAATTGACTCAAAGGCTATTTCATGGGCAGGTGTGGGCAATTGCTTCGTTATGTCATTATCAATGAAGCAGATAAAAGCCCTGGAGTTGATTTGAGGGGGGGGGGCTGCTTGTATGTGGAAGATTTTGCCGTGAACAGACAAGCATGCATTTAAAGGAGCTCTCCATGCAGGTGAAACAAGCCATCCTTAAAGGAGAAGGAAACCCCCAGGGCGCTAAACCCCTCCCCCCTTCCCCTGTGCTGCCCCCCCTCCCTCCTCCCCCCTGGCCTACCTGTCCCCCTGGGCAAATGCCCCTAACTTTTTACTCACCCCTCTGCGCAGGTCCTGTCCACGGAGTACGCAGTCGCCATCTTCTCCCACGCGCGTCTTCTTCCTGCTCTGATCGGCGTTTTCTGGCGCATGCGCAGTAGGAACAGGTACCGGTACGGCTCTACTGCGCATGCGCCGAATGTCACGAAGTTTTCCGATTTCACTTCGTGACATTCGGCGCATGCGCAGTAGAGCCGTACCGGTACCTGTTCCTACTGCGCATGCGCCAGAAAACGCCGATCAGAGCAGGAAGAAGACGCGCGTGGGAGAAGATGGCGACTGCGTACTCCGTGGACAGGACCTGCGCAGAGGGGTGAGTAAAAAGTTAGGGGCATTTGCCCAGGGGGACAGGTAGGCCAGGGGGGAGGAGGGAGGGGGGGAGGGGTTTAGCGCCCTGGGGGTTTCCTTCTCCTTTAAGATGCAAAAACAGAAAAAACCCATCCGAGAAATTGCTGCAATATTAGGAGTGGCAAAATCTACAGTTTGGTGCATCTGGAGAAAGAAACAATAAGAAAGCACTGGTGACTCGGTAACATAGGAAGACAACAGTGGTGGATGATCACAGAATCATTTCCATGGGGAAGAGAAACCCCTTCACAACAACAAAAATCTGGAAAAACATTCTTTGGACAGATGAAACCAAGATCAACCTCAGTGGCACTGGGACAGTAGTGTTTATCCATGATGTGACACAGGACAGAAGCAGCCGAATGAATTCTGAGGTGTTCAGAGACATACTGGCTGCTCAAATCCAGCTAAATGCAGTCAAACTGATTGGGAGGCGTTTCATAATGAACCAAAACATACAGCCAAAGCAACCCAGGAGTTTATTAAAGCAAAGAAGTGGAATATTCTTGAATGGCCAAGTCAGTCACCTGATCTGAACCCAATTAAGCATGCATTTCACTTGTTGAAGACTAAACTTTGGAAACAACAAACAGCGACTGAAAGCCGCTGCAGTATAGGCCTGGCAAAGCATTAAAAAGGAGGAAACTCAGAATCTGGTGATACCCAGGATTTTAAGAATTCAGGCTGCCATTGCCAGCAAAGGGTTTTCAACCGAGTATTAGAAATGAACATTTTATTTTCCGTTTTTTAATTTGTCCAATTACTTTTGAGCCCCTGAAATAAAGTGATTGTGTTAAAAAAAAAAGCCTTTAGTTCCTCACATTTTTATGCAATTTTTTGTACAACCCACTGAATTAAAGCTGAAAGTCAGCAGTTCAACTGCATCTCAGTTGTATCATTTAAAATTAGAACCAAAATTAGAAAAAAGTTGTAGCTGTCCAAATATTTATGGACCTACCTGTATGGTTTTTCTTATTTCTGATTTGTGGTGTAATATCCTGCCGGTTTTTACACAACATAATTAATATGCCTCCATGTGTGGTCTATGCAAGGTAGATTGCCAGTGCACACGTAACCACACACCACCATACAATAGACTTTTGGTAACAAAACTGTAACAGCAGAGTTTGAAGGAGAGGGAGGGGAAATGTACAATGATCTATTTAGCAAGGACCAATATGGTTGTTTTCACAGGCGTTCCCACTCTGCCCCCACATCATGTGCATATTTATAATTTGCATATTGAAGCTGGTAAGACTGTGCACTTTGCTTGCTCACAGTCCTCCTAACGTATAAAACAACTTAGTATAGGAGGGGTTGGGTCACATTTATTGTTCCCCACATGTGCCAAAAAGAAGCTCTCATTGACTTACACATGAGAACAATGTTGTGTGCTTTCAGTTAGCTTATACATTATTTCCTATATCATTTTTTAATTTCTTTTTATATAATTTTGGTCTGTACATGACCTAAACAGCTAAGCATTTTGGTCTTTCCCCATCTAGGAACCAAAAGAATTGTATGATGAAATCAAGCTTGTTCCAATTTCAAAGATAGACAGAAGTGCAACCTTGAGCATCATTAAGAAATATCTGGAAGATGAAATGACACGGTATGTGAAAGCGTTGTTTCTTTTGTTCGTAAAATGACACGCAAAAGTGCACAACAATCCGCCCACATTATTCTCTATTGGCAAACACAGTATAAAGCTTATATGGAGATCCTATGAGTGGAATGACACAACTGATGCTACCCATGATTGAAGTGCTGTGCCTAGTATTTCTCAGCTTTGGGCTAAGGTCTAAACTATATACAGAGCCAACTGCCATGTGTCTCCAAAGTATGCATAAGACACAAAAGATAAGCATTGAAAGTTCATAAAGGATTCCTCCACCCAAATTCTTTGTTTTGTTGCATAAGAAAGAAATTTTAATTCCAAGCAACTTCCCAATATATATTAAGGATTTTTAATGGTTATGATGTTGTTAGTAAATGTAATCACTACTGAAAGCATTGTTTATCGCTTGATTTCTTGGTCTGGCTAGTACAACGTAACAGTAGTCTGTTTTGTACAAAGTGTTTTATATGGCAAACGGGTATAGTTATTATAAGTTGTACAGTAACAATCAATTGCTTAAATGTTGGGTATTTCATTACACAGTTGGAATGAGGTCCTATCCCCATAGAGCTTATAATCAATAACTGATAAGTTTATACGCCACTCTTTTAATCACAATTACAAAATTATAAAAAAACTATTGAAAATTATTAATTAATGTTTATTGGAAAGATGCTTAATTACATTTCTTTCACTGTGCAAAAAACATTTTATTTTTGGAGAATGCATTTCAAATGTCTCAAAATATAGATATAGTAATAACAACTTCATTTCAGGCCATATATCTGGAGTCAACGCTGGAGTTTCTCAGCAGTACACAATTTTAATGAATAAGTTATATACATCTACTTGCTCTGTAAACAACAACCTCTTTTCCTTAGGTTTCCAGACACATTGTCCGTTACCTGGCCAGAAGGTGATTCATTGGAAGACGATGACATAAAACACGCTGGATCCAAAATAGGTAAAGAGTAAAGACTGCTTTGTACCTGCAATATGCAGTTTCTGACAATGAAAGGACATATAAGCTGTGTATAAAAAAAAAATTTTTTTTATTTACTTTACTTGGCCTTTGACCGCTTATCTCTGTCAGACTCCTACATATCTTTAGCCTTGCTACTGATGCTGATGTTAGCTTTGGGGGAGGGCCAAAGACATGTTAGGTATTCTCAGCCAATTTGCTACAGCATCGAGTAGGCATTTTGGTTTCTAATATCAGGTAGTATGAAAAGCAATATAAATGTTATATCACATTACAGATTTTAGTGTTGTGTTGTGATACTATACTAACATCCCCCCCCCCCAAAAAAAAAAATTAAAAGAAGCATTTGTTTTTTATTTGAAAGCAGGAAAGATTTAGGATAATGCAAATAATTCAAAAACTATGAAAAAGAAAAAAATGAAGGCCAATGGAAAAGTTGCTTAGAATCAGCCATTCTATAAAACACAAAAAGTTAACTTAAAGGTAATTAATTCCACTTAGTAGCAAAAATTAAGTTTTGAAAATTTGAAACAAATGCTAGAATACTTTTCTCCATTTGACTAGGGTTATTTTATTTGACCTGCACACGACTCCAATAGTAATAATAATCTGCCAAAACTACTGTATTGCCCCATTCACTGATATGCCCTGTAATCTCAATTAGTTGATCACAGATAATTAGTGGGAAACTGGCTACTAATGGTAAACTCATGGATTTTACATAGATGGTTGGCAGTGCGACTGAATATGAATAGGAGCAGTTAGGTCTGCTTCCTGATGAACCACAACATGATGGTGGAAATTGTATCTGGAACTGACAATCATATTCATTAATCATTCACATCAACCCCTACCCTGTAGAGTTACCGTTCCAGGTCCCAGTCATAGTCGCACAACACACTGGGGTCAGTCTACAGAAGCTACTCAAAAGCTAATTAATCTGGATGTTTTTGGAAGGAAACCAGAGTATCTGAAGACAACCCAAAGTGATTCAGAGAGAACATACAGGTTGAAATGAAGGACTAATAGGTATCTACTTAATACATAAAAAAAGGCTAACCCATACTTCATATGCAGTGTTTATCTTCTAAAGCAGTGTTGTTCATGTTCTGTTGGTTTTACACTATCCCTTCCAGTCTCTCAAGAAGGCAGGTACAGTGATTCAAGATTTAGCCACAAGTTAAAAATCACTGCTACAACAGGAGATTTTTAAGTTGGAAAATGGCTGTTTCTAGAAAAATAATGTATATTTGATTTTCAGGTACCGGTAATTAATGGTCATTGGATAATGAACCTAAAACAATATCAGGCAGATGGTAAACTTTAGACAATACATTAATTTCAGTCCTTACTAAGAATTAGGGATGCACCGAATCCGCTATTTGGGAATCGGCCAAATTCTTGGTGAAATCCTTGGCAGAATACTGAACCAAATCCTAATTTGCATATGCAAATTAGGGGCAGGAAAGAAAAAGGTGGAAAAAAATTCTTCTTTTGTGATGAAAAGTCACTTGATTTCCTCCCTCCCCTAATTTACATATGCAAATTAGGATTTGGTTCGGCCAGGCACAAGGATCCCGAACCAAATCCTGGATTCGGTGCAGTTTCGTGCAGTTTTTCATGATCAGGGCTGGGTGAATCTGACCCACTTAACCGAAAATTTATGAAAGGGCAATAAATTTGGCAAAATTCTATGGCCGTTTTTTCATTCAACCTTTTTCAAACCATGCAATGTTTTTTCTTACTATACATTAGACTCTATGGGTGGTTTTTCGCTGCAAAATATTTAGTTCATCCCTATTCATGACATTTCTCTATCATGGTTTATGCTTGTTTGTTATAATTTACTTAATTTATACACAGGGCCTTTAAGAATTGAAATACTGAATAAAAAAGGAGAACCCATGCAGAAACTTCCTGGTACAAGCCATGCAGCATCAAAAAAGCTTTTGGTGGAGATGAAGGTGTTGCTGCATTGTAAGTATAAATATATGCAACAAGGGGATCGTTTACAAACAAAAATGTAAGCAAAGATTAACCCTTTAAGTGCCAGCAGAATTTCACATTTTGGTTACGCAAAATGCCAGCCGTTTTTAAGCATTTTGTGCTCTCTCACTTTATGGGCATTTTCTGAGGGGAAACCTATAGTTTACCTAGGAAAATTATATATTGTTTTTTTCGGTAGAAACTGAGCTTTCTAAATCTGCCTGAGTTTTCATGTATTTCCACCTGTGCAAAAAAATTTATAGTGCTAAATAACAAAAAAAAATGAAAAATTACCATTTTTCATCGTATATCAATTTATACCAGAAAAATATTTCATTTTACAGATGAAAATCCAACTTATTTGGAAAGCCTTATGTCTCTCGAACGTGCCAATACCAGATATGTATAGTTTTAGGGAGATTTAGGATTTCTGTACAGCAAAAACTCCCGGCAGTATATTACTGAATTTTGAAAGCACTAAGGCAGAAAACGGCATGCTTTAGATTCCAAGGCAAAAAATCCTGAAACCATAGGTTTACCCCAGAAAACCATACATTTTTGAAAAGTACACATTCTGCCGATTACAAAATGGGTAACTATGTCTCTCTACTCCCAACTACCAAACAGAAAAGCGGTTTTTCAAAATAAAATTCAAAATTTTGAAAAATCATTTCAAAGGTTTTATTTTGCTGCTCCGCATATCCCAAACTATATTACGTACCAAGAAAAAGCACCTGAAATATGATTGCCAGGGGTCCACTGAACAGTTTGATACCCATTATGCATAGGTTTACCAAAGTATCTGGCATTTAGAGACACAAATATGAAGTTAGCGCATCCAAATTGTTCAGGACTTTACTTCAGCTACTGAGAAATCAAAACATTGACTGCATTTTTGTGGGGTAAAAACACAGAAATATATGTTTACCCCCCAAACCCATATATTTTTGGAAAGAACACATTCTACAGAATCTAAAATGGGTACCCATGCCTTTCTGCTCCAAACTACTGAGTCGCAAGGCTTTCCCAAAATTGTCGGTTTTGGTGAAATATCTGAAAATTGCCTCAAAGCTTCAACTTCCCAGCACCATATCACCCATGTATCATTACGTACTAAGAAAAAGCACCCTAAATATGATTGCCAGGGTTCCTCTGAACATTTTGGTGGCCATTGTTCATAAGTTTACCAAAGTATCTGGCATTTAGAGGCCCCAAAATGAAGTTAGCGCATACAAACAGTCCCGTGAGTAACTTCAGCTAATGAAAATCAACACATTGACTGCATTTTTGTGGGGTAAAAACACAGAAATATATGTTTACCCCCCAAAACCCATATATTTTTGGAAAGTACACATTCTACCGAATCTAAAATGGGTACCCATGCCTTTCTGCTCCAAACTACTGAGTCGCAAGGCCTTCCCACAATTGTCGGTTTTGGTGAAATATCTGAAAATTGCCTCAAAGCTTCAACTTCTCAGCACCATATCACCCATGTATCGTTACGCACCAAGAAAAAACACCCTAAATATGATAGCCAGGGTTTCTCCAAACAGTTTGGTAGCCATTGTTCATAGGTTTACCAAAGTATCTGGCAGTTAGAGGCCTCAAAATGAAGTTAGCGCATACAAATAGTCCAGTGGGTAACTTCATCTAATGAAAAATCAACACATTGACTGCATTTTTGTGGGGTAAAAACACAGAAATATATGTTTACCCCCCAAACCCATATATTTTTGGAAAGAACACATTCTACAGAATCTAAAATGGATACCCATGCCTTTCTGCTCCAAACTACTGAGTCGCAAGGCTTTCCCACAATTGTCGGTTTTGGTGAAATATCTGAGAATTGCCTCAAAGCTTCAACTTCTCAGCACCATATCACCCATGTATCGTTATGCACCAAAAAAAAACACCCTAAATATGATTGCCAGGGGTCCTCCAAACAGTTTGGTGCCCACTGTGAATAGGTTTACCAAAGTATATGGCAGTTAGAGGCCCCAAAATGAAGTTAGCGCATACAAATAGTCCTGTGGGTAACTTCAGCTAATGAAAAATCAACACATTGACTGCATTTTTGTGGGGTAAAAACACAGAAATATATGTTTACCCCCAAACCCATATATTTTTGGAAAGTACACATTATACAGAATCTAAAATGGGTACCCATGCCTTTCTGCCCCAAACTACTGAGTCGCAAGGCTTTGCCAAATTTGGCGGTTTTGGTAAAATATTCTGAAAATTGCCTCAAAGCTTCAACTTTCCAGCATCGTATTGTCCATGTATCATTACCAGCATAAAGCATCCTAAATATAAACATAGGGGTCTACTAAACAGTTTGATGCCCAATGTGCATAGATATACCAAACTATGTGGGGCACAGAGACCCCCAAATGACAATATGTATAGACATTTTCACGGCTGACGCGCTGGCTGCTGCAATATAACCACCCGGTGTGTGTATTATGCGACATTAGACCACCTAACAGTACAGAGACCCCAGAAAACCATATATTTTCAGAAAGTACACATTCTGACGAATCCAATATGGGTAAATAAGCGTTTCTACTGCAAACTGCCAAACTGCAAAGCAATGCTGAACATAACGGTTTTTATCAAATTTCTGAAAATCGTCACAAAGCTTGAATTTTACCCCATTATATGCCCCACATTTCGTAACTTATCAGCCTAAAACATCCTGAATATGAACGCCAGGGGTCTACTAAACACTTTGATGCCCAATATGCATAGATATACCAAACTATGTGGCGCACAGAGACCCCCAAATGACAATAGTGTATACATTTTCACGGCTGACGCGCGCTGGCTGCTGCAATATAAGCACCCGGTGTGTGTAATATGCGACATTAGACCCCCCTAACA
Source organism: Xenopus laevis (assembly GCF_017654675.1). Classification (NCBI taxonomy): domain Eukaryota; kingdom Metazoa; phylum Chordata; class Amphibia; order Anura; family Pipidae; genus Xenopus; species Xenopus laevis. The sequence continues at coordinate 114,083,299 of NC_054381.1, read as the reverse complement.
GTACAGAGACCCCAGAAAACCATATATTTTCGGAAAGTACACATTCTGACGAATCCAATATGGGTAAATATGTGTTCCTACTGCAAACTGTCAAACTGCAAAGCAATGCTGAACGTAACGGTTTTTATCAAATTTCTGAAAATCGTCACAAAGCTTGAATTTTACCCCATTATATGCCCCACATTTCGTAACTTATCAGCATAAATCATCCTGAATATGAACGCCAGGGGTCTACTAAACACTTTGATGCCCAATATGCATAGATATACCAAACTATGTGGCGCACAGAGACCCCCAAATGACAATAGTGTATATACATTTTCACGGCTGACGCACGCTGGCTGCTGCAATATAAGCACCCGGTGTGTGTAATATGCGACATTAGACCCCCCTAACAGTACAGAGACCCCAGAAAACCATATATTTTCAGAAAGTATACATTCTGACGAATCCAATATGGGTAAATATGTGTTCCTAATGCAAACTGTCAAACTGCAAAGCAATGCTGAACGTAACGGTTTTTATGAAATTTCTGAAAATCGTCACAAAGCTTGAATTTTACCCCATTATATGCCCCACATTTCGTAACTTATCAGCATAAAACATCCTAAATATGAGCGCATGGGGTCTACTGAACACTTTGATGCCCAATATGCATAGATATACCAAAGTATGTGGCGCACAGAGACCCCCAAATGACAATATGTATAGACATTTTCACAGCTGACGCGCTGGCTGCTGCAATATAAGCACCTGGTGTGTGTAATATGCGACATTAGACCCCCCTAACAGTACAGAGACCCCAGAAAACCATATATTTTCAGAAAGTACACATTCTGACGAATCCAAAATGGGTAAATAAGTGTTTCTACTGCAAACTGCAAAGCAATGCTGAACATAACGGTTTTTATCAAATTTCTGAAAATCGTCACAAAGCTTGAATTTTACCCCATTATGTGCCCCACATTTCGTAACGTATCAGCATAAAACATCCTAAATATGAACGCCAGGGGTCTACTGAACACTTTGATGCCCAATATGCATAGATATACCAAACTATGTGGCGCACAGAGACCCACAAATGGATATATAGTAGATAAAATTTACATAGGCAAAACAAAATAACACAGAACAGTGTGAAATGCAAATAAATCACCAAAAACTAATAAAACCACAAAAATCAATGCTTTTTTTTTTCACACTAGTGTAATCGGCCACCAGAATTACCGTTTGAATATTTTAGCTGGGCCAAATCGATTATACGGACAGAAACAAGTGAACAACACAAATGCAGAGCTGAAAATGCAATAAAATGGCTAAAAATTCAATAAAATGGCTAAAAATGCACCAAAATACCCAAAATTGCAATATAACCACCAAAATAACATACAAATGCTATTGCACAGTACGGTTAGCGAATACGCTATTCGGAACGGCAATAAAACATTTTTTTTAGCCCAAAAAGAGACGATGCGATAAGAAAAGAAAAAAAAAAAAAGCCACAAAGCCATATATGTACATATGCGTGTGCACAACGGGTAAATTGCATGTTATTTGCGCGTGTGCAAGTGTACATGGGTGCTGTGAGTGTGTGTGACCCCCCCAATCCCCAAAAATCTATGTGTAAGTGTGTGTAAGTGTGAATGTAAGTGTATATTACTGTAATAAGTGTGTGTTGGTGTGTTTTTGTGTGTGTAAATGTTACACTTACCTGGGGTAGATGCCTCAGATCGATGAGAGAGGGCTCCACGCAGCAGATCTGCAGCTCCAACGGTCATCAGCCATGTGGGGGCGGAGCTGGGCGGAAGTGCAGCGCAGGCAGCAGCAGGACGCATAGGAAACGCGTCCCTGCTGCTGCTTTGGGGCCCTTGGGCGATCGCGCCCCAGGGGCCACACGATCCCCTGCTCTGCTCGTTGTCTAGGGGCAGGGGATCGTGAAGGAGCGGAGCGAGCGGCTCTAACAGCCGCTCCTCCGCTCGCAAACCCGGAAGTGCTGCAGAACGTAGAATCTACGATCTGTGGCACTTTGGTCCTTTGATCCACAGAACGTAGATTCGACGTTCTGTGGCACTTAAAGGGTTAAAAATGGGGCCATTTTTTGCACTTTGTATACTGCCCTGTGGTTTTTTTTTTTTTTCAGAATTGCAGTAAGCATCTGTACTCTGTTTGGGGAAGGGGAGAGGCACATATACATCTTATTTTCCTTAACGTTCATGTTTGAATGTATGTGTGTGTGTGTATATAGATATATATAGAGATAGATAGATAGATATATGTGTGTGTGTGTATGTATATATATATATATATATATATATATATATATATATATATATATATATATATATATATATATATATATATAGATGTGTGTGTGTGTGTGTGTATATATATATATATGTATATATATATATATATATATATATATATATATATATATATATATATATATATAAGAGATCAGCACTCACAGGTCTTCATATATAGTGAAGGGAAAAACCGGCACTCACGAAAATGTCATCAATTATGCCTGGGTGCAGTCCTTGTTGAAGTTTGAATGTAAAGCTGGAAATGGAGATCGCACTCACAGGTCTTAGAAGTGTTTAAATGTCTTTATTCAGTGGACGATCGCTGACGAGCGATCGTCCACTGAATAAAGACATTTAAACACTTCTAAGACCTGTGAGTGCGATCTCCATTTCCAGCTATATATATATATATATATATATATATATATATATATATATATATATATATATATATATATATATATGGTACATACATACACATACATACGGTACATATATATATATATATATATATATATATATATATATATATATATATATATATATATATATATATACAGTATATGTGTCCATAAGTGTAGGCAGCGCACACCGGATTTCTTAAAATTATTTTATTTATCAAAACATTTAAAAGCATAAAGCTAGAATCAACGTTTCAGTCCTGGTCTCGGGCCTTTATCAAGAAAATTGTTGGGGCTTTCAATGGAATTACCTTTTTTTCTTCCTTTATATCATATGGAATAGATTTAACTTATGATGACAGATGAAGTCCTCTTAAAGATCATTTTTTTAAACTCTTATTTATATATTATTAAAGAAAGTAACATTTCTGGTTTATTAAGACAGATACGTTTGAGGCATTTCCATCTTTGCATCTTAACTGTCTCTCAATGCACATTGACTAAAGTATGCTTTCAAACTAGATCACTTGCCATTAATTGCCTTCTTACCACAATCAAAATACATCTTGAGAATGTTTAACTTGTATTTTTGTTTTTTGTAAGTACAGCTTCAAGTGGTGACAAAGAAATAATATCGCACATTAGTCAGCATGGAGGTAAATGGCCTTACTGGTTTAAAAAAATGGGTACGTTTTTTTCATTTTCCTCTCATAAAAAAAAAATAGTTTGCTTTCTGTTTCATATTCTGATGCTTTTTTGTTATGCTTTAATCTTTCATAGAAAACATCACAAAGCTTGGCAGCTATACCTTGAAGCTCCAAGTTGTTTTGAACGAAAGTAATGCTGACACATATGCAGAAAAACCACTGCCCTCTAAAAATATTTCATTTAAGATTGTTGGTAAGTCGGAAATTTTTTACAGACTTCTTAATCCTAGATTCTGTTCCCCCATTTCCTTTTTCCACTTTATTCAGGATAATAGTTCAGGGCAGGACCAAATACAAAGCCTTAAAATCGCTTAACTTTATGGTTCAGATGGTTTGAGATTCAGATGAATGTTTCGTGGGGGATTTGGTATTTGGCAATTGTTAAATTTTTGTGCAAAGTAAATAGGTTGGTTACCAGTGTAGATCTAATTCCCCTGAATAGTTAATGACTCCTAACAAAATAGTACGTAAAGGAATTTCACCAGCACACAGGTTCAATCCAAGCAGGGACAAACCCTTGCTAAATGTAGTCCCTTATTGGATTGAACCTGTGTGCAGGTGAAATTCCTTTATTTTTAAGATTTTGAGGGTTGCCAAGTCCTCCTTCACTGAGCACCAGAGATTCATAACCCGTATTGCCAAGGGTGTGCAAGCGTGGTGACTTTTCAGCGCCTAATAAAATAGTCGCAGACATCTGGTAACTCATGCTGTGTATGAAAAAGTCATTTAATGTTTTCTGTTACATTTGATGTTGTTCACAATGCCCCATTTGTGATTTCATGTCTGTTTCCTATTTCCTGTTTATTAGAGGGTAAACCAGTTGGATTTTCAGTGGGTGTCATGGATGCTCCATTTCGTGTTGGAATTCCGTTCAACATTCCTCTCAACTTGTTAGATGAATTTGGTCATTCTACCGCGCCGGTTACCGATATTAAACCTGTACTTGAAGCAAGGTAAACATATAAATAAATATATATATATAAATGTTACATTTTCTTGTGGAAATGTTAAGATCTAAAGGTAAATCAAGGTAAACATTTGTAATTCAACTATTACATTTTTATTAGCAATGCTTACTTTGTTTAATTATAGCAATATCTGAAAATGCATTTGAATGAAAAATACCATCCTCCTATCTGATCAATATAATGTGGATACATTTTCAAAATAATGCTTTTCAAAGAATGACCATGCTAGCCGTGAGTCAAAGGTTAATTTCATGAAGCAGTTTAATCAAAGACAAATTAGCAATAAATGAAGCAGCCTCATCAGCTGAATACTTATCTCAACAAGACTAAATTATTGAAAGGGAAAAAAGCAAGCTAAACTAAGTTAAGAAAGTTCCAGAAGTTGCACATATTTCTGTAAATGTATATATACTGTAGATAGGGCCTTTATGAAGGATCTAGCACCTCACCTATGTGACACTCAACTGAGGGACTGGTACTCTCACAGCTCTTCTGATGTTCATAGTGGATGGCCAGACATCAAAGCACAACAAAAGTTAAATTCATTCACTTGTCATACTTTTTATACTGTTAAATTGCTCTCTTTTTCTGCCTTCCAAAACATCATTCTGGCAGTAAAAAATATAGTATGCGCCTGAATCACTGGCACAAATATCAGTGATCAGTCTTCACAGCTGCTATCTTCACGGCTACTATCTTTAGCAGCATGGAGCCAAGGTGCTGGTTGCATTGAATACTTCCAGTCTCTGTAGTTTGGGCCAGTCATTCATGAGCATGTTAAAATAAAAACCATGTAACATAAATAATTAAGATTTTTGTTAAGTTGTTTAAAATCAGTCCGTCTGTAAAATAATAAAATTTAACTGTAAACTTCCCCATTTAAGCTATCATGTTTTAGTGCACTAAGAGGTGCAAAACCATGCAGCTTAGTGCTCATTCAGGTGTCCTGTGTCTTGCTTTTCTCTGCACCTTGCACTTGATTATAAGTAATGTTCAGAGCGAAGTGGTGCCTGGTGAAGAGAAGGGCTGTACTTCATGTCTCCTATAGGGCAAAGAATAAGTACAATGCTCCTTTCGTTATGTGCCCCTGACACTCCATAATTCTGAATGAAGTACAAGTTAGTGGACAGGAAAAGGGTGGGTTGCCTACATGCCTCCCTCCATCCCTGTTGAATGCAGCTATCACTATGTTCATGGGGGAATGCTAGTCCTTGCAGTCCAAAGGTGATTTGCAATTCACAAGGCTATATCTGCTATTAACAAGGCACTTATGACAGGCTTCTTATTACATTTTAAAGAAGAGTGATGTCTTTCATTTTGTGATTGTTGGTAATCTGCCATCACCTTTGCATTACCATCATTATTTTAATTGTAGTGAATAAAAATATAACTTTTTTTTTTTTAAGTGGTCTAGCCATGGAATATGAAGAATGTAGTACAGAGTCCGGGCTGGCTATCAAGGGTGTGATTGCTAAAGGAGCTGTTAACAACTGCCAAGGCAAGGTAAGCAAAGGCTTTTATACTTATAGTATTTATTTTCTGTTTAAAACCCCAACAACATCCAAGAAGGGTATGACTGCTTGAAAAGGCATATGGGTTTGCAATAATTTACAGGTAACAGGCATTGAGGTCTGTAATTTCTAGAAAAAGTCACAAGAATCTAGGCTGCATTTATGAGATCTTTTCCTTGTTTGGATTTCATTGTTTATCATTTGTGGTTTTTGGGTTATCTAGCTTTTTATTCAGCAGCTCTCCAGTTTGCAAAGGCAGCAATTTGGTTGCTATGGTCCAAATGCAATAATTTGACTAAAAGACTGGAATATGAATAAGAGAGTACCTGAATAGAAAATGAGTAATAAAAAGTACCATTAACAATAAATATGTAGCCTTACAGAGCATTTGTCTTTAGATGGGGTAAGTAACCCTCATTTGAAAATTGGAAAGGGTGGGAAGAAGAAGACGAATAATTCAAAAGCTATAGAAAGTGAATAATGAAGACCATAAATATTGCTTAGAATTGGCAGTTCTATATAACATACTAAAAGAAAGACGAACCACTCCTTTAATCCACTGTTGTAAAATATCAGGAGGCAAGAGTTCCATCTGTGTGGTCTCGCAAGTGTTGAGTATCAAAGGGGGCATGTGCAAATAATGATTTCACTTTGGTAATAAAACACCATCTAAAACTTGATGGAGGGCCCTTTGTAGATAATGCACGTTTACAGAATGTAAAATCTCACATTGTCTTTTTTTAGGATCTATGTATCAATGTAACACAGGTTCAAAGTTCTTTACAGAAAGACTAAAAAATGTTATTTACTGTTATTGTTTAAATATTGAGCTAGTATTGTACTGATGTTATTTTCTGGTTTCTTTCTAGAAGGAATGTTACTAGTTGTCTCTAAGCAGACTGACATTTTTTACACTTATGTCTCTAACCTAAGATTGAAATTTATGTTATGTTACATTTTCTACATAAAATTCCAATATCTTTAAATATGATGCCTCTGGTAACTGCCTTGAAAATTATCTTAAGTACTATTTTTAATACAATTTACCATGTTTATTTTCAACAGAATTTCATGTTGAAGGTGACTCTACCAGGGTTAAAAGAAGACTCTCAGAATATCAAGATAAGATTGTTACCTGGTACGTCACTTATTTTACTCATAGTATTTTTGTCAGAATTATAGCTAAAATACAAGCACCCTCTGCATATTCACTCCCTTTCTTCAAGATATATTATACTTTTTGCACACATTAGATGCCTATTTATCAAAAGTTTGCAAGAACAACAGTGACCAAATACATATGTATCAAGCTATGTATTCATTTTCTTCATTTACTGTGGAGACCATTAAGACACCTGGAAAATTCCCTTTGCTGAAGTACAATGGTTTCCTTTATTGGGAAGTGCCATGAATGACACGCAGTATAAATATATGAAAGTGACAGAATGTTTATTGAATAAAATGTACTGTGTCAAGATTATGTCCTTTTTTGTATTTTATTACAAACAAGGGAAAGTTGTGCTCACCAATCATTTTTAAACCATTAAGCAGGGGTGCAATAAAGCTGTGACCACAAAATTCATACAGACAAATACAAGAAGTCCTCTGCACTCGTCCATTAACAATATAGTAAGAACATTGAGACATTTTGTGCATTGAGTTGTGCTCACCACTACACGTTAAGCAAGGGTGCAAAGATGCTGTGACCAATAAATTCATACAGTGAAGGAAAAGAAATTCTCAAAAGCTATATGATGATGTAGTAGAAATAGTAGAATTCTTAATAAATCAGGTGAAAGTTAGTGTAGGACTGGCCAGACCAGAGATGATTTTGGTTTGTTGGCCAGCTTGAATATATTACAATATATGGACAAACAATCCCTGTTTAAAGGGTAAAGCATATTTATCTTACGTCTCCAGGAGACCTACGGGGCAAAGCTCCATCTTCCAAGAGGCAGGACACTTGAATGACAGCTTAAAGAGGGCGTGCCAATTCTACTCTAGCTTTACCCCTAGCACTTCCTCTCTTACCTCGGTTTTACAAGTGTCCTGTCCACAGGAGGATGGACCTGCTGGTCTCTAGTGAGACCCAACTAGAGGATTACTCTGTCAGCTTTAAAGCTGACACCCAGGCTATATTTGGGATAGGGTTCCCCTGCACCAACTACAGTTAACCCCCTTCACGGGAAAGTTATACCAGTCCTGGGGCCATTGGCTCGTGTCATATATGGTGGCCTTCCAGATCTTAAATTGTTCCCTGAGGGGGATTAGGAACGGAACCGCAGAAGATATGGCGGTAAGAGAAGTTCATATCTCCCATACCTACTGTCTCACTCTTTCCCATATCGCTGGCTTCCAGAACATACCTTCATTAGCCGACTCCATTGCTGGTACTATAGTGGATTCCATTGGGAAGGCTATGTCCAAGATGCAGGAAGGAACTGTTGAAATCGTAAGCTGCCAATTCCCAGTTTCACACAGTCCCCTTCTCCCCTAAGCAGAGTTTTGGACGCCTTAGAACCTTCTGAACAAGAGGGTGAAATCTCTTCCTCTAGCACTCCGTCCAGGGATGAGGAGGAAGGAAATTTGGATAAGGAGATGCACCGTGATATTGAGGGTATCATAAGGGCGGTGATAGAGACATGAAAGTTAGATGCACCTAAAACAGGTCCAATCTAAGGGTCTTTTCAAGAGACAGAGGAAAATGGTAACTGAATTTCTCTCACTTGAGCAACTTCTAGCAGTTATTCAGGATGAATGCAGCACTCAAGATAGAAAATTTCAACCTAACCGAAAATTTTCCACAATGTATCCATTCCTGAAAGAAATGGTCGAAAATGGACCGTGCCCCTAGTTGTTGATGCACCATTATCAAGGTTGCTTAGAATCACTACCTTACCTGCTGCAGACACGGCAGCATTCAAAGATCCAACTGACAAACAGATGAAGGGATTTCTGAAAGCAGTGTTTTCAGCGTCTGGGTCAGCGCTACGTCCATCGGTTGCTGCGGCATGGGTTAGTAGAGCCATGGCGATGTGAGCGACGTCACTGATTTCAGAATAGTTCTTCCAGGACGAGTCTTCTGGAAGCAGCACAGGACCTGGCAGATGCGAGCACGTTCCTTATCGAAGCAGTACTTGACACAGCCCAGTTAGCGGCATGAACTTAAGCCTTGGCAGTAGCCGCTCGTCGGACCCTATGGCTTCAGAACTGGTCGGTTGATCTTAGCTCTTTGGAGAAGAACTGGAAACTGGAAAAAATTATTTCTCAAGCCACAGGAGGCAAGAGTACCTTCCTGCCCCAGTCAGAATCTCAGGCAGCTAACACCTTCCACAGGGGAAGACTTTTTCGGGGCCAAGGTAACAGATCATCAAAGCGCAGAACGACTTTTGTAACAGATTTTCCGAGAAGTCCCAATCAAGTGTGAAAAGGATATCATCTAGACTTTTGGGCAAACCCTCACCGAAAATTCCTCATGTCAGCAGTGCCAACCGACTACAGCGATGCACAAGCTTTTCTCGACTGTGTAGGAACCCTGCTGAGAACGGGGGTGATCATCCCAGTTCCACATCAACAGATATATTTTGGGTTCTACTCCAACTTGTTTATAGTGCCGAAGAAGGAGGGAGCTTTTCGACCGGTTCTAGACCTCAAGGACTTAAATCGATATATCAGGTCAGTCAAATTCAAGATGGAGACATTGAGATCAGTTATCCGGGGCATGGAACCGAATCAGCTACTTTTGTCTATGGCCAGCGCACCAGTGTAATCGGGGGTTTGCATTTCTCAACCATCATTACCAGTTTGTGGCGCTACCATTCGGCCTTTCCTCATCCCCAAGGGTGTTAACAAAGTTAATGTCACTGCAGCATCAATGAGACTCAAGGGAATATCAGTGACTCCTTATTTGCACAATCTCCTTCTCAAAGCCAACACCCTAGAAAGAACCCAAGTAACCTTGAGTCAGGCAACCGAAATAACTGAGCAATTTGGATGGTGGATCAACTGGAACAAATCCCAAGTGCATCCATCACGCCGAATGACCTGGGTCTAGAGTTAGATACTTCATTACAGAAAGTGTTTCTCCTGGAGGAGAAACAGATCAAGTTACAAAAACAAGTAGTCAGTCTTTCACAATCCCGTCATCCGAAGATTCACCGGGCCATGAGGGTACTGGGGTCCATCGTGTCTACCATAGAGGCAGTGCCGTTCGCCCAGATCCATCTTCAACCACTGCAAGCCAATATTCTGCATTGGTGGAAGAGATGATGCAGAAGTTCTCACTGTCCCAAGAAACCAAGTCTTCACTGAAGTGGTGGCTGCAGCCAAGCACGTTGACCACGGGCCAATCATGTGCCATCCCAGAGTGCACAATATTGACAATGGATGCCAGTCTTATTGGATGGGGAGCAACATGGTAAGGGCACAGCACAAGGAGTTAAAAATGCCCATCAGTGTTGAAATGAGAGCGATACGGCTAGCCCTAGTCTGTTGGTCGTCGGGGTTAAGGGCACAAGTGGCATGAATGCAGTACGACAACACCACAGCCGTGGGATACATCAACCATCAAGGGGGACCCGAAGCAAGAGAACCCTCAAAGAGGCCGAAGCGATCATACACTGGGCAGAAAAGAACTCCGTTCAATTGTCGGTCATTCACATCCTGGGAGTATCTAACGTTAAGGCGGACTTCCTCAGCAGGCATCAGATATACCTGGACGAATGGGAACTCCATAACAAGGTGTTCCAGATTCTAATTCTGCAATGGGGGCAACCACAGATAGACTTGATGGCCTCAAGAACCAATTGCAAAATCAACAGTTTCTTTGAGTGGTGCAGAGATCCACGAGCAGAAGTGGTAGACTCCATGACGCAGATATGGTGCTTCGATCTGGCATATGTGTTTCCACCAATTCCATTGTTGCCCAGAGTACTCCAAAAGATATGTCAGTCACATCTGCTGAAACGGCCACGAAGGACGTGGTTTCACGATCTACAGGACTTGTCAGTAGTGGAACCCATTCCTCTTCCTTGCAGGGCGGACTTGCTCCGGCAGGGGCCCATTCTTCACTCCAATCCAGCCCTCTTCAATTTGAAAGCATGGCTATTGAGAAGTATTCAAGCCAGTAAACCAGTTTGGAAAAGCTACTGCTCTTGGTGTCAACAAAACAATGTTCCATTTGAGAACTTTTCAGTGTCTGCAGTTCTCTCCTTTCTACAAAAGGGCCTTGACATTGGTCTGCGACTCAATTTCCCTTAAGGTGCAGATTTCAGCTCTCTCACTCCTGTTTCAACAGAAAATAGCATTTAACAATGCAGTTAAGGACTTTGTTCAGGGGGTGGCACACGTAGCTCTACCACAACGACTGCCACCACCCACCTAGGATTTGAATTTAGAGTTAACATCTCTATTGGATCCATTGTTTGAGCTACTCTCGTCGGTGGATCTACAATGGCTCACTTGGAAAGTAGTATTCCTGGTGGCTATCTCATCAGCACGAAGAGTGTCAGAGTTAGGAGCACTGTCATGCGATCCAAATCTATTCGTGTTCCACAAGGATAAAGCGGTCTTACCTACCAAGCCATCATTTTTTCCTAAAGTTGTCTCAGCTTCCATCTCAATCAAGATATAGTAGTGCCATCTCTATGCTCCAATCCGAAGAACCCGAAATAAAACAGCCATCATGCACTGGACATAGTTAGAGCATTTAAGGTTTATACCAAGCGCACTCAGAAGATTAGGTGATCAGAGTCGATATTTGTTATCCCGTCGGGCCAGAAAATAAGCCAGTCGGCATCCAAGGCAACCTTGGATCAGAGAGGCCATTGGGAGAGCATATATAGCAAAAGGAAAGTCTCCACCTTTTCAGCTAAGAGCACATTCTACAAGAGAAATGGGGGCATCCTGGGCCTGGCAGAACTCGGTCTCAGTGGAGCAGAACTGCAGAGTGGCAACTTGGTCATCCATTCGCACATTTACAAAGTTTTACTGCCTAGATACGTTTGCATCGGCAGAATCGGTAAAGTACTGCAAGCAGTGGTGCAGGCCTAAAAGTTGGTTTGCAATTACACATGCTGTGCCCCCTGGAGACGCAAGAGAAAATAGGATTTATGTATTCACTGTTAAATCAGTTTCTCTGAGTCGAGGACACAGGACTTCCCACCCGGTTTATGCCTGTACATAGTTTACATTTCAGTAGCGTTCCTGTTCTGTTTTTTTTTCTGATGTCTAGACTTTGGTACCAATTGAGGAAATGCTAGGGGTAAAGCTAGAGTAGCCATGGCACGCCCTCTTTCAGCTGTCATTCAAATGTCCTGGAGGTTGGAGCTTTACCCCATAAACTGATTTAACGGTGAGTACATAAATCCAATTTTTAGTAGCTTAAGGCACAAACTGTCTCAATGTCCTTAGTATATTTATTATGGGTTGAGTGCAGAGGACCTCTTGTATGTGTCTTTTTGTGCTTAACCATCCTGTTATTTAAAACTGAAATAAAAATGTATCTTATTTATCAAAACAAACATATCTAGTAAGCAATATGATTAGCCCATTTGAGTCAGGAAGGTTCCTCTGTACTGTAATGAAGTTTTGACTAGCTTGCTTTTGGGGTGTATTTGTCTTCTTGATCAGTTAATAAAGTGTTTTGAAATTAATGAACTTGTTGAAATAAAGTGTTTTTTCAGCCTAAGTTACTATTTTATGCTTCTATATTTAAAAGTTAATAGCATGACTTAATTAAGCAGACGTTTGGTAAATATTTTTTTACAGTACTTTTTAAAAACGTAACAATTAGATGTGCTAAATAGCACAACAGATGGTAGTATTTGGGCACGATGCCTTTAGTGTGCCACATTTATAAAGATATAGTATTAAGTGAGTGATATGAGTAAATATTTGTTTAAACTTAGCTGGTTACAGTTTTTCATAAACGAGACTTAGGTCCTTTATGTTTTATACAAAGCTCAACTATACATAGTTAACTGATTTCCAACAACTTTCATAGGACCACCAAAGAGCATAAAAGTGATCCCAGACAAAGATGTCATTGTTATAGAGAATGGATCTCCTATTTGTTTCCACGTTGAAGTCTTAGATGAAGCAGGGAATGTGACAACTCAGCCAAAATTAGTTGTTGAGTGCAAGGTGAGTTTGTTTTTAGCATGTTATTAGTGTTTTATGTCTGAAGGTTCACATTTAGCCAGGTCATGGTATATCTATAGTAATAAGTCAAATCAACTGGGCTTGCTTTACTTACTTTTTCCTTGAAGATGTTTCTCTTGCCATCCGACTGGCTTTCTCACATCAGAATGTTCTGTACAAAAAATATTTCTGGTTATATACCCTGGAATCTTACACCAATTAGCATAATCTGTTTAGTAAAACCAGGTTTAAACACCGCATAGCTCCAATCATGCTAATACCATCATCATCTTGCCTCCGTGTGGTCTCTGACCCCATGCTGGTTTTACTAAACATATTTTGGCGTAAGATTCCTAGGTATGTAACCACAAATATTTTTGTACACAAATTCTGTTTTGAGAAAACCAGTCGGATGACTAGCGAAACGTTTTCAAGAAAAAAGAAAATAAAGTCCAGTTGATTTGACTTATCACTATAGATATATTTAATTGTGTTTTCTTTTCTATAAAAAAGTCTTGTAGATTGAGTAATCTGTACGTTTTTGCAACTGGATTTAAATGTACTGTAGCATATTATAACAAGTGTTCCAGGAAGTGGATTAAATAAAATACATTTATCTTGTCACTCTTATTATAATCTACTTCACTGCTATTCAGTTTACTACTGTATTGCTAGCAATTATATTGTAGAGCAAAACATGTTAATCCAAACTGTGTACTTTAGCACAAAGCGTCAGGTCCTAGAATTCATCTTTTCAGAACAATGGAACATCATCAGGGTGGGCTTATGTCAAAAAGGGTGTGTGTTTTTATCTTTCCTTTTTTTTTTCTTAAAGATTTTTATTTTGCATTTTCTCAACAACATGACAATAACATAGGCAACCATTGCCATGACAGTTAAGAAATGAGGGTTTTAAACATCCCAGTGTTACAGCAAGTCATGGGTAGCAAAACATAGTTAAAGCATGTGTTAAAGAACTGCATTGGAAGGGTGCCCAGGTTAACTTTTTCATTAATTGACTGATATTATCAGACCTGGTGGGCTGCCTCTGGGCAGGCCTCCAGCCATGGGTCCCACAACTTCTCAAATTTTTGGGGACATTGTCTGGCTATATAGGTTACCTTAATAACGAGCAGTTTGCTGTTTATTGTTTGCACCCATTGCTGAGTAGTTAGTGATCCACTTCATTGCAACTGGCTTCTTGGCATAAAAATATAATATTCTGAGCAGGGTTCTGGTTTTATTCAAAGGGACTATGTTGTCTACTAGACCTAATAAACATCTGGGGAGTTCACACCATCTGGGGATTGACAATTAGGGCATGTGACATTGGGATTCTTGTGTTTTTTTTTATCTTTAACACATAATGGGCTATTGAGCCAGATAGTACAGGTATGGAAATCAGTTATCCAGAAAGCTCCGAATTATGGAATGACCATCTCCCATAGACTCCACTTTATCCAATTAATCAAAAATTTTTAAATTATTCACTTTATATCTGTAATAATAAAACCGTAGCTTGTACTTGATCCAAGTTAAGATATCATTAATCCTTATTGGAAGCAAAACCAGCCTATTGGGTTTATTTAATGTTTACGTGATTTTCTAGTAGACTAGACAGGTGTAAAGAGGGGAACTGCAGAAGTAGAGAGAGATAAAGGGGCAAATCCAAAAGGAGAAGGGATGCACTGAATTTAAGAACAATATGAACAAAGCTGAGAGAGACTTATGGTCAAGCAAAATAGGAATAAAGGAGAGAGAAGTAGACATGATAGGAATGGAGATGGAGGGTTGAAAAGCAAATGGAAAAACTTTTGTTTTTCCCCTATACACATACATTACAATTGATTGTGCTTGATGTTAATAAATCTCAGGATTTGAAAGTGCAGTATGCCAATTTCCTTTCGAGTATAATGTCATAAAAAAGCGAAGGAACATTTTGTCATCTTTTAAACAAATGATTTATATTCCTCTGCCTAACAATATCTCACAAATACATAGTGTATAATATAACTGTAAAATATATTATTAGTGTTTAATCTGTACTAATGTCTATTTTTTCTTAAGTCAGAGGTAAACTAACCATGTTTCTTGAAATCTTGAAGTCATAATTCATAAAAAACATTTAGTAGTAGTAGTAGTAGAAATTAGTAGAAACCGTTTTCTTTCTATATTTTTCTCATGTGGCCTATCTTTGTCGACTGCTAAAAACCCGTCCCTGTCCTGTTAACGGTTATACATTTTATCTATAAAACATATTTAATGTTCTCTGTGCAGTTTACAGGTTATCCAAATCTTCCAATTTATACTCTGGATTGTAGCAATTCAGGCACAGGAAAATTATCTGGCCCCGTGCTTCGAGTTCAAAACATCAAAAAAGTGCAAATGCTGACGGCACAAATTGAACTTCCTGTAAGTACATGTTCTTCAATAAAACAATGAATTGCATTTATCAAATTTTTTTCTTGTTTATGAAAGGCATATCTATTGCTAAGTTTATAATAGTTTATAATAATAGTTTTATAATGATAAAAGTCAGTTATTGATTCTGTTTAGGGCGCAGATAAGATGGTGATTGATCTATTTCAGCAACTGGCACTTAAAGTCCATGTTCACCTTCAGACAGCAGGCCAAATATTAACAGCCCATGTCATTAAAATATTTTTTTCAAAATAAAATGTTTTGATAATTTGTATTTAAACTGCGCATCTCTGGTCCGGAGGTTTCTCACAGCCACTAGGAAGAAATAGTTTACATGCACTACAGGTCTGCCTTTCCAAGTTTTTGTTATTATAGAAATGAGGAAAAGAAGGGGCGATCGTGGGAGTCATAAAAGTAAAACATTAATAATAAAAAAATGTATGTGAGCCAGTGGTTTTGTATTTTATATATGTATACATCATTTTTTTACCCACAATGCAGCATATTTTAACTGTGTTCATATCAGGCAGAAGCCTGTGGGAAATTATAGAATGTGTGAGTATTTATGTTGGTACAGACAAATCTCTTCATTCCTAAGCTACACTGTGCTTATAAGACCCCTTGATATAATAGATCCGTATATAAATAGTTGCTGTTGAAATATTGCTATGTTGCATGTGTTTCTTATAGAGTTGTAAAGATGTCCCAGCTGTGGAAAGGTCTATCAGACTGGAACCGAGCACCCATATAGCAAAGCTGGAAATCTTAAGTGTGGATGGTGAAAAAGCAATTCAAATTAAACATCAAGATGAAATTGAATGGCTTGCTGGAGACATCATGCAAAATCTTATCTTACAAATGTATGATGAAGCAGACAGGAATATAATCATCACTGAAGAGCTGGCAGAAAAAATCAAGGTATGCATGTGTAGCATAATATAAGAAGAAATGAATGGCCATAATATCCAATTGTGAAATACTTAAGTGTTACACTGCAATGCCAAAATGATTGTTTAGCTAAGCTGCCAATGGGATTTTTTTTGGGTTATTTACCTTCTGGTTCAGCAGCTCTCCAGTTTACAGTTTCAGTCCAAGTTACCTTAGCAACCATGCATTGATTTGCAGAAGGGACTGGAATCTGAATAGGAGAGAGTTTGAGTAGAGTAATAAAAAGTAACAATACATTTATAGCCTTACAGAGTATTTGGCTTTTAGATGGGGCTAGTGACCCCCATTTGAAAGCTGGAAAGTGAGCAAATAATGTAAAACCATATAAAAAAAAAATAGCGAAGCCTAAATTAAAAGTTGCTTAGAATTAGCAATTTTATAAAATACTAAAAGTTAACTTAAAGTCAAGTAACTTAACATTATATTACCCATGGCAGATATAAGCAGCTTCAGAGTGATCCAGTACCCAGCTGTGAGGCAGAGGCATGTATAAACTTCTTAAATGGCCCTTACTATTTATTTCACCACTTAACACATTTTCTTTATTGTGCTCGTTTAACCTAGGTTAACTGGACACCAATCATTGACAAAGAAAACTTAATCAAAGGACTTTTACCTGATGTTGAAGTAGCAATTTCCGTAAAAGACATTCGATACTGCCAAGTATCATATCACGATGATCACGTGTCCTTGGAAAGCGCCTTCACAGTAAAGTACATGCTATATAAAAATTTTTATTTTATTCAAGTCTATAATAATTGAGTAGTACCAATGCCAAGAAAGCAGTTCCAAAGATAATCATGCTGGAGAAATGCATATATGATTATTAAAACAGAATCATTTAAAGGGGGATTCAGTATTACAGCGAGGATTTGTTTTTGAGCTTTATTTGGTAACCTTCAGTTACCTGGATGTTCTAGTTCTAGTGAACCCTGTGCTGCTGAAACACTTTTCCTTTTAGCAAAAAGCACACATTGTCTTCTAATATGTATGGAAGTACCTGAAGGACTGTAATATGTGTAGAACATAATTTTAATTTCAGAATATTTTGTGTAAGTGAATGGAAAGAGATGGCTAAACACACTGAATCTGATTTTTTATAGTATTAACACTTACCATATATACTCGAGTATAAGCCGAGTTTTTCAGCACTAAAAATGTGCTGAAAAAGTCTACCTCGGCTTATACTCGAGTCAGTATAAAACAGGCATTGTCAAAGTGTGGTCTGCGGGCCAATTGCGGCCCGTGTTTAAATTTAAACCGGCCCGCAGTATCTCTAAGAAGATTAACAATAATGCGCCGTCCACAGAACAGAGCAGCCGCATACTCACAGTGCTTCTGGGGCCCCTGGCATAATTATCCCCCGTTAGTGTGCGACGCTAGGCTTTAGGCATACCAATGAAGCCAAGGCAGACCCAGTGACTACCCGCAGCGCATCCAGGGAAAAAGCCGGCAACGCATTGCAGCCGAAGCGCCAAACCAAGTTGCAGCCTACCAGAGTTGAGGAAGCCGGGGACTCGCGTAAACGCAAGCCTGATCCGCTGCCGCACCGGAACCACAAGGCGCCCAATCCTATGCACTAGGACCGCTGGGACTTCCCCGGAGGGTGCTACATAGGGTAAGTGAACCCTGAACCCTGGGGGTGCCCGTTTCAGGCCCTGGGAATCTTGCAACCCTACCCTGCAGCCCAGTACCTGGTGCGGTAAGTCTATTGTGCACCCTCACACACATCACCCAGACCTCTGTCGCCCAAGTTGATCTAACACAGTGACTTAAGGAGCAGCAGGAGGGGCCCCAAGCAGGAAGGTCCCCTGCTGCTGAAACCCAGGGGGCACTCCTGCCAACTTACCCCCTGCAGCCTCAGGCCCTCACACAAACGGGCTGAGAGGGAGTTGAAGGCCCAAGGTGTGAACACAAACAAGGCCATCAGCCCTGGCAGCTTCTAACAGCCCTGCATTGCTCCACAATAGCCCTACACTACAACCTAGACTGGCAGGAAGGGAGCTTGGGGCCTCCATTAAACTGCACAGCAACCTGGAGGGATTACTGGACAGACAACATATGGCACCCTGGGCAGACTGCTAAACCATCTAGTATAGGTATGCAATGGAACAGATTCTAACACTGAAACACTGAACCATTTTATATTTGTTTTACAGCATGTTCTTAGATACTTTCCTATGTGGGCAGTTTCTATTTTGGTTGCAATTTTGCATTGTACACCACAGTAGGCTTTAGTTACCAGTGACTGCTGCATATCTCACCCTAGGCTTATACTCGAGTCAATAAGTTTTCCCACTTTTCATAGGTAAAATTAGGTACCTCGGCTTATACTCGAGTATATACGGTAACAACTGTTGTGCAGCTGACGCAGACATATCTCTATATCAGCACTGTATGCTCCTGGAAGTGCAGCATATAGAATAGACGGCAAATTATAAGGACCTGGCCATCCCCTACACTCGCTTTATTTGTGGGTCATGAAAATGTTACCAGGGGCACAAGGTAGTCAAGTTAGATACAGGCCTATTGTGTTAGTACTGTGTTGTACTTCTCCAAAGCCACAGACTCTAAAGAAGTCATTTAAAGGAACAGTTCCATGTAAAAATAAAAACTGGGTAAACAGATAAATGTTTCTATTGCAGTTAGTTAGCCAAAAATCTTATGTATAAAGCCTGGATGTCAACATAACAGAACACAACTTCCTGCTTTTCAGCTCTCTAACTCAGCAACTTGAAGAGGGGCCACATGGGAAATAACTATTCAGTGAGTTTGTAGTTGATCTGCAGCTCAGATTCAAAAGCAAATAAAACCAAGAGAGCTGCAAAGCAAGAAGTAGTGTCTATTATGTTACACATCCAGTCACTCCAGCCTTTATATATTAACTTTTTTGTCTGACTAACTATATTAGAAACATTAAGCCTCTATTTACAAAGTTTTTATTTTTATAGTGAACATTTCCTTTAAAAATCATATAGTGTACTAGTCATATAGGTAATGTCAAAGCATCGGGCAAATACTTTATGGAAAAATTAAAAATAGCCAATATTATGATGTAAAAAAAGGTGTCCGTGTCTCTTAAGTGTATTTCCGCATTTGACAAAATTTTGCGTCCATATTGGTGTATAGCCCAAAATTATGGTGATTATTTACTGTACAAATTCATAACTCAGTATGAAAGTGAATGTCATAAATCAGCAAACTGAGGGTTGTGATATTAATTGGTGTATACTAACTTGCTACGCTGAAACAACTGTGATTACTTGTCCTTAAGTCATTTCTTCCTTTATTATATAATAAATTATTTTTTGTTATATAAGCTTTAACAGTATTGTGCTTTTTCTGTCAGGAGATTTCATATATATATAATGTGGTCTAAAGTGTTTGTGCCTCTATTTACTCTGCTTTGTTTTCTTGTTTATATAACTTCCACTGTAGAATAAGACATAGTCATCTCTAGCAGTTTGGTAATAACCCTATTATAAATCAAGTATCAGACCATTGCACATTTGATGGATTCAGTGGATCCTTAGTATTTTCATTCAGTTTTAATTTTGAAGCTCATTGTCCGCAATATTACATGGGATCTTTTAATGTTCAGTATTTAATATATCGTTCCAGACCTCTTCCTGATGAAGCAAAACATTTGAAATGCAAGCTGACTGGAACCAATGAAGTCCAGATGGGCCAGGAATTGAAAAGTGAAATTGGTAATTATTGTAATTATTGGCATCTTCATTTATGTAACATCTTTATAAACATTGCATTATGATTTTGATCATTACATAATCCTTGTAAAATGTTTTTCTTTATATTTTAAGAGCGTTTTATCTGGGTGTATTGTTCAATTCATCGTGCTTCCACTGTAGGCTACTAATTCCACATGCTTCTAATGCACATCTCCTTATATATATATATATATATATATATATATATATATATATATATATATATATATATATATATTTACCTATGAGTACTTGCCAGTTTATTGTGCACCCTCCATGTGTGCTGCTACCCCCCTCCCCACACACACACACCTTCAATCATCCCCTGCCGCCACAGTGAGCAGTCCCATTGATTGAATTGATGGATTACTCTAGATCTAAGGTGGTATTAAAGGAACAGTTCAATGTAAATATAAAAACTGGCTAAATAGGCTGTGCAAAATAAAAAATGTTTCTTAAATACAGTTAGGTCCATAACTCTTTCTGTACATTAGCACAATGAATTTTAAATTAACCAACTCAGAGTTGTTTAATTTAAAATTCGCAGAGACTTTCAGCTTTAATTCAGTGGTTTGAACAAAAACATTGACTCTAGTTGCACGAATTGCAAACTATCAAAGTTGAGCATTTAGAGGACCACAGGCTGCACCCGGTGGGCTTTCTGTACCACAAATTGAGTGGAAGAGGTCTCAGAACCAAGTTTATCTTTAAGCCAAGACTCAATGAAGGCCTCCATGTGTGGTCCCTCACATCTCTCTGGTAGGCCAATCACGTTGAGATTGGATCTGTGTTGCTTTTTATCGAGATCATCAACATGGGCTATGAACAGTTTCTGATCATGCTGGATTTGTTAGACCTGTCTCTGTAGTGGCGAGAGATCATTTTCTAGGGCACCAATCTGACGTTGTGCTTCTATGGTATGTTCTGCATACCGTGGTGCAGTAGAGAAAGGTCCACTTTAATTTCCTCCATTTTTGGCATCATAGTTTTAGCAGAATCGGACAGCTGTGTAGCTGAGAAGGATTTGAACTCCGTTATTGCCAGCATTAGTGAATATAATGTAGGTTCAGGGAGCTGGTCTGCAGAGTAGTAATGTGCGGATCAGGCGGGTTCAGGTCGACCTCACAGTGCTCCGGGCGGGTGCGGGTTGAGCTCTTCTGCTCTCCCCGCCACCTTCAAATGCCGGCATCCAACTTCCGGGTTCCGGTTTTATAGTCTCGCGTCTACTCACCCCGCCCCTTTTGTGACGTCATCGGCAGGGCGGCGCTGGTCTATAAAAGGACCCTGGAAGCGCGGGGGCGGGTTGTAGCAGGGGGGTTTATGGTCGGGTGTGGGTCAGGGAAACCCTGACCCACACATCACTACTGCAGAGGTATCTGAGCGTGGGGACTCTGTACGGAGGATCATGTTGTGGAATCAGGCACGTCGCCACCTTCTTGGATAGCTGTTTTAGTGAACAGATTCTGGAAACTCTACTTTTGACTTGTCGGAGTTTATAGAGTGCATCTTGGTAGAGAGGTAGGTTCTAGCTCCATATACAGTATGAGGAACTGGAGGTGTAATTAGCAGCTAATAAATGGCTCAGGACAGCTGATGAAACGGGAGCTGCAGCACTGTCTGTCCTGGCTCTGTCCCCAAATATAACCACTTTTGTAATGTATTCTGCATTCTGATTATTCTGGTGTAAAATGTGAAGTAATGAGAAATACTCAACAATCTAAATATCACTTTTATTTTACACACTTTTTTTAAATATGCCGCTTTAGCTTATATGCTTAAGTGAACCTACCCTCACACATCACATTTTTAAAAGTTTTTAGCAACAGTTTAATAATTCTTCCTTCTTGATTTTATTTACATTTTTCAGTACTGATACTTGCAGATCAATATGGAAATCAGGTACAATCACTGTCATCTTCATGTGTACAGTCACTGGGTGTTTCTGGAAGTAATCTGGTAAAAAGCAACTTAAAAATTACTTATCAGGTTGGTATGAAAATACTTTTTTTCGGTAGTTTATATTCTTTTGTGATATTTAAAACTCATTGCAACAAGGCCAGATTGTTCTGTTTTGCTTTGAAACGTTATAACATCATATTGTATAACATAAACCACTACATAGTGACATATTGCTTCCCTCATAATAGAAAAATGTTCTTCAGGGAGCATCTTGTTTTTCTCTAAGTAGTAAAGGGATTTGCTTTCAACATTTTAACCCATATCTTCATTTCAATGTTTTTCATCTAGCTTAGTAGTTTTTCTTCTTTCTTTTCCTATTGATAAGTACAATAAAACAATGAACTATTTAGTGTTTTAGGTTTTAATATCCGTCGACACTACTGAGTTTCTTTCTACCCACATGTTAAACTTATATCCAAGATCTCACAGATCCTAAACTAATAGATGCGTACAATCATTTTATACAATTTATACAATTTTAACGCTGCTTAACACTTAATTCACATGCAACACCTCACATTACATTTTAGATTACGTTCCTGCTATGTTGCTTCAGGTATTTCCAGGCACATCTGTTGTCATGTAAAGCAAGCATTCCTCATATATAAAGGGGCACATTTACCTAGGGTCGAATATCGAGGGTTAATTAACCCTCGATATTCGACTGCCGAATTAAAATCCTTCGAATATCGAAGTCGAAGGATTTTGCGCAATTTGTTCGATCGAAGGAATAGTCGTTCGATCGAATGATTAAATCCTTCAAATCGAAGGATTTTAATCCATCGATCGAAGGATTATCCTTCGATCAGAAAAGTGTTAGCAAGCCTATGGGGACCTTCCCCATAGGCTAACATTGGCCTCGGTAGGTTTTAGGTGGCGAACTAGGGGGTCGAAGAAATTTTTAAAGAGACAGTACTTTGATTATCGAATGGTCGAATATTCGAACGATTTTTAGTTTGATTCGAAGGTCGTGGTCGAAGTAGCCAAAAAAAACATTCGAAAATCGATTTTTTTTTTTCTCTCTGTTTTCCTCTCTTCCTTCACTCTAGCTTAGTGAATGGGCTCCAAAGTGTGGGACTGTATGGATTTAGCATCATTCTGGATTAAGTATTTAGATGAACTAGATTGTCTTAAAATTGACATTCCCAAGGACTACTCGGGCTTGCTTTTTGGGCATAGGCCTTAAAGATCTACTTATGCATCACATAAATGAAGTAAATCATTATTTACGTATGCTGGAAAGTAAATTTTTTCTCCAGCAAGAAATGTAAACATTCTGGGGTAAGTTGCTGTAGATGACTGTATGAAAAGTGGGACCCTCTACAATTCTCTTGGTCGGATAATAATGCCACTAATTTGAATTGTATCTTTTGCTAATTGCCTGCACTCTATGTAGTGAATTAGTTGTTGGTGTGTATTGGTTGGATATTTAACATTTTGTACTATTATTTATAATTGTATTGCATATGCCTTATGTAAATGTGCATGGTACTTGAAATGTCTCTCTGACTTGTTTGGAATTATTTCTCAAACTCTGAAGGAAAGTGTTAAATCCTGATTTTATTGAGTAGGCTTCCTTAAAGCCTAGATGACCTTTCACCTGTTTTATTTCTCTCCTGTTGATATATATCACTGCAGAGCTTATATTTTGTTTCAGCTTGGCATTGTTTGCCCCTTTTTATTTGTTAAATGGTCTATAAATGGTTGTTAGATGCACTAAAATTATAAATCTAGGAGAGTATACTGAAGTGTAACAAACATACTCCATTCTTAAGTAATGCTAAAGTGGGTCCAGTTCTCGTATAAAAAAAAAAAAACCTCTTTTCTTTCTCTTTCTTACAGGAAGAAACACATTCAATGAATGTAGCTGGAATTCAGTTTACTGTTGGACCTCCAGGCGATAGAGAACTTTGCTTTGCTTGGAGATCTTTTTCAGGTTACGTAAGACTTAGCCTTATTGCTGGTCCTCCAGCTAAACTTGATCTTCTAGACTGGCCTAAATCAGAGGTTTGTTTAATTAATGGTTTTATTATATTATATGTTTTTTTATAAATGTCTTTGCACCAAAAAGAAACATAAAAAAATCGAATGTAGCATGCCATTACAATCATAAATTGGGTCACATGTGAATGGGAGTAGGCCTACCCACTCATTTTTTCGACCTGCCCCAATAATCAGAAACATACAGTACTCCTCTCTTCCCCAGGGCTACACTCAGGATTGTATCCGATGGAGAGCTATCATTTATATAATGAATTCTTAAGTATTTGTGTTAAAGTGAGTTAAATATTACACTTATTTTGCATATGTAGCCACACTTTCTGAACACATGGCTTTGCATCTGCTGGTTCTTTACAAAAAAACCATTTCTTGACAAATAGTTTGTTGCTTGTGAGCAATGGCCAGACTACTAGCTGACGCCATATGGTTGCCTTCTTGTCGTTGAGATCCTTTGTGCAAAGCACATGAATGATTGCAACTGCAGCAAGTGAAGAAAAACTGCAACTTCTCTTTGTCATCTGCTGAAGTACCGTGAACTGGCTGACTTGGTTCATCAGCAGATTACATTTTCTAACCTGCCCGATCCCAGAACT
Organism: Xenopus laevis; assembly: GCF_017654675.1. NCBI lineage: Eukaryota > Metazoa > Chordata > Amphibia > Anura > Pipidae > Xenopus > Xenopus laevis. Next base: position 114,058,616 of record NC_054381.1, on the reverse strand, counting down.
GGCCAATAGTAGATGTCAATAGTACATGGATATGATTGGGCATTGAAGGGGTACCATGCATGTACCAATAGTCTTTGTACAATATTTGTAGAATGTGCATGGGAAGCTTTAGAATTGCTAATGACCCTCTAAACTGTACAGTATCGAATGCCGGCAGATTTCAACAGCAGCTGCTTCTAAACATGTTAGGAGCTTGCATGTGGGCACTTACTATAATATACCACAGGCTTTGATATTATACTACATTTAGGTAGGAAACAGGCAAAATAGAAAGTAAACAAACATATTCAGAGATGTTTTATTTACTTTTATGTTTTATGCATGCTGCAAGTAGTTTTTTTTTGTAGTGAAATTAGTCTTATTGTATGTCTATTATCAATGTAATCTGTTTAATTTTCTGCCCTTTCAGCCATTTACAGTAGTTGCTGGAAAACAGATGGAAAACCCTCTTATTGTTCAGCTCTGTGATGAATGGGGATTTCCATCTCCAACGCCAAATGTAAAAATTGCTTTGATAAAGGACAATGATCTCAAGGTAATTACTTTTAATGTGTTCAGTTGGAATTTTAATATAAAACTGTACTCAACGGAATAAAAGCTTAAACAACATTGTTCATAACAGCTGCCATACCCGAAACATTAATAGAACTTTACAGATACTGGTCAATACTTGTTAAGGCCCAGAGCCACAAGGCAATTTAAGGTCTTAGATTATGTAGCAGGTTAGCCTAGGTGGGATCCCAGCCCTAAGGGTTATTATTGCAAGTATTACTCAGGATGCAAAACAGGCTTTAGTAGGCTGTTTAAAGCTGAAAGATGCAGATGGATGTAAAAACCTGCTAACTGAAGCGCGCACACAATGCCCAGTTTTTGCTTCCAGCTGCCTCCTCTGAAGTCCTGACCAGGGCTTAGCCATTTGCCATTATTTTATAGTTAGTGGGAGGGTGTTGTGGCCAGTACCTGTCCTGACCTTTACCCAGTCTTATTTCTGACCACTCCTGTTGTACCCAATTATGGTTGCTCCTTTTCAGTCTTTCTGTCTTTCCTTTACTTGACTCTACTGTCTGTTTCTAGAAAGCTGGACATCACTGCCGTTACTAGCTTGTGCCTATTCCTGACTTCTGATTTTGGCTTTATTCTGATTGGCCCTACAATTCACTTATATACATTCAGCACCATTGCCTTCCTTTGTGGATACTCTGGGAAACGTCCCAAGGCAAAATAGGAGAGGGGGTTAAAGGCAAGGTTCCATGAGCTTCAACAGTTAGAATTTAATATATTAGCTTCTCTTTACTATCTATATGTTAAATGCACAATCTGCAGATCAATTTTACACTTTCGATTCCCTTTCTTCTTTTTATTATATTAAGTTTTTTTTATCTACATAGCCATTTTTTTTTTAAAAAGAAAAATAAATATAGACTGTTTCAGACTGATGGAGATTGTATTCATCTCTACTCTTTATTTTAGATGAGTCCACAGTATCAGCCACAGAAAACAAATACAGATGGTCAGCTGAATATGGGCAGGTTTTCATTTTCTGCAACAAAGTAAGGAAGAAAAAAATGTATTAAAATAAACTAGTACTTAACTAGTATTTAAACTAGTTTTTTAAAATGTGTTAGTTTATATTATTTGTAAGGGTACAAAGCATTTATTGTTGTTGTTTAGTTCTGGGGGGGGGGCTTACTAACAGAAACAAATAGTCCACCATTTTCAACAATAAGCCCAGTAAATACAACCTGTCCTGGTGCCAATGGGAGGTCATTATGCTAATGGGGACCCCCTTTATTATATCAAACCACCCACTAAACATGGAACTTGGCTTTCCATTGAAGTGGAAAATACTACGTCCCCCTCCAGACAAGAGTCAAGCTAATTTCTCTGTAGCTTATGAACTATCTTATGAACACTCCCTGCAGCCCCTTGATTGAATAGGCTTCATCATTTACAGTACAGGTATAGGATGTGTTATCCACAAACCCACTATCCCGAAAGTCATCTTCTATAGACTCCATTTTAATCAAATAATTCAAAAATTTAATTTTTAAACATATTTCCCCTTTCACAGTAAAAACAAACCAGAACCTTGTATAGGTATGGGTCTTATGTAATTTCCCAGCATGTCCCTTAACTTGTTATTAAGTGGGCTCACCTTCTTAGTTAGGTCACACCGTAAAGGCCAATTATTCGACAATTCACTTAGTATGAAGAAGGCCACAAACAACCGCAGTACTGAGCTGCAACTTTTTATTCCAAATTCCACAACATGTTTCGAGTCGACAAAAGGGTCCTTGTCGACTCGAAACGTTGTTGAACTTGTACAGGAATGGGATCTGTTTTCCAGAATGCTCTGGCCTGGGATAACCGATTTTTCAATTTGGATTTTGCCTTAAGTCTACAAGAAAATCATGTAAACATTCAGTAAACCCAATAGGCTGGTTTTGCTTCCAATAAGGATTAATTGCATCTTAGTTTGGATCAAGTACAAGGTACTTTTTTATCATTACAGAGAAAATGGGTTTCCAGATAACTGATCCCATACCTGTGCTTGATCCCAACTAAGATATCATTAATCCTCATTGGAAGCAATATTTATGTAATGTTTTAATAATTTTTAGCAATTGTAAGGTATGAAGATCCAAATTACTGAAGGATCCCTTAACCACAGGTCTCGAGCATTCTGGATCACAGGTCCCCATACCTGTATCTGTTTTAATTTATGAAAATTTTTAGGGTGATGGAACACAAGGCATTTTGGAACACTTGCAGTACAAAACATTCTTCCAAGTGTGCAAATACTCCCCATTCTCTTGAATAGCAAAAGCACTTCCATGTTGAGCTGTCATTAACTGAGATTACAGTTTATTGATGCTACGGCATGCTCTAGTAAAGAGGAGCAGGTGCAGGTTGGAAGAGGTTTTTGAGAAAGGCTACAGTGGTTTGCTTTTCTTTGGAATGTGACATGAAAATGAAAAATTGTTAAATATATTCTAAAGATGGTGAAATTGTTTGGTGTTTTCTTTTAATGTAAATATCTGTCTTATTTTATTTCTAGAGGAGAATATTCTATTGTAATTAAAGCTATGCAAAACAAAGTGGAAAACTACACATTAAAGCTGACTGTTCTCCCAGATCCTGATAAACCTGCAAAAGTTAAATTCCTGTTTGATCAAAATGCTAAACTAACTGCTGGGAGTACATTTCCAGGTAAAACACCGTTTGCATTGATAACCTTGTACACTTGCATGCACATTTAGGTAGGCAACTTAACATTGGGACTCTCCAGAAATTAACATTCAAAAGAACAGATATTTGCGAATGAGATTCAAAATTTGTTGTGTAGCAAGAACTAGTTGTTATAGTGAAAGCATAAAGCTGTTTGATTCGTTAGAAAGCAGCAATTTACGGAATATCCCAAGATTTTTGTAACAGATTAAACAAAGTTTGCATTTATGCTTTCACACACCTGGGCCCAGGGAAAAGGATGTAGGTCTATTTTGGCTATAAACGATATAGGGGTTAGGTTGTCAAGGCCATGAATGTCATATACAGTCATATGAAAAAGTTTGGGAACCCCCTCTCAGCCTGCATAATAATTTTACTCCACCATCAACAAAAAAAACATAACCGTGGTATGTCTTTCATTTCCCAGGAACATCCGAGTACTGGGGTGTTTTCTGAACAAGGATTTTTAGTGAAGCAGTATTCAGTTGTATGAAATTAAGTCAAAATTGAAAAACTGGCCGTGCAAAAATTTTGTAATTTTGCTAATTTGAATGCATGTAACTGCTCAATACTGATTACTGACATCACCAAATTGGTTGGATTAGCTCGTTAAGCCTTGAACTTCAGGCAGGTGTGTCCAATCATGAGAAAAGGTATTTAAGGTGGCCAATTGCAAGTTGTGCTTCTGTTTGACTCTCCTCTGAAGAGTGACAGCATGGGATCCTCAAGATAGTTAGTATCATGGTTTAGAGGAAGGCTACAAAAAGCTATCTCAGAGGTTTAAACTATCAGTTTCAACTGTAAGGAATGTAATCAGGAAATGGAAGGCCACAGGCACAGTTGCAGTAAAACCCAGGTCTGGCAGGCCAAGATATATACAGGAGCGGAATATGTGGAGTGTGACAATGGTTACAGACAACCCAAAGATCACCTCCAAAGACCTGCAAGAACATCAGCGCAATTTGCACAAGGAACATCTGTATGGCAGGGTGATGAGAAAGAAGCCCTTTCTGCACTCACGCCATAAACAGTCGCTTGTTGTATGTAAAAGCTCATTTAGACAAGCCACAGTCATTTTGGAACAAAGTGCTTTGGACTGATAAGATGAAAATTTAGTTATTTGGTCATAACAAAAAGCTCTTTGCATGGCAGAAGAAGAACACCGTATTCCAAGAAAAACACCTGCTACCTACTGTCAATTTGGTAGAGGTTCCATCATGCTGTGGGGCTGTGGGGCTAGTTCAGGGACTGGGGCCCTTGTTAAAGTGGAGGGTCGGATGAATTCAACCCAATATCAACAAATTCTTTAGGATAATGTTCAAGCATCAGTCACAAAGTTGAAGTTACTCAGGGGTTGGATATTCCAACAAGACAATGACCCTAAACACACTTCAAAACCTACAAAGGCATTTATGCAGAGGGAGAAGTACAATATTCTGGAATGGCTGCCACAGTCCCCCAACTTGAATATCATCAAAAATATATGGGATATTTGAAGCAGACTGTCCATGCTCAGCAGCCATCAAATTTAACTGAACTGGAGAGATTTTGTATGGACGAAGGGTCAAAAATACCACCATCCAGAATCCTCAAAGACATAAATCAAAGGCTGTAGGAGTCTACTAGAGGCTGTTACATTTGCAAAAGGAGGCTTAACTAAATATTGATGTAATATCTCTGTTGGGGTGCCCAAATTTATGCACCTTTCTGTTTTTGTTATGATGCATATTGTATATTTTCTGTTAATTCAATAAAATTTGCTGAAATACTGCTGTTTCCATAAGGCATGTTATATATTAAAAGAAAGTTGCTACTTTGAAATCTCAGCCGATGAGAAACAAAACTCCAAAGAATTAAGAGGGATTCCCAAACATTTTCATATGACTCTATATATAGTTCCATAGATGCAGCTATAATTCCCTTGCCCCATACATTGTCACCAAGTCGTTTTTCCTTTCCATAGCTATAATCAACTTCCCCTTAGCTATTAAAGGGATTCACAGGAAAACAAATTTATTTTTTTCAAAATGCATCAGTGAATAGTGCTGCTCCAGAAGACTTCTGCACTAAAATCAGTTTTTCAAAAGAGTAAACAGATATTTTTTATATTTCATTTTCAAATCTGACATGCTGGACATGCCAGTTTCCAGGTGCACTTAGTAATGTAAATTGTGCTTTGATAAATTTAATTCACTTTTTACTGCTGCACTGCAAGTTGGAATGGTATAAACTCCTTTTCCCTCCAGCAGGCTAACGGCAGAACAATGGGAAGGTAACAAGCTATCCGCTCCCTGGTAGTTATGAGAATTGCACTCAGTATTAAAAATCCAAGTCCCACTGCGACGCCTTCAGTTACATTGAGTAGGAGAAACAATATCCTAGCTGAAAGCAGCTCCATCATAAAGTGCAGGCTCTTACTGAAAGCACATGCCCAGAAAAATTACCTTAGATGGCTGCTTAAACACCAATATTACAACTAAAAAAACATATAATTGTTGGTTCAGGAATAACATTTTATATGGATGAGTGAATTATTTGCAGTGTAAACAGTGTAATTTAGAAAATAAAAACGACACCATAAAAAAAAATCACATTATCCCTTTAAATGAACTTTGTGAGAGATTTCCCCCCCCCCCCACCGACTGCCAGTAGGGATTATGCCACAGTGAGTGTCTGATTTATGATGGCCCTGTGTCTTTAGGGAATTTGTGCTAGTTTTATTGACTAATAAAATATTTTACTGCAAAGAATGTACTTTTGTTCATCTTGAAAAACAGAATACAAAACCTATTAAAATGTTAAGGTGCAATTTGTTTTCTTCTTTAATTTCAGAGTTTGTAGTTAATGTCGTCTCGGAGGATGGTAGTATCATTAAGAAGCTGAACCTGGCTAATTGTTCCATGAAATTATGGAAGGATCAGAGCAATGGAGGGAAACCTCCAGCAAGCGTATGTAGAGAGTTTTTTCTTTGTTTTCCTTTTTACCAAAAGCACCACTAAGCAGGGATCTTTCTCAAATGTAATATGTACACAATCTATATATGTGGGTAAGAGAGATGGAGGGTTAAGGGTACATCTGTTTTTACAGGTCTATTGATAAATCTACTTTTAATTTACCTATAATTTGTGAAAAAGAATAATTAAAGGGCAAGAAAAGCCTTAATCATGGAAGGTGCCAGGTTGTTAATAATTATAATCTGTTGCCTCGGACCCCAAGCCAGAACTCCTCTTTGCTGAAAAACACACCAGTCCAAGCTGCTATTCTAGTGAGCTCACAGCCCACGGAAGTGGAAAGGAAAAAAGATGTTGGCACAATGCTCATTAGTGGTGTCAAAGGGAAGTGAATATAATCACTGGACGTTGTCTACCCCTTCCTTCCCGAGTGATTTATCCTTTTCATGGCCTTTGGAGACATTATAAAAAATCTATTAAGAATACTGAACTGTTGGGGAAGTTGATGTTTTTCTTTGGTTTATCAGTGCTTTGCAATAAAAATATCACAGAACAAAATGTCCGTAAAGGGTTTGTTTGTGAGAGACTTGTTCACTTTGCCAGGCATAGTATGTGAAACGTAACTTTCTTTTGTGACTGACGGAGAGATAAAAATATAAAAGTTTGTGTAATAAAGGAATTTCTTATATTAGTATCTTTTCAAAAACTCTGCATTTTTTTTATTGTTTATCCTTGCAAAGAATACAAGGCTGTTGGTGTCTATATTAAAGGAGAAGGAAAATCTTCTTCCACTTGGGGGTGCCAAATGTTAGGCACTCCCATGTGATTGTATTTACTTACCTGAAACCCTGGGCCGGTGCTCCTATCAGCAGAAAACTGCACCAGTGAGCACCACGGAGCGATCCTCTTCCAGCTTCTTCTTTTTTCTCACGGCTGCGCATGCGCATTAGAGTGAAAAGCCGAACTTTAACTAAAAAGTCTGCTATTCCGTTCTACTGCGCATGCGTCTGCCCTGGGAAATTTGAAGAAAGAAAAAGCTGGAAGAGGATCGATCTGTGGTGCTCGCTGGTATAATCCCGGGCTGGTGCAGTTTTCTGCTGATAGGAGCACCGGCCCAGGGTTTCATGTAAGTAAATGCACCCCCCATGTGGAAGAAGACTTTCCTTCTTCTTTAAGGGAGTCACAGTGCCAGTGAAGCAAAACCTAGATAGATATTTTATAAAATATGTTTATGGTATTTATTTATGGTATTTGTAGTTATGCAGGTTATAGGGCTAATTTTTTCATGTGCAGAACATTATTGCAATTCACCTTGTTTTTACCCCCAAACTAGTGTTCATGCCAGTGTAATTGAAATTGCCATAGAACCGGTGCTCACTTCTGCTTTGTCATTCCTGCCGCAAAAATTGCACCACTTTTATAAATTAGATGCAAGTTGCCTTTGCCTTCAATGTGGGCATTCCAGAGTCAATGTGCAGCAGTAATGCTGTTTGCATGCAGTTCACCTGGCACATTTCTGCATCCCCTTCCTCATGTTGTTTTAAACCTTTATTTTTCATTTATTTATTTTCAAATGCATATTTGGGAAGGATTTTGGAAAAAAAAAACTACTGAAAGAGAGTTTAAAACTTAAAAAGAGAAAAACATAAAAAGATTGAACTGTTTCATTGTAGGTACCACCAATGTTTTGCAGCAAGTTCAGAGATGGGGACAAAGAAGGCTGTTTTTATTTCAGGTATGTCCTATAAATATATAAAGTGCCTATAGTTCTGACTTATAGGTTTATCTTGATGCTACTAGCGTTTTTACACTGTTGCATTTTTGCCCATTTGGTGACAACTTCATGCCCATTTGATGTTGTAGTTTTAGTATAGAAAAACTGCAACTTGCAAAATACCAGAAACTGCAGTGCACGAATACTACTCGTCAGTCTTCAATTTCAATTGTCATCATTTATTGGAAGTAATTAAGCAGAAACCTACCCTAATGTATTCTCTGTTGCACAGTAACATTTTTTTATTGCTGTTAATGACAAGATTCCTTCAAAATAAACGTATTTAGAACATGTTGCATGCATTGATTCTTTTTACATGTCATAATTAAATGATTATACTTTGTGAATTTTTGATAAAATACTGAATATTTTTTTTATATCCTCAGGGATAAAATGATACCAGATCGTGTTGGAAAGTATTGCATTCAGTTTGCATTTGTGGCTGAGAAAAACACAACACTCTATAGTGATAAGGTTTGTTAACATAAAGTTTTTTCTAGATTACTTTGCAAAATTCTGTAATTATTGTATTTTTTTTCTGCTTTGCATCACTAAATAACTATGATCATTGCATTTCTTAAAGATAACAGTGGATGTTCTTCCAAACAAACCTGTGAAGTTGGTTCCGCATCCCTTGCCTCCAACACCAACAGTATCCAATGTTAAAGCTGAAGCTAGTCGTACATTGGTCAAGAACCTCTGGCTAAAAATTGTGGTTAAGTCGTTTGGTTTTTTTGTTTAATATTTCCATAACGTTTTCATATTATAAGTAGATGTTTATTCATGGTTTTATATAGATTAAAATGGAGATTGCTAGGCACAGATTATGAGATACAACCTTAAATCTGCAATTAAACATTTCATCTGATACTATATACAATGTTGTTGTTATTTGGAAGGGTGCATTGCTAATCAGTATTTTTCATTCTGGTTATACTTGTGGGAGAGTTACCAAAATATGATTTACATGGCATGGCATGACTGTGCAGTCTGCAGTAGAGCTGACTAATTAACAGCAGTGCAGGGTATTGTAGATCTTTATTCTAAATAAAGAATACGCCCTGATTCAATCAAGATTAGTGATGTCTCAAACACTGAACTATACTAATATAATTTCAAATAGATATAAACAGAGCCCTTGTCCCTCGGATATTTAGCAGAAATATACACCAGTGGATTGTTTTGCATAATTGTTTAGTTCCCTATTAAAAGACCAGTAAAACACAAAAATTATGAAATGGTCTTTGAAATATAATGTACTGTTACCCTGCAGAATATGTTGAATATCGTATGACGTCAGTTCATCCTTACGGCGAGGTCACACGAGGCATTTTTTACTTTTGTTTTCAAAAACGTACAGCCAAGTGTAAATGCGCACAAAATGAAGCCCTATTGAAAATAAACGAATATGCCCTATAGCAATTCCCACATTGCGCTTGTGAGCCGATATTCATTACACAACACCAGTATTTGTGGGGTTTTTTAGCAGAAACGCCTATACGCCAAGGAAACGCTATATTCTTGAACTCTACGGGATCCGCTGGTTTGGAAATACACTTCGCTAAAATACGCTGCATAGTTTCAATATGGCGGCCAAACTCACACGAGATGGATCCCACATATATACGTATTTACAGTGTTGCATGCGGGTGACGTAATTACGTTGTGTATTGACGATCAGTACGGCTACATTTTGCATGTTATTTGCTTTTCTGTTGGCTTTTTTTCACAAGTTTTAGTGGAACAAGAAAAAACTGAAATGCATGTTGGTAAAAGAACTGCCGTCTGAAAAAACACATTATCGTCCGCGCGTTTTTAAAAAATGCCGCGTGTGACCTTGCCCTTACAATTTGTTCATATGGTTCCATGTTTTTAAATCATTTAGTCCCTTTCAAATGTCATGTTAATTGTTCGTATGTATTTTAGGATGAACACAACAATTTAGCTGGAAGTAACCTGAACGGCAAGATCACTGTGAAGATCATTTGTTCATCTGAGGACATCACAGAGATTCCTCAGTTTGCATCAAGGGTTAATGTCATTGATTTCCCATTTAGAAATGGATCTGCTGAAATCAGTGTGAGTAATGCTGGCAAGTTTCAAAGCAAGTTCCTTAATACTTTGGGGTTCTTGTAGTATACAGGTATGGGATAAAGCTCAGATTTATGGAAATGCGATCTCCCATAGACTCGATTTTAACCAAATAATCCACTATTTTAAAAATTCTTTTTTTATCTGTAATAATAAAACAGTAGCTTGTACTTGATCCAAACTAAGATATAATTTTGGAAGCAAAACCAGCCTATTGGGTTTATTTAATGTTTACATGATTTTCTAGTAGACTTAAGGTATGAAGTCTACAAACATCACCAAACCGATCCCTGGACCTCTCCCTTTGACTTATACAGTAATTTGACAGGTTTTAGGTGGTGACTAGTCTAATTTGAGTTCTTAAAGGGCCAGAGTATGATAAATCTCAATATTTAATTTGAATTTCTTTAAAAACTCAAATCGAATTTGAATAATTCCCTATTCAGATTTGACAGTTTTGACCATAGAAAAAAAAACGAAAATTCGGATTTTCAATTCGACTCTTAATAAATCTGCCTCTTAGTGTGTTATACCACTAAAAACATTCAATCAAAAACCCACTAGTTAAAATAAATTTGTTGAAGCCAATCCAAAAGAAGAATGGATACACTAAATTTATGAAAAATCTGTGTTTGTCTGTGTTTTGGTGGGTGTCAGTATGAAGCATGCCGCCCCTTACCAGTAGATATTGGATGTTTACGTTTTGTATTAGTTTCTACCTAAATAAAATCTGAATCATGTATTCTGTTTTTGCATAAAATATATATTGTGTGTGTTTTCTGATCTGTTTATTCTTCATTACAGGGCCTCATCCTTTCTGAAAATACTACAGGGAAAGATAGCACAGAGTATAAAATCATGTTCACTTTGGTGTCACCAGAAATTGAAGCAGGGACAATTGAACCATACTACCTCCCTTTCATATTTTACAATGGTAATTTAACAAAAAGAAAAGCATATTTCTGTCTTGGTTTAGAGGTTACAGGTACCACATAGAGGCTTGAAGGCTGAATGAGGCACCCTAAGTATTATGCCCCAACTCATAATAATGAGCTCTGGCCCTCAAACATTTTCTCTAATGGATAGTTTTTTTGATTTAACAAGAGGCAGTCTTAGTTTCTTTACTGTTTTTAAAAATGATAATGAGATGTTTTATCCTTATTGAAGCTCATGCAATAGGCTGCCATTCTGTTTATACAGTATGCTCATGTAACGCCTATGCTGGACAAGGGCTGAAATTTAGTTTCATGAGACAGTGCCAGGCAGAAACTCTGATCATGCTGTCTGGAGATATCTTCCATTTTTTAAAAGGGTCTTCAAAACGTGGAGCACCATTAACATTTAAACAGAACTATGCAGATTTTACCTATTCAACCATTGTCAATAAAAAGTATTATATAGAATACTGAGGTTCTGAGCAGCATTCTTTTTTCTTAGTTATCATTGAAATCTTAACTTTATTGATACCTATGAGAATTCATAATGCATAGATGTCAGTAGAACCAAACGCAATACTTTTTCATAATGCTTTAAATTAACTTGTTAGTAGTCCTGCTTTTTCTAGCTGATCTGGCTGTATGCTTCTTCTTCTACAGTTTCATGTGCCATATTTAAAGCACAGTTCAATAAAGATTACCTTTAGCAGTTTCTCATTAAATATATATACACAATCCAAATGGGCCATGGATAATCTTACATTTACTTTTCTGCAGAGAGTCATTGCAAGGACAACTAGTTAGCTTTATGTATTGTGAGCTTTACCTCAACTTGTTTAAGATTAACAGCCAAAGTTCTCTTTTTATTGATTGGGCCTATACTTATAACTTATTACATTATGGATTCTATTTTTATTATAATCTCCGTACACTTCTTTTTCAGATTTTGAAAAGCAGCAGCAAATGGCAACACTTACCAAGGAAAAAGATCAGCTATCCCAAACTGTTAAAGCTTATAGATGCCTGTTTGATACCTCCAAACAGCTGATCAGTGAAATACAATGTAAGTAATGGCTGAGATTTGGTGGAAGTGGGTACACAGGATCTGAGAACTAACATTCAATTTTTGGGCACAGGTCAAGCAGATGAAGCAAAAGCCAAAGAAAGTCACTTGAGGAATGAATTAAAAAAGCTCAGAATTGGGGTATCCCAAAAAAATGAGGTATGTTCTCCAATATTTAACCACATTGTATGAAACTGTATTAGGCGAATAAAGTTGTAAACTGGTTTTTTTTTTATAGATTGAACACATTGAGATACTCATAAAAGAGAAATCATCAGAGCGAGAAAAAATATTCCATCAGCCTAAGAGAACATGTTCTCTTCCCCCTTATTCAAAGAGGAGTGCTGATATATTAGGCAAGGTGAGATGAAGATTTAAGAATTTTACCATGTATTAGATTATTGACAAAAAAAAGAAAGTAATCCTTTCTAAAATTGTGTGGTGTACAAAAAAAAAGAAACATCGACTCGTCTTGTTCTTCCTAGAAGGAACTGAAATGTGAATATTATCTAGGGATCCACCGAATCCAGGATTGGGTTCGGGATTTGGCCAGGATTCGGCCTTTTTCAGCAGGATTTGGATTCTACCGTATCCTTCTGCCTGGCCGAACGGAATCCTGATTTAAATATGCCAATTAGGGGCGGGAGTGAAATTGCGTAACTTTTTGTCAAAAAACAAGGAAGTAAAACATTTCCCCTTCCTACCCCTAATTTGCATATTCAAATTCGGATTCGGTTATGTATTCGGCTGAATCTTTCAGGGGTTCGGCCGAATCCAAAATAGTGGATTCGGTGCATCCCTAATATTATCCAACAAACACATAGCAAATATTAGTTTGTCATATTTTTAAACAAAATAAGCCAACTTGAAAAGCAATGCATAAAGAGTAAAAAAAAAGAAAAGTTTTTTTCTGTTCTTGATTAAAAATTCACTTTTCTGTGAAAGACTGCAATTTTTTTCTATTAACTTTTTTATAAGATATAGTTATTATTCACAGAAATATTTTATTCTTACTAAGTATATTTTTTTTTTTTAATAGATTGCTCATTTAGCTTTGATTGAAGACAATGAAGCAGCTAAAGTAATCTCTTGGCATATGGCTAGTGACATGGACTGTGTTGTGACCTTAACTACTGATGCGGCTCGTGAAATCTATAAAGAGTCTCAGGGTCGTCAGCAAGTTCTTCCTTTGGATTCGATTTATCAGAAGAATCTCCAATGGGGCAGGTTAGTTCATCTCCCAAATATTTGCCACAGAGCATGCTGTGCCTTGTGTCTCATACTCAACGCAACTGCAGACTGGTGAACATCGCTAGTATAGTTCATGCATGATATTTGATTGGTGCAAATCAAGCTCATACTGATCGTATATGAGTCCTATAGACTCTTAATGTGAAATGTGACCGAAAAGAATGCTCTTGTATTTTTGTTTATGGATGTTTCTAGTTTAGTTGTATTTACTTTTTCATTTTAGCATTTAAGAGTACGGTACTGTGTCAGTTTAATTTTAAATTATTTTAATTATATGCATTTAAAATGTTTTTTTTTTTTTAACATTTGTTTTTCAGGCAATTACCACACATACGCAATGGAAAAAGTTGCTTTAAGGCAGCTGGCAATCCAGTTTTTGCTAGAGATCTTTTAGTATTTGAAAAGGAGTGTACAGAACATTGTCAGATAGGTAAGTACTTGCCATTTATACACATACAGATTGGGAGTGTTTTATCTGAAATCCTGTTATCCAGATAGTTCCAAAATACAGCGATACTTTTTCCAGTAGTGTCATATTTAAGTGAGTAATGGTTAATTTCTAAATGTTTTTCTTATTCTCTATAATGATAAAATTTAAAATTATACTTATATACATGATGATTGTGAGTGACTATGCCTAATTGTGTGATGCCAATTTAGTTGTAGGTATAATTGTTTACAGTTAAATAGGTAGTGCATCATTTTGTATCATGTGTGCACCAATCCCTTTGCAGTTTGTACACATTAGTAAATGAGCCCTCTGATTCGTTGGGGAAATATGCACATATTATTTGCCAGGTTTTTAAATATTTGTATGTTTTAAATGTATTCATTAACACACACACACACACACTGTACACAAATCATGTATACTTTTTGTTTTTACTCATTTCATTTAGTTTCTCTTTAAAACTTAGTTTCTCAGAATTATGTTTGTAAGGGCTGGTAGCATTAGAATTAATGTGAGCTGTAAAACATTTCAATTCATTTATTATTTTTTTTTTTTTTTTGATTTTTTGACTTTCAGTCTTCGGAATGCTTCTGGGAGATGCAATCATCTTGGACAATTTAGAAGCTGCCAATCACTATAGAAAGCAGGTATGAAACAAAACCGTTTTATTGTATTACACATGGTTTTCTCCCCGAAAAAATCAAAGAACTTATTGCTATATGTCTACTGATGCTTTATATCAGAGATCTTTCATTGCTCTCCTATGCCTGTGGCTAACTGTAAATGTTTGTCAAGCAATATTTTATCTGTTGCTTCTTTTTATAATAGAAGCAACGTAGCATAGATATGTGCTCTATTTTCTCCATTCCCTTTTAAGTGGTTCCCAGACTCCATGGCTTCCCACCAACAGGAAGCCAAATTCAGTGGACAAGGCACACAGAAATCGAGTAGTAGTAGTCCCTAGCCTTGGTATGAGAACTAAAAACTTTGTAGTATGTATAACATGTCAGTCCATAAAAGACGTAGACCCGGTGAACTATTTAATAAATTGCTGATACTTTTTACAGGAAATGTAGCACCACTAAAATTTAAAGCCTTCGCCTCAACAAGCACAGATTTAACACATGTAATGCTATTTTTAGATGTGGTGCTATACTCTTTATTACCTCTGGACAGGGGACAGTGCCGTTCCTTTTTTTCCTCCTTACGTGTGACTCTCTATGCTGGAGGATGGAGGAAGGGTTGACCACTCTGATATCACACTCACACATATAGTTATTTCAATAATTTGGCCGCATACTCACAGTGGTGCTTTTCTGTGGATCACCATCTCTGAACCTGATCACTGGCAGGTGACACCTGAGGTTACTAACCCTATCTGCTCTCCTTTAACTGCTCTACTAACTACCCTCACCATAATTCTAATTTGTAGAGTGCAACTAACTATTCCTACTGAGGCCTCTTACCTCTGGCTTATTAGCACCATCACCCCCTCAAGCAAGTGGGGTCCAAAAAGATGATTCCCCTTTTTAAAGATGAGACATCTGACACCCTTGGTCAATTACAGAACTGACACAAAGAGCTCTCTTTGTTGGCTTATAAAAACCTTCTGGGGACTACTTAAAGTAAAGGTGGATAACAACCTTTACCCTCCTACATATAGAAATGTACAGTATATAATGGAAATCATGGCAAATTTGTAACATAAAAACTATTTTCATCTGGCATCCTAATACATTGTATCACAATATTTTACAACTGAAAACAAAAACACAGTTACAGACATTCTCTTACCTGGTTTTAAAGTGATACTGGCACTAAAAAACTACTCTTCAAAATATGAATACTGTAGAAAAAGATGCCTATAGATCGTGTTCATTGTTTTCCGCTGAGAGGGCTGCTTTTGTAAGTAGTTGTTACTTGAAGTTCCTAAACCTGACTGTTTTGCCAACCTGACGGTCCCTTCTCAACCTGTCAGTTAGTTTCTTATGCTAGCTGACTACTGCTGCACAAATATGGCAGCCCCCTCATAGAGGAACATGGGGGTAAGAAAAAAGCATCTGACAAATATTTTTATGACAAAATTATAATTCCCATGCAAAGAAAATGTTTAGATGTAAAAAAAGAGAGGTTTACTTCATGGTGTTAATATCTCTTTAAGGTATATTTGTAAGTCACAGCTTTATTTATACTGAGTTGCAATGTATTCAATGTAGGAATCCAATTTACAATAAGATTGTTTTCCTACCCCAACTATAAGGGGAACTTTTATCTTCTCTAATGCTAGCCATCTAACTAAAGCTGGCCATAGACTCAAAGATTTGATCGGACGTATCTCCGTTTTGTACAATTTTTGGGCCATGGTGATCGGTCGATTGGCAGGTTAGAAAATTTCTGTTGGCTGCCAATATATCTGAATGTATTGCCAATCTGACGATATCAATGGGAGACTGTCACCAGCTTTTGTCGGACATAACTTTCGTACAATTGCTGTCAATTGCTGGCAGGTCGGGAGATGGCACCAAACAATCGTTTGTCCGATATGAATATAAATCTGCACATCTATGGCCAGCTTTAGTACGGAAAGTTAACACAAGGGGGCGTTCTAAACATTGTATGTGCTAGATAATTGGAAAATATAACTCACTTGATAAAAGTCTGTGGAAAGGAATTAGCAATCAATTAGCAGAACTTCAAATAGATGTGGTTGAACCTGGATGTAGTGAGTCCAAATACTAGTTGATCACATTTATTAGTAAAATCAAAATGCACTTAACAAAAGTACAATCAGCATATCAAATAGTATGGCCCAATGCATTTCATCAGTAATTCGACTTCATCAGGGGAATCACTAACTTAAGTATGTTTGTGGAAATAGAAATCTGTATTCTGCTGGTTTATGAGGTTTTAAATTTTCTAGATCAAATGATGTCATTGATATTTTGTGTTCCTGAATCTGTAAATTTACTCTGGCTGATTTGTCCCAGATGCAGTATTTTACCTGTAATATAGATCTGTAGTGTATTGACTTAGCCACCCCTGTGGCAACATGAATGTTGGAGAAACCCCCAAAGAAAAGAATTCATGAATTTAGCTACACAAAAGGTCTATTGTGAACTTGCAACCAGTCAAGAGGTTAATTAGGTGGATATGAGGGTTAATCCCGGATGATTGCAGGGTTACTTTCAATACTATGTTTATTCATATCTTGTTATGGGCAAAGGATCACCAAGGGAGGTTTCAACCCAAAACGTCTTGAAACCTTTGAAGTAAATAAATGACCTTTATAATTTCACAAACTGCCTTGCATTGTTAATCACGGAACATGCACTGCATTGTGGGAATTTCAGTCTTGGTTGGAGGAGAGCTAACTATTGACACTTAATCAATGGAACATAGTCAGTAAAGATGTTACGCTGATCAAACCTAGATTTAAATTTAGGTGTTAATGTAGCTTAGAAAACCGCAAATCTAAATCCATCTAAGTAATGATGTTTTTTACTGCTCATTTTCAGGAAAAAATGACACCTTAATCACAAATTGGTACAACAGTGCATATTCATTTGCTATGTTCAATTGTTACATAACCACAGGCCCCTTTGAGTACAGTGTAGAGGCCCTTTTTTGTGAAACGTCTACTAATATTAGACGTGGTATTGCATTCGTTACCCATCTCAGCATTTCTATTGCAGTTATGGATGAAATTGGTGTCAGTGAAACTGTGCTTAAGTTATGTTAGTTGTTAGTACCTGACTTTTTTGAAATATGATTGGTGTCCCAAGGAAGCCATACATTGGTATGTACAGTAAATGTTCCAACTGTGGAGATGACCTCCAATATAGCGAGAGCCAATGATGTTTTCCAATTAGAGGTGATCGGTAGTGATGCGTTTTCCTGCAAAAATGGCGCACATAGACTCCAATGGGAGAAAAGAATTGCAGCAGCCCATTGCCGTTTCTTAAATTTTTGACGAAACGGGTCAGATACGCCCATCACTAGTAATCGCTAAACAGGCAGCTGTAGTAATATGGTTGACTAGTTTCTGAGCTGGTCATTTTAGTTTTGGCACAGATAATGCTAAAAGAATATGCAGCAATTTCATATTCAGATGAGGTACCAAAACCACCTGTATGAGATCACATACCTCTGTCCAAAAAGATGTTCATTTGGGGCATGACCATAGGATATGATAGAGATTTCCTGTCTCTGAACAGCGTCTCCAACAAAGTGGGGAGGATTGTGGAAATAGTTTAGCAGCCTGTCAGGTATTAAGTACCATTTCATCATACATTTTATATGCACTTTCTTCTTGTTGTGCACACACCACTATCTTACTAGCATTCTCCCAAATCCTGGACCATTTGGGAAGTGCGATTTCCTCTCCCTATTGTACATATATGTACGTTTAGGAAAGGGATCTGTTGGTAGAGCTGTCCTCAGGCCGTATAACTGGGAAATCAAGCCTTTATATGGATGGGGATTTTTGAGGATTCTCTCAAAAGGAGTGTGACAGTACACTCTGATGATTTGTCCAGCTTGGTTGATATTAAACAGGTAGATATTCCAAGAGCTTGTATGAGCTACATTTATAGTTATCTTTTAGCTTAGGGTAAGGGTAGAGTTTGTTGCTCAGGGGGTCGATGAAATCAATGACTGATCATATTGATTGGCACCCAGGTCAATTTATAGATTTGAGTCAGCCCTGGTGGGAATTTTGGGGTGGCATTAATTGGTGTGAGGGGTGAGGAGACTCTGCATATGTTGTACTTTTTGTTACATTGTTTCCAGATGTGTACCATGAATATGATTGAATCTGGTGAGAAATGAGATAATGGAGTCTTAGCTTTGTGAGTAAACAAATTACTGATATGATAAGGTTGTGAACAAGATGCTTCAATTTAGGCCCATTTTGTAGGAGGGGAGAGGGTTGTATCCAGTCTAAAGGTTGCCGTTAATGAGCGCCTTCGTAGTATTTACAAAGATCTGGAACCCCTAAGATCATATAATGTTTTGTTTTTAAAGCTTGTGCAGTTCACTTTCTGCCCAACCTTACTGACCAGAGATGGAGACAGAATTCGAAGCAATGGAAAGTTTGGCGGACTACAGAATAAAGCACCTCCTTTGGACAAATTAAGAGGAATGGTGTTTGGAGCGCCACTGCCCAAAGAATATGAGACCCTTGGTACTGTAATAGGTGAGAATATAAAGCTTTGCTTGTAAGGAATGAAGCTGTTGTTAATATTGAATGCTCATTAAAAAACTGTTTGTTATAAATGACAGTTATCATTTTGTGTGTTTTTTTAACGATTTCTCTATTCTCTAGCCCTCTGCCTGTCAGCTATTAGTAAGTTTCAATAACAATCTAAAAAATATGAAGCAGTGTCAAAAATATATGGAATTGCTTTCTACCACTGCCACCCCATTGCTGTATATTTGTATTTCATAAATATGATGGCCCAGGTGGTATGCATGCAATTCTCCAATCAAAACACAAGTCAAACACTCCAATGTCTGTCTGTGTGCAGTTAGGCTGTTTGTGAGCTTTTTCTTTTGAATGCAGCAGCTCAAAAACATTGAATAAAAATGTTGTTTGTTTCAGCAGTCCACTCTTTTGTTAAGGGACTTCAAATCGCATTAATCTTGTACATCAACAATGTTGTGCTTAAAGTTCATTGTACTGATAATGTTTGTCAAGGTCCAGTTGAAATTATAGATATAATGTCTAGACAGATTGGAGTATTAGAGGTGTCTTTAATTATTGGCACATTTTTTTAAATGCTGCATATAGTATAAATATATCATAATAAATGGCTGAAGCAGTGTAAGTAGTGTGTTCATATCATGACATACTTTAATGTTGGTTACCTACACATGTTTTTTCTGGGGTATACCAATTCTCGAATAGCCTTTATCATGTAAGGAAATAGGGGTTGGCTGAAGAATTAGTATACAAATCCTACATTTTAGGTGTATTTTTGCCGAGGCATTTATGATGAACCTATTTATATTCAAATTAACCGTTTTTACTGTTTGCCTTTGCTTATGTTTAGATCTATTAGAGCAACTCCGTTCTACAATGTACAAGGCAAAGAGTGTAAATAAGGAGCTTACTGATGAAATGCAGATGCTAAAATCTCCGAATATGCTTCAGAAAAAAGAAGAACTGGACTTACAAGAAAAACAGTTGAAGGAGATAGAAAAAAAACTTGGTAGGTACAGTATATGGAATGCTCATTCATCTACATATGAGACATGATAAATGATGGAACATGTCTTAGTAAGTGGTTGTTACATGGTCTGTTTTTCTTTTATCATAAATACATACCAAAACAAAAGTATTTATAGAAGTACCCCTATTGTAAAATATGAGGATATTAAAAGTTCCCTCCAATTCTGTGACCTGTATAAAACCTCTCGGCCTTGTACCTTTTATATGTTCATATATCCCCTTAATGAATTATAATATCCGTATATTTTACAATAGAGAGGTACATTATTGCCTATATATATTACATTTGTCATTTTTTTTATGTATAAAAAATAAATAGGCTAGCAAAATAAAATAAAATCTGCCTCAGACTGCTAGAACTACCCTTTATGCAGCATATTTTAACATGGATGATTTGACCCTTCAGCGTGCTAGAAAAAGGACTTCAGATGATGTATTTAATAGGTGAATGTGTGAGAACACATTGTTGAGCTCATGGTTTTCTAATGACAATTTACTCCTAAACATCTCACCAATTGCTTCTTCACATACAGACTTCTCTAGCCGTTCAGCCTTTAAACAATTTCTTTATACACATTTCTTTAGAGAAACTTGCCCTCATCTACCACAGCATCCCATCCCATAGTCTTCATACTATCAGCTTTTGTATGTATTCTGTGTTCTTGCTGTATACAGTACATCCTTTCTTTGTACAGCAATATGGAATATGGTGGTGCTTTATAAATACTTCACTAGAGAAGCATTCAGCACATTCAGTAGTATTCTTGCTGGGTATACAGGCTATTGCTTACTAATAACAAAAAAAAGAAGAGCAAACTTCTTTGTTAAATACATTTTGCGTTGAAACGTTAGATTATGTATTTTTGTTGTAAACGTTGTAGGCTTAACACCGAAGAATCGAAGCACAGGGTTTGCAAACAAGCCTCCCGACCATGAGATGTCAGATTGTCCAATTCCTTTGAAACGTTCAAGAAGAGAAAATGTGAAAAGAAAATAAACTGAAAAAAATGAAGGTATTACAGAAGGTACAACACTTACTATGTTTTATACTTGCAGCATCACACGTTATTCCTGTACTGCAGTATGTACGGTTAAAGAACAATACATGTCAATACTTTTTGAATAAACATTTAGCATTAGTTCTACATGAGTTCACAGCACTGTGTAAGCGAAGCACCGGAACAATTCCAGAGCCAGGTAGAGTGGGTGAATCAGCTCTGGTTCATTTTAGCTTGCCTAAAGCAGAATTACTGACTCATTCCTAGTGTTTTAGCCCCTATGAGATTGTCAGCTTGGTGGGTGACAAAAAGTTGGATGCCCCTCCATTTTAACGGTAATTACCTGGTCCCGGCTGCAGCGGCGCTTCAGGGGCTGCTGCCGCCGAGTTGATTTAGTTGATGTTAGAGCAGTGGCACTTGCCCACACCTAACTGCCAGTAAATTTGCAGGCAGATAGCTATACAAGTTACTGCTGGGACTTGAGAATCTCCTATATGTGCTCATACAGCCAGTCTAGTGCTGGAGCAGACCAGGCCCCTCTAGGCTACATCAAGGCACCCATGTTATTAGAAGGTAAAGAATAAGTGCAGAAAGTAAACTGTAAATAATTTATTACAATACATTTAATTAGATCTAAACATCAGGCAGGTTTGAAGAACCCATTGGAGGAGGAGCACATTAGGGCAATGATTTGCTCCTTATCTAGCAGGTCTCCATAGGCCGTCATGGATGATCCGATTGGATAAGATCAGTTCCTACAAGTGATCCATGCAGATTGGGCCCAGATCTGTTTTCAATAGCAATTACTTTAACAAATACCTTTCAAAGAGTTTTTAATGAACATATACAGTATTTTTATTATATATAGTTTTGGGATGGAGATCCCCTTTAAAGGTGATGTTTATAATATATGTGAACTCTGATAAATGACTAAGAGAAAGGATGAATGTACATGTATTTACATGCATTTTCAATGTTTTTGTGCAGTTTTTTAAAGAGAAGATGGCCGAAGTGCAGTGAGGAAAGACTGCGCCGGTAGAATGAATGTTCAAAGAAAATATACAAATCTGTACCTTCTGTTTCACAGAAATGTCATTGTTTATATTTCAGCTGAAAACTGTAATTGCTGTTTGTTTTCATATTCCGTTTTTTGGTTCACTTGTATTTTCGGAAGGTTTAACTAAAACTGGAGTAATGAAGATCCATTAGACTGTTTGTTCTTCCAACTTCCGTGAAAGCTGGGGATAGCACAGGATATATATATATATATATATATACACACACACACACACACACACACACACACACACACACACACACACACACACACATTCAGCAAGTAGGATCTGCACTCTCAGGTCTTAAGAAAAAATTTAAAAAATATTAATTGTTACATACAAGACAGACGTTTCGGCCTCCTCCGAGGCCTTTCTCAAAGTGTCTAATCAATTGTGAAAAAGCCATATATACAAAAGTTGGCGGGAAAATAGACACAATGAAGCTGACTTATTAACATCACCACCGAAATGCGACTGTTTTACATATCACTCATTAAAAACATGTCGGTATGAAAACATATATGTATAACTTAACATCAATTGCAGCTACTGATATTCTCCACATTTAGACATTACACACATTCAACTGTTAAAAACACGATGCTTTGCAAGTTTGTCTCACTACATTAGTTTAGCTGTCATTTACTGCTACCTTATCACAATAATAAACAATGTTGCAAAAATGTATCAAAATTAAGAGATAAGCTAATAGGCCTGCTTTGGAGTACCTTTCATGACTTGTATTGCCTAACTAATTCAGTATCGAGAATTACCACTCAGTTTACAGCTTCATGGTGCCTACGGCTAATCCCTTCCCTAAATCACTAAATGTGAGCCCCGCTCCTACATGATAAAAAACTACTATCTGTTAAACCTTAACACAGTATGTCATTAGTGACAGTAAATCAATATGGACGGAACCTCTCTGTTGTGGAACTATACTCTACCCACTACCTCCTTGGATATCGTGACCCTCTGCACATATAAATTTATATTTTTTATTTCTTGTATTCTTGCATTTTGTTTTTTGTGTTTTTTACTATTTACATTTATAGTTTGCGGGGTTAATAGATCTTCACATAAACATTTGTAAATGTTTATTTTTTTATTTTTCACTAGATATATGCTTACTTAATGACAGTGTTCTCCTTTTGGATAACTCTAATTAATGGGGTTGATTATATAGATGAGAAATCAACGCCCCTTAAACTGTACCCACAAATTTGAGACAGTGGCATTGGTAACACATGAGTTAATTTTTGCACTCAGGGAAGTGAGGTAGTTAGCGGTGGTACGGGATTTGAAGCATTTGATGTTTGTTTTATTGTTTTATGTGAGGGGTCACTGTCCCGGCGTATATACATCAGTAGATATGGCCTGTATGAACAGGACGACTTAGTGGGTAGAGTATAGTTCCACAACAGAGAGGTTCCGTCCATATTGATTTACTGTCACTAATGACATACTGTGTTAAGGTTTAACAGATAGTAGTTTTTTATCATGTAGGAGCGGGGCTCACATTTAGTGATTTAGGGAAGGGATTAGCCGTAGGCACCATTAAGCTGTAAACTGAGTGGTAATTCTCGATACTGAATTAGTTAGGCAATACAAGTCATGAAAGGTACTCCAAAGCAGGCCTATTAGCTTATCTCTTAATTTTGATACATTTTTGCAACATTGTTTATTATTGTGATAAGGTAGCAGTAAATGACAGCTAAACTAATGTAGTGAGACAAACTTGCAAAGTATCGTGTTTTTAACAGTTGAATGTGTGTAATGTCTAAATGTGGAGAATATCAGTAGCTGCAATTGATGTTAAGTTATACATATATGTTTTCATACCGACATGTTTTTAATGAGTGATATGTAAAACAAAGTCGCATTTCGGTGGTGATGTTAATAAGTCAGCTTCATTGTGTCTATTTTCCCGCCAACTTTTGTATATATGGCTTTTTCACAATTGATTAGACACTTTGAGAAAGGCCTCGGAGGAGGCCGAAACGTCCGTTTCGTTTGTAACAATAAAAATTTTTACATTTTTTCTTAAGACCTGAGAGTGCGGATCCTACTTGCTGAATGTGTATTGAAATGATTGATACTGCACCCAGGCAACTTATACTTTTTTTTTTCGAGAGTGCTGGCTACCTCGTGGAACACACACACACACACACACACACACACACACACACACACACACACACACACACACACACACACACACACACACACACACACACACACACACACACACACACACACACACACACACACACACACACACACACACACACACACACACACACACACACACACACACACACACACACACACACACACACACACACACACACACACACACACACACACACACACACACCCCTACTTATAGAAGCTAGACAGACAAGTTTTTTGAAAGTCTGCAATAAACTTTGTACAGTAGTCATTAAAATCTGCTGTTTAGCTGCCATGCGGATATTTCAGCAATTCTGTTTCATTACTTTTTGCCTTGATTTTTATTTTTTTTTCCGTATTCATTTGAATTGTGCCCGTTAGGGGAAAGCATTTCTCCGTACGTGACTGCTGACTCCAAATGTGTACGAACTTGGATCATGGCTGCTTTAAATATAAGGACAATGCTGCAAATGTTAAAGCATATGTGTAACACTTACTGTGACACCTCAGTACGCCCATAGATCTGTACATTTCTGCTTTTGTTTATAGTCATACTGTAGTTATCAAAATGACAGGTTGCAGCAGGGCTATACTGGATACACCAGAGGCTGAGGCTCAGAGGTTCCGTACTGTTCTAGGCTTGTGTACCTCCAAGCTGGGACAAGCAGGCTTGTACATAACATATATTTTTTCTAACTTAACACTTTATATGGTGTTTCTGTTCATTTAGCCCACAGTAACACCATCAAATGAAAAGTATTAAAAGAAAAGTTTATATTCCCTGACACATTTTCCATTTCTTTTAATTAAGAAATATTTTGTATGCTTGATATAAGCCCAGTATCAAATATGGATACAAGTATTGACTTCATATTAGAAATAGGTTACTTTTACTGTTTTTTTTTTTTTTATGTCAAGAAAAAATACTGAATAAAATAATTCTTCAAAATGGTATGAACAGTTTTTTGGCTAATCTGACGGTACGGTTACATCAAATACAGGCATTGCTTCAATACAATTATCTGTTGTTAAGTTCATTAAACAAATGCTCGAGTGGAAGGGATAACATGCAGTTTGTGTCACACTATACCTGTTTGATTCCCTCGGCGCTGTTGGAGAAAGCAGTGGTTCGCTTTCAGTAAAACGACTCCAAATGAACATGAAATATGGGGCTGCCCTTCTCAAGAGTGATGGAGACGCTCACAGTCTTCATAGAGACTAGCAAAATACTATTAGAATAAATCATGTTATTAGCATGGCGCATTCAATTTGAAAATGCTTAAGTATAACTCGGTCCTGTAAAAGCACATGACATGTAAAACATTTCTAGAATGGGCATCAAACATGTTGGAAAATACAGAGAACAATGTTTTTAAAACCACAATTAACAAAGTAAATGATCAGGGCCACTTCTAAATAGCGAACTAGTCTTTGAAAAGACATACAGTACCCCCCTATTGTAATAAAAGGTATAGCCTTTGCCCACGAGCAGTAACCAAGAGCAACCAATAAGATCTTTGCTTTTAGATTGGGGACCAGTAAATGCTACCTGCTGATTGGTTGCTATAGGAAGAAGTATATTCTGATATTGCATAACCCCATTTGTCCATATACTGTATATGAAAGGGAGAGGAGAGTGAATGCACTTTGACTAGATTTCAAATAAAACAGGTTTCTTTTCCATTTTGTCAGGGGATCCTGATTTCACCTGGAAATCCAATATTTGACCTAGGATCCAATATAAATATAATTTCAAATACTATTTTTTATTAGAGGAAGTGATTACTTTGTATTAAAGAACCGCCCTAATGTAGAGGTTCCAGGACAACTCCCCTAAATCCAGTGAGCTTTAAATACCAGCTAATATTATCTATGCATGCCCACTAGTTTCTATTGGGAAATGTGACTGTAATGCAGTTAAAGAAGGACTCAAAATAAGTGGACAGATTCCCCTTTCTAAGCAGAGGAGCTTAAATTGTAGGCTAAGGACTAGTTAGATGTGTCAAATGAAGCAGTACAAAAGTAGAGTTTAATATGTCTTTGCACTGCCTTAGAGAGCTGGTGTTCCATAAAGTTATGGTGAATCAAACTCCAATCTATGTACTAATGGGGCAATGATGTAAGAGCCTGGGGTACAGCACCTTGTATGGGAAACCAATATCTATTACCCAAACCTGCAGCTCTTCAAACGTTTTAAGCAAGAACTATATGCTTTTAAACTTGGAGTGGTTTCAAGTTCAACATAAAACCTTAATTTTTAAACTATGGGCTAGTTAGATGTGTTAGTAGCTTAAGGAAGTCATGTGATACATTTACACTAATAGACACAGGAAGGCTCCAGTGGAAGAGATTGAGGGGTTCACTGAGAATTACTTCTGGACCTACAAAAGTCCATGAGATCAATTCAAGGTCATCAAATCAGTATGTAGATGGAATTATTTCCACTGTTCATCTACATAACATTCACAGTAACCCAAAACATAATCTTAACTACTCTGTCTTTGGATATTTTAGGGTGTTTGTTACAATATTGTGTATCGAATGTTGTTACAGTAGATCACCACGGTAATAAAGTTTATACAAGTGCTGTTTATTACATGGTGTAATTTAAAGAATGTTTCAGGGCAGACATTCATGGTCTTTTACCCAGCTACCATTAATAACCATTAACTTAACTAATAAACCATTAATACAGCAAATACTTATAACTTGTTGCATATTGACACCTTGTGGGAAAAATTGGTACAATTTCACAAATTTACAAATTTTGCTGAAGTCTCCATCCATCTAATCAATGTAAATAAAGCTTATAGAAAATTAGTCCTCACTAGTGATGATCAAAATATTTGCTCAAAAGAACACTCATTGACTTTAATGCGTTTGGCGACTTTTTTACTGTTTCTATAATTTTTGGAGGAAAATGGGTCAGATTCAACCATCACTAGTAATCTTTATTAAGACCAGAAGGTGACAATGTACTATTAGGGATGGTGAGGAAAGGAAAAGAAATGGGGTGATGTGAGTATAAAGTGAAGAATAGTGAATTAGATCAAAAACTTAAACTGTGAACAAGAAATATGGAGGAGGAAAGAAGTGTTGGCATGAGAGATCCTAAGACCTAACAGGGGGATGAAGGAAAAAATTACATAGAACGAAAAATACAAAACAAAGAAGGAGAAAACTACTGAAATGAAGAGAGAGGAAGAGTAGTTTATAGGCTTTGTTTCCTTGTAGGCCTTCAATCCCCTCTACAAATTTTCCTAGTATTATATGTCTTGTGTCTGGAATTCTGTACTGCCGCTGGTCTGTTCCCGATTTACTTTAATACATGTATTTACAAAGACCCATCAAGTTCAACCTTTTCTACAAGTGAAGTGTATTTAATGTTTAGCTGATCCACAGAAAAAGATAATCCCACCTGAATCCATATTGAGTTTTGAGTGGGGATAATAAATTGTTCCATCCTGACCCCAAAAGATCAATCAGACCAGTATCGGCTTTTTATTAAAATAACCTTGTATGTTCCCACTTGCTAGCAACCCGAGCTATCGACCATTCATCCCACATAAACAAATCTTGATAATAACTTTGAGATGATTATGTACTACACACACAATTTGCAGGCCTCAGGATTTTGTTATTTTGCTCACATAGCTGGATTGTGTGTGGAATATTGCCAATAACATGAGAGGAAGCGCTGTGCTTGCATCAGGTATTCACTCCATCCTAACCATTCATCAGTCATTGTTTCAGTATTGTGTTGGAGTTTTATAGTCTGCTCAGGATTAGGAAAACTTCCTTTCATATTTCCTCATTTCCAGGTTTTACTGTTGAGAGACGTGTTGTTTATTATTCTGCAGTGTAACTGCTATAATTTCCCCTAACCGAATACATTGCATTTCAGTAAGGTTTTCATAACTACATTTATTCCCAGTTCTTTAGCATAGCTGCCTGTTAAGCAAAGGATAGCATACAAATTCCTACTGCTAAGGGTGAGGACACACGGAGCTACTAATTGCAGCTTCTTGTCACGGCTACAAAAATAGACAATGCTGATAATTTTCTGATAACTGTGTCTACGTGTATTTTAGAGGCAGTTCCCTGTATGGTCTATGGCAGGATATGTTCTGGTGTTTTGTAGAAGCTACTAGTAGCTCTGTGTGTCTTCACCCCAACTTTCTGCTCCTCACTGCATTTCTCCCATTGCCTCACTGTCTCCTCTCTGTTCCTCTCAAAGTTACTGTCTTATGGGATGCACCGAATCCACTATTTTGGATTGGCTGAACCCCCGAATCCTTTGCGAACGATTGGCCGAATCCTGAACTGAATCCTGGATTAAGTGCATTCCTACTTATCTCCACATCCACTACCATCTCTTCTTAAAGGAGAATTCAACCCGGTAAGCTGACTGGGAGATTGGTATGTCGGCGCATGTGCAGTTGGAGCAGTTTGATGGTTTGCGACAATTGCGCATGCACCGAATTGGGCGGAAATTGCCGATCTCCCAGTCAGTTTACCGAGGACCCGGAGGATACGTGGAACTCCGCTGGCAGAATCTGCGCCGAGGGGTAAATATAAAGTATGGGGCATTTCCCCGGGAGGGGGGGCAGTTCGCCTAGGGGGAGGAGGGGGGGGTACGGGTTTCTTTTTATACTGTTTTGAATTCTCCTTTAAAGGAGAATTCAACCCTTACTTTAAAAAAACCCTACCCTACATAGACTCCCCTCTCTACTCTCCCCAGCCTAATTGTTACCTCAGTCAAATGCCCCTAACGTTTTACTTACCCCTCGGTACAGATTCAGGCATCAGAGTCCACGGACGCCATTTTCAGCCGATTCGGTAATCTTCGGAATGAGACCGGCGTTTCGTCAATTTTCGTGTGTTTCGGCGCATGCGCAGTTGTCGTGAAACTTGCTCCAACTGTGCATGCGCTACCACCACAGCCTCATTCCGTAGAGAAGAAGATGGCGCCCGTGAACTCAGATACCTGAATCTGCACCGTGTGAAACATGTGGGGCATTTGCCCACGATAACACTTGGGCTGGAGGGAGGGCGGTCTATGTAGCGTATGGGTTTTTTAACGTTAGGGTTGAATTCTCCTTTAAAGCACAAGGAATCCACAACTCACAGCAGGTGAGTCCATGTTTCACACAAGCAGTAAATCAAATAATTTGGTGCACTAGAACATTATCTGGTCTAGTCTTAGCATTTTAGGGTTAATGTCCATATATTTATGTATAGCTGCATTTGCATACTCTTATTTGTGCCGATATATTATCCACGCCTTTAAATTGTAAGTTCTACAGACAGAGGCCACCTTCCCCTTGTATTTACCAGATGACATTTAATCTCTGTATATTTATATTTGCTGCAATGTCTGTGCTTTTCTCTACTGTAAAAATATGCGGCATTAGGTATCCTAGAAGGCCATGGTTGTACTTATGCAACGATATGTTCCTGGATTCAGAATTAGATTTCATTATTCTTCATAGTTCAGTGAAACAGGGACTTTACCGTCCAGACTTTTCAACTTGCAGACTTGTAATATTGTGCCATGAAACGCTGCCCTGGTGTTTGCTTTCTGAAAAGTGGTCAGCAAATGCTACCTGCTGATTGGCTGCTTTTTGTACCTTTCCCCCATATAGCAACTGCCTGCCCCTCTGCACTCACTTTTTTTGGTGCCGGGGGAGGTCCAGGATGCTATCGCAGAGAAGTTCAATTGCGCTTTCTATGCTCGAACAACACAATTTCCATTTTGAAACCTGAAATTCGGCTCTTGAATTTACCAGGAGCAGCATTTTGTAGCTCCTGGTAACCTTTGGGGTGTTGCTGTCTGAAGCGAATTTCTCAAGCCACCTCATTGGCGCAATGCCCCTGTAGGAGATCTGTTATCAGGAAACCCTTTATACAAAAAGCTTTGAATTAATGGGATGGCCATCTCCTATACACTCCATATTAATAAAATAATGCAAATTTTTAACAATTATATTCTTTTTTCCAGTACCTTGTACTTGATCCTAGCTAAAACAAAATGAATCCTTATTGAAGGTAAAACAATCTTATTGGGTTTATTTAATGTTTAAATGATTTATTAGTAGACTTCAGGTATGGAGATCCAAATTATGGAAAGACCCCTTATCCAGAAAACCCCAGGTCTCAAGTATTCTGGATAACAGGTCCCATACCTGTAATTGCTTGAAAAGGATTTGTTATCTGTCCGCTTATGCTCAAATCCTTCTGAATGCAGATCCTCCAGTAAGAAAGCAGCAAAGTTAAAGAACCTATACAATATTCTATAGCATGAGGTTTAACATCTAGAACGAGAAAGTTACAAAAACATTTCAACCATGTAATCAAAATTTCCCATGGTATAATTATCTGATCCTATTTTCTTAGTGATCTCATTGACAAATGCCACAGAGATGTTTAGTTCTAGATGCCAGTTATGAACTGTTTTACACTTACTGTACACTGGAGACTCTGTAAGGAAGCAGCTGGCAGCCATCAAAACCACATGCATGGATTCCATATGTTACATTCATAACGCCTGTTAAAATGACAAGTGCTTATTGTTAAAGGGATACTATCATCGCATTCTCTGTATTTTAACATAGCCATGATTTTTCTTTTATGCATTTATGCCTCCTTTAAAAAATTCAGGTATGGGACGTTTATCCAGAATGCTCTGGAGTTTTCAGGATAAGGGGTATTTCTGTAATTTGGATCTTCATACCTTGAGTCTACTAAAAAATCATTTAAACATTAAGGGGCCGATTCACTAACTTCGAGTGAAGGATTCAAGGTAAAAAAAACGTCAAATTTCGAAGTATTTTTTGGGCTACTTCGACCATCGAATGGGCTACTTCGACCTTCGACTACGACTTCGAATCAAAGGATTCAAACTAAAAATCGTTCGACTATTCAACCATTCGATAGTCGAAGTACTGTCTCTTTAAAAAAAACTTCGACCCCCTAGTTCGCCATCTAAAAGCTACCGAAGTCAATGTTAGCCTATGGGGAAGGTCCCCATAGGCTTGGCTAACTTTTTTTGATCGAAGGATATTCCTTCGATCGTTGGATTTAAATCCTTCGAATCGTTCGATTCAAAGGATTTAATCGTTCGATCGAAGGAATAATCCTTCGATCGTACGATCGCACTATTTGCGCTAAATCCTTCGACTTCGATATTCGAAGTCGAAGGATTTCAATTCCCAGTCGAATATCGAGGGTTAATTAACCCTCGATATTCGACCCTTAGTGAATCAGCCCCTAAATAAACTCAATAGGATTGTTTTTCCTCCCATGAGGATTAATTATATCTTAGTTGGGATCAAGTACAAGGTACTGTTTTATTATTACAGAGAAAAAGGAAATAATTTTTTAAAAATTAAAATTATTTCATTAAAATGGGGTCTATGGGAGATGGCCTTAATTTGGGACTTTCTGTATATTGGGTTCCATACCTGTACCGTTTTCTCTTATTTAAATATCAGGGTTTCTCCAAATTTTTTTACATGATAATGGGTTTAATTCAACTTATTTTGCTATGATTTTAAAGCGATTTGTAGATTAAGGAACTTTGTTATAGGAAAGTTCAATTAAATCACAAGGATACCTCATCTGATTCTGTCTTTTTATAAATGACCTGCATGCAAAGAGTAAAATATCTAGTACTATGGAAGAATTCTGACAATACTTTGTTCTTGTGCACGGCCCAGGCTTACATTCCATAATATATAGAGCAAGAAGTCCCACCATCTCCTATGGAATATCGCTGTCAGCTAATTTTATGATGGGAAATACTGCAAATACCTCCAACAGAGTAAAGGTAGAAAGTGATAAGAAGGCAGGCTAGAGAACTATTGCAAATAAACAAGGGATTCTCCTCACACATGTGGTACAGGAATCAGGTGATTGATGGCTGACAGTTTTTTTAGTTCAAGGAAATATGGCAAAAGAAAAGCCTAGCGCTTGGCACAACAGGTGTGAGCAAAATAATGGAAACAACAGACATTACGTTACAAATAAGGAGCTGGGCCACCCATATTTAGAATCATTCCTAGAATACCGTTCTACAGTCACAACCTTTTCAACCACGACACTGAAAACTTTTAATGCATAAATATCATGTTTGCCCAGTGTAAGCTTTACTAGTAGTAGGAAAAATACCACTTTATACTTTTACACATTTAGTAATTAATTTTCAGAAGTCTCCAGCATTTAGGGACATTCTACCAGGGTTACAGGGTCCCCAGCTCACTTTTAACAGTTCACTGAACTACCACAAAAATCTGAACAATCAACACTGAATGTGACATTAGGTATCCCAAAAACCCAGAACTAACCCCAAGGTCCTGTCACGGCCACTGTTCTGCCTATTACAACTGCCTTTCGCTATAGGAGGAGCCCTCCTCTACTTGGATGCCGCCAGGTATAAATGTGAGAGGACCAAGGAGAGAGATCTAAATGAGCAATGGAACCATATGTGCAACAGGAACAGAGAATAGGAGCGTGGTCAAAGGACAGGCTGGGTCAATACCAAGTGCAGTACAAAACTGAGAGACAGGAGCATAATCAAGGTCACAGGCCACAATAAAGCAGATATAAGACAGGATCCAAGAGAATGGTTGAGGTTCAGGCAAGAGTCAGGATGGGAAGCAGACATGGGTCAGGCAGGGTCAAGAACTGCTCAGAAGTTGCACCCAGGAACTATGTGAATAAACCTACATTGGGCAATGAGTTACTGAGAATGGGTCCTTTAAATATTTGAATTTTGCGCCAATGATGACGTCACAAGCAGAGGCGCACAAACCGAGAAGCAAGCAAGACTCGAGTGCCATTCTATGCAGGACAAAAAGGAGCGAGCACCAGCACGCATGAAGAAGAATGCGGCTGGCGTCCCCGTTGCACCCCACTAGATCACCAGGTATTCTCCTCACACTGAATCTGAAAGGCTCCAAGGGAGATGCCTGGTCCTATACCTTAAAGAGGCAGTATGAATAAGGCTTGTGCTGAACATACTTTTTGCCTATTGTTTTATTTACAAAAATACTATTTTAAACTCTAGCAAGAAGTAAATAAAATTGCATTCTCCCATCAGCAAACATCTCTTGAAGGATTTCAAACCCTCTTAATCTTTCTCTTTAATAGTTTTGACTTGTTTTAATATAATAAACATATAACAAAGTTAAATAGAACAATACTTACCAAGAAACAAACAATATCACTGGCGCTGAAATCCCCAGCTTCATGTTATAGGGAATCAAAACAATCTGATAGAAAAGTGCTTCTGCTCTCCAGTTCCGAAATTGTTTGAATCAACTGGAAAAGAAAAAGAAGAAAAAAAACATTGGCCATATCCTTCTATGGGGTCAGCATCTCAGGCCACAAGTTATTTTGGAGATAAATCTATAGAAACACAAAGAAAAACAAATGAACAAATTGAAGGCCAGTTGAATCGATTTTTGAATTCTATGACCTCATGTCCTCTTTTATAAAGCTTGTAACAAAAAAATGTTTTACATGTATATATTCACCTTTCTTATTAGCTTTTAGCAAAATAATATTAATAGTATTTGTTTAACAATGTACCATGCATAGATCAGGAACTTCTCTCTCTCTCTCTCCCTCCCTCCATTTCTCTTTAGGCCTACATTAATTTTGATCTCTAATACACCAATTCCCAGTATTCAGGCATGTCACTGGGGGTTAATGTGTATATACTATTTATATTAAGCCAGAGAGTTGATTTATTTTAACTAGGCTCTTTTAAACAGGCGCACTTCAGGGTGTGACATGACTGATGGTCTGGTTTGTAATAGTGATGGATGAACAGGTTATGAAGAATAGAAGGGCCAAGGATGCATTTACATACTATATTCAGTGGCAGTTGGATATAAACTTCCCTTTGTTTGAAGAAGTTTTCCAACTGAATCGTTTTTTAATTCCCAGACTCCAGAAGAACAAATAGAGAAGAAAGGAAAGCACCCGGTTGCAGCCTTGCATTGTTGCCCCACTTGTGTAGAGGAGCAGAAGGGTTAAAAGTTAGATGCTTCTCATGGTTTTAAGAAAATTAAAGATTAACTAATTTAACACATAAAAAATAAAATGCTAAAACTGGCATTTCTTCATTAATATTCCTTAGTCTCCAGCAGCTCAAAGTGGTGAGTAAGTGACAAATATCTACACTCACTGCCATGAAGATTTTCTTCAAGAAATGGCAGACTGCTGAGCAAGACACTGGGGAGGCTTTGAGGTTAGTAGTCCATTCAACAGAATACTAATGGAACTTCACAT
Source organism: Xenopus laevis (assembly GCF_017654675.1). Classification (NCBI taxonomy): domain Eukaryota; kingdom Metazoa; phylum Chordata; class Amphibia; order Anura; family Pipidae; genus Xenopus; species Xenopus laevis. The sequence goes on along the minus strand of NC_054381.1, from coordinate 114,024,119 downwards.
TACTTTAGCCATGAGAATTAATCCAGTCCAGAGCTAAGCCTGTTTCACTGTTGGGAAGAGTTGCTGTTTCCCTTTCCAGGTTTAAGTGTGACCCTGTAGTTAGCCAGGGTTGTCAGTTTTTAGGGTGTCCCTAGTCTTTAAAAAAGAGAGTCACCCTATGCTATGTCTGGTTGAACCTGCTGGAGGGGGTGGTTGGTGCTGGAGAGCTTGAGGTGAAGGTAGATCTCAGTAGGAATAGTTGATGTTAGGAAAGATCTGTAACAGCTTACTCTAGGAATAAGAAAGAGGATCTGGGTAGCAGAGCAGCCACAGGCTCCAACAAGGAGAACAGGAGTGTTTATATCATGTGGCATCACCCACCAGCATATGGATTGATGCGGTTCCTAGAGTAATTCGCCACTTTGAGCACTCTTGTAGAGTTGGGGATTCATCCCTGGGTGTTGCACATACCACCAAGTTGTTAACATTGCCAAGTGGATGAAATTGTCAATAGTATCTACAGTATGTGATTGTACCAGCTGTAAAGTTCCACCCAAGAAACTGTACGTTTCAGCAAAGTAAGAGTTTTTGTTTCAAGAACCACTTTTGCTCCAATTATTTCAAATTATTTGGTGTTATTCCTCCACCAATCCAGTGAGTGCCCATCTGAGAGAGCGTCCCATGTAATGCATGCTCTTCTAGTAGTTGCAGAGTCCAAGTTGGGTAAGAACGAGTATAGCCCTAGGGACCAAGCAGTTGCCATCTTCACAGGAGCTAGAGTAACAGAGAGATTTGTTACTTACAAGCTCAAGTGAGACACAATGAGAACATTTCATAGATTTTGAAGAATTTAAGATCTCTCCCTTGTTTTCACCTTTGACGAGTAATCGCCCTGGTCTATCAATACTATAATCTGTTAATTCTTCTACTTTTCTGCAGATGAGGGTACCGGAAACTTATACATGATTGTATTTGCACTAGATCATATTACATTTGCTCTAATGTATTACTTAGAAAACTCAAAGTCTCTGCAACAAAGGGGTAGAATAGTGACACATTACTCTGAAGATATGACTTAAATTAGAAATATTCTGAAAAGAATGTTCAAAAGGGATGTTCAAGTTGAGCTTTTATTGTAACTGAAGTGTTAGCAATGTGGTAGGTATATACGCATGATCCAAATACATAGATAACCAGATAACCATGACTTTGAAGCTGACTTCAAAGGAGCTTTGACTTTCATCATTATTTGGTATTTACTAGACTGATATTTTACTTATCATCTCTTAATGAAAGTAGGAGTTGTTTCTATGACGTTTTAATTACAATCATGTGACCATAGATAATCATTGTAAAGAATATATTACAAATGAAACTACTGAAGTTCTAAAATGTTTTAGGTTTAGGTGCTTCTAGTGGGAGTAGAATTCCCCGAAAATAGTGACTGTCTATGGCATCTTACAGCAGCCTCTCTGGCATTTGCCAGAATCTACAGACTAACAGCCAGACCTGAGGGAGACCCTATATTATTCTGTGTAAGGCAGATGGACAATGTCTACAGGGGCGTTTCTATACCCTTCGCCGCCCCTGCACTTACCTTCAAGAGATTTGTCACTGGTTGAGGAGGGCCAGATTGGTACTGCAGAGATCGCAATTGCGCTCAGCCGAAAAATTAATTTAAAAATCTGAATTTCGCCTCTTAAAGTAAACTGGAGTGGCTTTTTTTGCTGCCCCTGGTAATGTAGACGTGTTTCTTGACTCGCCTCATGGCAGCAGCACCCCTGAGTGTCTATTTATTCTTGTCACTTGTTACTTGCCATGTCCCAACTTTGTTCTAGGGCAGGGGTCCCCAACCTTTTTCCACCCGTGAGCAACATTCAGATGGAACAAGAGTTGGGGAGCAACACAAGCATGAAAAATGTTCCTGGCTAGTGCCAAGTCAGGGTTGTGATTGACTATTCGTAGCCACTATGTAGACTGGCAGCCTACAGGAGCCTCTGTTTGGTAGGACACCTGGTTTTTATACAACTTTCAAGCCTGGAATTCAAAAATAATCACCTGCTCTGAGGCCACTGGGAGCAACATCCAAGGGGTTGGGGAGCAACATGTTGCTCACGAGCTACTGGTTGGGGACCACTGTTCTAGGGTATGTGTGGTTTCAATTGTGCATGATTGTGTTATTCAAAGCTAAGCTACATATCTGTAGGCCATTTTACTAGCAGCTGAGACTTGTCCTAAGACCAAATCATGAGCTGCTAATTGTAATATGACTGCATTGGAACTGCACAGATTATTATACCGTATGTGTTTTAGTGCCTTACTCCTACTCAAGGACAACTGTCAGCAATTATCTCACCAAATTAAACTGGTTTGCAAAAGCTTGTGATTATACCATATTAACAGAGGAAACATGCAGTCATGTTTCTTACAGAAAGCCCCCCTTGGAAAATCAATTTTAACGGTCCAATGACACCATGAACTAAATATTAACAATAAATGTATACGAGGAAGAAACTCACTGTATTCTACCCAGCATATTTATAGGGCATACATGTCTGCCCTATAATCTAGTTCAATTTATTAATATAAACCGTATTGCTTCTAAAACAAACACAAAATATAAAGAAGGATCTCTGTGAAAGTCATGGTTTATCTATAGTAATAAGTCAAATCAACTGGACTTGTTTTATTTTCTTTTTTCTAGAGGAGGTTTCACTAGTCATGTGACTGTTTTTCTCAATTCAGAATGTTCTGTCACAAATATTTGTGGTTATATACCCTGGAATCTTACTCCAATCAGCATAATCTGTTTAGTATAACCAGCATGGGTTGAGAGACCTCATGGAGGCAAAGTGTTGATTGTAATAGCATGATTGGAGCTGAGATGTTAGTAAAACTTCCAGGGAGTGGTGCTAAGACTGGGCTTTTGTTAAAATGAGAAGAATGAGAAAGAACAACACCAAAACTCCACAACTACCAGTGAAGTTGGAAAGCAGGACAGACGAAAGAACTTGGTCCTCCCATATACAGTATTTCTGGGGTGTCTGAAAAACTTAGAAGGATCTTTAATAATCACTTCATGCCGGTCTGCTTTAAACATAGCAACACAGAGCATAACATAGCATAAGAAGAGTAACATCGTGTACACAGTGCAGTGCAGTGAGGAATGCTCAGACTTGTACATGGGAGGAACTAAACAGCCGTTACACAAAATTTTGGCTAGGTGCTGGAGAGCCAGCTCCTCTGGTCAGGACTTGGTCATGTACCTACATCTAAAGGAAAAAACATACATGCTTGAGCACTGCCAAGTTCAAATTCTGGACTGGAAAGAGTATTGGTTTAAAAGAAGGGGCCAAAGAAGCCATACAGTATATGTGAAAATGGAAAAATCAAGTTTGAGACATAGGAAGGTGCGACACTTAGGGGGTTATTTACTAAAAGTCGAGTTTATCTTGAGTTTTATTTAAAAAAAAAGTCAACCAAATTCCCATCCTCGAATTTAACTCATTTGTCAATAGTTTTTCTCAAAAAAGTCAGGGAGTGAAAATGTTGCAACAAAACTGATTTTGAGATAAAACTTGATTTTATCGGATTATCCAGCGCAGATAACGATGTCATGAAACAACTTCAGAGACATGTGTCACTGACTTCTACATAACATTGAAAAGTTTGAGAGGTTGCTTTTGCTTCCAATAAGGATTAATTATATCTTAGTTTTGATCAAGTACAAGGTACTTTTTTATTATTATAGAGAAAATCGTTTTTAAAAGTGTGGATTATTTGGATAAAATGGAGTCTATGGGAGCCTGCCCATAATGCGGAGCTTTCTGGATAACAGGTTTGCGGATAACGGATCCCATACCTATATAAGGCAAATTTTTATTTTGGAGTTGCCTTACCCTTTAAATTAATTCTAACTGCTAGTTGATCCAGAGGTGGGCAAAAAAAATGTATGGTGCCTCTCCAAATTGCCTCAGAGGTGGAAAAATTCCCGACTTCAAGATGGCAACCTGACCAGTCCCTAGACCAGTTTTGTTCAAAGAATTATATTCAGTATTCTTTTTTTTATTAAAAACTAAAAAGACATCCAACCACTTCTTGAAGCTAATTTATCTGCCAGTACGACTGAATCAGGGAGAGAATTCCACAGCTCTCACTGTATAAACTGAGACCTCCCATATACTTTCCAACTTACTTGCCCTACTTTGGACTGTCTGTCTAATTTATTAATATCCTGTTTCAGTAATGAACCTCAAAACTGCACTGCATATGCTAGATGGGACCTGATCAGTCCCAAATCATTATACCTTTTAATACAACCTTGTTTTGATTGCAGCTCCTGCACAAGTACCCCTAGTTTCCTTTCCTTAAATTAACTTTTAGTATGATGTAGAGAGTGAAATTCTGAGACAATTTGCAATTGCTTTTCATCTTTTATCATTTGTGGTTTTTGAGTCATTTAGCTTTTTATTTAGCGGCTCTCCAGTTTGCAGTTTTAGCAGTCTATTCATATTCCAGTCTCTTATTTAAATCAATGAATGGTTGCTAGGATAATTTGGGCCCTAGCAACCATTCATTGATTTGAATAAGAGACTAGAATATGAATAGGAGAGGCCTAAATAGAAAGATCAGTAATAAAAAGTAGCAATAACAATACATGTGTAGCCTTACAGAGCAGTTGTTTCTAGATGGGGCCAGTGACCCCTATTTGAAAGCTGGAAAGAGTCAGAAGAAGAAGGCAAATAATTCAAAAACTATCATAAATAAATAATGAAGACCAATTGAAAAGTTGCTTAGTACTGGCCATTATAACACATACTAAAAGTTAATTTGAAGGTGGACCACTCCTTTAATGGCTTTGCCTAATACATTTCTATTAAGTATAGTAAGTGACTTTTGGTGCTATTCCCAAATTGAATCTCATGTGCCACATAACTGTCCAAAGTGTCAAGATCCTGCTGAAAGGATGACACATCCTGGATGGAATTAATTAGATTGGATATTTTTGTGTCATCTGCAGACACTGATACATTACTTATAATGCCTTCCGTTGAGTTATTTATGAACAAGTTAAATAAAAGTGGACCCAATACAGAGCGCTGAGGGACCTCTAAGAACCTTACTCCAAGTAGAGAATGTCCCATTAACAACCACCCTCTGGACCCGATCCTGTAGCCAGTTTCCTATCCATGTGCAAACTACATCACTAGGACCAACAGACCTTATAAGCTGAGCTAATGTTGAGCTGATCATTGGCTCTGCTCAGACCTGTTGGTTGTTGTAAGCTACTGACTGGGTAAATATTGGTTAGGTTGGCAGGTACATATACAGTATGACTAGCTTTACTATATTATTATTATATAGGTAAACTTTAATGTTTTTATGACAGTTGCACTGCAGGTGATATGTTGTTTTTTTATTCTGATTTTTGTTTGACAACTTTAAATGCTCTTAGAGAATTGAAAATCAACTTGAGCTGGCAAGATATTTGTATAAAATGCCTTGGAAGATGAAGTAACTGTATCTGTGTGATTCATTGTCAAAAGTGCATTTGTGTGTGTGCGTTAGAGACAAACAGTTTCCAAATTCTTTGATAAAAGACACCACATGATGAAGAAGCAAGATACTCGATGAGACAGAGGCCACTTCTTGTCTGCCACACCCAATTTTAAGGCTAAACAATACAATATTTATTCATTCCAAAAGTAGAGGTGGCTAAGTGTGGGTTAATTGTAGGCTCAATTCTGCAGTACACACCCCTGCCACAGGTGTAATCGCAATATGCATTAGGAAAACAGGAACTGTGAATGAGCCAATGAAGCTGTACTTGCTGCAAAAAGTGTTTATTCCAACAACATGTTTCGGGCACACAGGCCCTTTATCAAGTATAGTGTACAAATCACTTAGTGCACATATTTATAGTGAAAAAAGGATATGATGTCATCCCAAAGTGGGAGTGGTAAATAGTCCATTAGCATATCAGTCCATTACATCCACCGTTGTGTGTTTTCACATGTAAATCAATATTACACAAAATTCAGAGAAAAGTAAGGAAATACAAAAACCAAATGGAACTGCCCTGAAATCTAGGGCCTACCAATGACATGATATAACAATACTTCGAATAAAGAATCAGAAGGAATGCCCGGATCTTACCATTATCTTGACTGGTAACTTACAGTAATATTCGAATATTTCATGCTTGTAAAGTATGGGCATATAGATATATAACTTTATCTGTAGGGGAAGAAAACACATATGTTAGTCCCTTATTGTTGAATTACCCCAAAAAACATTTAATGCTCCAGCTGTCATTTAAACCTTTTGGTTGCAAAGTATCCAATTTCTTAATCCAAAAAGCTTCCCTTTGCAACCGATATTTAAGCATGTCTCCTCCTCTTGTAAGGGGTTTTATAACCTCCAGTACTGTCCACTTCAGGTGGGAGAGATTATGGTTAGAGGTATTAAAATGTCGTGAGACAGTAGTATCTGTGGCGGTTCCTTGTTTAAAGTTCCGTATACTACCTCTATGTTCTTTTATACGGTTTTAACAGATGTTAATGTCTGGAAAAACGTATACCATACCGCAAAAAAAGAAAAAAACATTCATGAAACGCATTGAAGTAAATGGCCGTTTTTATGCGCGACACTTTCTTACGCGCATGACAATTTCTCTCACTCCTAATGCATTAAAGTCAATGGGCATTTTCTTCTTCTGGCGACTTTTATGGCCTAATGCATTTAATTCAATGGCCATTTTTTCTTATGGTGACTTTTTCTCTAAATGCATTAAAGTCAATGGGTGTTTTTTCTTATGAGCGGTTTTTCTCTGCAAAACCAAGACTGGTGAATACATTTGCTCATCACTACTGAACACAATACTGAATAACAAATAACTGTCATGTTCAGTTGTCCAGAGATGTAAAGACACATAACTAAGAGTTTGGAGTCGGTTTAGCCATCACGGGGACAGATTAATTTACGTTTAAATTTGATTTTGTACAGCAATTCAAGTATTTTGCCACTAAAATCTGGATTTTGAGCTTCTCAAACGCAAATTTTTAAGCAATGCAAAAAACGGAAAACCTGAATACAAAGATTAGGCGTTCAACAGCTTGCGAGTTCATGGAGAAGTCAATTGGAATATTAGCAAAATCAAGCTATTTTTCAATTCAAATTTTTAAAACTAATTTGAAATTTGGCAGACTCCTTGAAAATAATAGCTAGAATGTGATTTCATTGCAATTGAGTTGTTTATTTTTTTTAGAGTCAGTTTTATAATAAATTTAAGTGCACGTTTTAGATTTTCAAGTATATTTGAAATAGAATAAAACCTGCACCGATGACCCAGGCAGGCCCTTGCATGCCTATATATAAATACGGCCCTGGTACCCAGAGCTAATCCACCATGGAAGTCCTCTAATATCCTTATGTTTTACAACAGGGGTTTCTTTATTCCATATATATTTTATAATAGGGGTACAGTATTGCCTTTATAATCAGCAGTCTATTAGGCCCTGCAAAATATGATCCATAAAGCTGTTAGAGAATACATAGGGTAAAACAAAGGCTGGAAATTCCCTTAGGGGGTTATTTATCAAAGGTTTAGTTATAGAGGTTTGTGAGGTTTTTTTTTTTATACCTCGAATAAACTCACAATCCAAATGTTTTCCGATGAAGAAAAAACTGCAATGGAAAAAACTTGAATCAGTGAATTCGGGGTGAAAAACCAAAAACTCGAATTAAGCGTTTTTGAACGAAACCCACTGAAAAAAACTCGACCATCATGAAGGCTACAAACATCTTCAAATGGACTTCTGCCATTGACTTCTACATCATCTCGACAGGTTTTAGATGGTGTATTTTTGGATTAGAGCTATTTCCAGCTATTTTCAGCAGGGACAAAAATAAGAAATGTATCAACTAAATGTATCAATTTAGAACAGTTCAGAAGGTGAAAATGACACTTTACACTTCAATATTAGAAAAATGGTCACACATAGAAAATAGAAAGTCATTGGAAAAAGTCGTTATTTCTGGTGATCTATCTGAAAACAACTAGTCTTTAAATAACCTTCTACATACTCCCTACACAGATATTGCACAGACAATGAAGAAACACCCTTTATTTAAACACTCTAACAGGGCATGGCACTTAGTCTGGTTCAAATTCAAATGAACCCCATTTTATTCAGTTTACCAATCCTTGATTGGGCAACAATGCCTTCCCAACAGGTTTACGCAACCCATAGTGCACTCTTGGCAACAGCAAGGCTTAGCAACTTTTACAACTTTATAATAGACAGAATTTTCAGAATCTGCTTGAGAAATTCCCATTTCTTTTTACAAAACCTGTATCTCACTCTTCAAATTCGTCATTTCACATCAGATATACTAAAGCGTCAGCCTAGGGGGCCCGAGAAAACCACTACATTTATCTTTTGAAAGGGTCCTTTTTAGCAAATGAACTCAACCTGCCCCATTTACCAAATCAGAAAGAGCCTTAGCGGAACATTAAGCCGCAGCTGCCCATAAAACAATTTTACATCTTTGGGAAAGACTTCACGCGGGATTTCACAGCAATCCGAGGCGCTGCACAAAATCGCAGGCGTCACATCGGATGCGACGGAAACAAGGTAATTCAATTGTCGTATTGTGTCGCATTGTTGATGCACGCTGCGTCTGCATCCGAAAGTCGTGTCGCATCACATCAACAATGCGACACTGCCATAACTTACCTTGTTTCCGTCGCATCCGACGTGACGCCTGCGATTTTGCGCGTGCGTCGGATCGCTGCAAAATCCCCGTGAAGTCCTGCCCTAAAGCTTACACCTGACTCACCATCCTTGGATCTGGTTAAACAAAAATTACATGACATTTTCTAAATGGACTGACAATGGAACATAAGGAACAAAACACAGCAGATTTTCTTTTCACACTGATCGATCTACATTGTCTTCCTGTCCTTACACACCTGATACCTAACAATACACTCCCTACATAACACTGAACTTTTGCAAAACAATTCACTCATTACAGAAACACAAAATGACATGCTATCTATTTCACAAGAAGAGATCCCATCACAAACGGAGCCCTCCAGGAGTCACCAATTAACCCATCTATTATCAACATACGGTAATGTCACCTGATTATAAAAATGTACTGAATCTTATATGAGTCGCCCTGTTTGTTTTATACTTTTATTTGTTTTCTTTGAACCTTTTACTCTTACATATGTAACGGTAATAATTGTTATACATACTGACACTGCATAACAGAAAACTGTGACTACTTTGTATATTTTGAATACTTAATAAATACATTTTACAAAAAAAAAGGCCAGTTATGTATATGAGTCACACTGAACTAATTACAGTAATTAGATCTATATAGGGACACGTCAGACAAACAAAATGCTCTAATTTTGGTGATAGATATTTGCTAAAGTGTGAATAAAAAATGCATCCATTCTGTGGTGGTCGATCGAAATGGAGAAGCTTACTGCTATGTTGAACAATAGGCTCAGTAAATTTGAGGACGTATGGAATATCTGGTTATATAGAGAAGGACTATTGCTAAGACAAATTTAATACCTCAACCATCAGGAGCTCTCACTCAACCCCTTCCCCTCACCTTCTTCCCCTTTCCCCTTTTTCCACATTTATAAGGAATTGTTATATAATTGTTAACACATACTTGGGTTTGTAGATGTGAAAACCATGATATGCGAAGATTGAATATCAGTACAATTATATTGCTAAATGTGTAAACAGATACCGAAAAGTGCATTCTGTTGAACTAATGTGTTAACTTCAATAAACAGAAAGTTGAAAAAAAAAAAAAAAAATGCATCCATTCTGCCCAGGCTGCCATTGTAACAGAGCCGATGGCCTTGGATTATCTTGGAAGAATAGGTGGAAGCTGAAAACCAGCCCAAAGCCCTCTCAGGTGGGTAAGGGGAGGATTTGTACTGGAGTGACTGCAGCAGCTGGGTATTTCCTAGGAAATGAATACTCAACAGTCACGTCCCTAAAAGAATTTGGAATTGTCATAAACACTTGCAAAGTACTTGTGCACAGACAAAGAATACTGCAGCTCTCTGCTCTTTACTGATCAGCCAAAAATAACCTGAAACAGACTGGGAAACCTGCTATTCATTTCTCTTCCCAAAGCAGACGATCTGAACAGAAAGCAAATATTTGAAGTATGAGTTTGTTTTTTGGCTCTGGTATTTTCCATATAGTTCTGATGCATTGTGTTTAGCCGAGAGGATGTACATAAAATGAGTTCAACATAAGGTAAAGGGAACGGCAAAGTAATATCTTTATAGTGAATGGAGTTCAGAAAATACAAATATACAAAATACAAACTCAAGGCTCCAGCTTACACTGCATAGGTTGCTAGAGACAGAGGTGCTGCTGTCATAAGGTAAAATGAGAACTCATTTATTATTAAACATTATTTATTATTTCTTAAATTATTTTTATTGTAGAAGATTCATTGTACTCTCTGTACTATTGATTCTGCCCCTACTATATGCACTGGGGAGATTAGTAAGATTTACCTCCGAAAATCCGCTAGCGTTGCCTTCGCCGCACTTCGCCGAAGTTGCGCACAGGTTTACAAACGCTTGCGAAGTTAGTAGGATCAGCTATTTGAAGTTACGCTAGCGAAGGCTAATTTGCATACGGCGCCAAATTTAAAAATGAATAGACGTGTATGCTTTTTTAGCCTATCACTCTATAAAAAGTAAAACACATCAGCGTCTTTTTGGGACAGGAAAATTTTCAACTTTTTTTTTTCAAATTCCCATCTACTTTATTGCACTTTGCCTGGTCTAACCTGGCGAAGTCAACTCTGGTGCAACTTCGCCACAAATTCTAATTCACTGGCGATTTTTCGCCAGGGCAGCTGGCGGTGGCAAAATGACGTCACGCTGGCGAATTTTCACTAGCTAGCCAATTCGCCCTTTATTGAACCTTAGTGAGGGGGACCTGGTGAGCCAGAAATGTTCATGTCTATAACTAAGGCTAATGTCATACAGGGCAATTATAAACAAGGTTCACCTTAATCCTTTACCCATCCAGAAACCCACATCCTGACCATTTAGCTGCTTTCCTAAGAAAATCATATACTGTACTGTATGTGTTTCACCAGAAGAATCAGGAATGAATTAAAAAAAGGAAGGAGGGTTACAATGGACACACTTTACCCTCCCTGACCTGCAAGACAATCAGCCCTACCCTCACTGGCAACCCACCATCTGAAACCCACAGTACCGGACCAGGTCTGTCAATTACCCCAGGCAACCCAGCTGGGCGTTATCAACTTGGGTTCCACTCCCCACCGCAGCTGTGCGCAACGGCGCGCAATCGAGGACGCACATGCGTAACCGTGCGTAACTGAGGACGCGCATGCGTAATCGTGCGTAACCGAGAACGCGCGTGCGTACCCGTGCGCAATGGTGCGCTGCCGAGGGCGCATATGCTTGGTCGTGCGCAAAGCACTCCGACTTCACAGAGCACCCACTTTTCAATGTGGTAACACTTGCCGGACTAGGCCCAATGTAAAGAGTTTAAATGCTGTGATATTTTATGCTGTTGTACCTAATAAGTAGCCAGGTGTTTCTTTGTGTAAAGTTTGCTTGGGTGCACGGGCCCGCAGCAAGGGAACTAAACCACTGTTAACAAATGGCTCTGTGCTCCAAAACTTAACTGAAAGAACTCAAACATATACAATTTTAAACATGTTTTAGTAAGACGAACATTAAAATTAAAGTCAAGTCCTAGAGCCCAGCTTTCTTATGGTTTTGAGCTGTGAGCTGTGTAATTCCAGGTATACTCGATGGCCCACATTTCTCCACAGACCCTTGGCTAGGGTTGCCACCTTTTCTGGAAAAAAATACCGGCCTTCCTATATGTTTATCTTTTTTCCCTATTAATAACATTGGGATCAACCATAATTTTTACCGGCCAGGCTGGTATAAATACCAGCCAGGTGGCAACCCTACCCTTGGCCCCTGCTAAACACTCTGATCTTAATGGCAAAGCAGCAGTGCAAAGCTGCTAGTAAAATACTGGACAACAGTCAGATCTGCCATCACGGGGTACTGGTGATATTCTAGCAGGGGGGCCTCAGGAGACTCCAAGGTGGGAATACAGGTCACATGGGGGGGTTGGGATTATGAGGAGTTTGTAGGATATGAATGGATTATGGGTGGGTTGGGTGTGTTCGGGCCAAACAAACTATTTGGTATGTAGGTGGGTTTGGGCCAATCGATTCCTGCTGCCCTTGTCGGCCTTATGCCCACGACCTAAACGTGCCCACGTAAGGCGGCATATATTTTTAGACGCGCACCTGCCCCTCCCTGCCCCCTTCATGACATCAGAGTCGTAGCTGCGGATATATAAAATGATACTTGGCGGCGGGCCGGATTAGGTGCGGGTCCTATAGTCCTGGGTTAGGGTCGGGTGCGGGTCGAAAATTTATCACAGTAATGTTACAAAATTATATTAATCACTCAGTACATTGACTCTTAACATATGGGCTGGGAGCTAAAAATTGTTCAACTTGCTATTCAAGGCCAGTCACCATGATTCTCCTACAGACAGTAAGCAATAGCAATGACAACACGGTGCATAACTAATTCTGCTAATGATACAGACAGTCATTACCTACAGCAGAGAAATGTAAGGGGCTCTACACCAGTGCATGACATGAGAAACGACATCCCTTATGTGATGGGGAAATAATTCCAATCCAAGCATTCCCACGCCTTTTGCAATGCATACCATAGCATTAAACAACAGATGGCTTAAAGGAAGCATGCATGCTGTCAGGTTCCCACATCAAATCAGGAATACTATAATAAGTGCCATATCTGAAGGCTCCTCTCAAGGAGATATATCAAAATATAATATGTAATAGCCTGAAATCTTAAATTATATGTCATTTACAGTACATTCAAGAACTCTTACGTTTTTAAAGCCCTAAAAAGAAATAAAAAACCCCGTGTGGGATGACCTGAACACTTTCCCTCAGCTCCTGAGATCTACAGAGGCTGCCGGGGGTTGCGAGGAGTTGTACAGTTTTAGGGCCACAGCGCTGTTATCCAATGAGAGTAACTGCATGTGAAGCAGCAGGCAATGCTCATTCCATTTCTCAGTGATATATTATGCTACTACTACATAGTGCTTTATGTTTGCATGACATATCCATTGGGAACTAGTAAACCCTATCAATTTAGATTCCTTAGCAGAGCAATGTTTGTCATTCACTATATACACTGTGTATGAGGGACCTGACCCATTCTTACCTCCCCATCCCCCTTGCTGGGTAAAAATTCCTATTCCATTATCCCTTGGCTCTTACCACTGCTTGACTCTGTAGCACAGCCTTAAAGGCGCAGACACATGTGTCCCCACTGCTTCACATTTGTTGGAATTGCCACATTTAAAACATTACATGCAACAATTCCCATAAAAATGCTTAAAAATACCTCCTTCCTCATTTTTAGGCATATACCCATGATCTCTGCATGCAAAGTGTTTTATAACGGTAATTCCAACTAATGGGAAGGGGAAGTTATTGTGGGACCAATGTGCTATGACTTTAAAGGAGAAGGAAAGGCAAAAGACTTTGGGCACCCACAGCCAAAATCCAGCCCTGTCCGGGTCAGTAGTTTTGTTCACTAAAAATGTTGACACAAATGTATATAAAAAAACAAACGTATTTAGGTAACAGCTGAAAGTGGAGTTAAGATGTTTGGGAATCCAGTGTTGGATGATGTTCACACGTAAACATACATTTTAGTGCACTTTAATTCTGGGTTAACAGCACTTTTCCATATTTTCCCCAAGCTCGCTCTTTGGAACACACCTCTGCTCTCAGTAAAGCCTGCCAGAAGTTTTCCTACCAAGTAGAAACTCCACACCCCATCTCCTGCCCCCACTATAGTGCTACCATTTGGGTATATCAGTGCATGAGTGTCATGTAAATAAGCCCCCCCCCTCCACTATAGCATACTCTGCCATCTTTGATTTTTTTTTTAACTGTTTCAGTCAGGCAGACATAAGGCAGAGAGAGACAAGCAGTGTTGGACAGCGTTTGTAGTATTCTACTTGAGTGAGGTAATGCTTTCAATCTATTCATTAATGCAGTGATCTTACTGGCAAGTTTGGAGTTAATGGAGTTCTCATTGGCCATTTCTGCAGTGATCTTACTGGCAAGTCTGGGGTTAATGGCGTTCTCATTGGCCATTTCTGCAGTGATCTTACTGGCAAGTCTGGGGTTAATGGAGTTCGCATTGACCATTTCTGCAGTGATCTTACTGGCAAGTCTGGGGTTAATGGAGTTCTCATTGACCATTTCTGCAGTGATCTTACTGGCAAGTCTGGGGTTAATGGAGTTCTCATTGACCATTTCTGCAGTGATCTTACTGGCAAGTCTGGGGTTAATGGCATTCTCATTGACCATTTCTGCAGTGATCTTTTTGGCATGTCTGGGGTTAATGGAGTGTTCATTGGTCACTTCTGCAGTGATCTTTCTGGCAAGTCTGGGGTTAATGGAGTGTTCATTGGTCACTTCTGAAGTGATCTTACTGGCAAGTTTGGGGTTAAAGGAGTTCTCATTGGTCATTTCTGCATTGATCTTTCTGGCAAGTCTGGGGTTAATGGAGTTCTCATTGGTCATTTCTGAAGTGATATTACTGGCAAGTCTGGGGTTAATGGAGTGTTCATTGGCCTTTTCTGTAGCCACCTCAAATGCAGATGCCAGTGTGTGATGGAATGCTTAGGTCCACAATATGTCATAAAATGGTGGGGGCCACTTTGTCTACTGTTGCACTTTGTTCATTCCAAAAATGGCAAAGGGTGATTTTTGATAAAATGAACATTATATTTGGAGATGTGTGGGCACAAACTGAACATGACTCCAAAACTTTCACCGTGATAATGATTTCACCCATTCTATTTCTTTTTTATTTGTTGGGAGGTATAATTCTGCCAGGCAGCGTGTACTTTATTAGTCCTCTAAATGTGAGGGGCCCCCCAATCTCTGGCTATGAACTGCAGTGGGTGCAGGAGTCTCCCTTCAGCAATGGTTGTGCCCAAGTCTGGCAGCTGATCTGGCTCTAGTGACCTCATGCAGGACTCGGGGGAGGAGGAAGAGGAGGAGGAGGAGTGGAAAGGGGCTGAAGCAGAGCACAGAGCTCTTACAGAGATAGAGTGGGATTTCTGGACATAGGGAGGAACTCTCTAACTGATCACAGGCACCTCACATGCCCTGAACACTGACTCTTAGCCTGGGGCTGTACCACTCTGCAACTGACAGTATTTATTCTCTAACCCACTCACTGCTTCTTTTTCCTTGGACACTATACATTTTTCATAGTGGGACTTTCTGTTTGGTCTGGAGAGAGTTACGTGCAATAGTGAGAGATGATCCCGTTCCGCGCTCTGCAGTCTGGCGGGGCTGCTCCTCGTTCCTGGCTTCTTCTCTTGGCGCTGCTGTGTGTATGTATCCTGATGAGCGGGGCCACACCACATCTCTCCTATCAGCGTCCCGGCCAGAAGGGCAAGTAGGTAGCACTAACAATCATATATATGTATGTATTATGGGCTGAGCTGTACTTTATAAATCACTCAATTTCCCCTTTAAGGTCAGAAACACATGCTGCAATTCAGGGGGATGAATCGCTGGCGACAAATATCCTCTTCTTTGGGGCAGCTCACCTCCCCAAACTGCCTTACTGCCGGCTAGAATGAAAATCACCAGCAGGATGGCACTCGAAGCACTTAGTTTTCCAAAGTCACCCGAAGTTGCCTCACGAGGAAACTTTTGGCGACTTTGGAAAACGAAAAGGTCCGGGTGCCATCCCCCGGCGATTTTCATTCTAGCCGGCGGGGAGGCAGTTCGGGGAGATTAGTTGCCCTGAAGAAGAGGAGATTTGTCGCCGGGCGACTAATCTCCCCGATTTGCAGCGTCTATCTGCCTTAAGGCTGTTGTTCAATGGCTGTGCACCATACATGAATTTTTACCGCTATTACTGAGCGAGTGCTGCTGTATACTTATCTTTTTATAAATATATATATATATATATATATATATATAAATAATTTTGGAGAATTGAGTTGATGCTGGAGGACCCCAGTTAACTGTATTCGTCCGACAGAGCAGATAACATTACATTAGTGCAAGCGAGCACTTACAGCTGATGCTTTCCACCTTCAATTCAGTCTTTTCGCCTCTTATGAAAGAAAATACAATTCTAAGCATCTTTCATAAATAGATTTATACATTCATTACAAATGTTCAATGGTTTTGCAGTTATTTTGTAAATATAAGTGACAGCCTGTCCTTTTTCTATTCCCTACCCTGGCAGTTCTGACTTTTGAAACAATGTAGGAAAAGTTATCCCTGCATGGGCTTCACAGATCAGCTGGCTTCTGCTACACTGAACATAAAGGAACAAAAAGCTGTCAATAGCACTAGTATTTACAAATAACCTTACTTTTTTTTTGAGAGAGAGAGAGTTTACATCTCCTTTAATAATCCCATTACTTTCCCAGGAGCTAATTTATGAGAGCGATGTATCATTGTGATTTTCTCAGCTCAGACTTTTCCTCACATTGAGGCATTCTCTTATGGGTGGGTCCCGAAAGCAAATGTGTTCCTATTCATTTCCTTGCACAATTTTACTTAGACTTAAAGGGCAAGTCAACCCCAAAATAAAAATGTGCCCAATAAAAGAAAAAATAATTTGAAGCAACTTTGCAATATACATCCATTACAAATTTTCAATGGTTTTGAAGTTATTTGCATATGTATTGCTATTGAAAGCAGTGTTTGTCCCTTTCTATTCTCTGCCCTGGTGGCTCAGACTGTTGATACAATGTAAGACAAAGCAGCTGATTAACAGACCTGTCTTTACTGGGGAACTAAGACTTTTGCAACATAGTTTAAAAAGTAACAACCAGGAGTTCAGCAAATGCTGCTTTCAATAGCAAATGTTTTTACGAATAACTTTTAAAACACTAATTAAAATACATATATTAATGTAAATTGGAATGTTGCTTAGAATTCAGTTTTCTTTTATTAGGCAACTTTTTATTTTGGGGTTGACTTGCCCAATACAGTTGTTTGTAGGGATAACGAGGCAAAGGGACAAACTGTGGATACAATACAGTTATTGTGTGGGTTTACTTAGCAAAAGACCACACAGCACGGGTAAGGTTAATGCACAAGATAAAGTGCTTAATAATAACTCTTTCAGCTCTTTATTTTGTATAGGAGTGGTCAGCGCTGCAGCCCTAGGTATGTTGGAGTTGGTGGTGGAATTTATGATGGCAGGAGGCTTCCAGGTGTTTCCGTGTTCCTATTAGCATATAGTATTTGTCTTTAAAGAGACAATAATGGTGGGTTTGCTCTTTTATAGCAACAAGGAATGACAGGAGCTGAAGTAGTTAAGACACTTTGCTAATCACAAGGCTGTTATCTGCCCTGATTGTATTATTAGGCACCAATTACATAACTATTTGTCAGGTCACATGATTTGTACAGACTGGAATGGCCAAGTACTGCACCCGAACCTTGCTCCAGCCTAAGGACTCTTACAGACGAGCGATTTTACCTGTGTTCAGGTTTCATGCGTTCAGCAGCAGGGAAGTGCAGGAGTAGACGAACGTTGGGATGCAGCATATTGCATTTTACCTGCGTTCAGCATTTGCATGCGTCTGTGTGAGTACAGCCACATTGAAAAGAATTCAGTGCATCTACTCCTGCGCTCCCCTGCGGCTGAATGCATCAAACCGGAATGCAGGGGAGCGCAGACAAAAACGCTCGTCTGTAAGAGCCCTAAATGTGCCAAGATTTTAACATTTTGACATATTCCATATATTTATATCCAACTGGATATTTCAGTGGCAGGTAAGCAATGGATTATTGTATCCAGTGAGGACCAACTTGTAATCCGTGTGACTTGCCTCATAGCAAACAATGAAAATAATTTTAGGCTAGGGGTGCACTAGGTGTTTTTTCATTCTTAGAAAAGCAGGTGGGGAAAAAAATCCTGATCTGCTCCCTTCCAAATTGAATATACTGACACTTCAGCCTGTCAGCTCACACACAGAGTGGATTTAGGGGAGGAACTCCAAAATTATGCATTTTCACTGAATTCAGCTTTTGTAAGGAACGCATAACTGGATCATTATCATGCTAATGACATAGGGCAAATTGATGCCTCTGCTTCGAATTCCCCTGTTAAAGGGGTGGTTCTCCTTTAGTATGTTATTCTAAACAACTTTTCAATTGGCCTTTATTATTTATTTTTTTATAGTTTTTTAATGATTTGCCTTCTTCTTCTAACTCTTTCCTACTTTCAAAAGGGGGTCAATGACCTCATCTAAAAAACAAATGTTCTGTAAGGCTACACATTTATTGTTATTGCTGCTTTTTATTACTTGTCTTTCTATTCCGGCCTCTCCTATTCATATTCCAGTCTCAAATCAACGAATGGTTGCTAGGTCAAATTGGGCCCTAGCAACCAGATTGCTAAAACGGCAAATCCGGAGAGCTGCTGAATAAAAAGCTAAATAACTCAAAAAACACAAATAATAAAAAATTAAAACCAATTGTCTCAGAATATCACTCTCTACATCATACTAAAAGTTTATTTAAAGGTGAACAACCCCTTTAAGAGCCTGCAGCTGAGTGACAATATCAGATGCTTTCTATGAGTGCAGTTTATTTTAAAGCCCTTATCTTTGGGATTATCCATAGTTAAACACCTAAATGGTGTCTGAGCAAACGCTGAGCCTATTGCTGAGCAGTTGCAGGAGATTATTGGCTTTCACAGAGGGAGTCCGTTTGTTCTGTTACTTGATCCCCGTTTCCTCCGCTACTGCTGTCAGAAGGCGCTGCATGTGTACAAGCCCTAAAAGGGGGTTTCAGAGTTAATGAACCAAATTAAAAGGCTTAAAAATAGTTCCAGTCTGTCCCTGCCGCTGAAACACAGTCACACTTTCTGCACTTCCCATTGTATCAACTAAAAGGGTCAGGGCACACGCTCAGATTGGGGGAGATTAGTCTCCTGGCAACAAATCTCCTCTTCTTCGGGGCAACTTATCTCCCCGAACTGCCTCCCGCCGACTAGAATTTAAATCGCCGGCAGGATGGCACTCGGAGCGCTTCATGTTCCGAAGTTGCCCAAAGTTGCTTCATGAGGAAACTTCAGACGACTTCGGAAAACGAAGCACTTAGAGTGCCATCCCGCCGCCGATTTACATTCTAGCCGGCGGGAGGCAGTTCCAGGAGATTAGTCGCCCCGAAGAAGAGGAGATTGTCAATGGGTGACTAATCTCCCCAAATCTGAGCGTGTGCCCTGACCCTAAGGGCAGGGGCACATGGGCAGATTCGGTGAGATTTAGTCGCCTGGGGACTAATCGCCTCTTCTGCGGGGCGTCGATCTCCCCGAACTGCCTTCCACTTGCTATAATGAGAAAACGTCAGCACAATGGCACTCACGGCACTTTGATTTCCGAAGTTGCCTCGTGAGGAAATTTTGGGCGACTTTGGAAATCGAATCGCCGCGAGTGCATTGGGGCAGGCGATTTTTCATTTTAGCAGGTGGAAGGCAGTTTGGGGAGATTGTCGCCCCGCAGAAGAGGCGATTAGCTCCCCAAATCTGCCCGTGTGCCCCTGCCCTTAAAGGGGAAATATGCTTCTTTATAAAACCTGATCATTTTGAGTCAGGCAAAAAAGTACAAGGGTAGAGGTGCCAGGATGTATAGTTTTTCAGAGCTAAACTTCATTTTTTATGCTATTGCTATCATCAGTGATATCATGTATAAATGGCATTCTGGCCACACAAGTGTGAAATGGAAATGGAAAGACTGACATTTGTTTGGATGAAAGATAAATATACAAATGCATTGAAACTGCCTGATTTGTTGGCGTGATCCCTATCTGTGCAAATGTATTTGGCAGGGGTGTAATTACGCACTAGAGAGAGGTACCAGCACACTTGAAATCATGGCTTTTATGTGGCCCTGCCTGTGTGAGTCTATACAAAGGCAAAAGATTTTTTACCCTTCTTTAAAGGGTCCCCTTTTTTGAGGCTGGGGTTCTTGCATTATTAACATGGCTTCATCTCCATTGTGTGCCATTAAACATGCAGCTAATTGAAATTGCTCTCTGCAGGAACTGGTGCGCCTACATTGTGAATAAGAATGTCAGCTGCACGGTCATCGATGGGACGGAGAGCTTTATTCAGCCTCAGTACAGATGCGCCTGGAATCAGATCCACTGTCAGCCAACAATGGTGTAAGTACAAAAGGAATCACTGGGTGGGGAAGTGAAGCTGCCAAGCCTGGAAATGACTTGATAGTCAGTACTAATTGGATAAATATTAATTTTCACTGTAAGTCCCATGTAGATTGTAAAATAATACAGTGATCTGTCCTGTCCTGTCCTGTCCTGTAAGGAGAATGGTGAGTCTGCATCATGCTTGTCAGGCTAATATAGGGACTGCATTCCTTATTGCTCTTTAATTTGCTGCTTCCATTCCACAACAGCAGGAGGGCTGACAATTGTCTATCCCAGCAGGGGAAAAACAGGACAGTGTCTTTCAACATATTCATGGCCCTTTTCAGGATTTGAATTTGAACTAAAAATTACCTTTTAAAAATGTTAACTTTGCCGGAGCCCTGTATGCAATGATCTGGTTAGTGTCTGTGTTATAACTGAGCAGTGGGAGTGTCATAAAAATAATTCCCAGAAAACACAGTAGGACATTTTAGACATTTAACCATTTATCCAATTTGCCCTAGCACAAGGAAATATATACATGATACAAAGTACCAGAAGAGTAACCATCAGTGGGGGGAAGTCAGACAGCGTTGGCTTGGGGGGTCCAGACCCACTGGGGCTGCTGCATCAGGGGTCCGCACACACATCCCCATGGGGGGAGAAATTACCTAGGTCCTCTGCAAGCCAAATATATGTCATATTGAAACAAGAGTTGTATAATGCAAACTGTTAAGACTTTTTGTACCTTCTCAGAGACAGGTAAATGCAAAGACCAATCCAAATAGACTTGGTTTAAACCATGAGGTTTTTAGCAGGCGACCCTCTACCTAAATCCATGGAGATTATTTGTCACATTTGCTGGAGAAATTGAGCATATAACTATATTTATAAGTAATATATTTAGCACAAGGAGATCACAAACTATGACCAAAGCTCCATCTCTCTTTTTGATGTCTAAGAACAAATCCCATAGGAAAGATTATGGCAATTTGCATGGAAATTTCAGCTTACCATTGAGCTCAGCTACAGCTGTACTGTCCAGCTCCCACCGACAGATGTCTTGCCCAGCATGGCAGTGTCCTTTGTGTGAAGCCCCAGTCATCTTGCATTGATAATGCCTAACATTAAACTACAGCCTTAACACATTTTAACTGAGGCCTTGGGTGTTCTTCTAAAACCCAGTGGGAGAGCACCAGCTTGTTGGATTTCAATGAAAATAGGAATCTTTTAACAAAATGGGACATTCATCCCAAGATTCTGTTTTGTATTATTATTTTTAAAGGGAAGCAATGGAATTCTTAATGCCATTCCTTACATTTTTCCATTAAAGAAGAACCAGTTTGGGGTATATTGCAAAACAGCAGTCACCAGTATGTTTCTAATCACCATAAAACTTTGAACATAATAGAATATAGTTGTGCAATACTGTTTAAATGTTTTTAGAAGATTTTGTGGATGTGTGCCTTATTTTAAAGGCACACCAAAACCCCTAACCCAAAAGATTGGCTGTTGTTTAGGGCTAGGGTTACTACCAGCCTTTATTTCGCTAGCCTAGCAATCAGGTCAGTATTACAAATTGATAGGCAATATACAGTACTTGTTAGTTTATAGTTCCTACTCCTTCCCTGGGGTGTTGTGCCTCCCCAACTTGCATTTAAGCTCTCTATCTCCACAACCAAATTTCCCTACTGCCATGGTGTCACTGTCCCACCTCCATGATAGTGTGCAGGGGGTGTAATTGCACTAAAATAGCAATAGGTTTGAACCCCTAGGACAATGGCACATAGTACGTCTTGTTGTCTGCTCTTAATTGCCTCCAGTGCAGGTGGCAAAATGTTCAGTTCCTCAAGTCTAAGGGGGTGCACTTTTCTATGTAAAAAAAGATTCCCAACCATGTATCTGTCCCCTCGCAAACAACCCTAACCATGACAGTTTACCCTCATAATTTAAGTCTTCCATCCCCCTAACCAGTTTAGTTGCGCTTAGTCTCTGCACTCTCTCCAGCTCATTTATATCCCTTTAAGGCAGTGCCAGCCTGTGCCAGCCGGGACTCCCCCAGGCAACACAGCTGGCTGTGTCTGTGCGGGGGAGTGCGTGCGCATGTGCAAATGTGTGAGCGCGGGCGTGCGCATGCAAGCCCAAACGAGCGAGCGTGGCCATACGCTAGCAAAAATGAGAAGATTAGTGTGCAATAACGCCGCTTGCTTGGCCCCAACAATCATGTAGCACTGCTGGACTAGGGGTAGGCGACACTGAAGGTACGTGACTTGTGCCCCCCAAGCTTTGTGTCCTAGGCATGTGCATCTCCTGCCTACCCCTAATTCCCGCCCTGCTTTAAGGACCAGAGTCCAAAACTGCACTGCATACTCCAGCTGAGGCCTTACCAGGGACCTATAAAGAGGCATAATTACGTTTTCATCCTTAATGCTCTTTTTATGCAAGACATGAAGACAGAACTTTATTTGCTTTAGTAGCCACTGAATGACACTACCTAGGATTACATAACTTATTATCCACAAAAATCTCCAGATCCTTTTCAAATAAGCAATTACATAGCCTGCCGAAGTACATAACCTTGCACTTACCAGCAGTGAATTTGCCAATTTGTTACTTAGTTCTCCAATTTAGTCAAATAGTTATACAAAGTGGCAACAAGTTGTCATTACTTGTTCTGGAATGTTGTGTTCTTTTGGCATGTGCCAACCCCAGATCTTTCGGTCAGACTGCCAGAGTCAGAAATAAGATTCATAATTCCAGAAAACATATTTTCACTGTTCCAGATTCCAATAGCAGAGATCTTTACACTACTACAGCCGACACTTGGCATTGGATGTTGTGATGTTAGGCTTGTGTGTAGCTGCTCATAAAACCCCCTACTTCCAGCATAAAGTCTTGTTCTGAAGTTGCTTCCAGAGACAGTTGGGAACTGAGCAGTGAGGGTTCCAGCTAAAGACCTATAATTTTAGAAGAAGTGTCTGCTTACTTTTGACCACACAGTGTAGATATACAGTAGCTCATAGATTTATACTTGGAGTTTGCTTAGTTTGATTTTAGTGGGAAATAATAAGAAATCTATAAAGACATTTCTAAACTAAGCTACTGGCAGAGTTGAAATGGAAAGGGCCTCCCCTCTTTTGTCAATAGAATGTTTAAACTACTGAAAAAAATAGCACCTTTTTGGCTAATGATCGGAAAGTCAGAATTTGTTATGTGGACAACCATTCTGTTTCTGATTGAACAACATGACATTAGCCTCAGCAAAAATGCCCCACATAGAATGATGACTGAGGCATTTGGCCAGGATTCTGCCTTTTTCAGCAGGATTAGGATTCGGCCGAATCCTTGTGTGTGGCCGAACCGAATCTTAATTTGCATATGTTAATAGGGTGTGGGAAGGGAAATCACATGACTTTTTGTCTTAAAATATGGAAGTAAAATATATTATTTTTCCACTTTTTCCTTTCCCACCTCTAATTTGCATATGCAAATTAGGATTTGGATTTGGTTCGGTATTCGGCCAAATCTTTCATGAACGATTCGGCGATTCGGCCAAATCCCAAATAGTGAATTCGGTGCATCCCTAATATAAACCTCTCCCTCATTGTTGCATTGTGCAGTGATTCGTTCAAGGACTTTGAAGTTGTTTTCTGTGCAGCATTATGGAAATCAAGGGGATTTCAACCAAAAAATCCAACAGTTAATAATGGAACAAGGTGAGGGAGGTGTTGGCTTACACTCTGAGACTAAAGAGTATAACCCTTAATTATGTTTTATGATGATTATGGTTTCCTTTAAATCTGCAAAATCACTTATGACTGTGTAAGAAAAAAATATATTCCTGGAAGTTCAAGTTGCTTTTCTTACATAACGCCAGCTTATTAAACTCATGTCAGAAAGGGGGGGTATATTTTCCCTTTAAAGTGGCAGATAATAACACCGGTACTCCTTCTGGAACCGTTTCACTTTTTGACAATGGTCAAAAACAATGGCACCATCAAAACAACATCTGACTAATAAACGAGAGCTGTCACAGTGCACAACCCGTTGGCTTTAATAATCATGTCAGTTGGTGACCCAAACAGAGAGCTTATGCTAAACAGATCCAGCCGAATATTTACCTGCAATGCAATGTTCTTATTTATAATCCTCTTTCCTAATTTTGTTCATTCTTTATTGACGTTAGCATCTGGTACACGTTAAAATAACGCAACATGTTTCCTACAGGGCTGTGAATTATATCCATGGATTCTCATGTGATTAGCAGCAGGAAATGACATGTGTACAAACTGATTGCTTCCCCCAAACAACTACAAAAGAATTTGTTTGTATATCACAATGCACATATTTTACTATAGACCTGTGGTTTTGTCATAAGATATTTCACCTATCCACACTTGTCACCTACATGCAGGCCTATGCTGTCCCCAGTAGCACATTAGTTAACACTAAAATAATTACTATGTATTTAACTGCTTGCCTGGCTGGCTTAAAATATACAGTATTAGGGCAGAGACACATGCGAAGATTCAGGGAGATTAAGTCGCCCAGCGACAAATTGCCTCTTCTTTGGGCGACTAATCTCCCCGAACTGCCTTCTCACCGGCTAGAATCTAAATTGCCAGCGGTATGGCACTCTGAGTGCTTAGTTTTCCAAAGTTGCCTGAAGTTTCCTCCTGAATCGATTTGTCGCTGGGCAACTAACCTCCAAAAATAGCAGCGTGTGTCTCTGCCCTTGATAATAAACTCCAGTGAAACATCCTCCAAGTCTTGAAAATGGTACAATGCTTGCTTGGATTTCTTGCATTTGATGAAGATTTATTTTTCCTGGAGTACCTCTCTGTTATGGAACACAGCCAAGAAAAGTCTCTGTTTTTCTTATATGTGATTGGTGTATAACTGTGCTTATTAAGGGAATAATGCCTGGTTTGGTCAGTTCACAAGTACTGGGTAGACACTGTTTTCTCTTAGCAGCTGCAACTACACACTCTGTATGCAAACTTGAGCAAGAACTGTGGTCTTCAGCCTCTTACAGTCATTAGTGGAACCATTATTGAGAGGGGACTTACTATAAAGTCAACTGCGGTTAGAGGGGCCACAAGGACTGTGGATTCGTTTTTGTGTCTGCATCTTCCCAGTAAAAAGAACCAAAAAAAAACATTTGTAATGGTCTGTAGGGTAAAGTTCACTGTGACATTGTAGTCACTTCTCTTTTCATAGGAAACTTCATTTCTTCATATTCGTGTAAATGTATTTTTAACTGGAATTCTAGATTCAGGCCTTGCACAATTCTTGAATATTGCTGAATGAACTGTGTTTTTTATTTCAGTCCTGAAATAAATCCATTCTTAGTATGTCCAAAATCATAAATGGGCACCTATCACCTTAAATGGATAAATGTGTGTTCAAAACACATCAATTAATAGTGCTGCTCCAGCAGAATTCTGCACTGAAATCCGTTTCTCAAAAGAGCAAAAACATTTTTTTATATTTAATTTTGAAATCTGACATGGGGCTAGACATATTGTCAGTTGCCCAGCTGCCCCCAGTCATGTGACTTGTGCTCTGATAAACTTCAGTCACTCTTTACTGCTGTACTGCAAGTTGGGGTGATATCACCCCCTCCCCCCCAGCAGCCTAACAACAGAACAATGGGAAGGTAACCAGATAGCAGCTCCCTAACACAAGATAACTGGTAAATCTAAGAACAACACTCAATAGTAAAAATCCAGGTCCCACTGAGACACATTTAGTTACATTGCGTAGGAGAAACAACAGCCTGCCAGAAAGCAGTTCCATCCTAAAGTGCTGGCTCTTTCTGAAAGCACATGACCAGGCAAAATGACCTGAGATGGCTGCCTACACACCAATATTACAACTAAAAAATACACTTGCTGGTTCAGGAATTAAATGTAATATTATAGAGTGAATTATTTGCAGTGTTAACAGTGTAATTTAGCAATAAAAACTAAACCATAAAAATCATGACAGAATCCTTTTAAATAGTTTCCCTCACCGGTGGTGTAGGGTAATAGAGTCCACACTCCAGTTGGGGGAAACAATAATTTTTCTTTAAAAAATTTGTCTACACCAAAAGGGAGCTACTGGTGCAGGCAGACATGCTGGGGCACAGAAATGCATGCAATGAGCATAATGTCCAGCAACATGGTGGCTTGCACGGGAGCTCCCTCCTGGTGCAGGCAGCTTAGCACTGGCGGGGCCTTTTCAACCAAAAAAACTATTCTTTCCTGTAATCGGATTCCGGCCCTGTTAGCCCACACCTGACGGAGGGGAAATTATTTTATGGTGATTGTATCCTTTAATGGATGTCAAAAAAATGTAAATATACTGCTTGCATAAGTATTCAATATTCTGAAAAGTCAGCTTTTGAAGCAATAACAGCTTTTTGGAGTAAGTATGTATCACCTTTCACACTGGTTGGAAGGGATTCATCCATATTTGCATGCAGATTTTTCAAATACATTTCTGGTGTAGGATATATTATTCTGTAAAATTGGAGAATTTGGAAAGGGTCTGAATACCTGTAGTTTTGACTCTTCATCAGTGGTACTGAAGGGAAGACAGCTGCTTAGTTAACTATGTTAACTATGGTTTATGGAAAAGCCTAAAAATATCTGTGAAAGACGTACACTAGCCTTTCATGTAGGAGCAGATTGTATTTTATTTTTAGTATCCCTTTAAAAGTCCAGTTTCGCGTCTCCTGTTTCAAAGATGGGTGTTGTAAACAAGGAAAGTGATACAAGTATTAAACAATTGCAGCAGCACTCCGATATGTGAAAAAACTTTTTATTCGTGCAACAACGGCAACGTTTCGGACTATTCCAGTCCTTTATCAAGGCTTGATAAAGGACTGGAATAGTCTGAAACGTTGCCGTTGTTGCACGAATAAAAAGTTTTTTCACATATCGGAGTGCTGCTGCAATTGTTTATTCACGTGTAGAGAACCTGTGCAGAGAGGAGTTCAGCGTGCACCCGAGACTGCAAACAGTGAGTTGTGTGAGTGTGGCACTTTACCTCTGACTTTGTATAGATTGTGATACAAGTATTAGCTACTGACATGTCTGGGTGATATGCCTCTAAAATCAGCCTTTTTTTCAGTTTTTCATTTTTCAAAATGAAGGGGTACAGAAGAAAAAGAGGGGGAGGGAGGTGTTTGCAAGGTTATTACAAAACAAAAAGTATACATATTAGGCAAGAGTCTGACAACAAGTTATTTTTATAATATGAAAACGATTCAGCATTATGCATAGCAGTAAACCTCAAAATATTGTGTATAGCTAGAAGATATGTTATTTATTTGATATGAAGAGAGCTCCTGTCAGGTGTACATGAGGGTTTCATTCTCTATCTATAGAGTTTTTATATAATGTACCCAAGGGGACCACATTGATAACTGTTGTTATGTTAGTTTTTCTAGGCTTCTAATTTCTTCTACTTTCTTTTAACCATTCTACCAAGGTAGGGGCCAACAGTGGATTTCCACTTCAATGGTATTAAAGCTTTTGCAGCTTTAAAAAATTGCTGGAGATTCAACATCGAAGAAGGAAATCAGCCTTTTTAAAAGAAGTGTGCAATATTTCTTTGTGACCTTTACTAAAGAAATAAGTATTGTTATTAGGTGCCATTAATCCTCCATTAGTCAGTCCTCATATTGATTCTGTTGCCCTTGGCAGATCATTGTGTGTTACTTTGGGGCTAGGAATGTTCTCTGCATCTCTAGAACTTGTTTATACTAAGCAGAGTTATTTTACTCCACCGCCCAAATCACAGCTGCACTATCGTTGTTTGTGTTTTTAATTCATGAATATTCTGCTACTGCTATACTTCTTCATCATTAGTGACTGATGCGTTTCACCATGTTGATCCCATTTCCGATCTTTATTCAGCGCTCTTCGAGTTCTTGGATTTCATGCTAGAATTTGGCACTCTGGATTATATTTCCTGGCATTCCAGAGGACGGAAATTTTGCTTTTGGGTAAGATTTGGATATAGCTTCCATAGTGGGATTTCATGGATTCCACAGCGGTTTTAGCTTTCACTCTTTGGCATTGGGAGAGGTGATGTAAACTTAAACCAAATTTTTACCTTGTTAAGGTCATATGTTACTATGGATTCAAGTATCTTTAAATGCTATGTATAAATACTGTGTTTTAAATGTCATGTACAATTCCCTAGAAGTAATTTGCCTTTTTTACTACATCAGTTTGCTAGTTGCTTTCCCAGGCTATGTAGAAGAGCCGGCAACACTTTTTTGCACTGTAGGATGTCAGATTGGGCACTGGTTGGGCAGCCAGCACAGAGGATAATCGTTTATTTTTTTCTTGTGTGAAGGTTGAGTTGTGATTGGCTACCTACATGCTTCTATGCCTCCGTATACAATAGAACCGACTATAAAGTGAATATCTATTGTTCCAGTCGTTTGGGCTGTTGGCTCTTCTTCATCTTCATACCAACAAAATTGTTGGACCCCCAAACTTCCATACATGCACTGATGGTTGTTCAGTATGAAATTGGCAAAACTGGTTATGTATGGTCAATATCCCCAACTATGAACATAGATTTAGAGTGCACGATCAGCAATACATGCAGTGATATTATCGGCAGCCGACAGAAATTTTCTAACCTGTCCGATCGACCAAACGACCGATCTCCGCCGGACGAAAAATGTCGGGACTCTCCACACACACTCCGAAAATCATATGAATCTATGATTCGTACGATCAGATCGTTGCGTCTATGGCCAGCTTTAGCGGCCCCTAGATGTTCATTCTCTTCCTACATTTCCCCTCACTCAGAGTAGAGTTTATCTGATTCTACAACTTGTAGACCTTTGTTTTATTTTCAAACTCCCAGAAACCGCTTTGTTTAGAGAGTTGCTGAGAGTTATAGTGTAACTAATGAGATATTTTCCTTTTTTTGATATTCATCCTCGCACAAAAAACATTGCCAGAGAGCAGCTTCTCCATCTTTAGGCCTAGCTTTGGTAGGCATCAACAGGAGACCTAGGGATATATTTATCAAAGAGTGAAGTTAGAGATCGCCACAGTCCTCTAGTGTGAAATTCCGCCACTCTCCATTCATTTCTGTGGAATTTTGAAAGGCGTATTTATCAAAAAATGAACTTTCACCCATTGATAAATACTCTTTTAAAAATCCCATAGAAATAAATGGAGAGTGGGGGAATTTAAACTCTAGAGGACTGTGTGGCGATCTCTAACTTCACTTTTTGATAAATATACCCCCCTAGGCTGAGACTTACAGAAATGAATATGAGAGTTTAGAAGCAATCCGGGACGCATTTACAAAGCAGGCGCCTCTAGGCCCACTGCTATTCATCACCCCGTCCCCTCCTCTTCTTTTGTGTACATGTGCAAATTTTCAACATTGGAGTACTGGGGATTGGTGCACAGAAAATTTTAAAAACGATTGTATCTCCTGGGAATCCCCAGTGCCTCCGAACCAATGCGAGTGTGATTGGGTGGCATGCCGCCCCCCTAAAATTCTGCCACCCCAAGTCAGGGCCTTTGTGGCCTTTCCACAAATCCGGGCCTGGAAGCAATAATTGATTTGAATAAGGAACCTAGATGAACAGCAGGTTAAAAGACTTTTCTTGTAACATGGCAAAGTCCTATTTGAGTCATTATTACTGGGCAATTTATCTTGAAATTCAGATGCCGAATGCAACAGAATACATTCACATGATCAGCTTTGCTTTAGAATTGTGTGGGTGTGTGTGTAGTGTATGTATATATATATATATTGTGTGTGTCAGGATAAACAAGATGTGAAGAACTGTTCAAACGCAGTGGGTTGGTGCAAACTTCAGTGCTTTATTTCACACAATGTGTGAAAATGTGTGAAATAAAGCACTGAAGTTTGCAGCAACCCACTGCGTTTGAACAGTTCTTCACATCTTGTTTATCCTGATTAACTTGGTTTCGTTGGACGGAAACTTTGTGACTGAACTGCTTGTTTGAATCCATTATCTCCTGCTTGATATATTGTGTGTGTGTTTGTGTAATAGCTGAGAAATGTATATTTATGGAGCAATGTAGAATCCTATTCCAAATACTGTCTGGAAATGTTCAGTGAGGGCAGGGCAAGATTCTGCTTCTGTATTTAGCAAGATCGAATATGCATCTTCCATATGAAGCCATGGAAAGCAAACACTACTTTGCACTCATAACATTGTCATAACTCTTGGAAAACACATACACTTTATGCACAATTACACACACATTATTCTCACCAGCTATAGAAAACACATGATATTCACATAAGCCATGGAACACATTATTGTATGCCCATATAAAGGCATATTTCTAAAAAGTATGGTTTTCATTTTGCATCTAAACAGTATAAATTAAATTCGTATCTATGAAGCTGTGACATTTGTCTAAAAACAGGTTTTCCCTTTTGACATAAACTCCAATAAAGGCCCTGACTGCACTGTTTGCCAAAGTGTGTATGGCAGCGTTTAACCCGAATGGAAGCCATAATCATACACTTTGATACTCCATCTCCACATACTATTCCACCAGCTGCAGGACACTCACACATGAGCTGACATATTGAATGAAACAAATGCAGTTGATAAAAGGTAGTGTTACAGCTCTCTCCTCTCTAATATCATATCCCTTGGTTAGTTCTTTTAAATTTAATCAATGTACACTGACTTCGGTAGAACTGACATGAGAGCATAGGGCCTGGTTTGGGTGGGGAGGTAAGCGGGTTCGTTTTTAGGCTGAATAGTGGAACAGAATACTTAAAGTACCAGCTAGCTTTTTAGCTAGAGTCCTTTAATGGCTTTTCTATGATTTTTAGAGAGGATTTTTAAAATACAGTTGCCTTTTTATGCTGCAACTAAATAAATTCAAAATGATTCTTATTCTGAATAAGAACATAGTCTCCCTTGATCTCATGTATAAGGGAATCCTGCTGTTAATAAATGTCTTGGAATGGGATCCGTTATCCAGAAACCTGGTATCCAGAAAGTGCCGAATTACTGAAAGGCCGTCTCTCATAGACTCTGTTTAATCCAAATAACCCATATTTTTAAAAATTATTTCTTTTATCTCTGTAATAATAAAACAGTACCGTGTACTTGATCCCAACTAAGATATAATTAATCCTTATTGGAAGCCAAATCAGCCTATTGGGTTTATTTAATGTTTACATGATTTTCTAGTAGAGTTAAGGTATGAAGATCCAAATTATGGAAAGATCCATTACCTGGAAAACCCTAGGTCCCAAGCATTCTGGATAAGAGGTCCTATAGCTGTATTTACATGATGTAGTGTAATACTTTATATGGAAATTCTTGGAGAAAATATAATGTATAATCACTTTAGACTACTATCCCACCCCAAACTGCCTGTGTCACCTATTTAATGTTAGCTGCCTGTCATCATTAATACAGTCCTTAAATTGGACTTTTGGGCCAAAAAACCATCTGTACCAAACATAGGGGCATGTTTACTAAATTGTGAATTTTTTCTTTATTTAACTTCACCAGAGTTCACCTCAATTTGCCAGGTGGATTTTCACAACACATCTCATATTTAATAAGAATCGTAAGTTCACTTTTTCCACCAGAAATGTGGTTTGCCAGTATATTTTTCCCATACAATAGCAGTAGGGAAAATTCTCTAGAGAATTTTCGTCATGGAGAAAATATGTTCTTGTGCTCTTAGTGAATTGGAGAATTTTCACCGGAGAAACTTCACCTGGAGAAGAGAGATAAATTTACACCAGTACAAAGAAAATGTTCACCACTATGAAGTTATTTCTCCAAAACTTTCCCTCTTTAGTAAATATGCCCCATAGTCCTAAAGCTTTTCCAGAAGATTTAGGAGTGTTAACTATATGGTGCTCTCTGGAAGAATAAATCTGCCAATATACCCTTTATCACCCTTTCTTTAAAAGCAATAGATTTCCAAGTGGTTTGAGCTGCCACTGCCATGATCTGCCACCGGGAAATGAGTCCAGGGCGTTCTGACAAATGTACAATTTAAATTTTTTTTCTGCTTTTTTATTCTGCATTTCTCTTATTAAAAGAATGCAATGACGTGATCTCTTGTGCAAATCCAGTTAATAGAGACAATTGGCTGTCTTTTTACACATTCCAGCAGCGAAGTGTAATTTAGTGTCAGGCTTAGCTTTTGGAAGGGATGACTTACATGGGGTTTGGGAAATTTTTCTGCGAAAGCAGCACATATTCGTTTGTTGAAAGAAAGATGCTAAGAGGGTCTAATTGCTTCCATATGAACACAATAAGGGAGAAGTCATAAATGGAAGGAACTGGCAGTTGTTTTACACGTGTAGCTTTCTCTTTGTTTCATCCATCATTAGGACTGGCAGGCCATTTATATGGAGTTAGCAGCCTATGAGTCTGCAGCTTGTGTATTTCCTTGTATATATATTGGACGTATTGCTGTACTGAATACATAATATAGTCATTTTTACATATTTCAAAAATTTATCTACCAGGGCTACATATATGCTTTTGAACCGTGGTTGCTAGGGACCTGAGGTTTTCCGGATAAGGGATCTTTCCGTAATTTGAATCTCCATACATCGTCTACTTAAAATTAATTAAAACATTAAATAACACTAATATGATGGTTTTGCCTCTAATAAGAATGAACTAAACCTTAGTTTGGATTAAGTGCCAGGTACTGTTTTTTTATTACAGAGAAAAAAAATCTGAATTACTTGTTTAAACTTGAGTCTATGGGAGATGGCCTAACTGAGTTTTCTGGATAAAGGGTTTCCAGATAACGGATCCCATGCATCAGACAATACATTTCCATTGGCAAATTGGCTGCAAAGGTTAATACCACACCTAACATATAGAATTATAACCGTAACACTAAAATGTAAGCACTTTAGTTCAATAGCTATAGGTTTCATTTCTGGCAACACAATTATTGAGCTACCTCTATGCAATTGGTCAGGGATATTTCCAAGTACAAAGAGGCAAAAGCAGGGACTGTCCTTGGAGATTAACGGCAGCTGGAGGGCCATTGTTTAGATATTTCTCTAGTGTTTTCCAAACATGCTGGTGGCTGCAATTGTAATATTATTCTGTACATTAAAAGCCTGAAAACGTGTAGTGATTGTATATCGGAAAGTTATTTAGAAGAACATTATCTTTCCCCATGCAAATATCTATGCAAAAAAAGGACAGTTTAATTAAACCGTCAACGCTTCACTAGTCAAGATTTGTCAAGAATATTTGTGCTTTTCGTGGCTTTCAAACCATATAATGCAGATAACATTTGTGCAATTATGTAATGAGTTCATATGTCATGTCAGCTCCTCTGAGAGAGGTGATTAGTTACATCCCACTGAAAACTGCAAATTTATTTCTTAAAGGGGCCCTTCACCGAATATTTTGCGTCGGGAAAGAAAATGTCGCTCTAAGAAACTTTCCAATATACATTCCCTGCAAATTTTCAGTGCTTTTAAAGTTAATGTAATAAGTATTGAAAGTCGCTTTTGTCTATTTAATAGGGATGCACTGAATCCAGGATTCGGTTCGGGATTTGGCCAGGATTCTGCCTTTTTCAGCAGGATTCGGACGAACTCAATCCGAATCCTAATTTGAATATGGAAATTAGGAGCGGGGAAGTACTTTCTGTCACAAAACAAGGAAAAAATGTTTTCCCCTTCCCACCCCTAATTTGCATCTGTAAATTAGGATTCAGTTCGGTATTTGGCCGAATCTCTCGCAAAGGATTCGGGGGTTCATCCGAATCCAAAATAGTGGATTCGGTGCATCCCTACTATTTACATTATCAGCGCTCCTGGGTCTGGATCTGGAAACATTGTTGCAAGCCAGCTAGTTAAAAGATATGGAGGAGTAATGTTACATTGTTTTAAGAGTCAGACCCAGAGAACAGAAAGGTGTAAGTCATTTCAACTGCAATCACTTTTACATGAAAACCATTATAAATGTACATTTGAAAGTAGCTTTTATTTACATTTCCTTTCGTTATGAAAGAAAAGGTTTAGCCCCTAATAACTACTATAGCAGCCGTCCTCCTACTGAGTTCATAGGGTAAAAGGGGGTCATTGGAAGTTGCAGGACCTCCCAAGAGTTACTTTATGTGAGCTCATAGTTAACATCCTTTTGCCAAGTTCATATCACAGTAATCTAAACTGGCCATCATCCTTATACTGTAAAGCCATACTGCACAGGCAGTCCTATCCACCTCTTGATTGATAAGTCATTTTCCCACAATACCTGTTAGGGGATCTTGAAATATAGGACGTTAAATATGTTCCAGATGTCAGATATGATCAAATCAAGGTATGAAACTGATTTATTTCTCTTAAGGATAGTTAAGAGCTCACTGTGTGTGTGTCAGTATATCTATTATTGTAGCATTATTACAGTATATCAAATGTACATTAATGTTTGGCAGCAGTTTCATTGGTATCTGCAAATTCCATTCCACCGTTTTCAACAACAACAAATAATCTGTAATGTAATGATTCTGTACTGCTTGGATTTAGATTTTTGTCTGTTAGGCTAAAAAAAACTTGGCAAACATAATTATCATGTGCCCCTTGCCTTCCGCATCAACCAATGGGTTGGGAGCCTTCCCCTGCCCTCCCCTTGTCTATCTTATGAGCTGTTCAGGTGCCATGTTTGGAAGGAATTGGCAACATAGGAATATTTTCCCATTATGAAGAACACATGTACAGTATGGTCTGTTGGGCTAGGGAAAGCTTGGTGGTAATCTTGTACAAACAGAAGACTGTGATCAATTTCAGTATCAGTATCACTTTACAATTGGATGTGGCCAGGTAGCAATATTTTCCATATCTGTGTAATGCTCTTTACACAAGGATCTTTGACACTGTAAGTAAGTAAAAGGGTGTCAACTTGTGGCCCTGGATTAATGCTGAAGCCCAGATGGCTGTTGAGGAATGTTTTCAGTTTGATAACATCTGGACAAGACGGGCTGGAGCTGCAATTAGTTACATAAACTGATCAGTGCAAGCTCCTATACAAGTATTCCATTTCATCCAATCATTTCAATTAGTGTTGCCTCAGTGCTGCCCTTCTGTGCTGTTAGCTAAGCTATTGGGCCAAGGGTGTGCCAGACCTGGTCAAATACATTTTGTAATGGATATTAACAAATTTCTTTCCAGTAACTTGCATTACTGAA
This sequence comes from Xenopus laevis, assembly GCF_017654675.1. Taxonomy (NCBI): domain Eukaryota; kingdom Metazoa; phylum Chordata; class Amphibia; order Anura; family Pipidae; genus Xenopus; species Xenopus laevis. The sequence goes on along the minus strand of NC_054381.1, from coordinate 113,988,636 downwards.
TACCTCCTTATAATAATAATAATACCATTTCCTGTATTTAAAACATACAGTACATATTGAAACATTGGAATATGCATATGTTGTGCACAAAAACTAGGCATGGACTTTACCTAAATGTAAGAGATATATATATATATATATATATATATATATATATATATATATATATATATATATATATATATATATATAAATATATATATAATATGATGTACCTACTACAATCATTTCATGGGAGTATTAGAGTTTGCTATATCTTGACGTATAAAGACATGAGGTAAAAAGCAACTAGAAATCATTAAGTGCTAAATAGTTGTGAGTGAAACACTAGGGAATGGGTGCAGGTTAGAAGGTCGGATAGTGGGTCACAATATAGGCATTGGTTACTCTTTTTTCATTTATTTTTTTCCCCCAGACCTGCCCTGAGGCTTAGGGATCTAGGTTTGCCAAGGAAGCAGCAGGCTGGCTGCAGATACAAGCTTATTATTATGTCTGTGCTCACAACATATACATGGACTTGCATGTGGCTCATCTGTAAGACTCCGGGCTAAATGAATGCTTCATTGGCACAGTAATTGTAGCTACCATCATGGTAAAGTTCAATCAATGTATGGCGGCCAGGTGGCAGCAGGCAGCCATTCATTCTATATACATTGGATTAAAAACAAAATGTCTACTGGAGTCACCACTGTAATAAACAGGAATACTGTGTAATTTCATGTTGAACAAATAATTGGCAACAACTGTGAAAAATATCTCAGGTTTGCACACCCAGTTCCTTTTGTCCTTTTATGAATATTTCTAAGGTCAGATAATTTCCTGGCCGACTTTGAAACAAATGATTCTGCTTGTTTTTTTGTTTTTTTTGTTTTGTTTTTTTGCCCTTTAAACTTGGAAGTTTTTCCAGGAGAAGTTTTCAGTGTACTCATCATTTGCTATCTCTTGTGCCTTCCGGAACAATAGAACAACACAATGGAACCTAACGTGACATCCAGCAACAAAGCCAATCATGCTAATGCTTTAATGCTTTACTGCGTCAAACCAACAAACTTATAATATGAAAACCTGAGTTTTCTTTAACATGCTAAACTATGTGTCAGCATTTATTAAGTCATTCTTAGGGGCCCATTTATTACACCTCAGTTTTTCTCTGGTCAAGGTTTTTTGGAGGAAAACTCTCAAATTTGTAGAGATTTATTCTACCCCAAAGCTGCTAAAAATCAGAATCCAAAAATACTCCATCTCGAACCTGTCGAGGTTATGTAGATGTCAGTGGCAGATGTCCCTAAAGTTGTTTCTTGACATCATGATCTGCACCGGATAATCCAAAAAATGTGGGGTTTTCAAACGATAAACAGAAAATGTTGAGTTTTTGTAGTGAAAACCCAATAAAATCAAGCTTTCAGAGAGTCAATTGTACGGTTTGAATTGATGCTCAAATTTTGTCAGGACATTTTGTCATTATTGATGAATGAGTTAAAATTGTGGAAGAGGGTTTAGTCGGATTTGTTTTCGTAAAAAAAATTGATTAATTTGAGGTTTAGTAAAGGTGCCCCTAAGTGTGGTTGATTATAGAGGAAGAGATTTAATTTATAGAAGGCATGGCCTGTCTGCAATGTAAATGCTGCGACATGTAGAAAGAAAAAAAAAAAAGAAAGCCAATGAGCCATAAACATAAGCACTGATGGGAGATTCAACTGGCCCACAGCTATACATGATTGTCTGTGAATGAAAAGTGGAAAGGATAGGGTCAAATTGGGGGTGATGTCGGAGAATAAGTACAAAGTGATCAGGGCAGGTGACAATTGCATATGTCCTGCAAGTTTTCTGTACAATTTTTATTAATAGGAATCTGTTCCTGTACACTTTGTTATTCAGGTATGGGAGGTGTTCTATAGAATGCTTAGGACCTGGGGTTTTCCAGGTAAAGGATCTTTCTGTAATTTGGATCTCTATACCTTAAGTCTGCTTGAAAAATCTTTTAAACAATAATTAAACATAACTGGATTATTTTGCCACCAATAAGAATTATTTATATCTTAGTTAGGAGTACAAGGTACCATTTTGTTATCACAGGAAAAAGGAAATCATTTAAAAAAATTCAAAATATTTGCTTAACATGAAGTCTATGGGAGATGGCCTTTTTGTAATTCAGAGCTTTCTGGATAATGGGTTTCCGGATAACTGATCCCTGTAAATCCTGTAAAATATCTCCAGTTAATTTAATGGTTATAAATAGATATATAGTGAATAAAGTACCCCCTCTTGTAAAATATAAGGATATTATAAGTTACCGAGGAGTTTCATGACCATATAAAAACACGAGGCCGAAGGCAGAGTGTTTTTATACAGGTCATGGAACTCCAAGGTAACTTCTAATATCCTCATATTTTGCAACTGGGGGTACTTTATTTATTATAATACACAAGTTTCAGTGAGTCATGTGACAGAAATGACATCAGAACTCACCGTTTATAACTGATGACATCAGAACTCACCGTTTATAAGGATATAATTTACAGGATATTCATGGCTTTTGTGTATTATATAAAGATATATAATATAGTTACTGACAGAAGGTTACAAGTGTTGGTTTACCTTCCTCTGCATAGACAACTTTTGTTGAAAATATGGGTTTAGCATAATGCTGATGCCGCTCCTTAATTAATTAACTTATGTATGGGGGTACAATAGGCATTTGCAAAAAAATAAGCATGCGTTTAAATAAAATAATAAACCACTCTGGGTTTTCAGAAATCTGTTTAATTTTTCCCCATGGCTTTTTTAAGGATAGGCACCATTTTATTTGGGAACTTTTATACTTTTGAAAAATATATATATACAGGTATATATATGTATATATCCACAACCTTACTGACCATTTCAATTTTGGCCAGTGTAATTCTCTTTCTTCCCTTTCTGAACTAGAACTAAGCTCTACAATGACCATTTTTACCTCCACATAACAAAGCCATATTTGGTAAATAACACAAACCATCAAAGAATCTAGGAGTTTTGCAAACTGTTCCAGGCTCCAAAAATATATTTGGGAACAATAAGTAAATGCCAGACTAAATTTCCCTATTTGATATGAAATACAGGTATGCCACGTTACTGTTTTACACTGTAAAGCCACAACTGCTTGGCCACAAGGCTGATAAATTGTTCCATATTTTCTGCATTTCTATTCAGCTCTTTTCTAACACATACAATATGGTTTTTCCATATACAAATGAAAGAGTATCTTATTGCGACTGCATTTTTTTAGATGTATTTGGGAAATTTTCAAAACCATCGTCTTTGTGTAAGGGCAGAGAGACACATGCTCAGATTCGGGGAGATTCGGGGAGTTTTTGTTATATAGTAGAAAAACAATGATTCGTGTTTACAGTCAGGGAGGGGTAAATGAAGTGTAGTCATCCTTTGTCTCAGATAAGATAGCAGGAGAAAACCCCCAGACATTTAAATGATATAAGAGCATCTTTATCATTTGGTGGAGGAAACAGATTTTCTTATCAAGGCTTTGCAATATATTGTACAACTGCTCCGTGGTTAGCAACAATGAGCCAATAAGAATCATATTTTCCAATGGAGCATTTTAAGGAACTCAAAGGGGATTCAGGTCAATGTGGTTATTACAGAGTGGGACATGATGAACGGCATTTCCTGGAAATGAAGTCAGTTATGTTAAATACTTTCAATCTACACCCCCAATGGGATTTTGCTTTCACCCCTTCCCTTTGCCTCTGCGTCATTAATTCCACACGCATGAAACAATGTATATTTGCTGATAACTATAATTATGTTTTTAGGTGTATTTTGCTAAAGGCACAACCCACCTAATGACTTTACACTTCCCGTATGGATGTCCATACATTCTATATAAAAAAAACTTTCCACTAGGTAAAACATTCTTTTTCAGTCTATTTCATGGAATAATAAAAGGCAGAACACACCTGGATATGAAACGCACCTGAGATAAACTATTTATTGTTGTATAATCACCACTGTAAGAGCTGAGCAACTGATTCATTAATCAATGTTTAAGTGCAACCTACCTCCCTGCTGTTTCCTTGAAGGGGAAAAAATGCAACAATTAATTTGGAAACTACAATGACAAGCATTCAACACATGCTCCTTTCATTCCTTATTTAATATTCAGGACTGGAAAAGCATTTCTGTGGTTGGTTTTACATAACCAGATTTTATTCTAGCACCATGTCATGGGGGCTGAAAATTGCTGCTGTGCATCAGTACATGTGCTCATATGTGACAACTTTATTTGGCAAGTGCAAAAGGCTTGCACTTCTCTTACAACCACATTAGTACATATAGCCTTCATGGGTGCTGGTCTGACCGCGCATTCTTGCACAGGCAGGTACATCAGCTGAGCTCATTATTTCTTATCTACAGATGCACTAAGCAAGTTGTTAGTTGCTCTTAAATCCCATCTCCTGAAAATAAGTTGTTTTTGGTGTTTACTGGTTTTTAAAGAGTAATTCGGGTAGAGATATTGTCTGTGTTAATCACACTCCCACTACTCTGATTTCTGTGGAATTGATTTTTCTTGTATTATTTAAACAATCCTATTGCACCTTAGTAACTCCTCCAGTATGAGTATAAATACCCCCCTTGGAATCAATATTGCAGACCTTTACCATGAATCATAAATTAAGATTTTAATTTATTGTTACTACTTAAAGGAGAACTAAATGATAAAAATGAATATGGCTAAAAATGCCATATTTTATATACTGAACCAATTGCACCAGCCTAAAGTTTCAGCTTCTCATTAGCAGCAATGATCCAGGATTTCAAACTTGTCACAGGGGGTCACCATCTTGGAAAGTGTCTATGACACTCACATGCTCAGTGGGCTCTGAGCAGCTGTTGAGAAGTTAAGCTTAGGGGTCATCGCAAATTATCAAGCAGAAAATGAGCTTGGCCTGTAACATAAGCTGATGCTACAGGGCTGATTATTAGATAATCATGCTAATTGCACTGATTTCTGTGCTGCCATGTAGTAATTATCTGTATTAATTACTAATCAGCCTTATATTGTGACATTTATATTCTATGCGGACTGTATATTGTGAGTGGGTCCCTAAGCTCAGTAAGTGACAGCAGCACAGAGCATGTGCAGTGAATCAGCAGAAAAGAAGATGGGGAGCTACTGTGGCATCTTTGGAGACACAGATCTTTACTGCTAAAGGGCTGTGGTTGCCTTGGGCTGGTACAGAAGCTCAGAACATAATGTACAACATTTGTAGCTACTTCTTTAGTTAAGCTTTACTTCTCCTTTAAGAGAAGATAATGGATTTTTATAGGTTGTGCCTTTTTTGTTGTTTAATACCTTTTATTTGTAATTCTTTCTTCCAGATATAAAGTGAGCTTCCGACCAAGATACACTACGTCGTATAAAGTTGTCACAGAGTTAGAGTGGAGGTGCTGCCCTGGCTATAAGGGGGTGGACTGCAAAGAAGGTCCTTCAGAAGAAGCCAAGTCTGTTCCTCTACAGACCTCTAGGCCTGCCCTTGGCCGCAAAGATATCGGTGAGAATTAATTTTGCACTTTTCTATTAGCAATACATTATGTGATTTTTACTTGTGTATTACTGTATCACAAATTCTTCTGTTACAGTCCTATGCTAAGGAGAGTGTTGTTGGACTCTATAGGCATTTTAATAAGTCCAGTGTTGCCTATTTCCAACTTGCCTATAAAGGTCCCTGCCTCTCATAGCAGCACAGGCCGTAGGAACTATATAGTGTACCCCCTCTGACAAATCATCCTGTTGTAATCTAGAGAGAAAGGTTTATTTTAGAAAAACTGCAAGGTTGAACGTATTGTATTCTCATGCATATGTCAATAAAGAGTTAATCAATAGTTTTACATGTTTTGGGAAGAGCATAACATGGATGAGCATAGTATAAAAACAAAGTGTAAAAGCAGGAGTCCCCTTCATTTGCAGTCATGTGAGACTTAACTTTTATAATAATTATGGAACACATTTTGTCTGATATAGGCCATTCAATGCTTTCTGCGTCTTTATCCTAGATGTTTGTCCCTGCACGCTATTCTTTTCCTGAAATTAGTGGCTCTCGAATCTTTTGATCTGGCTTGTAAATATATATTGTTCCATGCATGAAATTCCCATTGATGAATGAACCGTCATACGCAAACGATTTTCAGTTTAGCATTAAAATGCCAGACATTGCCCCAATTGCACTCTAGATTCTCCTGAAACGTGTCAGTTATGGTGTGTTTCCAATAGAAATACAATAGGCAGCAGGGGATGATTCTGTGAGCCACAGGCCTAACCAGTAGAGTAACTGTACTTATTATATTTAGCCCCTTCTAAACAATTACAACCAACAGTATTATGAGAAATTCCAAGTATTTACTGATTCTGTTATTTTTTTAATACAAATCTGGGTTTGTGTGATTGATATGTGTTCCCAGTGTATAAGTTATGTCATAACATTTTTCTTTGTTCATACTTTTCATGTCAGCAGAATGTTCTTCAGTCAGCACTTATATAATGAGTATATGCTATACTTATGTGTTGGTGTTAACATCTTCATCACTTCTTCAACATATGTACAACTCTGTGGGCTAACTGCTATTTAAGAATACATTAAGATATGTGATTCTTGCCCATGATTATTACATTAGATTTAAAGGAGAAGGAAAGCTACAGAGGCATTTTATTGCCAATAGATTAGCTGCAACAGTGCAAGCTAGAATCTTATATTTATTCTGTTGAATGTTTTACCATACCTGAGTAAAAAGCTCTAGAAGCTCTCTGTTTGTTTAGGATAGCAGCTGCAGTATTAGCTTGGTGTGACATCACTTCCTGCCTGAGTCTCTCCCTGCTCACTTATAGCTCTGGGCTCAGATTACAGGAGAGAAGAGAGGGGTGTAAGAGGAGCAAACTGAGCATGCTCACGCCTGGGGCAAGGAGGTTTAAGCTGAAGGCAGAATGTCTGATACAGAAGCCCATGTGTACACAATAGAAGGAAAGTAATGCTGTGTTTCTTTTTACAGGGGACTCGGAGCATCAATACTTTGAGGGTTTACTGTTATATTTAGGTGGACCTTTCTGATAAGGCTTGCTTAGTTTTAACCTTTTCTTCTCCTTTAAGTGTATTTCATTTTATATTGCTCTAGGTGTAGCATCTATAAGGAAAGAGTAATCATTTATGATTGCTGGAAACCTTATACTGGAGGATATTAACACGTTGGTTCATTTGGTCTGTCAGGTCACTAAAAAAAACATTTATGCTCTATTTAGTTTCATTCCTAGAAGACCTATAAGACTATCCAGGACATTCTTGAATTCCCCTGTTGTGTTTGCTTTTCCTATTTTGCTGCCCATAAGTTCAGCATCCTCCAGCTTGGGAGCATGGCCTCCTGTCCTCATTATCCTCTTTTCTCCGAACAGTAAAATACTTCCTTCCTGCTATCTTAGATTCCCCCATTAGGTTCCACACAATGAATGTTCGGGTTTTTTGATCCTGATTAGCCTTCATCTAAATCGGTATTATTTTATTTGTAATTTCCTGAGTTCCAGAACGCATCAGTTTAAATGGGGCCCTCAAACTTGTTTTTTAGGGGGTACTTGGAAAAGGAAAATGTGAATCACCCATAATTATATTTATGTGAAATGGCCATGACTCCCCTTCTGTGGTATTTCCTGACAAATATGTGATGACAGAACTCTAAATTAGTCCCTCCAGAGATTTACATGATGACTGGTTAGGGGTGATTAAGTTTGCAATAATTAGCAGAAGATGTTCATTTTGGAGGAACTGGCAGTGGTGTGATATGAAATGGCTCGGGTGGATTTGAGGTAATTCATATGAAACCACCCTCCTAGCATCAATAGCTGCCTCGTAGGAGATCTATTGTTGGGTGATAGTGTGTGTGTGTTTTTTTTTACCATATCAGCGTTAAGATCTAATAATATTTATATGAAAGAAAAGAAATTCTCAACTGAAAGGGAAAGAAACCACAAATGATAAGCATGTGTATAGACGGCACCTCAAAAGTTGAAATGACATTGGTCCCTACCTTTCATATAATTAGGAGAAGGCTGTGTTACCTTGTTAACGTTGTGTCTATATAATACCTTCTCTGCCTCCCTCTCTTGGAGTGTGTTTGCTGATTGGCACATCTACAGGAGTAGAGGTTGGCAAAGCTGCCTATCTGAGGTACAGGTGAAAGTGTTGGCTTCTCTTTGTAGTTGTACTCTGGATCGGTAGAAATGTCTACAGGAGCTGGGTTTCAACAGCAAATTTACACTTGTGATGTTTGCATTAAGGTCAGTTAGATTTGGGTTAGATTTTGGGTTTGTATTGGCTAGATATAAACTCTTCATACAGAACTGATACAGCTGACTGGCTTTCCATTTTCTTTACCATCTGCATGTATAGGTTTTATGCATTTATATGTATATGGTTATCTCCATGACCCCTTGAGGTACCTAAACAGTTTCCAAGTTATATAAACCCAACTGATGGCAATGAGGTGGATGTAACATGCCCACATTTGAAACTGTGCCTCTATATACCACCTATATTGAAAAAGAACTCATTTAATTAGACCTGAGCATTGATAGAGATACAAATGTATTTGCATACAATAAGCACATGATGCCTAATTACTGAAGGATGGCTACACTTGTTGCATTACTTAAATGAATACATAATTATGTATGATTTTATATGTAATTCCCTGTGTATGAACCATAGTTCAGATATGTATCAGATATTTATAAAGATAATAATTATTTCTTTAATTTTGCTTATTCACACTGAAGCCTGTCTTTTTTAATTCAGTAGAAAATATATCTTTACCAGATGTCAATGTCATCTAACCCTTTAAGAAGTCTTTCCACTTTACCTCCACAAACACTTCCAGACTATTGCATTTCCTACAGCAAAGGCTGTCCAACAAAATGTCAATGAACTGTTTAAACCTCAGCTCTTCAAGGCATTTTACCTCCCAGCCAAACGACAGCATCTGTAGACTCCATATTTATGTCCATCAATTAAGTGTTCCCATATACAGGAAGTCAAAGGTCATCAACTGTGGCTCTCTCTTGAGCCATTAACCTTGTGTTCTATATATTTGTATAAAATGACCACCTGCCCTACTGATATCTGATCAGGGTTTGTTCAGATAATGACTGGGTTGAATTCAAAATCTCATTGAGTGCACCATTAGAAAAGGGATGTGGCCCCTGTCCACTGGTTATGCATGGGATCTTGTTGACCTTTACTGAACAAATTAGGCAAAGTTTAGGACTTGTGCACACATTTGGTTTTCTATGCATATGGCCAAATTTACATAGATACAAGAACCAAAAGAAAATGCAACGGTTCTGCCCTTACCTGCTAACTCAATATTTGCAAATATATACACAATCAAGTTTTAAAGAGAGTTTAAAAAAGGCTTAACTATTTTTGCTTCTCTGCAGGTACAGGTGTAAAACCGCAAAAGCCACAAGAGGCCAAAAAGGAATTGCAGGATCTGCAGAATTTAAATGAAGCACAAGAGAAAAAAATTAATTTCCTTGAAGATGAAATGCTTCGCCTAACCCAGACTGTGATTGACATGCAAACATCTCTGGCAGGTGTAAATGAGAACCTAAAGCTTACTATTCAAGAGGATGTGAGCAAGAATCTAGTTTCATGGCTAAGCAACTTGCCACAACCAGAAAGTTTCTCTGGCGGAAAAACCGAGACTATTAAGTTCCAAGGATTTTCTGGAAGTACAGAAAGAGAAGATGGGGTAAGAGACATTATTTCTGAATTAAATGGTGTGAAAGAAGCCTTACAGAGTAAAAGTCTTTTGATTGATCAACTCAATGAAAAATTAAATGTATATGAAGAACGTTTAAGGCAGTTCCAGGAGGCATCACATGGACCTGCCCCTACATTGCACACTGGTAATGCACCAGAGAAGTCTATAGATGATAAATTAGAAGCACTTAGAAATGAAATGCTAGAAGGAATGGACATCAAAATGGCAGATCTGAAAAATTCCTGTGATTATAAATTAACTAGTGTTCAGCAACAATGTGAGGACCACGAGACCAGCTGTTTGGGTGTGATAGAGCTTCTTAGGGAGAAAGAGACTGAACTCCGAAAGGAAATAAATGCAGTAAAGTCCCAGGGAGGCATACAAGGAAACGGTCAGAACTGTTGCACAAATAATGGTGATCTTGACAATAAATTAAAACATTTAGATCAAAAGGTTGAGAGAATTTCTGAAGCCCACAAGGTTCTCAATAGCAGAATAGACAATGAGATACAGCATATAAACAATCTATCCCCAGACAGCAGTTATGAGGAAAGATTGACTGAATTGGATTTTAAAATTAACATTACAGAAAAGAATGCTGAGGAGCATTGCTTCTACATTGAGGAAACTCTGAGGGGGCTAATTATCACAAATTCTAATGAAATGAAGGATCTTCTTGATACAAGACTGCAGAAAATGGAAGACATTGTATGGGACATCACAAATGCATCTTCTCCTGATGTTGTGCATTCTAATACTGGGTCAACAGCTCACCATGAACCAGAATCTGTCAGTGGACACCTTGTAATTGAAATGAAGGACCTTAGGGATGCAGTAAATCAACTTGAAGGCCAAATGTACTCAATGTTGCACTCTAGTGAAGACTATTCAAACAATAATGATGGACATAAAGAAAATAATTTTATTCTTTTAAAATCCTTGAATGATACAATAAATGAGAAGTTTGACCTGATCCAGCTGAACAAAGTAGGTATCGAAACAGTGAGCAGCGACCTGCGGAAACTACAGCATAAACTGATCAGTAATGAAGAGGATTTGAATTTGTTAAAAGATGGGGTGAGTGTGTTTAACAATCAGATACTGGATATAAAGTCCACTGTTAAATATACTGAAACAGGACTGCATAAAAAAGTAGAGGAAGTTGAAAGACTTTGCAAAGATACCTCACACTCAGCAACAAATAATGAATGCTGTAGTGGCCTTCAGAGCAGATTTGAACTACTGAGCAGTGAAATGACTGCTGACAAAGGAAAATGTACTGAACATACTCAGGGAATTCAAAAGGAGATGTCTAACGTGGACACTAGACTCGCAAAGTTGGAGAATGTTTGTGGGAAGCTTGACACCATCTCTGACAGTATGCAGAGGATAAAAGATGGCCTTAATAAGCATGTTACCAGTTTGTGGAACTGTATACATACCATCAATGGAACAGTAAAGTCACATTCCAATGACATTTATGGCCTAAAGAATTCAGTCCAGGTGTTTCACAGCCAGGTCTCCAAAATCACTTCTGATCTTGACAATCTTATCAAGAGCCAACCTGCAGTAGGTAAGTGTTTTTCTCACTCTATGTAAATTTGTTGGCAGCTGTTGGGGAATTTCATCTACCAAGTTGGATATCAAAAATTTTAAAAATGGAGGATAGAGCAAAATTCAAACATTATTATTGCAGTGCTATCACACTTGTCAGTCACAATGAACACTGATTAAACTATTAATAAGAAGAATAAGATAAATGTTAGGCACCCCCCCCATGATTATTATCACTTACCTGATATCCCGTGTCAGTGCTCCTGTTAGCAGAGAACTACACCAGCCTGGTATTCTACTGAGCGGGCACCATGGTGCACTTGTCTTCTTCTGCTTTTTTTGTTCTACATTGGCCCCAGGCTGACACAGGTGCATTTGTGTGAGAAAAAAAGAATTGGAAAGGTAGAATATAGGGTGTTGGCATTATGGTACTTTTATGCTAAAAATGTAGCTTTTACTAGACTTAATGGGTCACAGTAAATATGTATTTTACGATGCATCGTTTTTATTTGTGCAAAGGCATTTAAACCATTAAAAGAAAAAAATATATATTTTATGAGAAAGCCTTTACACTGTCACTGAATTCATTACAGCAAGTAACAAAGTAGAGTCCTACTGCGGGTTGGGTACCTGCGGGTACCCACGGGCTACCCGCAAGAAAAGCAGGTAACATGCGGAATGAGGGTAGGATTATCAGGTGCTGGTATAGATGCGGGTCGGGGTCGGGGTGCGGGTCTCATCTAAATTTCTTATCTTATGTTATATTGTCTATATTTTACTCCTTTTAAAATTTTACAAAACTTGTTTCTGTCCCCACCCACTTTTGATGATGTAAGTTGCGATTTGCAGCAACACCACTTCCTGTTTGATGTGGTCGGCGGGTTGCGAGTCGGGTTGCGGATAAGGTAGTTGCGGGTCCGGGTTGGGTGGCGGATCAAAGTGGGTGAATATTGCGGGTTGCGTTTCGGGTCAGGCCCAGGTCTTAGAAATTGGTTCCTCGAAGGTCAAATTGCTCAGATTTTCCAAGGATTCGTTTCGGGATTCGGCCAGGATTCGGCCGAATCCTTCTGCCCAGCCTAACCGAATCCGAATCCTAATTTTTATATGTCGGATGGGGAGGGAAATCGCGTGACTTTTTGTCACAAAACAAGGAAGTAAAAAAAATTCCCCTTCCACCCCTAATTTGCATATGCAAATTGGGTTCGGTATTCGGCAGAATCTCTCGCGATGGATTCAGGGGTTTGGCCGAATTCAAAATAGTGGATTCGGTGCATCCCTATCTAATATAAGATAGAAGTTCTCCATTGTAATTCTTCTTTCCCGCCATCATTTAGGGGTCTTTAAAGATTCTTCAAATTATATGCAGAAAATTGTAAAACATACAAAAAAAATACTTTTTTGAAAACCTGTGTTCCAATCTTCTATCTAACCAAAAGAAAGTATCATGATCTCAGATTGCATGAGATGTGCTCATCCATCCAGAAAACAAAAACAGAGCCAGCAATAAGAATGGGGTGAGGCCTGCCACCCAGTAATGGGACCAAAACCACTGTTCAAAATATAAAAGGATGTTTGTTGTTGGTCCTTAAGGGCTTAACTATATGGGAGATTTTGTAGGCTGGTGTCGGATAGACAGATCACATCCTGCAATTGCATGAGTCAAAATATAATGGGACTGATGTAAAATCTGCTGTGTAGATTTTCCATCCAGGAAAGATGGATGATTTTTCATCCAGTGCAACAAGACTGCCGGATGGGAATGCTTCATGCTGTGTCTTCATCTGATGCAATAAGATCTAATGGAGTCTAACCAATATTTTTTCTCATTGAAACACTGTATACACTGTTGCATGGAGATGCATGAACTAACAACACCATCTGACTTTATCTGATCCAACGTAACATTACAGCTGTGGGGATCAGATTTTGTAGGATCCTACAACATCTTGTGCTGTTGTTTAGCCCTTAAAGGGGTTGTTCACCTTTAAATTAACTTTTAGTATTATGTAGAGGGTTATTCTGATACAATATGGAATTGGTTTTCATTTTTTACCATTAAAGGTTTTTGAGTTATTTCGCTTTTTATTCGGCAGCTCTCCAGTTTGCATTTCAGTAATCTGATTGTTAGGGTCCAAATTCCCCTAGCAACCATGCACTGATTTTAATAAAGGTGGCCATACACGGAGAGATCTGCTCGTTTGGCGATGTGGGCTGATCCGATCGTGGGCCCTAGGGTAGATCCTGACGATGGGTAACGGCAGTCGGATCGTGGGACCGCATCAACGAACAGATGCGGCTGCGATCCAACGGGATTTTAAGTCCCGTCCGATCAAGATCTGGCCAACTTTCAGCCAGATATCGATCGGGGAAGCCCTTCGGAGGGCCCCATATACGGGCAAATAAGCTGCGGACTCGGTCTGTCGGCAGCTTTTATCGGCCCGTGTATGGCCACCTTAAGAGACTAGAATATGAATAGGAGAGGCGTGAATAGAAGCATGAGTATTAAAAAGTAGCAATAACAATACATTTGTAGCCTTACAGAGTATTTGCTTGTTAGATGGGGTCAGTGACGCCCATTTGAAAGCTGCAAAGAGTCATAAGTAAAAGGCAAATAACTATAAAACTATAAAAAATTAAATCATGAAGACCAATTGAAAAGTTGCTTAGAATTGGCAATTCTATATCATACTAAAGAGTTACCTTAAAGGTGAACCACCCATTTAATGTAGGCTGGAGTGCTTCTACCAATGTCAATAATACACCTATTGGCACCTCCAGAGTATAGATCCCCAGCAAAGAGCCAGGACAATATCCAACAACATACACCTGTGGCCCTGCAATTATTAATTGGGGTCTGTGCTTTATTTGCTTGATAGCATATATATAGCAAAGCTAGTAAGGTTTTGGGCCTACCAAGGTCCTTTTTCAGGAGTGATTATGCTCAATTTGCTTGATAGAACCAAGTGGCAACATTTCAGTCCTACCTGGGTCTTTGACCCCAGTGTTGATAACCATTGACATTTTTTAGTTTTATTCTAACATGCGGTACAATTTAACCATGACCTACACTTCATTATCCTGTATATATCAGGCCCCTTTTTACCAATAATGATCTTGGTTTTTTTAGAGTATGATTTTTTAACATGACTATTATTGCAGATTCTTCATTTCTGTTCATCTCCAAGACTTGGCAATTCTATTACGCTCTATTTTCAGAATGCTTTGTTCTTCAAAGCCTTTTAGTTCCTTTCTTCCTATAAAACAGTTCTGCCTTTGCATTGACAAAGCCAAGTGATTCAACAGTCCTTATTTGAACTCCGTGTTCCTTCTAAGAACGAGATTTTCATCTACTCTAAACATCTGTTTACAAAGTTTTTATGTTAATTTCTGTGTTTCATTGACCTAGACTAAACAAATCTGTTTTACTGAACCCAAGATCCTCTTCTGGGTGACTTTTGACAAACCAAGTACACTGTTCTTTTTACTATAATCTCAGACTTGGGGGATTATTTTAAAACCGTATGTGGGCAGTGTTTGCCTAAATTAAATTTGGAATAAAATAGGATTCATTGATCATTGCTCAAGCTCACAATATACTTATTAGTAGGCTTCATTAGGAAGTGCAAAACTGGTCACCATTATCGCCCTCAATTAAAAAAATTTCCCCCAGAATTTAAGCAGTGCTGTTTGGGCACAATTCAGCAACTTTGGTAAATCATGTGAAAATGTGGTGCAAGGTTTTCCTGGGTTTACTTGTGGCACACCAACGAGCAGCATACATAATTACATTCAAATGTAATTCACTAGACACAATAGATGTGTATGTAGGCCCAATGTGCAAAGGGAACCGTTTAATTCCAGGGCTCTCTTGGCCCATGTGCTACTCTACACCGTGTGCATGGGCTGGATAGGTGAAAGTACCTATGTTAATAGCATTTATCTGTGCTCAAAATAGTGCCCAGTTTGCTCTTTTGCATTTGTATTCATAATTGAACAAACAGATCATTGGTTGATTTGCCTTCCATTGTAGTCCAAAAATTATTATATAATTAGATGCAGTGCAGTTATCGTATATAGGATTAATTATATATATTGTATAATAAATTTGTAGTAACTCACCCTTTCTTCTCTCCCTGAACTGTTCCTCAGCTTTTTAATACTTTCATCCCTGCTCCCACCACATACAGACACTTGGTTTACCCATTCTCTGCCACTGATCTGTCCATTCCCCACCATTTTCATGCTGCCACCTGTCCCAAGTCATCACCTCCCCTTTCCCATCAGCCAGTTACTACAGCAGAAAGGTGCCATCCCTAACTGTACCAGGATTTGTAAAGAGCTTACTAAAATGCAGAAAGTGTTATATTGCTACAGTAGGTACAACAACAAAAGTAGAGAGCTGGAAACCCATGTGAAGAGCAGTGAGGGAAGGTCATTTATTGAACTGGAGCCATCGCTAATCCACACGGCCACTTTGCAATTCAATTATTTGGACCGAGGACCAAATAAACAGACACTTATTATATTCTAGCCAACTATTTGTGTGGCCTAGTTGCTTGTTAAGCTTGTTAAGTCAATGAGCTAAAAGTATGGATCACAAGGGAACTGGAAACTTGCCCAATTGTATGAAACAGCTGCCCCATTTTTTATTCAGTGAAAAAACACATGCTAGTAACACCATTATCATTGGGATATCATATAAAAATGCTGTTTCAAAATGTACAAATGTACATCTATACATGCCCAGTGTAGGCTGCATTAACCATGATCCTTTTAGGCTGTAGTCCTATATACAGATAGTGTATACCTACATAAACAGCATATACACCATATACAGCACCAGCATATTCTGTATCCATTTACAGAGATTACACATCATTCAGTGGCACAATTATTTGTGACTAGGCCCTGCAGAGGTTGTCCTGTTTTACTAATGTTTAAAGTGCTCGTTAATTAGGGCCTCATGGGGCCCCTACAGCTCTTGTGCCCCCCTGCAGCTACATGGTCTGCTTCCTCTTTAGTTACACTCCTGACATCATTCTCACACGCTATGCCACTTAACCTACCAGCATGTGTGTACTACATAAACAGAGGAAGAACATACAAATTGCTTGCAGTTAGTGTCCTGGTTCTATTTGATTTGATTTTGTTACCTTAAGCTCTTTCTCAAAGCCATGACGTATCCTGCGTGAATAGTGAGTTTAAATGGATACTGTAATGGAAGAACATGTTTTTTCAAAATCCATCAGTTAATAGTGGTGCTCCAGCAGAATTTTGAAAATCTGACATGGGGCTAGACATATTGACAGGTTCCCAGCTGTCCCAGTCATGTGACTTGTGCTCTGATAAATTTCAGTCACTCTTAACTGCTGTACTGCAAGTTGGAGTGATATCACCCCTCCCCCCCAGGAGCCTAACAACAGAACAATGGGAAGGTAAGCAGATAACAGCTCCCTGACACAACATAACAGCTGCCTGGTAGATCTAAGAACAGCACTCAATAGTAAAATCCAGGTCCCACTGTGACACATTCAGTTACATTGAGTAAGAGAAACAACAGCCTGCCTGAAAGCAGTTCCATCCTAAAGTGCTGGCTCTTTCTGAAAGCACATGACCAGGCAAAATGAACTGAGATGGCTGCCTACACACCAGCATTACAACTTAAAAAAAAAATACACTTGCTGGTTCAGGAATGAAACTTTATATTGTAGAGTGAATTATTTGCAATGTAAACAGTGTAATTTAGAAAATAAAACATACATTATAAAAATCATGACAGAATCCCTTTAAGCCTTCTAATAGTCTAATGACACATGGGGGCCATATATGCACAGATATTGCCATATACCTTAAAGTCATTCGTAGAATTGATAGCATGGCTATTTAGATAACTGAGGCATTACCACTTCTAAATATATATTTAGAAGCATGCTCTTTTTTGGAAATTGTTCATTTGAGTGTTATGAATTATAAAATGTTCAGTTAAACAATGTTCCAAGCAGTTGTTTATTCTCTCCTATAATAGACTCATGGCGTAGCATACCAATAGGCCCAAATAAATGTATGGAAAAACAAGAGAGTTTATTTTGAAGCACTGTTATATGCTCAACTATGTCTAGAAGATGTTTTCTTCTTCACCAATGTGTTATATTACCATAGAATGTCTTTTTATGACCTAGGAGAAGAACCAGAGCAGACACTGCAAACTAGAATTATACCTCCGCTGCCACCAAGAGAACCTCAAAAGCCATTCTTTCCCCAAGTTCCACAACAACCAATTATCCCACAACAACCTGTGATACCACAAATACCTCAATACCCAACACAGCCTAAAGTAACAGAACATGCAGCACAACCAAAGCTACCTCAGGACCCAAGTGTCTCAAAACCACAGCAGCAACCATCACAACCAAGGCAACCTTCCTTGCCAGACTCTGTTTTCACCATCCCTGTACGTCCCGGAACCAATGGGATCATTGTTGAAACTGGTGAGGCTGGCCCCCCAGGAAGAATGATCAAAACTGAGTCAAGACGGCCTCAAGGTGCAAATGGGCAGGAAACAATCTTATTGGCAACAGACTCAGCAGCAAAAATACTCAAGTCTGGATCTGAACGGCCTCATGGTGCAGATGGACAACAGGCAATGCCAGTTTCAAAAGGATTTGCAGGAGCACCAGGTGAGATGATTAATTATTGAAGCTCTTGTTTATTCCATCTTTTTTCATTTGCAGAGATACATTTGAATCATTTATGGGAAGGGATCAAGTTTGTTTAAAGTCAGCAATATATATTCGGGATGCACCGGATCCACTATTTTGGATTTGGCCGAACCCCTGAACCCTTCTCAAAAGATTCGGCTGAATACCGAACCGAATCTGAACCCTAATTTGCATATGTAAATTATTGGTGGGAATGGGAAAACATTTTTTACTTCCTTGTTTTGTGACAAAAAGTCACACGATTTTCCTCCCCACCCCTAATTTACATATGCAAATTAGGATTCGGATTTGGTTTGGCCGGGCAGAAGGATTTAGGCGAATCCGAATCCTGCTGAAAAAGCCAGAATCCTGAACCGAATCCTGGATTCGGTGCATCCCTAATATATATATAATCTCTCTTTAATGGCTAGTGGGACATTGTATAAATGATTGTGTATTAATTATCATCATAATATAGAGTATCATACAAAAATTTGGACTTACAGGGGTGGTTCACGTTCAAGATAACTTTTAGTAAGTTATAGAGTGGATTCAAAGAAAAGTAAAGGGAAGCGCTGAAGCACAATTTATAGTCAATAACTCACCAGTATTATATTATGGTCCAGGGGGACTAGCCCCAGAACCTCGGCTAGGGCAGCGGATGAAATGTTAAGGATGCCAAAAGAAGTCGGCACACTGAAGATAACAAAAACAGGCCATCCAAAAGAAGTAGTATAAAAGTTTTAAAATAACCTCTATTTATGCCATCATTATAACATTTGTTGTAAATACAACTTTTTTAAAATGGTAAAACAAAGGAATAAAGTTTTTTATTTGTAATACTTCTATTGGATGCCCTGTTTTGTGGATCTTCAGTGTGCCTACTCCTTTTTGCATCTTTATATTATAGAATGCCATTTATTAACAACTTTTCAATTGGTCTTCATTTTATAGTTTTGGATTATTTGCCTTTTTCTTCTGACTCTTTCGAGCTTTCAAATGGAGTCACTAGCCTGGTAGTCCAAAACTAGCCTGGTAGTTCTCCTATTCATATTCTAGTCTCACATTTAAATCACTACCTTGTTGCTAGGGTAAGTTGATTAAATAATTAAAAAATGTCATGTTAAAAGTTAATTGAAAGGCGAACAACCCCTTATAGTTTTCAGGCAATACATTTTCGTGGTAGCCATAAGTCAAAGGCTTCATCTTGAGTACAGAGCAAAGCATTCAGTGGTGAGTTCCCTCTGAACAGCCTTCATCAAACAGCCATGTGTGTCTTTAGCCAAAGGCCAAACCCTCTATAATAGCAACATGCTGGCACAATATTTTCTTAACATACATGTTTTGTTTTTTTGTAGGATATCCACAAAAAAATGTAAATGCAAGAGGTAATGTATTTTTTGTCAACCATGATACATCATTCATATTAGTTCTTGCCGCAAAGGAACTTGCAATCTAAGGTCCCTATTATAGCTGCAAACTAAGGACAATGTTATCAAGAGCCGGTGAACCTTCCTACATGTTTTTGGGAGGAAATTGGGGTTCCCAGAGAAAACCCACACAAGCACTGGGAGAACATACAAACTCCCTGGCTAGATTTGAACCTAGGATAGCAGTGCTGCAAGGTTGCAGTGATAACCATGATTAACTTAATTAAAATCTATTATCCACACACTGTAGATATTCGCTTGCATAACTCTGCCAATAGATGATCCCTAATCACTTGCAAATTACTTGTAGTTAATAGGAACCAGGTTTATGTTTTTGAATTATGGGCAAAACAGAAAAAGCCTTCATGGGATGTGATTAGGGATGGGCGAATTTGACCGGTTTCGTTTCGCCAAAAATTCGCCACCAGCGAAATGTCGCAGACGCCCATTAAAGTCTATGGGCGTCAAAAAAAAATGTTGTCGCGCGGCGAAATTGTTTTGATGCACGCCGCCATACAAGTCTATGGTGATATTTTTTTTACGAAACGAGGCGAAAAAATTCGCCCATCCCTAGATGGGATTAGAAAATACACAGCACATCCCATTAACACTGTAGATGTAAAAAATACATATTTCTGACAAGTTCACCTGCTTGCTTTAATAACTCTTTAGATGAATGTTTATTTATATAGAGCACTTGGACTCTGCCCAAAATTCTAAAAAAGTGATTGACAGATTACATTTCTTTTTTTCTGTTTGAAGTTTTAGATCAAACAAAAAGACCTGGTGGTTCAGCATCACAAGGTAGTCCCTAAGTTTTGTATGTGGTTCTCATACCTCATATATAGGGCATTGCCTAATGTATATACTAATTTATACCTTAAAAATAGATGGAGGGTTCATGTATATCTAACATAAAACTAGTACACATAACTAGAAAGCCAGAAAGCATGTCTAGAAAAAAGATTTTTATTAAAAAATTGGCTCAAGACTAACGTTTGTCCCCATCCAAGGCCTTTCTTTTATATATATTTTTTTATATATATATATATATATATATATATATATATATATATATATATATATATATATATATATATATATATATATAGAATCATTTGAAGAGGTCACACTCACAGGTCTTAAAGTGAAAATAAAAAATGTTTATTATAAAGGATGTCTTAAATTTGAATTAAATCATTCATTCAAATGTGAAAATACATATTCTGTTTTATGAATGAATTACAAACATTTTTGGGCTGACATGTTAGAATTAGACCTGTTTCTGTCTTGATTATTTGTTGATTCCTGATTATTTTTTTTTCTTTTAAATAGATGTTTTTAACATACCAACATTTTCAGATGCACAAGGTAAACATAATACATCATCCTCATCATGAGCATTGATTTTAGAGGAAGTGGGGTATTTATAGAGTTTTGGTAATACATGGGATGCTGGTAATCCCCCCTGCTTCCTCCCATTGAAACCAACAGGTGTCAATGGGACACACACAAGGATTTCTGGCTGAAAAGCAGCAGGACTAGTGTGGCCAGTTGTTTCCATTTCAAGTGCATGAAAGGTGGTGGGTGCAATCATTGGCACTTTTCAGTCTGCTGCAGTAATAAAGCATGCAGTATTATGCTGGGGCATTAGAAGCCGGCAAGATGGTTGGGTAATCTGGTTAATGTTGACTGTACTCCCCTTTTCACAATGGGTTTCTAATACTGCTGGATGGGCCTTGGATACTCAGCACACAAAGACCTGTGGGTTAGTTACTCTCATAGTCCTGCGTTTGCACCATCACTTCATAAGAAATGGAAACAGTGGCTCTTCCCTCAACAACTTACGGGGAATGTAATAAAAGTCGGTAATGGAAAAACTATTTGCAATGCGAAAAGTTATGCCTTTGCGTGAACAAATTTTGCTTTGTGCGAATTTAGAATAGCTTTTGCGAACCCAGAAATGACCACTTCCGAGTGGAAGGCCGGTTGCGAATTTTATAGTTTGCGCCAATGCGAAGTCAATGTAAAAAATTTAATAAACTGAAAAAGTCGTTATGTTTGCTCCAAAAGATTACGACATTTTCAAGCACTTCTTAAGAGTGAGAAATTATAATTTGCAATGCTATAACAGTTTACGGAACAATATTACATTGCGAGATGTGGATTTTTAGTCCTATTTTTAGTGCGAATTGTTTTGCTCTTTGCGACTTTAATTACATTTCCCCGTTAAGGTTGTAACTAGATGTGACCATATATATTGTGTCTACACGTGAACTTAGTTTGTATATGAATTCCAAATAAGCCAATAAAATATATATTTAAACTGCAATCTGCCTCTTAAATTGCCTATAGCTTCAGCCCAGGTCACTGGAGTGCTTTATGGCTGAATTGTAACAGCAAGTCTACTTTCATAATGTGAATCCTATAGAATCACCCCCAGCCCCTACCCAAGTCTGGCAATGGAGCTGCCAAGTGCCATGAACCCCTCACCATCCATAGATCTGTTTATCTGCAAGTGATGTAATGGGGAGGCCCATTTATTAAAGGTTGAATTTTAGTGGTAACAGAACTTTTTGAAATCACAATTAAACTCATTTTCTCTCAAACCACAAATGTCGTGAAAGTTATTAAAAGATCTGACTATAAAAAGTAAAAATGAAAAAAAGCTGAATGATGCACTAAAAAATACAAACATCTCTAAAACCTCTAACAATTCTAGTTTTTCGGGCCATTACAGCGAAAAAAAGGGCCAACAGGATCAGTGCAGCTTTCATTGACTTCTATGGGACCTCAAATCGATATAATTTTTTAATTAAAAAAAGCTGGACCGAACACCCATCCACGATTCTGCCTTATTTACCAGCAAAATAACTCGTAAAAATCAGATCGGAGAAAAAACTTGATACAATCGAGCGAAAACCCAAATCGTATGATTTTTTTTTTTTACTTTTCTTCCAAATCGCTAGTTTTTTTGGGTTATTGAATGTAAATTTTTTAAGATTATCAGGCTAAACCCAGTGCAAACCACAATATCTTAAAATTGGGAAAGGGGCATCTGCCATTGACAGGTTTGAGATGGTGGATTTTCAGATTTGGCCTTTTTGCAGCATTGGGTATAATAAATCTTGAAAAATTCGAGTTTTTGTTCCAAAAAGCCAGACTAGAGAAAATAACCCCCTTAAAAAATCTCAAATTTAAAGAGTTTTAGAAAACATGAATAGTGAAAAAAAGGAAATCCAAATTTTAGTAAACAGGTCCTTAGACTTATAGTCTTATACAAAGGTCTGGAGGAAACCCTCGAAGTTATAGATCTGCTTTAACGCTGGTAAATCTGCTGTATCTCTGGGTTGTATCGCAACCCTCTGACTTAGACTAAAGCTGGAGGCAATTTTTCAATCAAGGGGATTTGATTTAAGTCTGTGTATTGGATTCATATTCTAGATTCACTGACTATATCTTGCTTCATTTGTAATTGATCAGTCTTTTTTATCGTTAATTGATCTATGATCATCATGTAAAGAAATAAAATGTATGTAAGTAATGGACTTTGTTTTATTTTGCAGAGAATCTGAGAGTATCCTTTTCGGAATCACAGGGTAAAAAAATTTCTAAAAAATTCTTGGTATTCTCATACATACACGTATAGGGGAAGATTTATCAAAGGTCGAGGTGAATTTTCGAATGAAAAACATTTGAATTTCAAGCTACTTTTTGTGTACTTTGCCTAGAGAATAGTCCAAATTCGATTTGAATTTGTAAAAAATTAGAAAATTTGAATATTGAAATTTATCATGTACTGTCTTCGACTTCGACATTGCCATCTAAAACCTGCCGAATTGCTGTTTTAGCCTATGGGGGACCTCCTAGAACCAATTTGGAGTCAATTGGTGGACTATGAAAAAATCTAGGCTTTTTTGGGGAAAAACTTCAAATCAATTCTAATTAAGCCGAATACAGACCTATTTGATTGAAAACGGACCTATGCGACAAAAAAAAACTTCAACTTAATTTTGGTTGGTCTTTTTGAATTCAAATTTGTAATTTTTTTTAATTCAAAACTCAACCCTTAATAAATATGACCCATAGTGTTATTGGCCTGAACAAAACCATATTAGTGATAAATGCTAGCACAGGCTACACAATGTGAGTCACTTATTAGTAAAGTTATAGTGGGATTTCCTTTGGAAAAGTTTGTGGACATTTTTTCCCTTTTTTTCTCTTTCTAAAATTGTTACAGTTTGCTCCATAGTCAGTGACTCTTCGATGAGTAATCATCTCTGTTCATAGATTTCTTGGTGTTGGAAAATCAGTGTTTTGCTTTATCTCATCATTGCTGGGCAACAGTTCAGTACGAGTTCTATTGCAAGTCTGACCTTGGTCATGTTGACTGCAAAAAAAGATGATTGCATCGGGTCAGGAAAGGAAAGATATGCTAATCGGCATCATCTCCATTTAGTGATGCTTTTGTATGCTATTTTTAAACATGATTATTCAGGCAAAAGTTCTTAATGATAGGCCATTGGCCTTCAACCTCGTGCTTTCATATGGTCATGGAACTCCTCGGTGATACTATCCTTATAATTTACAATATTGGGTATGTTAGTCATTTGGACTCACACTTCAGGATAAGGGCCTTCTCTAAATGGAAGCATTCCCTCTAAGGTGTAGTGCAACTACAACAGGCTACTGTGCATACAAAACATACAAAATGATTGGGCACCAGGAGGATCTTATGATGCAAACAAGAAACTGTTTATTAGTCCGACTGACAATATCCCTAGGTTTACTCATGTACAAAGATGAGGTGTTAGTACATGACACACAGTCACATCAGGTAATAGGCAATTGCAGTAATTCAGTACGACATTCCCATCCAGTGCAATGTTCAGGAAGCTGACAGCTAACCTAACACCCTCTTCACTGAGGTCCCTGACTGGAGGCAACACACAGAGCCTCTGGGAAGCTACTCCCTGCTGCAAATCCTTGTTGGAGCTTCAGCTGCTCTTTCTCTCTTACCTATCTACCTTTCTCTCCTAGAGAGACTATTACAAATCTACCCTGTTCTCGCTAACCCTCGTTCACGGGGTTTCCTGGTCCCCGACTTCTCTCAAGGACACTTGCTTCTATGGGCCTTGCTGTACCCAGGCTCCCCTGGGCACACCCAGCTGAATCAGCATCCAGAGGCCAAAGAGGAAGAGGCCACTCCTTACACACACTATAGTTCAGTGTGGCAGGAAGTGGTCATCACACCTCTTGACCAATAACACTGAGCTACACAGGATTTTGCCTGGTAACTGAGAAAAGGGGAGGGCCTTAAAGCCATAGGGGCAGATTAACCCCTACATATATATGAACCGTAGCTCAATTTGCACTTTGTAAGGGAGTAAATCGTGACCTAACAATACACTATTATTTGTTGTTTCCTTTTTGGTGATGTTATAATGAACTATTCCATTTTCCCAGGAGCCACTACAACAACAGCTTTGATTTCCTTCTCTGTGGGGCTGAATGGAAATGGAATGGATACTTTTGATGTTGGAGTCATCCATTTTAACAACATTTTGGTCAATGATGGCGAACACTATAATCCAGCAACAGGTAACTTGATCATGAACAGGTTGTATGATGTTTGCAGAGAACTGCAATACTTTATTTCTTTAAAGGGGTTGTTCCCCTTTATTTATTAATAGTTAATAAATAATTAACTTTTGGTATGATGTAGAGAGGGATCTTCTGAGACACTTTGCTATTGGTTTTCATTTTTTTTGTGTTTTTTGAGTTATTTAGTTTTTTTATTCAGCAGCACTCCAGTATGCAGTTTCAGAAATCTGGTTGCTAGGGTCCAAATTTCCTTAGCAACAATGCATTGATTCATATAAAAGACTTGTATGTGAATAGAAGAGGCCTGAATAGAATGATGAGTAATAAAAAGTAGAAATAACATTACGTTTGTAACCTTATAGAACATAGTGTGGACATTCACTAAGAATCGTAGGTCCGCTTCGCCGCACTTCGCCAGGCGTATTTTCGCCAGCGCTCCGCAAATTCACTAAAATCCGCAGTTGCGCTCAGGGGTAGCATAAGGTTGCGAAGTTGCGCTAGCGTTGATTCGCCAAGCAAAGCGAAGTTACGCTAGCGATGGTTAATTTGCATACGGCGCCAAATTCAAATTTCAATGGAAGTATTTGTAGCAGCACTACACAAGCCTGGGAAACCTTCAAAACATCAAATAAAATTTTTATTTTGCCCTACACATGTGCCCACTGCATAGTTAAGGTGCCATCAGTTAGGAAATGTAGGGGGGAAGGAGGGGAGCCCCAAAAAATGTTTTGATCTTTTTCAGCCTATCACCCATAAAAAAAAAAAAAACGCCAGCGTTTTTTGGGACTTAGAAAATGTTTTAACTTGTTTTGAAGCAATCCCTATCTACTCTATTGCGCTTCGCCTGGTCTGAGGTGGTGAAGGAAGTCTGGTGTAAAAGGTAGCGTTCAGAACAATGTGCGCGTTAATGAATTTGTGTAGTTACGTCCGTTGCGCAAATTCACCAGGCATAAGGGTGCGAAGTTACGCCAGCGTCCGTTAGTGAATTTGCGAAGTAATGAAAATGCCCAACGCTAGCGAATTGACGCTAGCGTTAGGCGCTTCGGTGCTTAGTGAATTTGCCCCATAGTGTTTTTTAGATGGGGTCATCCATTTCATAACAGGAAAGTCAGAAGACTAAGGCAAGTAATTAAAAAAAAAAAAAAAACCCTAAAAACTAGAAAAAACTAAGACCAACCGAAAAGTTTCTTAGAATTGACTATTCTATAACATACTAAGAGGCAGATTTGTCAAAGGTCGAGTTGAATTTTCGAATGAAAATAATTAAAGTTTCAAGCTATTTTTTATGTACTTCAACTAGGGAATAGTCCAAATTCGATTTGAATTTGGAAAAAATGCAAAAATTCGAATATCAAAATGTATCATGTCTCTTTGAAAATTCGACTTCGACCAATCGCCATCTAAAACCTGCCGAATTGCTGTTTTAGGGTCTTTCTGAATTAGAATTTTGAAGTTTTTTCAATTCAAAATTCGACCCTTGATAAATGTGCCCCCTAAAAGTTAACTTAAAGGTGAACCACCCCTTTAAATTCTCAAAACCATGTATTTAAATGACGAAACCTTTCCAGTGGAAAGCTGTACAATTATTATATAAGTTGAAGATGAAAGAAAAGGAACATGTGCTACTAATACTGAAGCTTATGTTTCCATTGAGGAAGTATTGTAGCCATTAGGAAAAGGCTTAAAACAACTATATGTCCTTCCCCCTTATCCTAAATGAGGTTTGGCAGGGTCACTATACATTTACTTATTTTCTCTTTGTGTTTGTCAAATGGAGATATTGAATGTGAATATCAGTTTTCACCATTTATATTAGTATTTCAACCTATGTATATTTAAGGCTAGATGGCTATAGACTCCAAGCTCATATTTTGATATAATCTCTATATAAGTATCACACTCACTATTTGTGCCAATGATTAAAACATTCCAACCTTCCTGGGATTTCTTCTCATTCACTTAAATGGGAAGTGCCAAGGGTCTTTTTTTAACCAGCAATTAGCACTTGAAAATATACAGTACCGGTATGGAATCTGTTATCCGGAAACCTGTTATCCAGAAAGCCCCGGATTACAGAAAGGCTGTCTCCCGTAGACTCCATTCTAATAAAATAATGCTAACTTTTAAAAATTATTTCCTTTTTCACTATAATAATAAAACAGTACCTTGTACTTGATCCCAACTAAGATATAATTAATCCTTATTGGAGGCAAAACCAGTCTATTGGGTTCCCTGTAGCAGGAACAATTCTCTGTATAGATATGTACAGGTATGAGATTCCTTATCTAGAATTATGGAAAGGCCATCTCTCGTGGAGTCCATTATAAACAGATTATTCAAATTTTTTGAAATGTTTTTTTTTTCTGCAATAATAAACTAGTACTTTGTGCTTGATGGTAGTTGAGCTGCATGGATCCATATTGGTGGCAAAAACAATATTATATAATGTTTAAACGATTTTAGCAGACTTAAGGTATGGTGATCCAAATTATAGAAAGATCCCTTATATGTAAAACTTTAGGTTCCAAGGACTCCTGATAATAGATCCTAAACTAGGGTTGTCACCTTTTTCCGTGGTGGAGACCGGGCAGGGCCGTCATGTCGAGGGGCAGTGCCTTGACGTAGAGGGGCGGGTTGTGACATCAAGGGACGGGTCTATGACTCGGTGATTGGCCAATTGTCCTGCCCAGTTTTGCTTATTTGGAAAACCAGGCAGGAAGTTTTGACCCGGGCAGCCCTTCAAAATACCAGGCTGTCCTGGTCAAAACCCTAACCTAAACATGTACCATAAAAGTATAGCAGCATAGTCATTCCACTCTGCTCTGCTGGAAATGTGGATACAGTGGCCCTTTAAATGGTATAAAGACCCTTTATTACTTGGCTGGTGCAAGTGTGTAAATGTTAATATGAGTAGCTAGAGGTGTGATTACCTTTGCTTACTTACATGTACATGTGCTAGATTTGACTTACTCATCACTTGTACTCCATTCCTCCATGCCTGGCTATTGTTCCACTCACTTTCATTTTACTCAAATATCATGAATCCCAATTCCAATGAGCGAGGCAGAAGGATTTGCCAGGCTTTTCCTGACTTACTACTGACATGTTGCTTAGAGCCCTTCTGACTTAAATCAGAATTTTATTTTAGAACAGCAGCATATTTAATGTCCTCTGAATGTGCTTTATTTCTGTCTTCTGTCCTTTAACCAGATCCTTATTAATTCAGCTGCCAAGAGAATGTACTGTACCGAGGATGATTTACCAATTAACTAAGAATTCAGTCAAATATAAAGCAGGATTGGCTGCAAACGTGCATTTGTTTAGTAGCCAGCATGTCACGACTCACTAATATTTGTAACTAAGCGGTGGTTCACCATTATGTTTAGTATTTAGTATATCAACTTTGTAATTGGTCTTCGTTTTTGAATTATTTTTCTTCTTCTTCTGACTCCAAAAAACAAATGTTCTGCAAGGCTACAGAATTTGTGTTATTGCTACTTTTTACTACTCATCTTTCCTTTCAGACCCTCTCTTATTCATATTTCAGTCACTTATTCAAAGCAATGCATAGTTGCTAGGCTAATTTGTACCCTAGCAACCAGATTTCAAACTGGAAAGCTGCCAAATAAAAAGCCAGATAACTCAAAAACCACAAATAATAATTTGTCTTCTAATATCACTGTCTACATCATACTAAAGGTTGATTTAAAGGTGAACAACCCTTTTAAATAGCTACTTATAAACATGAGCTCCAAGAACGAGACTGATAATAACATTCACCAAATAATGCCTTAACTTCTTAATCTTAATCTTCTTGCCTGGATATGTTATAAGTTTTCCTGACAGTCAGAAAGGGTTAACTAACTGTCACATTTATACAGATCTAAGTATTCGTTTGGCAGGATGTATTTGACGGCCATATGGGGTGTTAAGCAACAGCTCTGAACTCTAACATCTCTCTGGTTCAATAATCCCCAAGTGGGATCCAGGGGATGCAGAAAGAATTTTTTTGTTACTGAGCTGTCACCGTCAATACTGTTTGCTAATAAATATCAAGTATTAATAACTCAGCCCCTGTATTTATGAATAGCAGCCGAAATGACACGTGCAGAAGTTGCATGGAAAGCATTAACAGTACAGCTCTTTGCACTTCTCTTTTGTAATTCAGCTGAGATTGCCCAACACTTAATAGTATTTATCCCCCAATGCTTAAGAAACAGTAAAAAATCCAGCGTACATTTAACAGCGAGGGTGGTGTATTTAAAAGGAGAATGTTTGGTGATGTTTTGCAGTCTTGTGGGGGAATGTAATGAAAGCGATTGTTTAATATAGCTTTTGCAAACTCAGAAAGTATTCTGTTCAGCGGTGGAGAAAAGATTGGGGGTTCTATGGTTTGCCCCAGTGCACAGAATATGTCCTAAACCTTCTTACTGCAAAACTCATTCTCTGGATCACAAAAATATACCACCTTTAAGCAGCTCTTAAAAAATACGTTGTACTCAATGCCGGACTGGGGGTGTACGGGGTCCACCGGGGCTGCCATCTCATTGGCCCCCACCCACCCCAGTCACGAGCACTGCCACCGCCCCTCTAGCCCCTCATGTACCTTTTTGACTTTTCTTTCATCCTTGCAGATACTATTGGGGGAGTGAAGGAATGGTCACAGTTTACAGATTTAGAGTGGACCTGAGCTCAGGGAGCCCCCACTGGGCATTTTCCTGGTGTCCCATCAGCCCAGTCCAACCCTGGCTTTGTCACATGTAATACACTACATTGTGAAATACACATATTTATTCCAAAGTTTTTCCTGTTATAACACTTTTATTACACCTCCCCCCTAGGCTTTTAGCTCAACAAGTAATATTTTATGTAACTTAAATCACTCAAGCACAAAACACTGCTTTCTGCCTTCCACTGCTCCTGATACTATTGAATATAAAGCACCCATGTAGAAGTGACAGGCAGACCATAGAACTAAAATGCGATATCTTGAGTGTTTTGCCACTAAGGACCATCTTGAGCACCCAGTAGGGTAGTATTAGGAGTGGTAGCAACATTCAACAGGCCCATTATGCTATGAGGCTTAGAGCAAAGCAAGGGCTGGGCCAAGTAATATTTGTGCCCTAGGCAAAAATAAGTACAGGTATGGGACCTATTTTCCAGAATGCTCGGGACCTGGGGCTTTCCGGATAACGGGTCTTTCCATAATTTAGAACCTCATACCTTAAGTCTACTAGAAAATCATGAAACAAACCGAATATTCTGGTTTTGCTTCTAATAAGGATTAATTATATCTTAGCTGGGATCAAGGACAAAGTACTGTTTTATTATTAAAGAGAAAAGGGAAATGGTTTTAGAAATTTGTATTATTTGATTATAATGGAGTCTATGGGAGACGGCCTTTCCGTAATTTGGAACTTTCTGGATAAAGGGTTTCCGGATAACGGATCCTATACCTGTACCGAAATACACATGTTCTTCCTCTTTCTTATCTGCAGCAGCAAAACTCTCTACTCCTCCACCTTTTCCCCCTCCACTGTTGTCTGCCACCCACCATAGATAAATATGCACGTTCCCCTAGGCATCCCCTGCTTGCCTCATTCCAACCTATGCCCGCATAAGCCATGCCTCCGCACCATTCTTCTAGCCTTCAGCTACTCACAGGGTTGGAACTAAGCAGAAGAGGTATATTCCTTTGCGTCCTGCACCCGCCCCACCATTGTGCCCTAGGCATGTGCCTCTTCTGCCTACCCCTAGTTCCAGCCTTGAGCACACCTCTCTGTTAAAAGGTGCGTTAACTTTTCAGAAGAATATGGCAGTTAGAATTCCCTACGACAACAAATAAGGCATTTTCATTTTTGTTCCCTAATGTCACCAATGAGGCTCATAAATGGGAGTTTTCCTGTGGAGTTTCTATTTAAATAAAAAAAATAATAGAAGCTCATTACCTCATCTGGTGAGATAGAGGAATTCACCATGAGGAAACACTTAGTGGGACATCAGTACATGAATCATCAATTATTCGACTGCATTCCATCTCGTCTGTGTGCAGCGCTGACTGCTCTCTATACATTACACAGTCTGCTAGAGATGGTGTCCAAGGAGGGAGTAAGAATCTGAGAAAAAGAGCAGAAAAGCAAGGAGATATACATTGGTTTTGGGGATCTGATTTCTACAGAAGCTACACTGTTTAAAAGAACAGTTACCTACACCAGGGTGATTTTTGTTGTATGAAGAGTAAGAAAAATTTACAATAAAATTGTGGCGCCAAGAACAATGTTTTTTTGTCTGTCGGGGTGCTAGAAAGAGGCAGAAAGGTTAAGCAAATATTATAGATCTATAAGAAATAAATAATGGAGACCAATTGCAAAGCTACTAGGAATAGGACATTCTCTAAAAGGGAACTACTCTTTTAACAATTAGCCCTGCAGCATTATACCCCATTCTCTCCTTGTGTTCTTTCTGAACAGCAGCCTAACACACACTGAGCATGTGCAGAGTCACTGACACTCATAAGAAGAACTAACAAGATCAGAGAGAGACAGCGACATATAGACATAGCCAGTCATACTTTGCTGTTTAGGAACCACTGTTCAGATGACAGTTTCCGCAAATGTGGCTGTAAATGACATGAATGACTCGGGCATCCTGTGTAATTCAACTGCTCAACTCATGGGCTAGCCACTTAGATCAGAACAAATTCATCACCATTGTGTAGCCCAATAATTGACACAATCTGAATGGCCACTGATAGCAGTGGGCCCAGGCTGTTAAAACTAGAAAAGCACTCCAAATATTTGTCGCAGAAATAATAGCATGTTCTCTAAAACCTTGGCTTGGCCCCATAGTCGAATCTGCCATGTGATTAGC
Organism: Xenopus laevis; assembly: GCF_017654675.1. Lineage (NCBI taxonomy): Eukaryota > Metazoa > Chordata > Amphibia > Anura > Pipidae > Xenopus > Xenopus laevis. The sequence continues at coordinate 113,956,676 of NC_054381.1, read as the reverse complement.
TGCTGTCAATCACTGGCCATGATGACTTCTTGTTCTTTTGAAATCACAAGATATAAAAGGAATGAATGCCCTGTTTGTGTACGGATTGACTGCATCACAAATAGATTTAGGTCAAATGTTTCAAAACAAAAATGTTTTTAATTTTCAGCTTGTTGATTAGTTATGTAGTTAGGTGTAAGGTGTGGCTCTCCCATTAGTATGTTATTACTTATTAGCTATTAGTATGCTTAAAATTAGAATTGGCTACTTTTAAACAGTTTTTCAATTGGCCTTAATTTTCTCTTTTTGTTATAGTTAATTATTTGCCTTCTTCTTCTGACTCCAGCTTTCAAGTGGGGGGTCACTGACCCCATATAAAAAAACAAATGCTCTGTAAGGCTACAAATTGTAACTGCTACTTTTTATTATTCATCTTTTGATTCAGTCCCTCTCCTATTCATATTCCAATCTCTCATTCAAAGCAATGCATGGTTGCTAGGGTAATTTGAACCCTAGCAACTTGATTGCTGAAATTGCAGACTGGAGGGCTGTTGAATAAAAAGCTAAATAACTCAAAAACCACAAAATAATAAAAAATGAAAACCAATTGCAAATTGTCTCAGAATATCACTCTCTACATCATACTGGACAGTAATTTAAAGGTGAACAATCCCTTTAAGATTTTTTTGTAGCCAGCTATATATTTAGTTATATTAACTGCCCCTTAGGTTTGTACCCCTATCCCTATCGGCCTCAATAATAGGAACCTGTACTAGTATCCCAGTGGTGTAACTAGATAATACTGGGCCCCACAGCAAATTATTTTTCAGACCCCCAAAATGTCTAGAGGTTGACCTGTTTTACCAATATTTTTTCAAATTGTATGTGAATTAGGGCCTCATGGGGCCCCTATACCTCCTGGGCCCCCCTACAGCCGCAGTGTCTGCTTCCTCTCTAGTTACACCCCTGTGCCCTCCCATATTGCCCTGCTGAAACTAACAGTATGGAAGTTCCTCTTCATATGCATCACTGCAAATACAGACAATTTATGTTAATTTTGTTTTCTTTTTGGCTAGGTATCTTCACTGCTCCTATTGAGGGCCGTTACATGATCACAGCAGTCCTGACTCCTGAACAAGAACATCACATTGAAGCCATTTTGTCTGTGTCCAATGTCAGCGTGGCACAGATGGACACGTCCGGCTACAAAAAAGAAGTTCTGGAATATAACAAACCAGGGAGACTAATATGTGGGGGAGTGGGCACTTTCCATCTCATCCTGCATCTGCAATCTGGAGATGAAGTCAGCATTGTGCAGATCGGAGGCAAGATCGCCAGCTCCAAAACAGATGAAATGTATTCCACATTCAGTGGGGTCTTTTTATACCCTTATTCTTCTTCTTACAGATAATTTCATTCCACACGAAACCAAAGAGACATTTAGGAAAGATATTCACTGTCATTCAGTTGGGGGTGTTAGTATATTATATTTACAAATAATTTGTGAGCAGTTTATCCATTCTGTGCCCTGATGCAATTTACATCACCATGGCTATAAATGTCTGCTTTGTGCTCAGTATTAGCAACAGTTTTCTGAACACTTTGTTACAAACACAACATAGTGCACTGTTAAGGAATGTATTTTTTTATTCAATTCAAGATGTTTTTATATATTCTTTATTTTTAATTATCCTGAACTTTTTTATCCAAGCCCCAATATAATAATTTAATATTTAGTGTCTGATATTGCATCTATTTCTTCCCACTCTGTAACTGATCTGCCCTTGTAACCAATACTGTTTCCAGGTTGGTCCTTGCAGAGTATAAAAGGTGTGCCTTCCCATGTTGTTATATACTGCTGTAGCATATATCTCTGCAGTGCCGTATCAGCCAATCAGCAGTTATCTAGCAGAGAAAAAACGATAAAGGAAAACATCTGATTGGACCCTGAAGAGCACTGATTGGACCTGGCTGTGGAATGAGTGATCTGTGTTTGGCTGGGTGAAATGAATTGGGCCAGACGTTCAGACAAGGGACTTTATGGGGTACGTAGGGTCCTAGGCATGGTGAGCATTGAGAGCACACATAAGGGGAGGCAGACCACACTTTCTAACTTGATCTGGAATAAATGTATATAATTTAGGCAAACATTTTAATTTAATCCAGAACAAGGTGCAATGGCTAACCTCCAGCAAACCTAATTGTTCAGATTTAGAAAGGAATCAGCATAGATGAGGCCCCTAGTGCAGACATGTCAAGCCATTTCCCTCTCTATGAACTATAATCCCCAGCATCTTCAGCCAAGATTCAAGATTTTGTATTTACTGTATTGAGGCATCTACTGTAACTGGGAGAAGTGATTGTACTGTACTCGTGCTGTTTACTTATTTTCTTACAACTATTCAGTGATCACAATGGTTTATTTAAATGCTTCCTTTACTTCCTGCATTACATGGGACACAATTGAAAACGACGCTGCCCTCGGTAACCTACAGACACATTTCAGAAGAAATAATCGCGCTCTATTAACCTTCACATATTTAATACTCAAAATTTATAATAGAATTTTCTTCTTGCTGGCACTGGGTGTAATACAACCAATAAATATATGAACGGTTACCCCTTCACTGCACTTTATAAAGAATACATATGTGGAGAGTGAGTGAGCATTTTTATTCCTTGTGTTAATGAAAAGGAAGCTTCATGGCTGAGATACTAATGCACCCATAGATCCAAGGAAAACCTAAGACCACAGTGTCAGACATATACCTGCAGATAAACAATGTATAATATGTATCAAGGCTATTTCCATTCTTTACATTACTCTATAGAAATATGAAACAAGAAATGTTCTTGATTATGGAGTGCCGGAGCCTAAACCTGCTGACAAGCTCTTTGGCGTGAGTAGAACAGAAACCAATGCAGCTTCCTAGTGGGTGTAAAATGAAACCTCTGCAATCACATTGTGGCTTTCCTGAAACCTTCTCACTTGTCTGTGATTATTAAAAACCAAAATGCACTCAAGCCCTTCCTAAGTGACTGAATGTATGTTTTCAGGTTGTTTTTAGATAATATATGTGTTTGTGGAAAGATACCCACCACTGTGATTTAACCGCCTGCTTTGCCTCTTTCACTCTGTATAGTTCTGCCTTAGGTAACCCCTTTTCCTGACCTCTACCAAAGCAGTTACACTTCTACATGTCTATGCATTTCCTATGGGTTTTTTTTTTTACTTTGATGTCAAATTGAAATGATTATAAACTATTTTAAATATTAAAGATTGGACTATTTTACATCTCATCTTTTTCATGTTTCATCTTCTTTAGTTTAAGGAATACTAAAAAAGGATTTATTCAGTTTGTTTTTACTTCATTGGCAGCATCCCGTCAGCTCTTTAAAAAGTGAAAAACTAGTTTATTATAAGCCCAACGTTTCAGTCAGTGTCTTTTTCAGTCTTAACTGAGGCTTTCGTCAAGGTCTCTGTTGAGACTGAAATGTTGGTTGATTTAATTTTAAAAAACAACAACACTTTTTTTCACTTTAGAAGTCCCGTGAGTGCAGTTTTTGTATGCTGCTTTATTGTAGATGATTAGATAGATAGATCATAGATAGATAATAAATAGATAGATAGATAATTGATAGATAGATGATAGATAGATAATAGATAGATAATAGATAGATAGATAGATAGATGATAGGTAGATAGATAATAGATAGATAGATAATAGATAGATAGATAGATAGATAGATAGACAGACAGATAGATAGATAGATAGATAATAGATAGATAAATAGATAGACAGACAGATAGATAGACAGACAGACAGATAGAGAGATAGATAGATAGATAGATAGATAGATAGAGAGATAGATAATAGATAGATAGATAGATTGGTAGAGTGCAATTTATATATATATATATATATATATATATATATATATATATATTTATATGGATAGAAATATGGCCCTGACTGCTTTTAGATAATGCTCTCCCCCTTCTGCCAATAGGAGCACCTGCAGTACAAAATGGTCAGGAAATGCTTAAAGGAAAATGATACCCCAAAATGAATATTTAAGCAACAGTTTATATCAAATTAAGTGGCATATTAAAGAATCTTACAAAACTGGTATATTTAAGCATACCTCCCAACATTTTGAAAAAAAAAGAGGGACAAAAAAGTTGGCACGCGTGGCCGCTAATTACCATGTTCATTTTGCAAAATTTGGCAGGTTATGAAAGTTTGAACATATTTGTGTGGCTTTTTTCAGTTATTACAGTTTTGCTAATGAAGGTGAATTGCCTTTTAAGCTCCCAAGGGACCTCTTATCTTATATTGTTACAATTACTTGTTTGATTATCTTGAAATTGTTACAAAAGTATCTTATCTGCTGCTGTGGCTGTTCTGGGCTCTCTGCCAATTAAGTTAGAAACTTGTTTCTTTTTCTGGCTGTTCAGTGCAGAGAAAAACAGGACTTTCCAGTACAAACGAGGGACTGCGGGTTGATCTGTCAAAAGAGGGACTGTCCCTCTAAAAACCACCTCTTGCCTTGAGCCACCATTTTGTGATGGTCTGTGTGCTGCCTCAGAGATCACCTGACCAGAAATACTACAATTCTAACTGTAACAGGAAGAAGTGAGGAAGCAAAAGACACAACTCTGTCTGTTAATTGGCTCATGTGACCTGTATAGTTTGTTTAGTTTGTGTGTGTGCACAGTGAATCATAGGATCCCAGGGGGCGGCCCTTGTTTTTTAAAATGATAATTTTCTATTTGGATTACCGTATATACTCGAGTATAAGCCGACCCGAGTATAAGCCGAGGTACCTAATTTTACCTACAAAAACTGGGAAAACTTAATGACTCGAGTATAAGCCTAGGGTGAGAAATGCAGCAGTTACTGGTAAGTTTAAATAATCAAAAATTGAGACATGAGTGGGTTAAATGTTTTTGAATACAGTATTTACAGTATTATCCCACTGTTACTATGGCACCATCTCTCCCTACTATACCTCCATAGTTACCAACTTACCATACCTTCCCAAAGGGTATTATCCCTTGGTTAGATTTGCTGATGTAGAGAGCATAACTTTCAATTTTCAGATTGAAAATGTGGAAGTTAAGTTGCTGCATGTGGCACAATGCATGGCTCCACAACTGTGATCTATTTCATATTGCCCAGTCAAATAAAAAACAGGTATCTATTTATTATCTATTTGTATTGACATTCATTTGTATTGACATCTCTTAGGTACTGCCTGAGCTTTTCTTGCCTCATGTCAAAATCAGCACTGCAGATACTGCCATAATTGGAAAAGGGAAGCTGTTATATATTCATTTATATGTACGGTACCGTATTTTTTCCCTGCTCCCCAGGGCCTGGGCCTGTCAAATTGCCGTGGTTGAAGACAAGTGTGTGTGGCCGACATTGCGCCGCTCGTGAAGTCACACGCAGCGTGTGTTCAGCTTCCGCCCTTCAGGCATCTGATTTGACAGCCTGCGGCGTACAGAAGATTGGATGTGTCCGAGCTGCTGGGGCCTTGCGGTGCACAGAAAAGAGGATGTGCGCGAGCTGCTGGGGCCCTGCGGTGCGCAGAAGAGACGATGTGCGCGAGCTGCTGGGGCCCTGTGGTGCGCAGAAGAGAGGATGTGCGTGAGCTGCCGAGGGCCCTGCGGTGCACAGAAGAAGTACAGTTCAGCGCAGCCATCCGCTCCAACCGCTAGGTACCCTATATATGCTTTGATCAGCAAAGGATAATTTTTGTGCAAGGCCCTGACTCGAGTATAAGCCAAGGTACAATTTTTCAGCATATTTTGGACGCTGAAAAACTCGGCTTATACTCGAGTATATACGGTACCCAATGGCTCATATTACTAAAAAGTATATTATAATGAAAATGGTCTATTTACATGAAGAGAGCCTGAAATGACATACAGTAATAGAACTAAAAGAACAGTCGATCTAACTGAAAAGATAGGTAAAGATTGCCTAGATTGTTTCTCCAATAAATTCTCTTTTTTTTCAGTGGACCAGCACTCTAGTTTCCACTGAACGCAACTCTTCTGTTAAAAAGATTTGACCACTGTTCTAGAGAGCACCCATTGCTTCATGTGCCATAAGTCCAGCCTGTGAAACATGTAGTTAATTACTGGCTCATTCCTGCCATGTTGTGAGGTGGAAAGCAAGTTTCAGGTGGTACGGCATATTCAAGTTTGGCTCTTACAGTTCAAGAGGATCTGTAATCAGTTGGGGTAAAGGGCCCAGGGGGTGTTGGTGGGGGGTTACTTCCCAATGACAGGATTTAGAGGACCACTGACAAGGTCTATAAAGACAGTTAAAATCCACCAACTCATAAATCAATATATTTTAATTGTAATCTAACTGCACCTGTTGTTTTCCTGCAAAATATTGTATATTTGCTGGTAATTTCTGGGTTCTTATAGACATGCCATTCTGTGGTACAAGCTGAAAAATACAGTCAAAAGGGCCATTTAACATACTGAGTTTTTAACATGAACTCAATGATTAAAGCTTGTGTTGAACTTTTTGCACAAAAAATCTATGTTTTTTTTGTTACATAGGGAAATTGAAGCTACTCCATGTTTGGCCCCAAAAAGGTAGACCCCACTGCATAGATAATCCCTCTGTAAAATGGACTCTTGCAAATAAATCAGTAATACAAAAATAGGGTGAAGGGAGGGGTTGTATACTGGTAATTTACTAAATGTAAGAGTCATTCATAGAATAGCTCCGATTTCCCCTTTTTGCACTGTATACTTCAAGAAATAACTTGTACTTTCATGATTTAAGCACTAGGTAAAAAGTAATAGCATGGTCTATTCATTGCACTCATGTTAAACAAGGGGGTATACTGCCTCTTTACGAAGTAGCACTGGCAATGGCATAAAATATGTAGAAAAGTAAAACAAATTATTTATAAACAATGCCATGTTTGGTGGCACCAATAGATTTTTGGCATAATTTCCTCATGTGGTTTTTTTTTTTTTTTTAATGCAGACAGCTCATTCATTCCTACTGTCTGGCCAACAAAAATAACAAATGATTCACGTTACTCATTGGATAAAGGGAAATAATAAATAGAACTTGTGAATCTGGAGAAACGTTAGTCGTACTAACAGTGACACATAATTCAAACAAAGGATTCCATGGTTACTTGGAATACAAACACATCAAATCCTGTACTGATTTAGTTATCCCTTTGTGAAAAAATGCTAAAATTTTTTATTTCTTAAGAAACTAAAGAAACCGGTGTCCGGCTTGAGCAAATCAGTAGATGTCAACATGGGGGACAGTGGCGTAACTAGGTATTACGGGGCCCCACAGCTGATTATTTTGCAGGCCCCCAGGTTGAACAGTTTTACCAATATTTATTTGAATTGTATATGAATTAGGGCCTCATGGGCCCCCTATACCTCCTGGGCCCCCTGCAGCCACAGGGTCTGCTTCCTCTGTAGTTCCACCCCTAGGGGATTCGTAGAACTGAGGGGTGCAGGAAATTCATCTTCCTCAAACACTGCAATGGGATTGTAGCTTCCCTCCATATATGTACAAATGCTTTGTCTATAGAAGATTGTTCGACAGATCTTCAAGAAGACACTGGGAATATCATTTTATATGAATAAATCAGTTGTGTACAGTTTTAAATGAATTGAAGAGGTTTATAAAACAATAACTCAGTCAAAGTGATTGTCATCCAAGGAAACATTTACACTTGGCCATTCCCCTGTCAGAGAGAAACATGCACCATTTAAACAGAAAAATAACCAAGGTACAATAAATATATTCTTGTGATGCATTTATTGCCTTTTCCCTTATTGTATAAACAGGCAAATACTCTGCAGAAAGGACATGCCTGACATATGGTAGTTATATTGAAAAGTGTATCCTGTGTCCCCTTTGCTTAAATTAAGACTTATGTAGCGGGAATAGGAAAACATGTAAAAAATGTAAATCTGATCTAAAATATCTTTCTATGTTTAGTATCTAACCCCCGCAATGAAAAGTATTAGGTTTATGGCACATGGGAGTGTTTCTAATACTACAGGTATGGGACCTGTTATCCAGAATGCTCGGGACCTGGGTTTTTCCGGATAACGGATCTTTCCGTAATTTGGGTCTTCATGCCTTAAGGCTACTAGAAATTCATTTAAACATTAAATAAACCCAATAGACTGGTTTTGCTTCCAATAAGGATTAATTATATCTAAGTTGGGATCAAGTACAAGGTACTGTTTTATTATTACAGAGAAAAAGGAAATCATTTATTTGGATAAAATGGAGTCTATGGGAGACAGCCATTCCGTAATTCGGAGCTTTCTGGATATCGGGTTTCCGGATAAGGGATCCTATACCTGTATAGGGAGTCTACTTACTGGTGGTCAGGCAGACTTGGGAACCCTGTACTGTGGTAATGGGAGTGATGGGAAATCTGGGATAACGCAGTGACGCGACAAAATGAGCTTCAAGAAATACACTTACGAGGGGTCTTATAAAAAAAAACTGACATAGATATTGGAACATTAAAAAGTGTAAAAGAGAAAGAAACAGGCATTTTACTGTAGTTGTATATAACTATAACAGGGACATATGGCCTATGTCGTTTTAATAACGTAGTGCAGATGGGGGATTTCCTAAAGGTCCTATTTTAGTGATATTAGAGCTTTCTGAAACCACAAATAAACTATATTTATCTAAAATCACAAATGCCATGAAAGTTATTTAAAAAATCCTAATAACAAAGTACGAATGAAAGCAGTTGTTGAAAATATTCGTAAACCACATTGAAGAGATTCGTACAACAACAAATGCTTTGTGAAAAGGCTGATCTATACAAGAAAAGAAAGTGAGCGTCCCTTGCCTTTTAAATAGTTACATAGTTAAATTGGTTTGAAAAAAGACAAAGTCCATCAAATTCAGCCCCTCCAAATGAAAACCCAGCATCCATACACACACCCCTCCCTACTTTCACACAAATTCTATATACCCATATCTATACTAACTATAGAGTTTAGTATCACAATAACCTTTGATATTATGTCTGTCCAAAAAATCATCCAAGCCATTCTTAAAGGCATTAACTGAATCAGCCATCACAACATCACCCGGCAGTGCATTCCACAACCTCACTGTCCTGACTGTGAAGAACCACCTACATTGCTTCAAATGAAAGTTCTTTTCTTCTAGTCTAAAGGGGAGGCCTCTGGTACGGTGATCCACTTTATGGGTAAAAAGGTCCCCTGCCATTTGTCTATAATGTCCTCTAATGTACTTGTAAAGTGTAATCATGTCCCCTCGCAAGCGCCTTTTTTTCCAGAGAAAACAACCCCAACCCCTCATAATTTAATTCTTCCATCCCAGGGACCTATAAAGAGGTATAATTATGTTTTCATCCCTTGAGTAAATGTCTTAAATGACCTTTTACTTGCCATACTCTTGTATTCGTAGATTTTATGGTTTTCACATTTGATAAATTATGAAATAAATCACAGATTAAGTAAATATATGAAAAATGTGCTTGTTTGCGTTAAAAAGTACAATTTGGAGAAGTGAACGTTCTGCAGCCCTTGTGCTATTCCAGCATTCACCTTTATCTCTCTGGCTTCTCAACAATATCAACCCATTCTCCAGCTGGTGTATTGTCTTTAGTTGGTTATGAGGGTTATGAATGGGGAGGACCAAGGGTATAAGTGCCTACTACTCCCTTTCCATTATATATATATGATTTGCTCTTTGGCTCAGTATGAAAGTACAATAGCCCTTTCCATATTTTCCCTTTTATTGTTCATACAATACCAGCAAGTAGCCACAATAAGCCTTGCATTCTTCTGCTGTATGTCAGAAACATTTGCTGTTAAAACGAAGGAGGTGTTTCTATAATTAACTTTATAGATGACATGTGCCCTCTGGGGCTGGAAACACGGGCTTAAACATACTAAAAATGTCCGATGTGCTCCAGTGGCCGGGAGATTTATTTATTTTTTTCGAAATGAAAGACTTTGCTGTGAGTGAAAGTAAATAGTACTACAGTTGCCTGTAAATTACCATGGAAATCTGATAATCGAAAGCAGGGTACATCACATGTCCATGGATAAAATGTCTGTATGGGCAATGCATGTTCTCATTTAGGGCCTTGGTTTCTACGGCTCGGTCATTTAAATGAGGCTGGTTGAGGGAGATATTTATCATAGGGTGACAATTTCCACAAGCAAGCTCCACAGCTCGGTTACATATAGAACTCAAACTCTCTGGTGAATTCTGCCAAAAAACCTGAGATAAATATGGCCCCATGTGATGGATAAGGTTCTGCAAACTGTATTTCATTGTGCCATGAGGGAATGTTCTCAAGGAAACTGAAACGAATGATTAATGCAGGGAAAATTGGCCTTGACCAGTTGTTTCTGTGTTGGGGGTGTTCAACCATAGGTGCAGACCCACAGGGCAAAACAAAATCCTTACTACTTACCTCCTTACTAAGTGTCTTTAGACAATAACATCTGCTCAGTCTACCCTTGGGCTTTGGCACACAGAGCAGATCACTACTACTGAGACAGGGCTGGATTATAACCAACAGGACCTTGTGTGGAAAGAGGGGGCCCCTTTACCATCTGTACATGGTGTTTACGATTTCTGCAGCTTTCTAACACAGAGCAATGCAAATGAAGGTAGAATTCTGCAACATTTGCTTTTAATCAAAGCGACACTAAAGCCTTTAAGGGGAAACCCTGTCAGAATGAAATCTTATACACAAAACTAACCCGTAATAATAGTAGTGTACTTTTGGAGAGGGGGATGGTTTACTTTTCTTTCGAAAATGTTATAGTTGTTTTTCTGTAGGTTTATGTATTACTTGGTACCCATGTGACCTTGTCAATTTTTGACAATTTGTTTTGCAAAAAAAAAATAAACTTTTGCTCTATATTTAAATGGTCATTTACTACTACTACTACTACTACTACTACTACTACTACTACTACTACTACTACTACTACTACTACTACTACTACTACTACTACTACTACTACTACTACTACTACTACTACTACTACTACTACTACTACTACTACTAAAGTCCTTTTTTTAATCTAGCTATTGAACTAGCAGATAAAGGAACTCAGGTCTGTAGGAACAAATAAAGCCATTGATATTTCAAAGTACATAAATATGTCGGAACCTTTAATGCAGAAGTTTCAGGAACTTACATTAACAGTTGGGGGGTTGGTACCTATGAGGGGCCCAAAGCAGGGCATGCTGGACTGTGGCAGGGTGAGTGATATGACAATGCTTTCATAGATGTGCCTCCATACTATAATTTAAGGGGACATGCCCATTTGTTTTCTGTATTCAACTGGCTGTTGTATTACCTCACCTAATTAGATATTCACCATAACATTGTATATGTAAAAGCAAAAACATACATACATATTTCAACTAGAAATCATATTACCACTAATCCAAACTGATCTGCCCTCACCTAAACTTGCTTTTTCCTTCTATGACTGGGCCAGAAATTTCTCTTCTGCTATTCATCATTTATTACTTGATATATTTACATTATAACCTTATTTTACCTCTTTTTTTGTACTTAATCCTCATGTTACGGACATTTCATCACTTAACGATATCTTATTTAAAGGGGTAGCTCGCTTTTGAATTAAATGTTGACAATAACTGCAATGGCTGCTGGGGGCCATGACCCCCATTTGGAAGCGGAAAAGAAGCAGAAGAGGAAGTCATAAATAATTTAAATACCGAAGACCAGTAGAATAGTTGCTAAGAATAGTATAAGTTAATGTAAAGGTGAACTCTTTAAGCTGCACTTGACCTCTTATGTCGTTATCTTCCTTTCTCCCTCTTATAACTTGCTTTAAAACTCCATGCTTTGTCTTCAGTCGCATTATTATCTATATGAGCCTAATCTTTGAACCCTTCTGCAATCTCAGTTAGTTTGTGCATGTTCTGCTGAGCCAGCCTTGTCCAGATCATTTGTTCAACACGTAGAGATTGTGGTATAAAAAGATATATCATATCTAGTGACTGTATCTGTGTGTGCATGGTCAGATTTAGAGGCAGCCTCAATATCCTTATATCCAATATCCTATTACATGGTAAGGTGAAATGCATTTAAGTTCTGGAAAGTACTCATATCTGACCTTCTGAAAAGTGGTGGACAATATACTAAAGACAATATATCAAATGGTAACAGGAAATTCAGGGGTCCGTGGACTAATGACAGTTTGGCATGTGCACAACTCATGAAGGTCTCCCCCTTTTCAAGGATTCTGTAGGCCTTAATAAAGCACTTCTTGTATTGAAAATCCAGTATCTGCAGATCAGCCACTTTTCTATTCTTGTTCTTTGCATCATAATCAAGTAATTTCTGCATTTAGAAAGTATTCCTGTATCTGTGACTCTTGCCTGCCACTTCCCTTTATTAAATCTTTTCTTAGTTTTCTTATGCTCTTTAAATAATTTTTCAAACCAGAATTATTTTTCACCCTGCACCCACCATTCATGTTTTTATGGACGTTGCAGACATTGCTGTTAGTTCCTTGGGAAATGTTTGACTTTCGACACACTCCAACATTGCAAAATCGTAAAAGATCCCTTTATTCCTCTCACTGGACTCATGCATGCAATTTGATTTACACTCTGATTCCAGTGTTATTTCAGTCTTAAACAAAATGCCCCTTCATTCCTACAGTCTATTGAATTTTACATCATCTCCCACCTGATAAACCTGCCCCCATTCCTGAGAGGCCCAGCCTCCCCCAACCGCGATTGACCCAACCCCTACCCTGATTGGCCAAGCCCACCCCTGCAGTGAATTGGAACAGGAGTGATGGAGGACAAGAAAAATAGAAATGAGAGCGTATTGGGCAGAAGAGGTACAAAGTGGGATGTAAAAGAATGTTATGAAGAATGGGAGAGTAGGAGAGATTGGGAGATCTGGAAAGGGGCAAAATGCAAAGGAATAGTGGAGGAAAGCAGAAGAGAAAAGTATCAGAAGAAAGAAATCAGAGAAAAGAAAGGATATCAAAGGAGAAAGTGAACAGAATTTTGCACTTGCACATAGGTTCCATTTAACTTTTATTAATCTATACTTATGTATAATTGGTGCATCTGCATTCTTAATGTTTATTTACCTATCAGGTACTTGTTCCCCTTGTCTTTATTACAAATCTATCTCACAAAGAAAAATGAGTATCTCCTACTTGTTTCACATTTCCTATGTAGGGATAATAGATTATTTGGGCGTTAGAAAACAATGAAAACTACTAGGATTCCAGTTTATTCCAGTCTTCAGCTGCACCAAACAACCCGGGTGGAGCTTTTTATCAGTGGAAAAGTAGATTTAATGCAGACCTTATCTAGCAAATATCTTTTACCTTAGGCACCAAAGTTTGATAACCATTTCTCTAGACAGTACTATATATATATATAAGGCGTATCCATACAGTCATTTATAGTTAGGCCTCCCAGGGTTAAATTGGTAGCACCGACTTTTCTTTGTAAAACCCCCAACCCTGTAATCTGTGGGACCCAGTAATATAAACCCAGACAAGAAATATTGTAATCTATATATGGGAGCAATTTTAGATCACATTTCATTTGACCTCGCCCATGAACATCTGTTTGTTGCAGTAGACCCATGTAGGAGTATAGATGTCTGGATGAAATAGCCTTTCAGTTTATAAAGACACACCATTCCCTCTACAAACACACAGGCTCTTTTCTAAGCAAGGACATACAAGTGCTGACTATTACATACTTGTTGATCAGAGGAAGAAAGACATTGAGGCCATCCTTGTGTAGGTGGATATACATTCCAGCTGACAAGATCTGATTCATGACTACAAACACAATAGAAATATTAGTGGGATATGGACACAGAGCCTTTTCAATACTGTGTGGAGGAGGAAGACACTAAAAGATAGACTGAAAAGGAAGAATGTAGTGTTTTCAACTAATGGAGATTTGTACCCTTTTGCCTGTTCATTAATAATAAATATAAACTATGGGTAGCGCCTTAAAGAAAGGGATCATGTAGCAGAAATAACACAATGGGTTAGGTATTAAATTAATATCCTTGAAGTGGAAGTGCTCTAAGTGGTGCAACATTGTTGGGCAGGGTGCAAAATTGCAATGAACATGGCGCTCTGGAACATTGCACTCAACTTCATAAATGAAACCCAAAGTCTTCTGGGTTCCTGTATGCTCCCATGTGCTATTCCAAGCATATTCTACTTAGAGGAGTCCCCATTGTAGGCTTAGTATATTATGGAGAGATTATAAGACTTACTTCCAACTACTAACAGGGACACAATGCTGTATGTGTGTGTCAATAGCTGCTCCTGACTTACACCAAGCAGATTACATGCTGTCATTATCAGTGCCATGCACACTGGTGTGGCACTGAACTTGTGTTTAATTTAGGAAACTAGCATCACAGTTCTGGTGGATGAATAGGCACACAGATGCAAAGATCCCAAAATGGAAACACTAAGGAACCCCTCACCAACAAGAGCTGCAACTAGTAGCCAAGGAAGGGGATTCTAGACTGATCTTCTTGGTTTGTTGCCTCTGTGGTTCTTGCCAGGAACAAAGTGGATGTTATTATGTACTACATCCCTACTCTAGGATTAACATTCTAACAGGATCTAACATTAATACCACTGCAATGTAGGAGAAAAGCAGCTTTTTCTTGGTACAAGGGTTGGGGATGAAAAGTAAGGGTGAAATGGTTACGAGAGGATCAATCCAAGCCTACATTTTTCTGTATAAGAACTGAAATTTAAAAAATGCCATCAACAGGCAGAAGCACATTTTCCAATTACCCTGGGAGTTAGAGAAATACGTGAGATGAGGAAAGAGAGAAAATACTGTGGAGAAAAGTAAGAAAGTACATATAACATGGTAGTACAGGACCGGCTTGAGATTCTGGGGAAGAACCTCAAGAGACTTTATATAATCATTAATACATCAACTTCTTATCCTTTGTTACAAGCACATTTTCAATGTAGGGGGTAACTTTCCTGAGAAATATCTTCCAGTCAGCATGTGTTCTTAGTTCTTGGAAGCACAATCATGCCAAACATTTTATAAGCTGATCAGTAATAGGCCCTAGTTGGTGTTCTGAGAAGAAATATTTGACATCTGTTCCTAGTACCATTCAGAGAGAGCAAGCTGCACAGAGGTGTAGTACCCTCCTGTACTTCATGTAACAGCAACGGTTTTATCTGATTCCAACTCATTGCTTACTTGTTACTTAGTCCATAGGATTGTGGTCCAATTTTATACAATTGTTGGACAGAATTTTACTGTTAAAGGGATCCTGTCATCGGAAAAAATGTCGGAAAACGTTTTTTCAAAACACATCAGTTAATAGTGCTACTCCAGCAGAATTCTGCACTGAAATCCATTTCTCAAAAGAGCAAACAGATTTTTTTATATTCAATTTTGAAATCTGACATGGAGCTAGACATTTTGTCAATTTCCCAGCTGCCCCTGGTCATGTGACTTGTGCCTGCACTTTAGGAGAGAAATGCTTTCTGGCAGGCTGCTGTTTTTCCTTCTCAATGTAACTGAATGTGTCTCAGTGGGACATGGGTTTTTACTATTGAGTGTTGTTCTCAGATCTACCAGGCAGCTGTTATCTTGTGTTAGGGAGCTGTTATCTGGTTACCTTCCCATTGTTCTTTTGTTTGGCTGCTGGGGGGGGGGAAAGGGAGGGGGGTGATATCACTCCAACTTGCAGTACAGCAGTAAAGAGTGATTGAAGTTTATCAGAGCACAAGTCACATGACCTGGGGCAGCTAGGAAACTGACAATATGTCTAGCCCCATGTCAGATTTCAAAATTGAATATAAAAAATCTGTTTGCTCTTTTGAGAAATGGATTTCAGTGCAGAATTCTGCTGGAGCAGCACTATTAACTGATTCATTTTGAAAAAATTTTTTTTCCCATGACAGTATTCCTTTAAAGACTTCATAGTTTGTTTTACGTATGTATATACACGAGTGCCTCATTCTGCTTTCCACTGGCTAGAATACTCTGTTATTAAAAAAAATAAAATAAAATGAGTGTACAACTTTTCACAAAAGGACCTCCCAAACCAGTTGTCCCACTTGTTACCGTTTGGACAATTGGGACTGGTAGAAAGACTTTTTATATATTCCCAATAAATGTTTGGAGAATGAAGTCTATATAGGCTGTAAAGATGCTGAAGTAGAAAACCTGGGGCACTGCTTTTTACCTTGCACTCAACAGTGTCATAAAACAGATGTCCAGATATCAGAGAAAGTTGCATTTGCAACAAATCAATCCAGCTAAAAGCTCTGTGCTATTCTATAGATGTTCCAAGTGTCATCATCTTGGTTCTGGTTGGGAAATACTTTGCAGATGAGCTCCATGTCAGAGAACTTGTTCCATAGATCTGTTTGTTGATTCATAGAAACATGGATCCTGACTAAGACTGGATTTACATCTCAGGTCAGACACTGCTTGAGACACTACAAGAGAGTAAGCAACTCCCATGTCAAACCACGCCCACAATTTGGCCACAACCTGCCACATATAGTAAGTGGTTGACTTTGACAATCCACTCTCAACTAGACCTAAGTTGGTCCCACCCAATTTGGCCAAAGATTCTATCATTTGGTGAGTTTATCAAATGAGTTGATTGTTACGTGTATTGCTAGCTTTAGTCAGCAGTTTCTGCTTCCCAATATTATTGACAACGCCTTAAAATGAGAATAAACAGAATAACTTAGATCTGAGTCAGAACATTCATGTTGCCTTAATACATCTACGTCAGTGTTGGTTTTCACAAAATTAGTATGCATTTCCCTTGGGAAATATGTTTAGTTACCCTTTAAACCAGTATGAATAAAAGCCAGCAGAAAGACAGAAGATGGACAACAATACTGATTGTGTAAAGCTGATGAACCTGTAGGAAATTCACAAATAAAAATAATTATAACCAGACAGGGGACCTGAAGCTGCTGTTGCTTAGTTCATATAAGGTCATTGAATGAAAGAATAGTATCACTTTCAGGAAATGTGAGCTAGCCAAACTTCTGTAGAATAAAAACCACACTTACCATGTCTTGCAAAAAATATTGACCGGTTCCTTCATTTTACTGAATAACAAATAATACACGGAACTTTGGTTTGTCACATGTTTCTTTAAAGCACTAAAACTCAAATATACTTTTTCTTTGTGTCTCTATATTTTGGAAAAGAAAATCATAATCTTGAGAAAAACAAAAAGATTAAGAAATGCTATTTGCACAGGATCAGCTCACAGGTTTTGCAGCAATAATGGTGTTTGGAGGTAGGTAGCAGCTATTCAGAAAGAATTTTAGCTGTGACTGGACCATTGTAGTATTGATGTGCAGGTCAATGTGCACCTGACCCTAAACTGCCCAATCCCATCCTCACCCAGCAGGCTGTCGGTATTTATAGACCTATACCCGAACCACTGATCTCGCCAAAGGGGCGTGGCTAAGCAGGTGTGAGCCTATAATTACAGACTGTTGGAGGAGGAAGTGGGGCATACAAAGGTGGAAGGAAGAGTTCTGCCCAAATCCACATACAAAGTTTGTGCAGATACCATCCCGATTCTGCCCAACCTGCAGGTTTTTGCCTGGTCCCCACATCACTGATTGTAGCACCATTTTGTACCGACACAGTTCCAGTGTTTTGGTGTGTTTGGAATCATTGTCCTGGCATCCATATATCAGCAATCTATACAGCTTTAGCATCTGCAATTGTTTGGACCTGGAGTCCTGGATAAGGGATTTTTCCCTGGTAATCGGATCACCCACCTTACGTTAATTCCACTAAAAATGCAAGGGAATATTTTGCCACCAATAAGAATTCAAGCAGCTTAGTTTGTACATGGTAATATATTATTTTCACAGAAAAAAGGGATAAAATTCTTTGCTTAAAACAAACTTAAAGCTTTAATTTAAAGCTTCCTGGATAAGGGATCCCTCACCATTCCAATCCCCCTGTACTCTGCAGCTTCCATTCTTTCTTCAAGTGTTTTTTGGAACAAAAAGTTGAGTGGCCCACTCAAAACCCGGATTACCCAGAAGTTTAGCTCCATGCCCAGCAGTGGACATTACAAAACAAAGATGCCAGAGATGCAGGGTAAGAAACGGCGGATGATGAAGCAGAAACCAAGCATATGTTTCATTCATGCACATTATTATGGCCGTCGAGCTGTGACTTATATTGTGCTAGGTCCTATGTTGTGCTGGACGCTCCGCTTCTATACTGCCATGCAAGGTATTGCCGTCCATCCATACGGATAATAATATGATGAAAAGTAAAATGACGTATAAAATGATGTTAGGTAAAATACTTGAACACTTTATTTGGAGAGTGTTACATACTATAAATAAATACTTGCTTCATCTCTTAAACACAAACACCTTTAGTTAATGCTGGATTTACACATTGCACGATACCTGTAATACTTGGTCTCTCTCATCAGAGACAGGGAGAGTCTGGCTCATTCTGCTACAAATCACAATTGATACGCAAAGGTCTTCTCTATATAGAGAACAGGCCAGTGTTTGAAATGAAATTATCCTGCCATTCAAAAAAAAAAAAATGGAAGCAAGGTTCTCAGCATAGGCAAAAGGCTTGACATGAAGCAAATTGTTTAGAAAGAAAATGATTTTATAGACTTCCGTCTACAATTAACAGAATCATAAAATTAAACTGCTCAACAATAAAGCTTGAAATGCAAAACCTGCACGTAAAATAAATTACAGTATTGTATATTTGGACACTGTCACAGATACTGAGAGTTAACGAAAAGAAACAACAGAAGAGAAATCAACAAGAAATACTCATGTTATTTTCTGCTCTATATACAAAAGTCTTCATGAGTACGGAGATCTGCAACATATCGCCCTGCAATGTGCCACATACACCCCCTACTCCCAAAATGTTGATCATAATTGACCCGACACAATGAGGAGAGATACATCCAAGGTTGTCGGACATGATGCCCTCCAGCTGCTGCAAACTACAACTCCCAGCAGCTATTGGAAGCAGCAGACGGCAACTGGAGGTGGTGATTGTGACGTCCCTTCATTCAACATTGGTAGTTATTAAGTTGCCTTGAAAGAATAAAATATGTTTCACATCATTCACAAAACCCATTTACAACCAATTAAGATATTGTACTAAAATAAAATGACATTTTACATGTTTTCCCTGAATATAGCAAATGTAGGCAACACATTTACTGGCTATAAATTACACGTTGAATGTAAAACAATGGCATTCCCATAAATGCCAGGCATTCACAGCAGTAATACTCGAGTTAGGAAACTCTCAGCAGAAACGATTGCAGTTCCGCAACAGTTTATTCAAAGTTCAAGGTCTGCCATGTTTAATTCTGGCACGGGTTCTCTCCAAAAACAGAAAGCACTAAAATCAGGGTACGAGAAAGCAGAGCTTTGTTCTTTATCCAGCAGCGGGAAGACGTGTTCCACCAACTCACTTAATCGGCTGTACCTGGAGAAATGAGAGAGATGCAACATCAATGGCAAAGACATCACAACGAAACAAATAACATGATCATGATACACCCCCAGTTATAAAGTAAAGTATGAACATGTTAGCCAGCCAAGACTACATTTCCCACAATGCCTTGCATACTTCTGTTGTTCTCCTCTTCTATTAATCACAGAACATGCAAAGTATTGTGGGAATCAAAGCAGAGCCTCTCTATAAATACCCCGGATCTTCCACAAAGGACATCCTGTAATGCAGGGAGGGTTCCCACTGGGTCCCCTTTCCCCCCCTGTGATTGTGGGGTCTGCTGCCGTCACTAATTGAATTTTGGGATTTGGGCAAATCTCAAATCCTTTATGAATAATTCGGCTGAATACTGAACTCAAGCCAAACCCTAACTTGCATATGCAAGAATGTGCAGCTAAATATTTTTTAACTACCTTTTTTTGCATGATAAAAAGTCCGGTGATATTTAGGATTCTGATCAGCCAGGCACTTGGATTCGGCTGAATCTGAACCCTGCTGAAAAAGGGTTGTTCACCTTAGCGTTAACTTTTATTATGATGTAGAGAGTGGTGTTCTGAGACAAATTGCAATTGGTTTTCATTTTTTATTATTTGTGGGTTTTTGAGTTATTTAACTTTTTATTCAGCAGAGCACTAGTTTGCAGTGTCAGCAATCTGGTTGCTAGGGTCAAAGTTACCATAGCAACTGTGCACTGATTTGAATAAGAGACTGGAATATGAATAGGAGAGGCATAAACAGAAAGTTGTGGGATAAAAAGTAGCAATAACATTTGTAGCTTTACAGAGCATTTGTTTTTAGATGGGGTTTGAAAGCTGGAGTGAGTCAAAGGAAAAAGGCAAAAAAAACTATTAAAAATAAATAATGAAGACCATTTGAAACGTTGCTTTGAATTGGCCATTCTATAACTTAAAGGTGAACCACCCCTTTAATGGCAACACATTAGCAAATAAGCCACTGAATTAGTTCTTGTAACTCAGTAAGTTGTTTAGAATTTAATTATTTTTCTTTTCTAGGAAATCTTCTAATGTAAAAATTGACTTTTGCTGTAACCTTCTGTAGATTGTATCAAAAAAAAAGAAAAAGAAACAAAAGACAGACATTGGAAACATGAGCTGCCAGGAAACGATAGTGTAATGTCACTACACTGCACTGAGCTATTAGAGAAAAGGTTCTTACGATGTCTTGTTCCCCTTGGATCTTTCCTGTATCAGCTCCCCTTTTGGGTTCACAGTAAATATTCGGCAGTCTGGTACCCCCACTTTTATATAGGCAAACACATCCTAAAATGTAAAAAAGCATGCCTTTAAGTGAATACACTCTATCCATACACAAATACACCACACATTATCACTGTATCCACACACCAGATCAATAAGTATGGTCAATGCATCAAGAATCCTTTGCTGAAAAGAAATAATAGATAAAATGGCTAAATAGCAGAAGTGCTGAATACAGGAGGCCGTGGCTGATTCTCTCATTCTGGGGCCTCAGGAAACCATGAGTCATGTGGAAATGTCTTTAACACACAGGAGCTGGGAGACATCACACACTTCCATGAGGATTCCTTTCTCTTGATTAACTTTGGCTTTCCTCCACTTTTGTTAAACATGAAATAGGAGTATGATGGGAAACCGAGTTACATACAAAGGAAAAACCAAGTTCATTTCATGTGCAAATTTCGAAGCAAAGATTGGGGGCACCAAGGAAAGTACACTCTGCATTCACACGTGTGTTGGGGGAAATGATCTATTTATTGAATAGGGAGGAAAATGTATTTAGTGTTAGAGCTTTCCCCTATGGGCAGTTAGTCAGTGTGGGAAAGGTAGGATAATCATTTCTAGAGCCAGATTTCTTAGCTCGTTCTTCTTCAGTCAATACTGCTCCATAGCTACTTTTTTTAGTGCCCTGTGTTAGTGACTGCTGGGAGGTTTAATCTTAAGGGCTTTAGCACACGGGCAGATTCAGGAAGCTGCCTTCCTCCTGCTATAATGAAAAAACGCCAGCGCCAATGCACTCGCGGCGCTTCAATATCCGAAGTTGCCCAGTTTCCTTGGGAGGCAACTTCGGAAATCGAAGCACCGCGAGTGCATTGGTGCTGGCGTTTTCTCATTATAGTAGGTGGAAGGGGAGATTGCCGCCCCGGTTGCCAGGCGACTAAATCTGCACGTGTGCTAGCCCCCTAAGGCAGCTGATTGGGACCACAAATAAATTATATATAAGACTCATTACGTTTTATCAGCAACAGATATACTCCAGGGCTTCATAATGCTGTGAAGATAAAGAAAATTGTATTTTCAACTGTTTCAGTTTCGTTTTAGACTTTGCTGATAAACTTTACCTATGATGTATGAGACAGCACCCAGGCATGTGCTGAGACACATAAACACACAACCGCCAATAAGAGGGGGCGTTTGATTGTATAAGGGAAGAGAAGCAAATATATGTTTTACATTTTATTGAATATTTTAGCCATGTGATTAGATTTACAGTATTCATGTATAAGACTGAGAAATAGGTCTATGATTAAGGAGCTGATTAGTCTGAAAGTGATCAGGCGATTTCTTAGACCTTCTTTACACTAATCCTTTTGATGAATACAATTATGTTTTATTTCCATGTAATGCCATAATTATGTCTTATGCTGGAGATGAATCTAAGCACCACACCACAACACGCAATATTCAAGGTCAGGATTCTGGCTGGAGGACCCAACAACCTCCAGCTAGAATCTTGAGATGAAACATTCCCAGAAGAGATGAACTAATGGAAGTGACTGTGTGGATGGAGCCATTCTTTTTGTGGCCACTAAGGTGTCAGAAGCTAGAATAAAGAGCAGAAATTAGTAGTAAACAAGAATACAACATTACCAGATATACTTACATTCGGTCTATTCCCGAAAGCAGCATAAAACGGTTGCCGGTGAGGAGCAAACAGGTTTTTAATGTCATTGAGGCACTCAATCTTGAACTTCTCAGGCTTCTTTTCAATGACCTCCCTAAACATAAAATAATATATAAAATCTCAATAATTACAATTTCTATAATGTATATTGGTTTGCCTGTTTTATTTTTTAAGCTCTTCCACTTGGTTTATTAAAATTCAGAAAACAGACATCAAAAGAAAATGATATTTGGCTTCAAAGAAATTCCAGAAAAGAGATGTTGCCTGCATACTGGGCCAATAATCCTATTTTTTTTTAAAAAAAATAACATAATTCTACACTGGAAAAGTAGTTAATGTAATAGATGATTTAAAAGTGCTGATCTATTGAGCACAGCCATAATTATAATCCTTGGGGTCTTTGTGATTTATGTTCAGGTTTGCTTTCTCAGCAGTGCTCTTTTCCACCCACATTTGCCTTGGATTGCAGTGAATTGTATTAGGGCTGCAGGATGTGATGGTACAATAAAAAGGATGATATTTATTTAACAAGAAATTATTGTATCATTTAGAAATGCAAACCAATGGTGGAAGTTAAAAATTTTGCGTAACAGAACAAGCAAAGGACTTACAGTAATAAATTCTAATTTAATTCTACTTCTGGTATTTGGTATTTTCTTCCTTCCTTTGTGTCCTCTTCTTCTTTTCTGTTTTTTTATTTCTTTCGAAATTCTTGTATTTTAGCCATGCCTTATATACTCTAACCTTTACTGCCATCCCTTTATTTTATATACTTTAGCTATTCCAAGTTCTCCTTTTGTCAACTCTCTACTGCTTTTTTCTTGTTTTTGACCATTTTGAGTAGTGCTGTGCTAACAACAAAGAAAACGTGAATCTGCAGAAAATGTGTGAGTGGGAGCAAGATGTTAGGAGGAGACCTATAACACATATTTTGGTGTGGCAGAACAGATGTTCAGAGTCATTTAATGCGCACAGATTGTGTTCTAGTTTGCACTGCAGGGTGATGAGAGTGTGATGTTGAAGGTGAGGAGGACAATGCTAGGCTTATGTGGATTTGGGAAATATGAGGTGGCTGTGAACAGAGGAATATCTTATTAAAGGAGAAGGAAAGACTAAAATTAAGTAAGCTTTATCAGAAAGGTCTATATATAAATACACCAAAAAATCCTCAAAGTCCTCTGTCAAAAGAAACACCTAATTTCTGTCCTTCTATTGTGTATACATTGGCTTTTGTATCAGACTTCATTTTTTCAGCATAAACCTAAAGGGTTAGGGTAAGGGCATGCTCAGTTTGCTCCTCTCTCCCTCCCTCCTCACTGTAATCTGAGCCCAGAGCTGTCAGTGAGCAGGACGAGATTCAGGCAGGAAATGATGTCACACCAAGGCAGCTAATATGGCAACTGCTATCCTAAACAAACCGAGAGCTTCTAGAGCGGTTTACTCAGGTATGGTAAAGCATTCTGCAGAATAAATATAGTGTTCTAGCTTGCACTATTGTGGCTAATCTATTGGCAATAAACTGCTTTGGTAGCTTTCCTTCTCATTTAAAACTCAATACTGTTAGGAGGATGATGAAAATAAAAATCACCCACTATCAAATATAACTCGCTCTACACTCAGATCCAAATCCTGCATGGACCTTATACTTCCTACAAAAGCAAATTCAGATAAGAACTGAATCAAACATCTTACCTGTGGAATGCTGAGAAAAGGCTGCTGGGAGACAGTAGCAAAGGTCCTCTAGGAAGTATCGTGCCTTTGTCATTCACCCAGTGCAAATACCCTCTGGTCATATCTGCCATGCCAATAGCACGAGCTGAGCAATACAGAAATTTGTACCCGTTCCTAAAAAACCAAAATATAAATTACTCTGGTTTCATATAAAAGAAAATCCTAATGTCTGGAAACAGCTAAAACAAAACCAAACAACGGATTGTAACATGAAGGCTGAAAACTTCCTGGAAAAGTTAAATCATTTTACCTTTAAAAAGGTCAACAACAAAAAATGGGGGGGAAAGAAGGAAGGGAAGATGTTCATTTTATCATGTTCCTATTTGCAAAGAAACCCAGCTATTTTTCCCTAAAATGCTTACCAATATGTTAGTTTTAGTGTATCCTGAGTACAATCAGGAAGAAAGGGTTTATTGTACTATTTATTAGGGATGCACCGAATCCAGGATTCGGTTAAGAATTCGGCCTTTTTCAGCAGGATTTGGATGCGGCCAAATCATTCTGCCTGGACGAACCGAATCCAAATCCTAATTTGCAGGGAAATCGCATTATTTTTCGTCACAAAACAAGGAAGTAAAAAATGTTTTCCGCCTTCCCACTCCTAATTTGCATATGCAAATTAGGATTCGACCGAATCTTTCATAGAAAATTCGGGTGTTCTGCAGGAACCAAAATAGTCGATTCGGTGCATCCCTACTATTTATATAGAACCAGTTGGGAGAGAGAGAATGAAGTACAAGCTGCAGCAAACTGAAACAGAATGGGCCAGAGGCCCAATAGTGTGAACACTCACAATCCAACATATTCCAAACAGTAGGAGTGGGGAAAAGGTCACAAAAAAAAGAAAAACCCAACTAGAGGGCCATGTGAAGCTTTGGCTCTACTGCTAGACTTCCTTGAGCTGTTGTAATATTGGATTACAATATCGAATGGGCCAAGCATGGATTTATCTTACTTTATATATACTGATCAGGTCATACAAACAATTTATTGTAGACCTCGTGTGACTATTTCTATATGATATTTTAACTTTTTGCTGGGCCTGATGAGTACGATAATGTGTCTTTTTCATCTTGATATTTTACCTGTACCCAGGCAAATTGTTTTTTTAATTAAAGAAAAAAAAAAAAAAAGGAAAAGTCAAGAACTGAAAAGTCTGCCAGAGATTCTACTCAACCTCTTCATTTACTCCATTTAAAACCCTTTTTTTAGCTGCATTGAGCCAGGGTTACGATTTTATGAGAATGGTGGGCACCATCAAATTTAAAGTGCATATGTTCTCTACTGCATTACCAAGACTTATTGTTGAAATGTTTCCATGTCCTTAATATACGGATAATGAGTTGAGTGCAGAGGATCTCTTGTATTTGTCTATATTGATACCTTTGCCCTTTAATAGAGTGCTCATTATATTTTCATATACAACTGCAAGTAATGCAAAATCATCATTTTGTTTGCTTTATATTCATCATATCTTTAGCACCAACTGCTAAATGTAAGTTTCTCTGCATTCATGCTTGCCTCCATGATCTATGACTAAGCGTCCAGGTATATTTGAAACAAAAGACGAGTCTCTAGGCTTGCCGTCACAGGCACCGATTGCAGCAAGATTTTCCCTGCCCGGTGCATCTGGCTCAATGAAGTAGCTAGTGACTTGAACAAGTGATGCTGCAGACAGGCGGGGCTACTTATATTCCAGAATGTCACTGCTGATATTGCAGAAAGCTTCAGTGGAACAGGTCAATTACAGTATTGCCCTGCATGCAGTCATTTGCATAAGTAAGCAATCTGCACTGCTAGCTCTGACAATAGAACACCAGTGCCAGTAAAGGAACAAGTTAAATAAAGCAAATTGACTTTAAATGCCTTTAGAACAATGTCAGACACACTGTTTTGTTTCCTGCAATAAAGAGGGATCACTGCATGCAAAGCTGTAACTATCCCCATTCATCAATGTCTGACATTGCCCCGACATCTACAAAAAATAATTCAGGCACTGGATATCATTAGATTCCATCAAGCACCCAGCAATTTTTAAAGGGGTGGTTCATCTTTAAATTAAACTTTTAGTAGGTTATAAACTGGCCGATTCTAAGCAAATTTTCAATTAGTTTTCATTATTTATATTTTATAGTTTTATAATTTTTTGCCCTTTTCATCTGACTTGTTCCAGCTTTCAAATGGGCGTCACTGATCCCCATCTAAAAAGCAAATGCTCTGTAAGGCTACAAATGTATTGTATTGCTACTTTTTATTTTTCATATTTCTATTCAGGCCCTCTTCTATTCATATTCCAGTCTCTTATTCGAATCAATGAATGGTTGCTAGGGTAATTTGGGCCCCAGCTACCAGACTGCCTGAAATGCAAATTGAAGAGCTGCTGAATAAAAAGCAAAATAATTCAAAAACCTTAAATAATGAAAAAATGACAACCAATGGCAAATTGTCTTAGGATATCACTCTCTACATCATACTAAAAGTTAACTCAAAGGTGAACAACCTCTTTAAGGACCTGTCATCAGATTTACATGTAGTTTAAATGGCCTATTATGGTTTCATATTATGGGTCCACTGCCACTTCATGAACTTTTCCTTCAATCCAGGATTCTAATTCAGACCAATTTATAGACACCCTTCTAAATTTACCCTGTCTATAAATTCAAATTAGTCCAAAGCATCACAGGAGGTTATTTTGTGCACAGTCTACAGTCTCTCTGCATATTTACCATTTATACACATGGAAGAGAGTTAGGAGTGCTGCCCAGCCTGCTGAATATATATGTCTGGAGCCAGATTGCAATAAAATGATGCCATACAAATAAGTTTGTAGTAACTATGAGTGAACTGGACCCCAGAATACCTAAATGTATTTATCTGTTTTGACTTCATTCCCATTAGATTCCCAGAGGTTTTTGCTAAAAAAAAAGTTTGAACTAGGACAAAAAAGGGTGAGGCTTATGCATGAGTAGGCAAAGTTTGGGTGGATTGTGGGTGAGGTTTTGGCATAATTGGCGAATGACTGGGGTAGATCTGGGATGTGGCATTTATCTTCCATTGGGACAATGATTTACTTGACTATGCCCACATACATGGTGCCATGGTGGAAAGTGTGCTAATAAATTGGGGCACCCTGGGGAGAGGGTCCTGCTAAATTAGTAGTATGGGGCCCCATTATTAGTCATGATGTCTCCGATACAGAGTATGAAACCCATTACAATATGGAAGATATTCTTACTCGTGTATAGTATGGTAAAGTTTCGCAATGCCTTGATGTGTCCAGTCTTTCCCAAGTTGTGGTAGAATCTGTCCTAATGCGTCGGACCTTTAAAAGAAAAACGAAATACAGTTTAATACAGCACCCCCACAACACAAATAGAACTGAGCAGCACAGTGTTTCTTAAACACACAACATTCACAGTTTATACTTACATTACATTTTTACATGGAAGTATTAATAAGTGTTTATGCATCAGGATAAAAAAAAGAGCCATATTATCCTAATAACAATGAAAATAATGATGGAAATGTAAAGGAACTACTGAAATTTGTTCAAAAGAAAAAAAAGCACCCACGCTGTAAACTATTGTGATATTAGAAGAAACTGTATAAAATCATTTGGCCTTAGGCCTTGTACATTTATATGGCTATTGAACCCGTTGGTGACCACCAATATTCTTATATAGTACAATATGTGCTAATCTTTAGGTAACTATTTATTAATACACAAATATTCCAGTATGCTAGCTTCTTGTTCTGCTTTCAATGGTACAAAGGCAAGCATAACCCTCACATTTTTGGAAACACACAAGCTCATCTCACAGAGCTGACTTGTACTCACACATTCCAATTTATATATAAAGATGAAGTTGAACTAGATCATACAGACAGCCTGAAATTTGTATGTCAGAGATAAATGATTCAGGTAGCCATACTTTGAAAGATCCACTTGGTAAGGTCGCCAAATAAGCAGATCTTTGGCCAATATGCCCACCCTTGATCGGCAGGCCTTTGTTGTATGGAACAGCCTAAGTTTGTTGTATGGAACAGCCTAAGTTTGTTGTATGGAACAGCTTAAGTTCGTTGTATGGAACAGACTACGTTTGTTGTATGGAACAGACTACGTTTGTTGATTTTAATCCTATTTATTACCACAAATAGTAAAAAAGAGCAGCAGCATAAATTACCAATGTCTTAACACTTCTTTGCTCAGTTTTTTTGCTGCTCCCACACTGAATGACAGTACTAAGCAAAGAAGATGTAAGTTATGATTTTGTTGTTCTGTCTGGCCAGCTGCCCGGTTTAACCCTTTCCTTGTCCTTTAAGATTGTCCTTAGAGTGGAAGAGATTTTCTTACCTTGCAACTTGGAGGATACATTGTATAAAAATCCTATACTTTCCCAACTCAGATAAGCAGCATAGCTGCCTTACTTCTCCCAGCTATTGTTTGGTATAGCTGCTACTCGCACATAAACAACATTGTATTAGCCAGGGTCAGGCACTTTGACTTGTATAATCAGAAGTGGCAGCTCTTTTGCAGAGTCCAGTAATAATACCACAGACTGGTAGAGGAGTGCCACATAACTGCACGAGTATCAACTAGGGTTTTATGGGAACTTTTGCCAATATGTGATGACAGTTACCATTTAGGCATTTTCCCATTAAGTAGGCCTGTATTATGTCATTTGAATAAGTCATAACTATTTTAAGATGGTGTTTCACAGATGAAAAATGTTCCCATGTTGAATTGCTTCAGTATGTGAGGTGAAGCTAGCACACTGCAGGAATCAAACACTAGAATTACACATTTGTAGGACGTATAAACATCAATGTTTTAAGCACAAAGGGGCCCCACACTAAAAAGGCTGAAAGTTCACAGAAGAGGAAATGAGTGGATAAAAAAAAAAGGAAGAAAACTGATTTCCTGTGTCAGACGCAGGCCCATGAGATTTTTGCAACACAATCTGAAATGGTACTTGCTTTGTAATTGTTCCATCAATGTCCGAAATGATTATTTTGTCATTCCAGTTCCACAGATAGATGGTCGCTTCACACCGGCATGTACCTTGATACTGGGTTGTAATGCTGAATACAACGTCATTTGGACCATCCCTTAGATTCAATTTTTCCTGAAATGGACAAAAGAAAATGATTTAAAGCACAGAAGTCCCTCAATTGCATTGCTTCTAATAATTTCCAGGCAGCTTAATGACGCCTTTTAGCAGCACCAGGACCTCGGGTTTTCCAGATAAGGAATCTTACTCCATCCCTTAAGGGAGCTAGCACACGGGCAGATTTGGGGAGATTTAGTCGCCTGGCGACTAATCCCCTCTTCTGTGGGCAACAATCTCCCTGAACTGCCTTCCCCCTGCAAAAATGAAAAAACACCAGCACCTATACAGTCGCGGCGCTTCGATTTCTAAAGTCGCCCGAAGTTTCCTCGTGAGGCAACTTCGGAAATTGAAGCGCCGCGAGTGCATTGGCGTTTTATAATTATAGCAGGCGGAAGGCAGTTCGGGGAGATTGTCGCCCTGCAGAATAGGTGATTAGTCGCCAGGCGATTAAATCTCCCCGAATCTGCCCATGTGCCAACTCCCTAAGTCTGCTAAAAGTGATTTAAACATCAAATAAAACCAATCGGATTGTTTTGCCTCCGATAAGGATTAATTATATTGTAGAATGGATTATTGTTATTAGAACAAAGAAAAAGGAAATTGTTTAAAAAATTTAGAATTATTTGATTAAAATGAAGTTTATGGGAGATGGTCTTCCTGTAATTCCAAGCTGGATAATGGGTTTCCGGATAATAGGTTTTCAGATAATTGATTCCCATACCTGTATTTATATGTAGTCTTGTTTAGCAAAAATAAAAGCACATTGCTTAACATCAAATTATGGTTTTTTTTAGACAGCTATTTAGAAATAAGGGTTAACCTTGCAAAGTGCTCTCTTTTAATTATCTGTTCCAACAAGACAGGCTTTCCCAGTGGGCTCTGATTCAAAGTTCCCTGGTGATTAAGAATCTGTCATATCAGTACTAACAGCACTTTTCCAAATATTTTGTTCCAAGAATCAGGATAAAAGAGAGCAGTTGTATATGACATGGTAAATAGGATCATTCACATAAGTACTGTATGTAATAGTTACAAAGACCTGTGAGATCTTCTTGTTCTTGCTTTCCAATCAGCTCTAATGATGAATATCAATTTCTTCATATCTGTTGGTTTAAAGATAACCTAATACCAACAACATAACCTGCAAATCCAGCATTGACTTTGTTTCAATGGTCCTGTATTTAGCACTAAAGCCGCTTACAGAGAATTCTGGATTCATTAACAGATTGAAACTATTACTTTAATTTTTTTCTTTATTGGTTTAGCCTATTTGTTTGTTTAATGGGGGGCAACTTGTAGGCAGTAAAGGATTAAGATAAAAAAAATGACCCCTTTTCTGGTAGATTATTAATACAGGTATGGGATCCGTAATCTTGAAACCCATTCTACAGAAAGCACCAAGTTATGGGAAGGTCGTCTCCTATAGACTCAATTTTATCCAAATAATCCAAAATTTTAAAAATGATTTCCTTTTTCACTGTAATAATAAAACAGTACAACAAGTATGTGCCAGTGCACTATACTCTTTTCAATATAGAAGAAATGCAGTGTTATGGGCTGATTTATTGAACATTTCTGTAAAAACCCATCTAGTCCCGCCCATCTGTTCCACTTCTTACGGTTTCCTTTCCCACTGCACTGTAGAAGAGGAACCAATCAGCTGCTAGACTGACCTGATAGGGAAATTAAGCCTGTCTTTGCTTGTGTGATTGCAGGGCTGTGATTGGCTATCCATCTAACACTGTCCTTACTATGAAGGACACGCCCACCGCTCATTTGAAACATAAACAGGGATTGTAGCAGATCTATAGGGAGCGCCAATAAAGGGGCCATATTTAAAGTGAATATTCATTTTTAGCCCAATGTAAAAGTTGCATCATATATTATTCATAACTGCCTATAAGATTGAAGGGGTTTTACGTTATCCTATATGTCTCCTTTAAACCACTCTGGGGCTACAACTCATTACAGTAAACCTGAAGAGTCACTACTGCTTTTTCAAGGTCATCAGACTACAGAGCCGTTCAATTAAACAAGTATATTAAAAAAAATAAATAAAGATGACAAATATGTGACATGTATTGGTCCAAGAGTGGAGCCCAATACACAGCTACTAGATTCTGGACTAAAACCACCCAAGTGTGAGCTTGTGGAAAACCTCTTGCAGACAAAACATCTATACAACGCAGGGTAATCAGATGGTTTTTTCTTCAGGTTGTTTTCCACTTTCCGTTGGTGATAACCCAAATCTAGCAAAATTCCCTTCCTCCAGATAAGAAATATTTTCCAATGTTTTCATTGTTGAAAATAATTATAATTATATTTTAGCAGTAATTATACTTCTTGTACTGGCATTTTGTAAAGAAGCAAACATGTGACAAACTAAAATGGCCACAGGCGCCTCAAATGAAAAAAAAATGGGAAAAGTATCCCTAAAAAATCTTACCACCAGTCCCAAATATCCCTAAACTGTTTAAAGGGATACTGTCATGGGAAAAGTTAGAAGTGCTGCTCCAGCAGAATTCTGAACTGAAATCCATTTCTCAAAAGAGCAAACAAGTTTTTTTTTAATTTTGAAATCTGACATGGGGCTAGACACATTGTCAGTTTCCCAGCTGCCCCGAGTCATGTGACTTATGCTCTAGTCACTTGTTACTGCTGTACTGCCAGTTGGAGTGATATCCCAGATATCAATGGGACAAAACAATGGGATGGTAACCAGATAGCAGCTCCCTAACACAAGATAACAGCTCCCTGGTAGATCTAAGAACAGCATTCAATAGTAAAATCCAGGTCCTACTGAGATACATTCAGTTACATTGAATAGGAGAACTGCCAGAAAGCAGTTCCATCCTAAAGTACTGGCTCTTTCTGAACGCACATGCCCGGGCAAAATGACCTGACATGGCTGCCTATACACCAATATTGCTGGTTAGGGAATGAAATTTTATATTGTTGAGTGAATTATTTGCACTGTAGAGTGAAATTTAAAAATAAAAGCTACACCATAAAAATACAGAATATCTTTAACCACAATGTGGTGTGATTCATTTGATGACAGTTCCCCGTCATTGCTTTTCAGATTACTAACACCACGCAGACAAAAACGCCTACAGTATCTAAGTGGAAAATGTGTCTCAAGACTACATTAGCCTGAGAATCTGGTCACAAACGAACAGTCTCAAAATCAGATTCCAGGTGTGTTGGACAGTGTTCAGGCCTTCACCACAAGTTGCTGATGTGGACAAGAAGAAGAAAGACCTTCACATCCCTGGTAAATGGCAATAAATCTTACATGTTTTACACTACAACCCAGGAGTTTCTGACTTGTAGTACTCTGCTGTTGTGGTCCTTGAATAATACTTACTAAAGGTATGGGACCTGTTATCAGAACGCTCAGGACCTGGAGTTTTCCAGATAACGTATCTTTCCATAATTTGGTCCTTTTTACCTTAAGTCTACTGGAAAATCATATAAACATTAAATAAACCCAATAGGCTAGTTTTGCTTCCAATAAGGATTAATTATATCTTTGCTGGGATCAGGTAGAAGTTACTGCTTTATTATTACAGAGAAAAAGGAAATCATTTTTTAAATTTGGATTAGTTGATTATAATGCAGTCTACGGGAGATGGCCACTCCATAATTCAGAGCTTTCTGGATAGCGGGTTTCCGGATAACGGATCCCACACCTGCATTATAATAAAAATTAATTCATGAAAAACAAAAAAGCATTTTTTTTCCCTACTATGAGAAAGTGCACTGAGATATTTTCCCACTCTAAAGCGGTTTATACATACACTGTGACCAGTATATAACAATATAATGGGAAAAGGCAGACAACTGCCACACTGGGGCAATTTAATGGAGGCAGGCCTGGTATTTTCCATCACAAAGCAATACGTACTATTTTGTCAGAGGATAGTCGAAGTGTTTTCTTGTAGGCGGTGGTGCTTCCGTGGCTCTGATGTTCTGTAGATGGAAATTCTGTATTTATTTGTTTCAGTTCCAACGACTCCTCATCACTTGAAGAACTGTCATCAGCTGGTGACCTAATAAATACACAATTATGATTGACTGGGTTTTTTTTTTTTTTGGATTCATATGTATTTTGGTCCTCAGAGTCATATACCTCAATGTCAATGACAGTCTAAATGGCAGTACTGATTCTGAATTCTTCTTGTGATAAAACATAATTAGGTGAATACAAATGTTCTTATGCACTGTAAATAAAATTGTGGCTATTTTGAATGAGTTTCAAACACGTACAAGGTAGTGATGTGCGGGTCGGGATTTCCCCGTCCCTGACCCTAGCTCGTCCCCGCCCACATCCAACCTCTGGATTCCTTTTATAGACCCGTGCCGACCCACCCTGCCGATGATGTAACAAAAGGGGCGGGGCAAGCAGGTGCAGCGCCTATAAAAGAAGAACCCAGAAGTCGGAAGCCGGCATTTGGCGGGTCGGAACCTGTCCGACCCGCGGCTAAACCTGCAGGTCCTGCGGGTATGGGGCCAGCCTGCACATCACTAGTACAAGGCAGTTGACTTCTCTTTGACCGGAGAGCTGCCATAGTGGCTGCACTGTACATCTCTCTTACTTTACACACAGCTGTCCCAGATTCTGCTTTAGCATGTATTGTTATACACTGGCTGGGGATGGGCTATAGCCGTATGAGGGTTTTTATGAGGAAGAAGACTGCAGAAAGCATATTAGGATTGCCCTCACTTTACTGCAAAGAATTCTAAATTCTCTACAAGTGAGATATTTCTTGTTGACTTTCCAAGTCTATGGGGAAATCCCTCAGAGTCCCGGGATTGCTGCCAAGCGGGATTCTACATTTTTAGTGAAAGCTTGGATTTTGGTTTTAGCTACACTATATAACTGTATATAAAGAGGGATATAGAATGATACAAACAATCTTAAAGCACATGATTTAGCCAGAAGACATGACTTAAGCTCTCTAAAATTACTTCCATGGCATCAACCCAAGACAGGCTGAACTTTATAGGTGAGAGAATTAAAAAAAATATTGCTATATTCCAATATAGCAATTATATTTATATGTAAAGATGAATTCAACAACTGGGGCTAGAATAGGAATTCAAGTTAGGCTACATATAAGCCCCCCCTGCTAGGAGCAGTTATTTCTGTATGTATAATTTCCCCAATATAGAAATCATGTGTGTGGCTACTCCCTGGTTAACACCGGCTATTTTCTTCGCAGGCTAATAGTCAATATAACTTTTGATCACCAGAAGATGGGGGTGTAATTCTGACATGTGCAAAAGGTAACATGTGTACAGCATAGGTCATTTCAATCTCTATTTCTCAATAGAAATCTAAACGGTACATACCGTAAGTTAATGTTTATGATGTTCTGTATTACTATTGTATTAAAAAAAAATGGAAAAACAAAGCCAAATCCTGCAATTTGTTTTACACAAGCAATTTAGTGTCCAGCTCCTTTGTCTGCATGCCTCTCCTACCCGTGTGTTTTGCAATCGTTGTGTTTAGACAGATGCTGCTAAATAAGTTAGTCCAGGCCCTATATGGTACTAACCCAGTAAATTGGTGAGCTGTAACAAAGAGCAGGGGGTAGACAACATGTTTGAATACTATGTCATCGTTTAACTCTATAAAGCAATCTAGCCGAGCTACTGGGATTATAGCCAGGTATGAAGAGCACATGATGTCATTCAGGACATTCATAAAATATGTGTTCTCCAAAGACGGCAATAGAAAGCAGCAACCTGGCTGAAGCCCAGATACGATTCCAACCAAAGACTGCAGGTTAATGACTTTTACATTTAATATTTCCTACAATGTATTCAACACAAGGTTTCAATAGCTATTTTTTTTATTGTGTCTAGAGCAAGATTAAGCATGCCTTATTACCGCTCAATAAACAATACAACACAAACCATGCAAACGTATTTACATTAGATCTAGTTTCAGGCCTGTGGAGCTACTAAACAGTCAAAAAATGGCCTTATTGGCAGCATATTTATATTTTAATTTGTGAACATAGCTTTCCTAACCAGGCCCATACTGGGATTTAAAATACACTTTGGTATTTCAAGTACACAGAAGCCCTAACAGCCCCCCATGCCCTCACCCACCAGTCTATGAAATAGTGACTGGCAGTGATCCCCAACCAGTGGCTTATGAGCAACATGCTCTCCAACCCCTTGGATGTTGCTCCCAGGTGCTTATCTTTGAATTCCTGGCCAAACAGAGACTCCTGTAGGCTGCCAGTCCACATAGGGGCTACCAAATAGAAAATCACGGTTTGAACCACCTGGGAACCTTTTTCATGCTCATGTTGCTTTCCAACTCTTTTTACAATTAACGGTGGCTTATGGGTAAAAAAAGGTTGGGGAACCCTGGTGTAGGGCATCTTATAGCATTTGCCAGAATTCACTGATTGCCAGTCTGGGACTGGTCCTACCCAGAAAAAAGAATTGAAAATCTAGGCACTTATCAGAAACTTTATCATGTAAGGTCACTGACAATATATATGTACAAGTAATCCAACAAAGAACATTTACATCATTAAGATGTATGTTTTTATACCTGGATAATTTGCATAAACAAGGTATGAAGGTCACTTCAGGATGAACTACTTTTTTCAGCATTCCACCAACTGAAGGCTGTAGAGCAGGGGTCCCCAACCTTTCTCCAACCTTTTTTACCTGTGAGCCACATCCAATTGTAAAAATAGTTGGGGAGCAACACAAGCATGAAAAAAGTTCCTGGGGGTACAAAATAAGGACTGTGATTGGCTATTTGGTAGCCCCTATGTGGACTGGCAGATTACAGGAGGTTCTGTTTGGCAGTATTCCTGGTTTTATGCAACCAAAACTTGCCTCTAAGCCAAGAATTCAAAAAGATGCACCTGCTTTGAGGCCACTAGGAGTAACAGCCAAGAGGTTTGAGGGCAACATGTTGCTCGCGAGCCATTGGTTGGGGATCACTGCTGTAGAGGGAGGTGGATGTGGTAGGCCAGCAACATGTGGATGTTTGCAGGTTGTCTACATCAGATAAATGAACATCCTTACGAAAAGCAGCACCTGACAGGAACCCACTAATGAGATTTTTTAGGTATATTTGTAATGTACTGTAGGTCAGTTTCCTAGCAGAGAGCACAAGTGTTCAAATAATGTGTCAGACATACCTTATATTAGGCTGCTCCTTTGTTTCAGATGTTTCTTCGTTGCTTGGTTCTGCATCCAATTTATCCTCCTTTGAGTCAGGCTATCAGACAAAATATCACATCTTTAATTGTCTGCCTAAATTCAGGTGTTCCATAAAGTAAATACGCATTATATATTCCTAATATTTGGATGGAAAAAATGCACACTACAGCAATATGATAGATATTGTAGAAATATTGCTTTACAGTAGACTGTAATGTGGCATTGTAGGTTCCTTCCATGCCAGCTATACACAATACCCATATTTCAAGCAAACAAAAATTTAATTTTCAAGCACTCAAAATAGTTTCTATTGTTTTACGTTAGTGACTATTCCTGTATTAAAACAGTGCCACAGATTCTCCACTGAATTGAAATCAACGTTTTGACTGGGCCATTGCAGACCATGTGCGTTGTTATGTATGCAACAATAGCAACGAGAATCTTCTACAGAAATAGCCCAGGCCGGTGCAGCTTTTAGCGAACCAAAGAACAGGAATGTTATTATAATCACTGGGGGGTCCCTAAAATGTTTGCATCCCAGAGTGATTTACACTTTAGTTCACGTTTAGGCAGTCTGAAACAGGTTCCCTAGATTTTTGTACCACCCATTCTTCCTTCTGCTTTAACAACATACTCTGTAGTAATTTAGTAGCAGAAATGCACCTTTAATATGCAAGGAGAAGTAGAAAATGGCTCTTATGTCTGAACATGGCTGAATGCAATGTTAAATTAACAATTAAAACTTAATTACAGACACTTAGGGGGTTATTTATCCAAGGTCAATTTTGTGTGGTTTTTAATACCTCAAATAAACTCACATCTCAAATGTTTGCTTATTTATGAAAAAACTCTAATGTAAAAAACTTGAATCAGTGCAGTCGAGGTGAAAACTCAAATACTCAAATTGATTGAAATAAGTTCTAGATCCCAGAAGTCATGCAGCCATACATCTTATAAGTTTACCTGCTGTACCATATTTTCCTTCTTACGCCAGAACCACCATCTTGCAGATTTCTTTGGCATTTTTTCTTTTACCCATGTTTCAACGGTCTCCTGTAAAAGTCATGTTCAAGTCATCCAAATTATTCAAGCCCAAATAAAAGGCGTGATAAAATGTCATAAATGCTATTTCTCAGATTGTCTGGATATGGGGTTACTGCATATACCTTTTCAGCGGGTGTACAAGGCAGTTGTTTATAGTAAATCATATAAAGCATTAACATGGTAAACATGGTAACGAAAATAATGTTGTGGGGTATAGAAAATTGTATAGAGTATCAGAAACTATACAATAATCAATAGCTCAAAAACGAAATGAAGCAAAACATGAAATCGATTAGGGAGTGCTCTCTACAATTACTTTTTACTACTTAATAAACAATTCATTACCATTGCACAATTCACTTAAATTTGTATAGATAGAAAGAGAAAAAGTACCCCGCTTAATCACTCCAATAACAGTAGTTATTACTGTTATTGGAGTGATTAAACGGGGTACTTTTTCTCTTTCTATACAAATTTTACTGAATTAATCTGATCTAGGTCAGACCTCTGCATTAATACAAGGATAAGAATTGTTTTATTATACAAGGGAATCACTGGTGTGTTTGAATTTTCATTGCACAATTCACGACACCTCTGTATTCATTTAAGGATAAGACAAACTTATTGTAAGCAACCGAGCATAAAACGAATATATTGTGCTGTGTAATTGTTTAAATGAGTTAGGGAAAGGCTCCTGATCTGGAAAACCCTTCAACCTAAACATTTTGGATAATAGATCCCATACCTTATGTATATGTGTATATAACTATACCAACTTTGCCCTATAATTGCAGATTCCCAAATCCGATGTCCCCAGTTTCTTCAGTCCCCACTGAAGCCCTGCCCACACTTCCAACTTCCCCAAATGACACAATTTGCCCTTTTCAAACCCCCAAATTACT
Organism: Xenopus laevis; assembly: GCF_017654675.1. Lineage (NCBI taxonomy): Eukaryota > Metazoa > Chordata > Amphibia > Anura > Pipidae > Xenopus > Xenopus laevis. The sequence goes on along the minus strand of NC_054381.1, from coordinate 113,918,228 downwards.
CCCTCAAACACCATTACCTGCATCCCATGTCACCCGCTATGTATTTGCTTGATTCTCTATCTTCTTCCCAAATAACTTGCTGTGTGCCCATATCATATCTGGCCTATGCACTCCCCGTGCCCCTTTGGGGCAGATTTATTATCATTGAATATGAATGAATCACTATAATAAAATGCAAGAGAGATCTCACTCCCACGTTTCTTGCATCAATTGTTTTTCTTATATTACAAGATTTTTTATCAGTTTATTTAAAAAGTCTTGAACAGAGAGTCATTTTTATATATTCTAGTCTCTTTCTCCCGATCATCTCGGTCTCTCGGATTCATTAAAAATGTTGAAAGCAGCATTTTTCAGCTCAATAAATTTAAGAAAAAAGGAGCACTCAAGGTCCATAATAGAATGTACTTCTTGGTTACTGAATAGAAATTGTTTCTACAAATACAGGTATGGGACCAGTTATCAGGAATGTTCTGGACCTGCAGTTTTCTGGATAATGGGGCTTCCCATAATTTGAATCACCACATTATGTCTACTAAAAAAACACAAGCATTAAATAAACCCAATAAGCTTGGTTTGTCTCCAATAAGGATTAATTATATATATATATTTTTCCAGTTTCTTGTTCTACCTACCTTTGGTAAGTTTTTCTGGAACACTTGCAAACTCAAGATCATGGGAGCAGCCAATACCCAGTTGTAGTATCTGTTAAAAACATACCATTAGTTTATAAAGTTAGCAGAGCAGACATGGAATGAGTAACAGATAGTTAGCCTGCACATAGCCATTTTATTGTCAATCACTGCCACTATTGTACTTGAATTCAGAAGTTGAGTTTGTTGGTACAGTATTCTAGTCTACCAGAGAGCTTTTGGGAAATCTGATTAATAGGCTGACATATTTTTATACTTCAGCCACACAGGTGGATGACCATACTGCTATTTGAAAGTTTGTGCTCATGCAGTTGTTTCACCAATGACCCCATAAAGTGGGAATTAGATAAGCAACGTGGTTCTTCCTGTCAGATAAACTGTGTTGCAATTGCAAAGATAAGGCCAAAGTTGACTAAGGGCTAGTCCAAACGAGGAGATTCGGGGAGATTTTGTTGCCTGGCGACTAATCGCCTCGTCTTTTGAGCGACTATCTCCCCGAACTGCCTCAGCGTTTTTCCTCATAGGCTGCAATGAAAAGTCGCCTGCACTAATGCACATGCAGCGATGCGTTTTCAATAGTCGCCCAAAGTTGCCTCAGTGAGGCAGTTCGGGGGGGTTGGTCGCTCAAAAGACGAGGCGATTAGTCGCCAGGCGACAAAATCTCCCCGAATCTCCTTGTGTGGCCTTACCCTAAAGGTCACACAAGGAAAAAGATAGAACACTGTGTAATCTTAAAGGGATTGTTCATCTTTATATTAACTTTTAGTATGATGTAGGAAGTGATATTCTGAGATAATTTGCAATTGGCTGTCATTTTTTATTATTTGTGGTTTTTGAGTTATTTAGCAGCTCTCCTGTTTGCAATTTCAACAATCCAGTTGCTAGGGTACAAATTAGCCTAACAACCATGCATTTGAGACTGGAATCTGAATAGGAGAGGGCAGTATAGAAAGATTAATAAAAAGTAGCACGGTCAGGTCAGAGTGCATAAGGCAGTCAGGTTTCTGTGTGCTCCCATATAGATAAATTGGCAGCAATCTGAAATCTAGTTCTCCATAGAGACTACAGCACCAAATTGATATTGTTTTAAAAAACAATGTTTCAAATGTTGACAAAATGAGAACATTCGCCTGCATACAATGACATATATCATCTTCAAATACAGAAATGAAAATCCATAATCTTTCAAGAGGTATAAAAGGAAGATAGTCACAATAACAAAATATGTATTAGTATAAATGTAACCTCTAGAAGTGCCAAAAGCAGTCAGTACAATGGAAGTTTACCTGTTATAAATCCGTACTACCAAATTAGGATTATCAATAATCCCGGGGTTCTCTGCAAACTGTTGGTAAGTAATAATGTGTTCCTTGAATTTTTCTGCAACCGAAGAAGAGAATTGAGGACCATTAATATAAAATCAATTAATATAAAATCATATTCCTAACCAGCTATTGAAAAAAAAGTGGGAACCTGCAACAGAGATGCCAAACATTTCATAAAAAATGTAGTATAAGGATACTGATCAAAGCCACCTCCATGGCTGCAAACATACTTGATTTATATCTACTGTATGTACAACAAAGAGCAATTTATATCTCCCTGCACTAAACGATTATAATTGACGATTTTAAAGCTAATACTAAAAAATTGTACCGTATGGGATCCGTTATCCGGAAACCCGTTATCCAGAAAGCTCCGAATTACGGAAAGGCGGTCTGCCATAGACTCTATTTTATCTTAATAATCCAAATTTTTAAAAATGATTTCCTTTTTCTCTGCAATAAACAATGCCTTGTAATTAATCCCAACTCTAATATAATTAATCCTTATGGGGTTTATTAAATGTTTATATGATGTACTAGTAGACTTAAAGTATGAAGATCCAAATTATGGAAAGATCTGTTACTCGGAAAGTCCCAGGTCCCGAGCATTCTGGATATCAGGTCCCATACCTGTATTCATAGTTAAAAAATAATGTCCATCAAAAAAAAGACCAGAAAAATACTAACCAATATAGAAGTATGGAGGCACCAACACACAATAATTAAACAAGCCAACTAGTAAGATTCGCAAAGTGTGTCAATACATCTCTTCTAATGAGCTTCAAAGAACGAAGTTCAATAAACTCTCCCTATTCACACTGTACAGTGCTAGTTTATAGAATAGTGAAGTCAAGAGGTATTTGATAAAACGCAATTAACAAAGGTGTCTGCAATTATACATGCACCTTACAACTTCACTGTAGCAACGACACACTGGTTCAGCATAATGTGCCCGAGGTGCATATTACACGGGGAGTGAACTCAAAGTAGGTGTTTTTTTTTATTTTGTTTTGGTTGCAAAAAAACAGGTGTACTGTAGGCTGTCAGTCTCCACAGGGGCTACCAAATAGCCAATCACAGCACTTATTTGGCACCTTCAGGAACTTTTTCATGCTTGTGTTGCTTTTTACATTTAATTGTGGCTCATGGGTGAAATAGGTTGGAGGGAGTTACTAACATGTTGTGCATATATAAGCAACTGACTTGAATTTACTGAATCACATGTTCCTGTTATTACAAACGATGGGCCTATCAGAATGCCAGATGGTAGAGTCCTGCACGGGTCCATTTTTTGGAACCTGTACCCTGCATTCTGCAACCCGCATTCTTACCCACTTAGAGCCGCTACCCGACCCGACAGTACCTTATCCGCAACCCGTACCCGCGCACCATCAAGAATCAGGAATGTTGTCATAGTAAATCAGAAGTGACATCATCGGAAGTAGAAATGAAATGCAAGCGTATTCACTCTGCTTATTTATTGCTATAGATAGTAAATCTGTTCAATGAATAAAATAAGAATGCGTATGTCTCGGGATCCCTTGGCTGCTAGACCATTATCAGGGGAAAGAAAATGATAACAACACTGACCTATAGGTTATTATATTCCTTAAAAATGCAGACAGCAAAAAAAAGTCGTAAAACCGGAAGTGCTGTCATTGTAAACCGGAAGTGACATCATCTGAAGTAGATGTGATCAGAAAAAAGGAGTAGGTATCGCTTTTGAGAAGATCCGCGGGCCGACCCGCAGAACTGTGTCTATACCTGCACCTGGAGCTTCTACCCGCAAACCACCAGGTTTTTGCGGGTGACCAGCGGGTACCCGACACGCTGTAGGACTCTACCAGAAGGCATACTATTTGTGCACAAACTAAAAAACAATTGTACTCTATTTATCAACAAGGGCAAAAATTTAACCCAAGTTGCAACACTTGCTATTTTGCTTGAATTCTATAGAAAATAATGCATCATGGGGAAGAAATAAAATAATCATGGCAAAGTGTGCCAATATTTTAAACCAACAGCTTTGACATAAAGTATTTGTGTTAACGCAACAAATGGTCACTGTACCTGTACCCACCTGGAATGTGTCCCTTTAATCTAGATCAAGGATCCCCAACCTTATTTAGCCATGAGCCATATTGAAATTAAAAAAAAAAGTTGAAGCGCAACATAATTAAGCAAACATTTTTGTGGGTGTCAAATATGAACTGCAATTGGCTACTGGTAGCTTACAGGAGGGTGTGTTTGGCAGTACATCTGGTTTTTGTGTAATGAAAACTTTTTTTAGGCCAGGAATTGCAAAAAGAGTGCCTGCTTTAAGCGCCACTGGGAGCAATAGCCAATGGGTTGGTGAACAACATGTTGACTGCGACGCCACCGATTGGGGATCACTGATCTAGATCAACAAGCACGGTAATGGTTTGTTGTGTATTATGTAACATATTGCAGTCTTATTAGATCATTATCAGTGCTACTTGGTATTGTTATCCAAGTAAAACAAATGACCTAAAAAAAAAAAAGATTGGATAACTATTTTTTCAAAAAGGGCTAATGATACTGATAATGATTCTCTTAGCTCACCTTTGGAGATTTCTCCATTCTCACTGAGACCACCGCATAATGACAGTGTAACATCAGGCAGATCCATGGGAGAATCAGACAGACACTCTGTTCCACTGTCTGCAGCAGCGCTTCCCACTGACTGAGGAGACTGAGAGCCAGACAGCAGGTCAGATTCAATCCACTGTCTGGAACCAGGATCTGATTCACTGAATGATAAGGAATTCTTGTTATAGACATCATTATAGTCATGTTTTTAATATCGTGCAATTTAAGATGTATTGTAAGAAGTAATTTTGTATATAGGAAGTCATACATGTTCTCCACTGGTTTCCGTACCAAGTAAAACAAATATACGTCAATTTGAAAGGCACTATATTAATTATTGCCCAACAGCCAATAAATTATTGTGCAATATTTGGGGGTGTATTTTTTACAGTGGAGACAAACAGATTTGCACGTTTGATTATATTATAACCTGCTCCCAACAGGCAAGTGCATGTAAATCAACACATTCCATGAAAAAGGAGGGGATAGCTCTGGGTTAGATACTAAAGGTGCATACGAGTAGTTTGTATTTCAGTTACTCTGATACAGTTCCTTAGGAGAGATTTACCTGTATGGCTTTGTGAAGTGATATTTGGGGGTGTATTGATTAACATTGGAGACAAACATCTTTGGAGACACAACCAATCAGTTCTTTGCTTTTGTTCTCTAACCTGTAGGTGACTGTTTTAATCTAGTTGCCGATTGGTTGCTATAGGCAACATCACTGACCATGTTTATCTCCAATGCTATTAAATATGCCCTATGAGTGCAGCAGGAAGTATATGAATGCACTCTTTTTAAGAAGGCTTGTGTGGTGCCATCTTTGTTTTAAAAAAATAAATAAAAAATTAACTTGGTTTGTTAAATAACATTTACATGTCATAGGAACAAGACAACCCATGAGTGCTTTATTCTACTTGTTATTTGTGTTGGACCGCAACTAGGAACCTGGGCTTTGTTTTGGTGTGTGTGTGTGTGTGTGTGAATTTCACAAGTAGAAAGTTAAGATATGACATTAATAAAATAAATTTACACGTGCTACTGTACACTCTGCAAACAATATGTAACATTGAAACAAGCTCTCACAGGGTGTACGATTGTGATGTGCGGGTCGAGTTTTTCCCGACCGCACCCTCCCACCACCCGCGCCCGACTTCCGGGTTCCTTTTATAGACATGTGCCGACTCGCCCTGCCAATAACACAAAAGCGAGCAGGCACGCTGCTATAAAACTGGAAGCCAGCTGTGTAAGGTTGTATGTGGGGAGAGCAGGATGAAGAGCCCAGCCCCCCACAAATAGGGGTGCGAGGTAGGCCTGAACCAGACTGGTATCGGGCCTGCCCGCACATCACTAGTGAACAATAATAAAGAGAAACACTGACATTCTATACCTTTTGGGAAAATACAGAGCTGCTACTTCAGGCTCCAAGATGTTTAAATCATCTAGATATATATCACCGGGGCCCTGATGCTCGCTTCTTTTTTGTACACCTGTTTAGAATTAAAATGAGAAGAGCTTTCAGGATGCTATGCAGCATGTATTAGCAAACATATGCATTCTCACTGGGCACACAATTAACAGTAGGCCATAAAACAGGAACTGACCAGTTCAAACACATTCCTTTCTTTTGTGACTAGAAGTTATCCAACATCCTATACCACTACAAGAAAAAGAATGTTCTAACTCCAGCCTGTAACACTTCAGTGAGTGCATTTAGACATATATCAGTACCTTTGCCTCAGGTCAACATAAGGAATCACTTTCTATAAAAAGCAATCAATCTGATGAGTCCGTAGACCAGGTTCTGCATCTCATTATCTATATTAATGGTGTTACTGGGACTAAATTACCAAATTCCAGCGTGAGGGAAAGAAAGCAAATGTTCCATACGTATAATTAAAGTTGTGAAAAAAAAAAAAAAAGTTTTTTTTCTTGACAATTCTATTTACTAGATTTATACAAGTTTAAGTGTACCTTTTTTCTTGGTTGGCGAGTCTGTTTTTAAGGAAGGTTTCATTTCAGGCAAATTATGTATACTCTCCTGCGTGAAGTTTTCCTCTGGTACAGATGGGGAGCTTATGCCACTTTCAGTAGCAGGCTCATGCAGCTGATCTGGATCCATAAGAACACCTATAGAACATGGTCGAGGCTCTGGTTTCAGCACAGTGCAAACAGAGTCTTCCATGGATACTTCATCTGCTTCTCCGACCAATGCCTCAGAGCTGATCACCCTGAAATGTGTATTCTCAGAAGGTGTGATGGTGGCTGTCCTCAGATGGTCTGTTCGCTCTTTCTTGCTCACCTTCAAAATTCAGATAGGGTATACTGAGATGACTGAACAAGACTGCCAATATCAACCAACATGAAAATAAAGCAATAAGTGATTGGTGCAGGAATGCATAAGGGGCAGACTAATTTGAATTCACCATTTACTGGCAGAACTATGGCAATATATACATCTGGTTAGTATTTTAAACCTCTTCACTAATAATAACATTCATAGAGGGGGGAAGATCAGTTTTTGGGTACATCAGGACACAATTTTGATGTAAAAGCCGGGAAAACATTATTTAAAACATTATTTAAAATCAGGGAAATGGACCCATTGAAATGCATTATAAATGGTGGCACCGAAAATTTAAAGTGCGGGGAAAATTAAAATCAGGGTACACAGGACTTGATAGTGAATAAAAAAGTGTTTTATTCAACGTTTCAGCCCCTCAACTCGGCCGTCTCTAGGACAATATTTATGTAGGTTTATTACATATCATACACTATGCTCAGCAAATGTTAATACAAACTGAGACTTCAGAGATTGCAAAGCGCTTATTACAAAGAGTATCTACATTCCCTTCTTATGATATTTATTTGGCAGGATTTGCTTTTAAATAGAAACAAAGTGTACTGTTTCATTACACTATGGGTGTTCACCTTGGTTGACTCAGGAAATCCACCCCATGTCCATTGCATCTGAGGCTCATTTCGAAGGATGCTGTCCCCAGACTTTACTTCCAGTTCAGAGTCACTTTTAGGGCAATTGGATTGGCAAAAGTGGCTGAGAAAAATAAGGAATTTGTTTATTTGCAAATAAAATATTTGAAAAAAAATATTTCTCTTTCTAGCTTTTTATTGGTTAATGCCCATGCCCCTACCGAGCTGTTAATAAACTACATAACCCAGTATCCTCATAGAGGCAGGGCTGACAGGGGATGCTGGTAGGAAGAGTTTAGCAACAGCCAAGGGGGTTAGAAACAACAACATATCAACGAAAGTAGAATAAAAAGGTATCACGAAGATCAATGGAATAAAGAGAAAATTAAAAAAGCTGTTGGTCACACATAAGTAATAAAACAAACACTTAGGGGCAGATTTACTAAGGGTCGAAGTGAAAATTAGAATTTTTATTTAGTCAAAACTCTCAAATTCCAATTGTGAATTATACAAACTCCATTTGTGATTTTTCAAATTTGAATCGAGTTTTTAGAATTCGATTTGAGTTTGTGGGTCATTTAAATTAGTTCAAGTTTAAAAAATTCAATGTTATTAATCAATTTTGACTAGTGGAATTTGAATTTTTGGGAGTTTAAAAAAAAACTCACATGAATTAAAAATTTGACCCTTGATAAATGTGCCTCTTAGTATAATACTGGAACTACTTAATAAGAAGGGGGAATTAATATCTTAAGAATTGCTACACTACATTAAACTAGGTATAACTGAAGCAACAAAGAAAGAAAAAAAAAAATCAGGGCGCCACATGTTTGCCATAGATGTCTATTTGATTTACAAGTAGCTCACAAGCTTTGCTAACATTTTAATGAAGAACAAACACTCCCAGTGGCAGAACATATGGAATTCGAACTGCAGACCAACAGGAGACAAAAATATTTCTACCTGTCCAGGGGAGACCAGTCCCCATCAGAGAGGGCATAACGATCTAAACTGTGGCTGAAAGATTCCTCCCTTAAGGCTGTGTTTGAAGAGGACCTGTAGAAAGAAAGAAATAAAAACATCAGTAAAGCGAAATATAGATCTACTTTGAATGCTTGCCTCTAGTCTTGTGATGACAACACATATAGGGAAATGTAATAAAAGGTGCAAAATTGCTCTTAGTCCTATAACTTATACTAGTAAATCCCCTCATGGGCAAAACACAGGACTGTATGGGGGGGGGGCTGCAGGTCACTTCCTTTCTAAGGCAAAGTAAAGCAAAACCAGCACAAACCTTGATGTGGTTTCAATAGGCTAGAGTCCTGCAATGGTCACTACTTTTAAGTCAAATATAGCCCTATATATACATTTATGAAAGGTGACGCAGTGCTGATACACTTCTCACAGCTTGGTTGAGCAGAGGTTAAATGAATAGCAACGGCTAAGCTTTTGGCTTCCCTCTCATATAGAACAGCTTCACAATATATTGCACAAGGGCCTTGGTGAGTACAAAAACATAATTCCTTCCCCGTGAAGGCTGCATGAATTCAAAAGCCAGCCACCTTATAATAAGGAACAGACATGCAGTTAAGCATTTATACTCAACAGGGGACTGGAATAAAAGACAATGCAAACCTCATCAGTGATCAGTTTAAAAGAGAGAGATTTTGCAATGCCCTGCCAGTTATCCCACTGTACATTTGCTTTTGTAGAACAGGGGGAAAAAAAAACAGACGTGCTTAATAAAAGCTTTGCATAATAGGAGTATTATTCGCACAGATGAAATCATACCCCAGACATTTAAAGAAAAATAGAAAATATTTTGCTCATCTACAAAATGACAGATTCTAGGCTTCGCTGTTTCAAATCAGAATAAGGCGCACTCTATAGGACTACCAGACTGTTGTATCGAGTACATTGATTTTTACTGGAACACGATTAAAATACACCTGTATTTTAATCATGTTCCAATAAAGATCAACATTTTAACTTGATACCACTGACCTGTGGTAAGTGCCTCCTTCTTCTAATCTGAATTGGGGATTGTCCCCATGCTACGGGTTCAGAGCAGCAGCACCTGGGCCACCAATATGTACTGGTAAATTTGATTCATAATTACAGGTATGGTATAGGTTATCTGGAAACCTACTGTATTATCCAGAGAACTCCGAATTACGGACAGGTTGTCTCCCATAGACTCCATTTTATCCAAATAATGCAAATTTTTCAAAACAAATTCCTTTTTCTCTGTAATAATAAAGCAGTTCCTTGTACTTGATCCAAACTAAGATATCATCAATCCTTACTTGAAGCCAAACCAGGTTTTTGGTTTTATGTAATGTTTACCTGATTTTCTAGTAGACAAGGTATGAAGGGCCAAATTACAGATGTAATCCGGAATAACCCAGGTCCGAGCATTCTGGATAACAGGTCCCATACCTGTAAGTAATTAATAATTGGAGACCTGCATTTGTGAAGATCCGAGTATAGCAATGGGTCTGGGGCATGTATGATCGGAACAACACAAGCTAGTATAGCGGGGATCTCCCCTGCACGTTTATTAGGTCAAGTGACATCACTTGACCTAATAAACGTGCAGGGGAGATCCCCGCTATACTAGCTTGTGTTGTTCGGCTAATTTTCTACATAGATACGATTGGGAGAGGTGCCGACCCCTCCAGCCAACACCGGGCTTCGACTATCAGGAGAGACTCTGGGGAAATTAGGTAATTATATTCGCATGTATGATCGGAACAGCACAGTCCTTTGCAGTGTATAAGGTTCTAGGATTTAAGATTAAAGAGTTCTGCATAGTGCTTTTACTATAATACTAATGATTAGGCTTCAGACAAAGCACCCCCTCCCTTGCTTAAAACTGCTGCAGTCAACTTTATTTAACTCAGCAAACGGTACAATGGGCATTTCAATCTTGGTTTCCGATCAGGGAGAATTAGCCAAAGGCAGTGAGGGGAGTGTGCCATAAGGAAGCTATTAGCCATTCATCAAACCAGATGCCAGCTGGAAAGAAAACGGTGTTCACTGTGGGCCACAGGAATAATAAATGACAAGGAGCCAATGTGCCTTAACCCTAACTAGAAATGTTTACATAATAATCCCATTAGAGTGAAAACCAATATCATATGATTCTGGTAGTAAGGGGTTTCCTCCTAACATGTGCAGAACTTGCTCAATCATATTTCTTGCAGTTCTTTGAGAACCACTGTAAAGCACAAGCCACTGGTGCTGCTATTGCAGCATTTGTTCTTCTGGAAAGGCTTTCCATTAGATCAGTCATCCCCAACCATTAGCTCGTGAGCAACAACATGTTGCTCTCCAACCCCTTGGATGTTGCTCTCAGGGTCCTCAAAGCAGGTGCTTATTTTCGAATTCCAAGCTTGAAAGCAAGTTTTACTTGGATAAAAACTAAGTTTAGTGCCAAGTAGAGCCTCTTGTAGGCTGTCGGTCCACATAAGGCTACCAATTGGTCAATCATAGCCCTTATTTGGCACCCCAAAGGACTTTTTCATGCTTGTGTTGCTCCCCAACTCTTTTTACATTTGAATGTGGCTCAAGGGTAAAAAAGGTTGGGGAACCCTGCACTACATCATGGATGTCCATCTAGAGTCCCAATGAATGCAAGTGACCCCCCAATAGATTTCTATAGTCCCCAGACTGCTCAAAAGCATTAGTGGAGCCCGCCGCAACTCACAGTCAGCATTCCATTGCATCCCTTCAGTCCAGCTCAAATCTAGTTCTTCCATTACCATCCAAAAAAACCCACCAAACTGTTCCCCTTTACTTAATCTGCCTCATGCAAATATCTATCTCCCAATACGTACATATGTATTAAAAGTCACAAACTACTTCTATAACCGCTTAAATGCACAAGGATGAAAGTCAAGTACATTTATACAAGGTCATAGAACTGTGATGAATCTGAATATACTTTAATTTTACAATGGGAGGTACAAGTAGTCAAGTAACATCATTTATCAAAGTCCGAATTTATCTCATTGATTTCTGAAAATTACTCCGACCAAATCCGCACGGGATTTTTCCCCTTATCAATACATTTTCCCGAAAATTTCCTGTGCAGGGAAAAACTTATACGAGGTTTGCGGATTTTCCGCACAAAAAACACAAAATCTTCGGATTATTGCACAAAACCCATCGCAGATCAAGATATCTGCGGGACTTATATGCAACCTCGGCAGTTCTGAGATGCTGGATTTTTGGATTCTGACTTTTTCTATCCTCGGGGTATAATAAATCCTGAAAAATCCAAGGTGTTTTTTTCCCCCCACTTTTTATAGAAAAAAACAATACAAATTTTTTCGGTTTTTGGCATTTGGACTTTGATAAAGAACCCCCTACGTGTCATGAACCTTTTAAACAGTGCTTTGTTTAAAAGCCCCAACATTGTTTACCAACTGCTCAGAACATCAATATAAATTTTGTTTATGAGGCACATATTGTTGTTCACAATAGTTTTAGGCTAATGCCACATGGGCTGATTCTTGGCCCTGTGGATAAACTCAGGCAGAGAATCAGGATCCGGAGCCACTGCCTCAGCCCAGTTGTATGCACAGGGAGTAGATTTCGACAGTAAAATGCATATTCGCGAGTTTCAGCGCTGAAGGTGCTCCATGTGCCTGCACCCAGACCTACACATTGGCTTAGGGTGCAGACATAGGAAAAGACTGATGCCAGCATAGGGGGCCGATTCTTGGCTTGTGTTTATCCACAGGACAGGAATCAGCCCTGTGCGGCATTAGCCTTAAGAAAACCCCTATCCTTTGTTTCTGATGGACACAGTAATTTCTGGTATGTGGGGAATTCACAGAAAATGGGTGGTTTGGAGTAATATGTAGAGAGGAAAGACATTTTTGCAACAGCTGCTGTGAACAACTACATGTAGGCATGTCTGCTGCTCATTATTAGCTGCAACATCATGGGTTTGGCATGCAATAAATAAATGTCTCAATCATTTTGCAGATTGAACTTAAAATTTGCTTTTGGTGCCCCCTTGTGTACTGAAACCATACATACAAAGCAGATACACATGGTAGAATTTTTAAATAAAAAAGGAAAAGTATGTCAGATTGGTTCTTGCTTTTCTGTAATCCAAGCCAGACCAAAGGACCATTAAATTAGCATTATGAGCATTTTATAAGCAAAGGCTACTGTAGTTGAAGTACAAGGTACAATTATTGCAGAACATGACAGTGGTTATCTTCAATAATTCCTGTTCTTCATCTTGTCAGGTCAGACCCAGCCTGTCTGTACAAGACCCAGTTGCATTGCTGTCTTGTATCTTTCTATATCAGATGATCAAAGGAAACTATTGCCTCCTGATTACTAGGGTCAGAATTTGAAACGTCTAGCCTGATGGCTTTAAAACATATGTTAAGAATTCAAAAATCACAACGCACATCTCAAATAAAGGGGGTCTAATACAAACTTGGGCATACATGGTATAATCCTGATTTGGCCAACGACACAATTTGGGTTGAAACAATTGTTTGACCCCATTGGGAAGCAATTTCATCAATGCTCCAATGCAGACCTCGTCACAGATTTTCAACCTGCCTCATCAATATCTGGGTGATTATTCCAAGGGCCCCATACACAAGGCTAACTTGGTCTGGAGGGCAGAGTTTTCAGAAGTTTTTATTGGCCTGCATATGGCGAGCAAAAGAGAAAAAACAAATCATTGGATACAACTCACTGCCTCTCCTCATCATTACTCAAATGCCTACTGGAAAAATCCATAGCAAATAGACAACAAAGCACTCTTAACATCCTGTTTTGTTTATTGTAATCCGTATGCTTGATGTGTACACACTTTTATTATACAGCACTGTAGAATAGGTTGGCGCTTTGTAAATAATAATAACATTCTGCTTATTTGAGCAGAACCAGGTCAAAATTCAATAGCCAGACATATCTTACTTTCTTTTCATGTTCTTTTACCTCTCAAACGTGAAATCACGTAATAAAATTAATATTCTGGGCATTCATTGGTTAAGTAAGGAGAATTAAAAAAAATAAATAAAAAGGGCACACTTTAGTGATACCTCCAAAGCCATGGGGCAAATTCAAAGCTATTAATAGACGGAGATACAGAACTATTTCAACTAAACAAAGGGGCAGCCTACTTGTGCCTATCACCAATATGTCACTGTGTGAGGGGTCTCAGTAATGCCCTGCATTCAAACTCGCTGTGTTTTGTGTCTGCAAAACTAAATTCAGTTGAAGGGGCAAGAAAGTTTATTAGTTGACAAGACATCATCAGCTTAAATAAGTGAGAAGTCGCTGGGAAAATGGCCAGTAGCCTTAACCCCATATGCAATTAAAGTGACTAAATTTGCCCAGTAGCAGTAACCCATACCAACCAATAAGGTGTTTGATTTTAAACAGGTGACTAGTTAATCTTACCTGCTGAGTGGTTGCTATGGGTTACTGCTCCTGGGAAAACGCAGTGCCTTTTATTACATTGAAGTGTACTGGCAGTGAAAAAATAAGCTTGCATGTCTTTCTACTCAGGGCTTATAGCACGGACAAGTCTAAAGGAATTCTTCCCCTCTATACACAGGTATAGAACCAGTTTTCAGAATGCTTGGGACCTGGGGTTTTGGATCTCCATACCTTAAGTCTATTAAAAAATCATGTGAATGTTAAATAAATCCATTTGGCTGGTTTGAATTATATCTTAGTTGGGATCAAGTACAAGCTACTGTTTTATTATTACAGGGATAAAGGAAATCATTTTTAAAAACTTGGATTATTTGGATAAAATGGAGTCTATGGGAGACATCCTTTCCGTAATTCAGGGCTTTCTGGATAACGGGTTTCCGGACAACAGATCCCATACCTGTTCTATAGTAGAAAAACACATTATTTGGATAATTATTGGATGAAATTAAAAAGCAGAGTAAATAATGAAATATACACTAAATATCCTCTTGTGTATGTGATGTTGTGGGTGCTTATAGCACAAATTCTAGACAGCAAACCAAAATAGCTTAATGCATTTTAAATAGGGATGCACCAAATGCAGGATTCGGTTTGGGATTCGGCCTGGATTCTGCCTTTTTCAGCAGGATTTAGATTCAGCAGAATCCTTCTGCCTGGCCGAACCAAATCCACATATGCAAATTAGGGGCGGCAGGGAAATTGTGTGACTCTTTGTCACAAAACAAGGAAGTAAATAATGTTTTCCCCTTCCCATCCCTAATTTGCATGGTTCGGTATTCAGCCGAATCTTTCGCAAAGGATTCAGGGGTTAGGCTGAATCCTAAATAGTGGATTTGGTGCATTTTTTTAAACATTTATCTATTATCTCTCCTAGAAAAGCGTTACAGAGCCAAAATGGTAATGCAATAAGCTATTTTGAACTGAGTATATGTAGTAAATATAGGAATAATTTTTTAAACTGCATTTCAAGATACAGCTATCAGAAACCAAAACTACAGTGTGGAAATTATATTTATCAATTATACACAGGCTGCACCACATATGATGGCTTTGTTGGTGTTTATAATTTGCAATTACCGTGGGGGCTGAATCCAGTTTTCTCCATCGGAGCTCAAGCCCATTTCCATCATTTCCTCAACCCCAGAAACAGCAGGAACGTCTTCCTTCTTTTCATGCTTCATTTTCCTCCGTCTCCTCTTTTTCTTTTTTACAGAGTTTGTATAGACATTTTCCAAGTCCATAGCGTGGGAGAGCAAAGTGCTTATTTCTTCTTCACATGAGGTTGGCAAATGAGAAATGGGATTCTTGAACACTTGATCAGCTGTAGGGATAGGGGAGGTAGCCAGATATGCTGGGACATGTTCCTACAAATAGCATGAGAATATAATATCATAAGACAGAATGGGGGACAAGTATTTGCAACATTAGGTGGCAGATTTATCAAGGGTTCGAGTTCATAGGAGTCATTTAAAACTCAGATAAACTCAAAATTCGACCAATCAAAATTTTTTTTTAAAAAAATCAAATTGGATGAATAGGATCGACCGGAAAACTTGAATCAAATTTGAATTGAATTCGATCCGAGTTTTTCAAAATTGATTCGAAATGTTTTCTGCTCAGTGTCAGGAAGGCTGCAAATAACTCCAAATTGATCCCAAGACATCTTCCATTGGCTAAAACAGCAATTCGGGAGGTTTAAGGTGGCTAATAGTTAAATTTGAGTTCCACTGTATGCTAAATCTCAAAAATCTAATTAGAATTTTTTTCAAAAAAACTCCAGTCGAATATTAACAATTCCCTAGTCAAAATTTGACAGTTTTGGCCCATATCTGTTGGCATATGGTGCCAGTGTTATATGGAACACAATATTTCGATTATGGAACACATCCCTTGCCTTCTCCCACTGACTTGAATGGGAAACACCAGTAGAGGAGAACTCTAAGTTTATGGTACAATGAGCATTAGGACTGCTGCTGTGTTTAGGTGGAAAGCTGCAGCAGTCAGAATCTCTAAAATCACCTTTCAAGCCTTGACACAGCAGAACAGGACAAACACTAGCCCGCTTATGGGCACACACTAGCACTGACGTGTCCTCAGCTCAGAAATAGCTAATGGCGGCCATAGATGCACCGATAATATCATAAGAAATTAATTTTCATATTATAATAGGTGGGAACGAGTCGACAAATATCAGCAAAAGACTGGGATATCGGTCGGCTCGTCGATCAGGCACCTATGAAGGCACGTGAACATGGCCAATGTTAGTGCTGAATCATCAGATACAGTTAGAATTATATTGTTTCTACCTGTATATCTGACAACTCAGCTCTACACGTGTGTGTTGAAACGAACAATCTTTCTTGGAAAGATCTTTTCCAGGAAAGATTGTAATTGTTACGTCTCTGGCCACCTTAAAGCTCAGCTCACCTTTGGGTTAACTTTTAGTATGATATAGAGAGTGATATTGAGACAATCTGCAAGTGGTTTTCATTTTTTATTATTGGTAGGCTTTTAATTATTTGGCTTTTTATTCAGCAGTTCTCCAGTTTGCAATTTCAGCAAAATAATTTAGATTTCATGTTTAATTTGAAAAGGACTTTTATTATACAGCTTTTTATGTCTGGGTGACAAGTCCACTTTAAAGGTGAACCACCCTTTTAAGTGAGGGCTTCTAAGCAAAGACGTTTGTCAAAGCCTACCACATATTTTATTCCTAAAGGAAAATTAAATCGTATTACCTTATTTTTCTAGTGTAGCCTAATCTTATAAAAACTCTTAGAGTAAAACATTTATAAAAATGGGCTTTCATTCACTGTAATGTAAAACGCTGTCTTTTATTTATAAGTTATAACCCAACAGCTACTCCTGCATTAATATGAACACCCAGTCTGAACAAGGAGCAGTAAATGTACCATTACACTTACATTTTCTTCTTCCGTTTCCTGCACAAAGAAGGCTTCTCCATTGTCACCGAGTTTCATGTGCAAGTCTACCTGTGTTCCATTGATTTCTATATCAATCTAGAAGTTACACAAATGAAAAAAAAAAGAAAAGAAATGTACTTAATTATTCATACTGAATCGGAACACCATTTAAAGAAGTGCAATAACCAACCACTGCAGAATTATAATTTGTACAACACAAAAATCTTTTTATAAATAATACAGACAAGCTATTTGTAATGGAGTATTTCTGTGATGGTGTTACATGACATTATTTACATGCAAGGATAACAACAGAGCTTAATAAACATGTAATTTACTTTATACCAACGTGACATTATATACCTTTAAAATGCCTCATGGTTAAAAGTATATCTGTGCATCATATGACCAAACATAAAGGGGGTTTCTGCTGATACATTGCCCAGTCATGGCCATGACCAGGCACTTTTGGATAGCTATGAAGCAAATAAACCATGCTCTGGGCCGTAGCCCTTGTTCTTTTTGGCCCCCTAGTTCTTTGCAGACTCAGGGGCCAAAAAGATTTTAGTAAACCGAATTAATCCAACAGCCATCTCTTTTGTTTAATTACACTACAAGTGGATCTATGCACATGCCACAAGTTCTAAACATCAAAATCCATTCTTATTAGCCTAAGGGTAGGGGCACACGGCGCGATTTCGCCGCGATTCTGCGCTAAGCGAGTTGTCGCTGCGTTTTTTAAGCCGAAATAGCTTTGCTAACTTTGGCGCTGGCGTCAATGCAAATCGCGGCGAAATCGCTGCGCTAATTCACACGCGGCGATTCGTTTTCTATTGTCGTCCGAAGTTGCCTCGCTGGGCGTTTCCGGGCGACAGTAGAAAAAGAATCGCCGCGTGTGAATTAGCGCAGCGATTTCGCCGCGATTTGCATTGACGCCAGCGCCAAAGTTAGCAAAGCTATTTCGGCTTAAAAAACGCAGCGACAACTCGCCCAGCGCAGAATCGCGGCGAAATCGCGCCGTGTGCCCCTAGCCTAAAGAAAATATATAGCTACTTTATAAGTAAGGTTTAACAGGTTATTCCATCATGATTTTTATGGTTTACTTTTTATTTATAAATTACACCGGTTACATTGCGAATAATTCACTCTACTGTTTAAAATGTTATTCCTGAACCAACAAGTGTATTTTTTAGCTGTAATATTGGTGTGGAGTTCAGCCATCTCAGTGCATTGTGCCTGATCCTGGGCTTTGAGAATGAGCCAGCACTTCAGGATGGAACTGCTTTGAGACAGCTATTTTTTCTCCCTTCCCATTGTATTATACTATGACATGGGTTGTGTTAGCAGTGCTAAAAGTAAAAAACAGGGGTTTTCCTGCTTTAGTGCTATTCTCATGTCAACCACTAGGTAGTAAGGAGAAATTTTAGCAATGCAAAAAATCCTTCAGCACAGGTGTCAGGTAGCTGCTATCTGGTTATCTGCCCATTGTTCTTTGGATAGGCTGTTAGGCTGCTGGGGAGGGAAGGGAGAGGGGTGATATCAGTAAAGAGTGACTGAAGTTTATCAGAGCACAAGTCACATGAATGAGGGCTCCTGGGAAACTGACAATTGTCTAGCACAATGCCGAATTTCAAAATTAAATATAAAAAAATCTGTTTGATATTTTAAAAAACGGATTTCAGTGCAGAATTCTGGAAGAGCAGCACTATTAACCAGTGCGTTTTGAAAAAAACATGTTCTCCCGTGAGGGAATCCCTTTAACAAATGATCAAATACCTAATTGCCAATGACCTTTGCAATAACCTTTAGTTATTAGCATATATCTCCATATATCTGTCTGGAAGGCTGTTCTTGATGAATAAAACCTAGTCACGTCCCTATCCCTAGCCCCTAGCTAAGCACTTTTGCAATTTGAATTAATTTTCTATTTTTAGTGGCTTATAATAAATATATATTTTTTAGATTACGAATAACTGCTTTTGGCTCAATATGCGAGTCGGCAACCCGAGGGTAAACTGAATACCGGAAGTGCATAGACACTTCCTTGAAATCCATTATGCCGAAAGCCTGCTATTAGCTGTCTAAAACTGCCAATATCGCTGAAACCACTAAAAAAATAGAAAACAAATGTAAAATGCAAATGCTCACCTTATATTAATACATTTTTTGGGGGGGGGGTTGTTCGATTCCCTTTATCTTTATAAACTGAAAACAAAACACATTTTATTCTTGCTTGGGTTCACTGTTGGAATTAGGTTTGCCACCGTCTGATCTCATGTACATACCACTTTCTCCTTAGAGCGTAGGACTCCGAGCTTCCCGAATCGCACATGAAATGGAGAGCACAAGTAGGTTCCATCCTGCTGACGAACCACTATAACGTCAATGCAGCCGGACAGGGTAGCCTGGTTGATGCCTTTGTACAGTTCCCTCACTGTAACCAGGACGTGCCCAGCAAGTTGCCCGACATAGTTCATTGTTTGGGACTGCATGAAGAGAAAAAATAAACCAAATTTAGATTAACATGTTTTATTGTTCTAATGCCTAACTGGCACAAAAGAGAAACAAAGCCACACACACAAATATAAAGTATCAGCATCATCAGTTCTAATATTTCCAGAATATAGTAAGTATATGAGAAAAGAGGAATCGGCCAATAGATAATTCTGAGAATGAACACAAATGATGATGTCTATGGAAAAGTATATTAATTAGAATTTTCATTTTGATATTGAGACAAAGGGTTGGGATGCAATGTGTTTTTTCTTACAGTCTATTATGAAAAATGATATAGCAAAATCTCTCAGGGGGCCGTTTTGGCATATTTGTTTTCATCTGTACCATTCCTCATATTTGTATTACTGGCACCTTCTAATCTGTTGGCCATAAACGGAGAGGAAACTGGGGTATTTTTTTTTTTTTAAAAAAAAGGATCATTCATGGTTGTAATACTGTATCTAGCAGGTATACAGTCTCCTTTGTGTGCCCAGAATAGAAGCACTTACTTAGTGCTGCCACAAGGAGGCAACCACATACTGTATAGCAATAACAATATATAACTACTTACATGAACTTTAAATGCCGCTCAATCCGATTGAATTATAAATCTGTATAAGTATATAAATAAAACAACCCATTTTTTTGCTCATAAAAGAGTTTTAACCCTGTACCTAATATGCTTTACTAAATAACTTGAAATTCTATTAAATACCTCTTATGGGGCAAACTAAATATTTCCCAAATGATTGACTAAATTCATTTTGTAATAAATAAAAAAAACAAAAAAACAACAGAAAGGCAAGTTGCTGCCAGGATTTAATGTGGATTATCAGGTTAATCGGCGTGAGAATCCTTTCTATACAAGATTAATAGGTCACAAGGTACAAAGCACTCCAGTTTCCTTGTACAATTGGGGAGGCACAAACAGCACACATTTTCATCTGCTGGGGATGATGGGAAAGAGTTAGTAGGAAGTAGGGTTGCCACCTGGCCGGTATTTTACCGGCATGGCCGGTAAAAATGATGGTTGATCCCAATGTTATTAATAGGTGAAAAAGATAAATATATAGGGAGGCCGGTATTTTTTTCCAGAAAAGGTGGCAACCCTAGTAGGAAGGGAGGGCTGCAGAATGGACCTCCCTGTTATATAAACCAACAAACTTGTTATTTAGGTCTCTTTCCTCTGCAGCAAAGCACCCACCTGTAGGAAAAGCACCAGATATTACTATATTTATCCATACTTGGATGCAGAAATTCTTGGATTGACTAGAACACAAAAAAACACCCATAAAAATAACAACCTGGTGGTTCTTGTCGAGAACATGACACCAACAATATGCTTGGTAGAAGAATTTTGAAACAGCACCACCGTATTTTTCTTATTTCTTAAAAGCCTTTAATCGTGCATAGGGGCATCACAGCAACGTTTCAGGAATTGCGGCCTTTTAACAAGCTTACAACAATATGCTTTAAAAATGCTCATCCAGTGCAGAGCTCTATACCATGCTGCAGTTAGGTGGTGTATAGGGGAACAGACATGCAACGTCACTTTTCTGCTCACTTGCTATTTTTACTCACATTCTGTTGATTTCTGGACTGGCTGATAAGTCTCCAAAAGTGCCAACTCAGGAACTGGCTGTCCCTCATCCCAGCTATCAGTCACCTCCTGTCCCCCAGCAGCAACTATACAGTGTGCAAAGCAAACAACTGCCAGAAACAATGATGTTCTAATTACAGTTTTGTATTATAGTAGCACATGATCATGCAATATGTGCCAATGATGGAGGACACATAGGACTACATACTAATCCTTTGTTTTGCCTTTTTTTGTTATACAGTTGTCCAAAATGGTCATATGAAGAAATCTGTTTGCCCCCTGACACACTACTGGTACAAGTATAGGAAAAGTAATATCCACAAAGCTCAGAATTACAAAGCAATCTCCCATAGAGTCCATTTAAATCAAATAATTATAGTTTTTTTTTTTTAAATTAATTTCATAATGTTGTACCAAGGCCAAAGTCTTTCTGGCCTACGTGGTGGAGGGCCAGAGGAAGTCAGTTTGACCACTTCCTGTTTCTAAACCACACCCATGTTACCAGCAAGAACTTTTAAAGGAGATCCAAGTTCCCCCAATAAAAAAAGCCCCATCTACTACCCTAGCTGGACCCCACCTCCATAGTTCATTACTCCTGAAAGTGTCCCTAACAGCATGCTCATGTATCTGTGCCAAGTAGAGCAGCGGAGATCATGGGCGTCATCTTGCAGATCTTCGGTCTTCTTCGGATCCTCTTCCTACCCTTCAGCATTTCACTGCACTTTTGGCGCATGTGCAGTTGCTACGAATACCAGGATGTTCCAACTGCACATGCGCCAATGCGGTGCTTACAGAAGAAGACCGAAGTTCTGGAAGATTGCACCCATGAGCTCCGCTCATAATAAAACAGTATCTTGAACTTGATCCAAAATAAGATATAATTAAACCTAATAGGCTGTTTTTTCTTCCAATAAGGATTATTTAAATGTTTACATGATATCCCTTCTTTATCAATTAGAACCTAATCACCATTCAAATAATATGTTTCTTTATTGTTTTTTTATTTATACAGAACACGGCTTCCCTACACAGAACTGGATGTTTGCACCTCGTGTTGATTTGTGAAATATTAATATATTTTTACTTGCCCATTTAGGGAAGTGTTTAGACTAAAAATCTACATTAATATAAAGTGCTAGTGCAATAAATTAGTCCAATTTATTTATCCACTTTCTTGACGCTTAAAGTGTTTTAGTGCTAATTCAGATTTAAAGTGACTTGTTGAAAATTAAGTAAGTAAAAAAGTCTTTAGCAGCTTTAAATAGTTTATGGTTAATTTTCTATCCTTAAAGTAGCCAATTGATAAATAATAAAGTGAAGGAGTGCTTAAATCAAAAATGCCAATTCATCCAGAAAAATTCATATACTTATTTAGATTGTATGAAGTAGTAGGAAAAGGAAAATAATAGTAGGTGGAGAAGTCCCGTTTAGACTGTTATCTTTTTTTATCTTCGGGACCCCACAAAGCTGGAGAAGTCAGGGCTTCTGGGACTGTGGTCTCAGTATTCCTTTATCTAACTTCTGTAAGAACTAGTAATCCTGCAAAACCACAAATCCCAGAGCACTTAATAGAGAAAGCAGATTGATTACTATAGATTAAGAATAGATTTCTGAGCAAGTAACAAAATAAACCCCCCAAGAATTCATTTAAAATGGAATAAAACGTCTGTATAATTGCTGCCGACGCGTGTTTCGATTTAGCTTTTACATAGGCAATGTGCATTGTCCAGGACGCCGACTATTTATGAATTCTCTTAGGTAGCGTTATTACTGATGCACAGCCTTCCGATGGAACGCATTGAAAAAACCGTGCAGCGTTCCAATAGATGCAATGACGTCCTCCTCGGGACCTAGCTCCCATGTATTCTCCTACTCAGTGTCTTGAGATCTTGTGAGAACTACGGACTTAGTCTATTTTTCAGGATGACATATCTCATACAATTATACTTAATCTATCTTTCAAATCAACGTGTCTCACATATTTATGTATAGTCAACGGGGGGAGCTGTGGCCACTTTATCCATCAAACTATATATCCTATTACGGCTAAGACTTAAATAAGATTAAAATATTCAGTACAAAACTTTATTACTTTGTTTGTGATGCCTGCAAGAACTAATGGTAAGGTTACTTTGGGATACAGAGTTGCCCCCTCCAACATACACAGAACATTACACTTTATTGAAGTCAAATAGAAGATTCAGTTTCAGTGACGTCTAGAGAGGATGGCTTTCAAGTGCTCCTAATAGAGACCTGTGTGGTTACAACTGCATGGGGACGTTTGTCAGATTTTGTGGGTGAGGTTTTATTTGGCCAACAGGATCTCATTATTCAACAAACCGCAACAGCATTGCCCTCGATTCATGGGCTGATATACAGTGGTGTGAAAAACTATTTGCCCCCTTCCTGATTTCTTATTCTTTTGCATTTTTGTCACACTTAAATGTTTCTGCTCATCAAAAACCGCTAACTATTAGTCAAAGATAACATAATTGAACACAAAATGCAGTTTTTAAATGAAGGTTTACGTTATTAAGGGAGAAAAAAAACTCCAAATCTACATGGGCCTGTGTGAAAATTAGAGAATTCCTATCATACTTACCGTAATTCTCTTTTCCTGGCCACTCTCCATATCAGCATTACATACGGGGGGCTCCGCCCATCCCCGCCCATTGACCAGATAGTCCCTCCCTCCCAAGCTTTAAAGCCACCCCCAGGGGCCCACATACCTCGTCTAATACAAAGCTTCTGGCCGAAGAGGGGTGGGAAATGCTGATATGGAGAGTGGCCAGGAAAAGAGAATTACGGTAAGTATGATAGGAATTCTCTAATTTTCCTGGCCACTCCATATCAGCATTACATACGGATATACCAAGCCATAGTGCTTCCGGGGTGGGAAGAAAAACCACAAACACCAGAGGTGCTGATACAAAATTTTTTACTGACAAGAAAAGGCAAGGTGGGCCCCTGCCGCAAAAGCATGGTTACTCGAAGAGGGTAGGTCCAAACGATAGTGCTTAATGAAGGTCCGAGCCGAAGACCATGAAGCGACTTCACAGATCTGAGAAGGAGGAACATCTGCCAATGCTGCCCAAGAAGAAGCGACCGCCCTGGTGGAGTGAGCCGTTAAACCCTCCGGAGCTAGCTTGCCCTGAGCTTGATAGGCTTTTGAGATACACAAGGTCATCCATCTGCTGATGGTAGAGGTGGCAGCAGCCTGCCCTTTTCTGTTTCCCGCTGGGACAACAAATAGTCTGTCTGACTTTCTAAAGGAAGCTGACATTTCCATATAACGCTTCAGACTTCTTACTGGATCAATCTTTTTTAAATCCTCTGCTTCTTGAATGTCCTCCGAGAAAATAGGAAGAGTGACTTCTTTCCTCAAGTGAAAAGTCGAGACAACCTTTGGGAGAAAAGACTGAACTGGTTTAATAATCACTTTGTCATGCAGAAAGGTTATGTGTTCTTGACTGCAGGATAGGGCTTGCAGTTCCCCCACTCTGCAAGCTGAGGCAATGGCCAATAGGAATAAGGTCTTTAAAGTCAGATTCCAGAATGAAATTGACTCAAGAGGCTCAAACGGTGGCAAGGATAGGGATCCTAGGACCAATGGTAGACTCCAGGCAGGTGAGGTTTTAACCCCTGGAGGACGTACCTTCAATGTTGCTTTAAAAAATCTTTGGACTGTAGGATCCGAAGACCAGGATTTTCCAGAAATGGCTGATATGGCGGAAGCATGAGCTTTTAGGGTTCTATACTGTAGACCTTTCTCTAAACCAGATTGGAGGAAGCCTAGAACCTGAGGGAGAGAGATCTCTTCCAACGAGAAACCAAACTGATTGCACCAAAGCTGAAACCTTTTCCAAACTCTGCAGTAAGCGGATGATGTGGAAGACTTCCTAGACTTGAGCAGGGTGTCTATAACACTTTCAGGTAAGCTCAACTTTTCCAGTCTTTTGCGCTCAACCTCCACGCCTGAAGAGACAGAGCCGCTGGGTTTGGGTGAAGGAGAGGTCCCTGACACAGCAAGTCCCTCCTCCTGGGAAGAGGCCATGGGGGATCCACCAAAAGTTTGAGAAGTAATGGGTACCAAGGCCTGCGCGGCCAATTTGGTGCAATTAAGATCAAATCGCTCCTGTCTTGGATTACTTTTTGGAGAATCTTCATGATAAGCGGGAACGGGGGAAAGACATAGGCCAGGCTGAAGAACCAGTTCTGAAGCATGGCGTCTGCTGCTTGAGCTGTCGGGCAAGGTTTTCTTGAGAAGAAAATTGGAAGCTTTGCATTGAGATGTGATGCCATGAGATCGATTTCCGGAAGACCCCATCTTTCCACCAGCTTCTGAAAGACCTCCTGGCTTAAGGACCATTCGTGACTTGACACCGAATTGCGGCTCAGAAAATCCGCCTCCTGATTGTCTTTCCCTGGGAGATACTCCGCTGTCAGTGAGACCAGATTTCTCTCTGCCCAACTGATGATAGGTTGAACCTCCTGGAGAAGAGAAGTACTCCTGGTACCCCCTTGTCTCTTGATGTAAGCCACTGCCGTGGTATTGTCTATAAGGAACCTGACTGAGGAATTGTGCAGATTCTTTTTGAACGAAAAGAGAGCTAACTTCGCAGCCCTTATCTCCAGGATATTGGAAGGCACATTGGTCTGTCGTGAGGACCATGTCCCTTGTACCCATTCCGAGTCCAGGTGTGCCCCCCAACCCCAGGTTGAGGCATCGGTGATCAGTGTCTTCCATTGAGGTTGTGATAAGGGAAAACCCTTCTCCAGGTTCTTCTCCTTGGTCCACCAGCCGAGCGACTCCTTGAAAGGGTGAGAGAGAAGAATCTGCTGCTCCCAGTCTTTCTTTTCCCTGTTCCATTGATCCAGGAATAAAAACTGGGCTGGCCTCATATGCCATCGTGCCCACTTTGTGACAGGTATTGTCGATGCCATGGACCCCAATAAGGACATCATTTCTCTGGCTGAGACTTGGGACTGAGTTAAGAAATGAGAAGCTAGGTTGATGATAGCCGCAATCTTCAGAGGAGGAAGAGATACTAAGTTTTCTTGGGTATTGAACCAGGCCCCTAGATAGACCAAGGATTGGGATGGGGATAGTTGGCTCTTCTCTCCATTTATCAACCAACCATGGGAAAGTAGGAAGTCTAGGACTCTCTCTCGATGTTTCAGTAGAGTCTCCTTGTTTCTTGCTGACAGAAGGATGTCGTCCAAATAATGCCAGATTGAGATCCCCTCCAGCCTGAGTGCCGCCACCAAGGTGACCAGAATCTTTGAAAAAACTCTCGGGGCTGTGGACAGACCGAAAGGGAGACAACGAAACTGGAAATGTTTCCCTCCGATGGCAAATCGAAGAAAACGCTGATGTGAGGCTGTCACAGGGATATGTAAGTAAGCGTCCCTCAGATCGATGGAGAGGAGCCAGTCTCCTGGGAGAATTGCAGCAATGATCGAATAGATTGATTCCATCTTGAACTTCTGTACCCTCAGATGCCTGTTGATTAATTTCAAGTCCAGAATAGGTCTCCATCCTCCTGAGTTTTTCCTTACCAGGAATAGTACTGAATAATACCCCCTGTTTTGTTCCCCTACCGGGACAGGAGACAGAACTTTCTCTTCCTGCAGCCATTGTAGGTAGTGATCCAGGGCTTCTCTTTTTTCCCCTTTTTTGGGGTAAGAAGAGGTGACAAAATGGTTCTCTGTTGGGATGGAGTTGAATTCCAGCCGATAACCCTTTGATAGGATATCTAGAACCCACTGATCTGAGATGGTAGAAATCCATATTTGGAGAAAATCTGCCAGCCTGGCTCCTACCTTCTCTATCGTGGACGGATAGTCAGGAAGGCTTCTTATTAGACTGGGATGACCTGGACTTGTCTCCTCTGATAAAGGTCGCTTGGCCTTTCTTCCATGAAAAAGGCTTGTAGTTTTCACCTGCTGGTCTGGAGACTTGTCTTCCCGCAACCGGTCTTCCTGAGCCGCGAAAAATAGAGGATTTAAAATGGAAAGATGATGGTCTCTTCTTTTCTTGGGGTAAAAATAAGCTTTTCCCCCCAGAAGCCTTAGATATTACGTCATCCAATTTGGACCCGAAGAGGCGTAGGCCCTCAAAAGGCAAGGTGCACAAGCTTGTCTTGGAGGAGACGTCCGCCGTCCATGATCTGAGCCAGAGAGCTCGACGAGCCGCCACCGATAGGGCCATAGAACGAGCTGCTAATCTGGTGAGATCTACTGTGCCTTCCGACATGAACGCTGTGGCAAGTTTTAGTTCTGCTAGGCTAGAAGAAATTTCCTTCCTATCCACTCCTTCGGCAAGAGCCTTGTCGATGCCATCTATCCAGAGGGACATGGCCTTAGCCACCGAGACCAGTGCCACTGCTGGTTTACATGCTGCCCCAGCTACCAGAAACCCCTTTCTGAGGTCTGCGTCTACTCGTCTGTCCATGGGGTCCCTAAGGGCAGAGCTGTCGTCAATTGGCAGAGTAGTTTTCTTTGCCAAATGTATGACTGCGGGGTCCACTGAAGGGGCAGTGACCCATTCCTTAACCTCTGAATCTCTGAATGGATAGAGCTTGGAGAACCTAGTGCCTTGTGACACAAAGGAGACCTTCTTTGCAGCTTTTTGCCACTCTATCTTGATAAGGTCAGAGACCTCTTGGAAGAGAGGAAATGTATGACGGTTCTTTGCAGGAGATGGCAGGACCTTAAGAGTTGAGATTCCTGTGCTTCCCTCTTCTACCCCCAGGGTCTGCTTTACTGCCCTAATTAGTGGAGTAACCAGGGAGAGATCAAAGGTATCCTGGGGGCTATCTATTTCCTCATCTGAGTCTAACAAGGCTTCCGACTGTAACTCAGGGGAAAGACACTCGTCTTCAGAGGAATCCTCTGCCGCTCCCCAGGCATCCCTATGCTGGGAGACAAGATCCTGACCTTCTTCCACATTCCCTGTGGTTAGGAAAGGAAACCCCGAGGCTGAGCTGCAGAAATCTTTCCAGCAAGACTTGCAAAATTTTTTGCCCACTAGGGGAGGGCTAAAACAACCCATGCATTCTGGAGGAGCCGACTGGGGACTTATAATCCTACGTTTTTTAGCAACATCTTCAGGCAAGCTGAAAAGAGAGAATGGGGAGAGAGAGAGAAAATAAGAAATGGAAAATAAGAAAAAGAAAAAGAAAGGAATAGTACAGGAGGGACCTACCTAGCTTGGAGGGCAGAGGCTGTAGAGGCTGAGGAATCCATAGGAAACCAGGCAAGGATACCTGTAATGCAATACACATGCAGTGGGGGTGAGCTGAAAAATCCCTTAACAGGATGATTGTAATATGGAGCAGCATAGAGTGGCCTAATCCAGAACCCCCCCCTTACACCTACCAGAGCTGAGTCAGCAGCAGGGAAGCTCGAACCTTCAGACACCTAAGGAGCAAAAACCAGCAGCAAGCGAAAACAAGATGCGCCAGAATTAAAACACCCGGGACCGGAACCGGAAGTGCGTCACAGCCGCAGACTTTGCCCACATCCAAAATGGCCGCCGCCAAGGACGCGGAACCATGTGGACGGCTCCAAACACGCTTAGCCCACAACAAAGATGGCCGCCGCGTGTCTGGAGGAAGGAGCGCTTCCACTGAAGGCAGCAGAGGTTTTGGCTGAAGCGGGTCAGGGAGACCCACAAAGGAAAAAGTATGGACGGATTCCTAGTGCCACAGGCAACCTTAAATGATCACCTCCATGGCACGGCCTCATGGGAAAAACTCTCTGGGATCGCACTGCTGCAAGCCAAGTGCTAAAACCGTGAGTAACCTGCCTGTCCCTGTCCTTACAAGAGAGGGAGGAGGGGTAAGCACTCTGCCCTGATCCACCTGAGGAAGCTTACAACTACCTAGGGGATAGTAACAAACTAGGAAGGACCCTCTGGTCAGTCAGAGCAAAGGACAGAAAGAAAAAAGACGAGGTATGTGGGCCCCTGGGGGTGGCTTTAAAGCTTGGGAGGGAGGGACTATCTGGTCAATGGGCGGGGATGGGCGGAGCCCCCCGTATGTAATGCTGATATGGAGTGGCCAGGAAAAAGTGATTGCCCCCCTTGTTAAAAAATAACTTAACTGTGGTTTATCACACCTGAGTTCAATTTCAAAGGTTATAAAGCCATTTCTAAAGCTTTGGGACTCAGCGAACCACAGTGAGAGCCATTATCCACAAATGGCAAAAACATGGAACAGTGGTGACAGTGGCCGGCCGACCAAAATGACCCCAAGAGTGCAGAGACAACTCATCCGAGAGGCCACAAAAGACCCCAGGACAACATCTAAAGAACTGCAGGCCTCACTTGCCTCAATTAAGGTCAGTGTTCACGACTCCACCATAAGAAAGAGACTGGGCAAAAACGGCCTGCATAGCAGATTTCCAAGGCGCAAACCACTTTTAAGCAAAAAGAACATTAAGGCTCGTCTCAATTTTGCTAAAAAACATCTCAATGATTGCCAAGACTTTTGGGAAAATACCTTGTGGACCGACGAGACAAAAGTTGAACTTTTTGGAAGGTGCGCGTCCCATTACATCTGGCGTAAAAGTAACACAGCATTTCAGAAAAAGAACATCATACCAACAGTAAAATATGCTGGTGGTAGTGTGATGGTCTGGGGTTGTTTTGCTGCTTCAGGACCTGGAAGACTTGCTGTGATAGATGGAACCATGAATTCTACTGTCTACCAAAAAATCCTGAAGGAGAATGTCCGGCCATCTGTTCGTCAACTCAAGCTGAAGCGATCTTGGGTGCTGCAGCAGGACAATGACCCAAAACACACCAGCAAATCCACCTCTGAATGGCTGAAGAAAAACAAAATGAAAACTTTGGAGTGGCCTAGTCAAAGTCCTGACCTGAATCCTATTGAGATGTTGTGGCATGACCTTAAAAAGGCGGTTCATGCTAGAAAACCCTCAAATAAAGCTGAATTACAACAATTCTGCAAAGATGAGTGGGCCAAAATTCCTCCAGAGCGCTGTAAAAGACTCGTTGCAAGTTATCGCAAACGCTTGATTGCAGTTATTGCTGCTAAGGGTGGCCCAACCAGTTATTAGGTTCAGGGGGCAATTACTTTTTCACACAGGTTTGGATTTCTTTTCTCCCTAAATAATAAAAACCCTCATTTAAAAACTGCATTTTGTGTTTACTTGTGTTATCTTTGACTCATAGTTAAATGTGTTTGATGATCAGAAACATTTTGTGTGACAAACATGCAAAAGAATAAGAAATCAGGAAGGGGGCAAATAGTTTTTCACACCACTGTAAGCTGCTGACAGACTAAGTTGTTGGGCATTCCTCTGATCAATATCTAGCCGAAAATCAGCTAGCTGTCGACCGACCAGGTCCTCTGTCCATATTCTCCTCGTTGTGATCGGTTAGGACCTCAATGTCGGCATATCGAGGAGAGATCTGCTCATTTGGCAAACTTCCTTCTGCATATATGGCCGCCTTAAGAGTTGTTTCTGTTGTATCACACCATATGTCTACAAAAAGTCAACAGAACAAAAGCCCAGCCTGGCTGGTTGCTATATAGTATATATAGTATATTGTAGCAATATATTCAGCCACCGAGCTCAACCTGAGAACAGCTTGTTGACAGATAATGTAGAGACAAAGTTCATTTGAATGCTATTTGAACAGATTATTTCCTAGACAAAGCAATTTCTTTATCTATGTTTGTTCGACACGAGAGACGCATATTTGTTATTGACAAAATGGGTTTCCTTATCATTGATAAATCCATGCAAACCCTCCGGACCAAAATGGTTTACATGGCACCCAAGATGCACAAACCCATGCAAGCAAAGGGAAAACATACAGACTACTTTAATATAACCTGGCTCGCAAACATGCAATAAGTTGGCATCAAAATGTCCCTTGCACAATTAGTCAAAAGATGGTGGAATGATGGAACTTGGTAAAGAGTGCTCATTGCTATGAAATTATTGTGAGTACCATGTCTTTGTAAGATCACTAACAAGGACATGATACTGGCATTGGGGCTGGAAAACTCCAAACCCAGCATTTAAAAAATAAAAAAATAGCAAAAAATTGTTCAGAAGAGCAGTTTATGTCCTTGTTATGTACAGTATTTACTTTCATGTTTAGGTTTTATCCAGTTGATTAGGCTGTGTTATCTTCTGCCACAGAGGTTCAGGTCTTATATTTATATAAGATAGTTCAGATTCGGCCACTTACTGCATCTCCATGATAAGGACATGATATTGGCATTTGGGTGGGGAAATCACGTGGTATTTAACAAATTAAAGCAAGTTCATAAGAGGTTGGGAAGGCATTTGCAAATACACTTTCAGGCCGGCTTTAATTGCCCTTTTATTGGGTTATGTTAGCTAAATTGATCAGCTTTTCTTGTTCAACTCTCAAGCTGGCCATAGATGTAAAGATTTCTAAAAGATCCAATCGTTATCGTGCGACCACAATTATCTCGAAATGATCATTTAAATGTACGATGTGTCCATCAACTAAAAAGACCATTTCAGGTGATATTGCCAGCAAAACCGAAGAGTAGTTGCCAGCTTGGCCCTGCAAACATAGATAGATTGCAATGGGACCGATAAAGATTTTTAAACCTGGCCAATCAATTTTCTGACAGATGACGGACGAAAAATCGTAAGATGTACGATCGTTCGAATCCCACTAACTACATGATAATTTGACGGATTGGTCGCACTGCGCTGAAATCGGTCGTTCATCAAAGAATCGTCGCGTCTATGGGGACCTGCACTCAAAATCAGCCATAGGCATCTCAGGACAACAGTGTAGTAAATAAGTCTTCTAAATAAAGGATAGTAGATGCTGTGTACAACAGCGACCCTTTAGCTGTATGATTTTAAACATTACAAATGACACAACATAAGTACAGATCACTAAAAAGGATGTCAAAAATAAATCTGCTACTGGCCAAGTTGTTAAAAAGATAACAATAAAATTGTATTTTGGAGCCAGTGCTGCACTATGGAACTGCTTTCTGACAGGCTATTCTTTCTCCTACTCATGTAACTGAATGGGGTTGCAGTGGGACCTGGATGTTTTTTTACATTTTGAGTGCTGTTCTTATATCTAACAGGGAGCCATTATCCAGTTACCCTCCCATTTGTTCTGCTGATGAACTGCTGGGGAAAAAAGTGCAGCAGTAAAGAGTGACTGAAGTTTATAAGAGCACAAGTCACATGACTGGAGGAAACAGACTATGTCTAGCCCCATGTCAGATATTAAAATTATATATAAAAAAAAATCAGTTTGCTATTTTGAAAAATGGATTTCAGTGCAAAAGTCTGCCGCAGTAGCACTATTAACTGATGTGTTTTGAAAAAAAGCATGTGTTCCCATGACAGTATCCCTTTAAGTCTACCAGAAAATCATGTAAACAATGAATAAACCCATTAGGCTGTTTTGCTTCTAATAAGGATTATTTCAATTTGGATTATTTGGATAAAACGGAGTCTATGGGAGACGGCCTTTATGTAATTCAGAGCTTTCTGGAAAATGGGTTTAAAAAGGCCCATATTGCCAGAAAACCATTTGCAGGAAAATTGTTATTAACAGGAGCATGTCCATGCTGGAACAGATTTATAGTAAGGCTAGGGACACTCAATAAGGATCTCGGCCTGAGGAGAAACGCAGACCGAGAAACTTGTTCCTCCACTACTGCCGATATGCCTTCACCCTAATACATTGCCTTAGCTTGGGTGCAGACAGAATCTTGTTTCACACCCGCACATCAGGCAGCAGCAGATTCTCAGTCAGTATTTCTCCACAGGCTGAGATCTGCATCATCCGTCCCAGGCCTAAGGGTAAGGTCACAATGAGCGTTTCGGGGAGATTTAATCGCCTGGCGACTAATCGCCTCGTCTTTGAGGCGACCAATCTCCCCGAACGCCTTCCCTCACTCTGCACTGGCTAAATGAATGATTTTTCATTTTTGCCAGCGCAGAGTGAGGGAAGGCGTTCGGGGAGATTGGTCGCCCACAAAGACGAGGCGATTAGTCGCCAGGCGACTAAATCTCCCCGAAACGCTCAGTGTGACCTTACCCTAAAGGTTCAAATCTGCACACACAAATATGAACAAGGCAACAGAATGAAAACAAATTACAGTTAGATACTTCTGATGAAAGTGATATAAGAATAAATCTGCCTTCCTCACTTCTGCTCTGAAGTGCAAATAGCTGTGTAAACGAAAGATATATACATATCAGTTCTAGTAAAATGAGGTCAATAAAAAGCAGTTTTTGTATTAAAGGTAACACATGCACCCAGTTGGACTCCAGCTGTACAACGCTGTTCTAGATAAGGGGAGCGGAGGAGAAAAGAAATTAAAGGCAAAAGGCTGTGCAAACAAAGAATCAAAAATTCATCACCAAATCGTCGGGGGAACGCAATCGATAAAAATACATTTTATAATCCATTGTAAACGTGAACTGCTTTGCTATTCAAAGGCTAATAAATATGGTCGCAGTTTGATTATGTATATGTAGCGCACCACATGGTGTGCTTAATTGAAACTAGATAGTGTGCATGTGTAAGCCGCACATCAAAAATTGAGCATATGTGAGAAGTCATTCCTCATTGGCTTGCTATATTCTACCTGCAATGCACATGCAAAACCAGTTCAGGCATCACCAGTTCATGGATACTGGACACAACCCTCTCCTCCACAAATGGAAGCCACAGTTCAAAGACCAGGGTGCACTCGGTTGTCATGGAGACTTAAAATATAGGGGGTTATGTAATAAAAGGCACTAAGTTTGCCATGGGGCAGTAACCCATAGCAACTAATCAGCAGGAAGCATTTACAGGTCACCTGTTTATATGCAAACATCTTATTGGCTGCTATAGGTTACTGCTGCTGGGCAAACTTAGCACCTTATATTACACTAGACATTAAGCCCGTTAAATTAACGGGGCGCTAGACGGTCCGTGGGGCACATTCGCAGTAGCGCAATCCCACGGACACAGGGACTGGACGCAGAGTGACTTCAACTTTATTATATAGAGATATGGGGGATAGAGCCTTATAGAACAACCATTTGTTCAACAATGTCCTAAATAACAAAGAGGTTATGTATACAAATACAATTATAATAGATTACAAATACATAAGGCTACTTGTGGAAATTAAAACCTACTTATGCATAAAACCTAAAACTTGAATTGAAACTCACACGCATAGGTGGCAGCACTTGCCCTGGTGTATAGAGAAATGTGTTTCTCTGAGGGTACATAACCTAAAAAGGGCTGTCATGAGGTCCATCACATATACACGGCCCTTATGGAATATGTGATGCAGATTTATTACTGTACATATTTTAAACATTTAAATTGCAGATTCTTGGGGATGACCAATTTGTGTCATAGAAGCAGGATAGTGTGGTGCAGTACATACAATTACATAACTGGTTAGAAAATATCAGTTATTAACAGCTGGTAGAGCAACACAGAAAGCAACATCTTCATCTAGACAAACTCCAAGTGGATAAGTGTTCTGCTACCCCTTGAAATACACTGAATGCAGGATGTATATGCATAAAAACAAAGAAAGCATTTATATTTTTCTCATCAAATTTTACATTACAGAATGCAGGATGAGATTTTGTATCACTATCAATCACACACAAAAAAAAATGTAAAACCCAAAACCAAAATCCTGCGCTATCCTGGGTACCTACATTACAAGATCTTTTAGTACAGAGAAATTGATTTGCACGCAGGCTGCTATTTACTCTCAGCTCCTCACCTTACTATACTAGTATAGTATAGTACTCACTAAATAAAAAAATAAACACAATAGCAGAAGGGCAGATGGCATCACGTTTTCTTGAAACATCAACCCACAGAAAGCTCTTGAACAATGTCAAGATTATCAGATGATTCTCATGATTGCAGTGCTACACAAAATATACAGTACATTCTCAGCTTACCATTCTACAGGTCGGTGCTTCACGGCCCATTGCAAACTGCACAGTCAGTTAGATCATTTAGCTCTACTGCATACAGAAGGGGACTTCTATACTTCACATTAAGTAGAGGAGGCATGGTGCTGGTCAAAATCTACAAGACGTCAGGCATGCTGGGTATTGTAGCTTAGACATCTACGTGTGTAACTTACTAGTAAGCTATAAGAGGTTCCTTCTTGTATGTGTCCATTGCCTGAATCCTCTGCAAGTGACTCCTGATCGTCCAACATGAACATTTCACATGGTATCACAGAGTGAGGCACTGCTCTCTTTCACCAAGTTTATGTAGAACTTTCACAAGAAATCCTCCTCCCTTCAGCCAGCTGGAAATGCACCTCGCAAGTTCACAAGCCTCAAAAGGAAGCAGCTCACTATCAGGCAACTAAAACTCCAGCTCAAGCCACAACCTCTTGTAAATCAACTTGACTATAGTGATACCCTGTACATGCACTGTTAGTTAAGGGCACAGCCTACTTCTCATCAGTCATGTGATCTACTAGAACATCTATGACAGCCATTGATATAGTTAATGATTCTTTTGCCCTCCGATACAGTATCTTACATACTAGGGAGAAATGAAACATAATGCAGTGACTCCAACGTTACCTAAAATAAACTAGTTATTCCTAGGCACGGAAAGCTAACGCAGCACATTCCACTGTGCAACAAACATGGAACAGACTTTAAAAAAAAACACTGTGCCATAAACCCAACACATAGGACAATAACAGGGCCCTTCTATTGCAGTGCATTTCAACAGCGTTGAGCATGTCAGTAAAGAGTGCAACTGCGAAAAAATACAATCATGCACTTTTACGGATTGTGTTAGTGATGGTTCAAAAGCATTGTGATTTGACATGATAATACATCCCGTCTTTAAAGGAACAGTAACAACAAAAGCTGAAAGTGTATCAAAGTAATTCAAATATAATGTACTGTTGCTCTGCACTGTGTTTGCTTCAGAAAGATAACTATAGTTTATATAAACAAGCTGCTGTGTAGCCATGGGGGCAGTCATTCAAGCTGAAAAAAGGAGAAGAGGCACAGGTTACATAGCAGATAACAGATAAAACACCATTGTACTGAACAGAGCTTATCTGTGATGTGCTATGTAACCTGTGCCTTTTCTCCTTTTTCCCAGCAGCTTTAATGGCTGCCCCCGTGGCAGCAACCTGTTTATATAAATTATAGTAGTCTTTCTGAAGCAAACGCACAGCTTTTACCAGTGCATGCTAACAGCAGATTATATGTTAACTACTTTAAAACACTTAAATTTATTGGTGTTATTGTTCCTTTAAGTAGAAAATGTGATCCAATAAAATTAATACTTTAAAGCTATTGCCACAATAAGCCATTCCTTAATCAGTGGAGAAATGCCCAGGCCTGCCCAATGCTTTCCTTGCCAACTATTACGTTTAATAGAAACCACCTGTCCCTGTGTGGATTTTGGCCCGAAAATTAACACTTGCCCTCAGGTCTTAACCCACCCTGAGTGCACATTGACAGGAAAGTGCCATTAAAGTAAATGGCAAGTGGCAGGGACATAATAAGCCAGTCTCATGTTTGGCCTTTTACAGAAGGACCGACACTGTAAAATGAAAATATTTCAAATACCAAAGGTAACTGTACAGTATATCATATTTAAATGCGTTAAAACCTTTCTTGGTGTTACCCGTCCTTTAACACCTTCAGCAATTTAATTACACTAAATATGCATAATAAGTATGTATTGCTAGTTCCAGTTCTGACCATGGCACTGAACAGGCTAGGGCTCCCTTATGTAATATATACTAACCAGATATCCAAGTGAGGGGTCAGAGAAGCTCTAATTTTATCCTAAGGTCACGTCACATTCTGCGGCTACATGCCTCCTGCCCTCTGTAGCCTTTTAACTTACATACAAAACAAGCCACAAAAGCTGAAATAAGTAATAACTCTGACTTCTTGCTAATGGATTGCAAGTGTCATATGGAAAATTCATGCCTTCTGAACTCTTGCACCTTATATGTGATAGCCATCAGCTTGACTGCTCACATATATTGCATGTGAATGCTTATAGGGACACAGGGAACTTGCATCCATGGTCTACTAAAGTCACAGAAAGTTCTCTTTCAGTAACTGGGCAAGTGCCGATTTGTACCAAATTGTATTGACCAATATCACATCCAAAAAGCTGGTGTGAAGGAGGTCTAATTGCTCTGTATCTACACTTTCAATCTATTACCAAGTAGCCAGAGTGCTTATTTTAAAGCGATATGGACACATTCCTATAAAAATCATAGAAACGTGTCAGTATCAAGTAAATGCTGCACCTGTAATCGTTCCCCTCAAAGCCCCCCGCAAAGTTGCCCACAGCCCCGCAAATTTGCATTCATCTGACTCTCCAACATTGCTTAAAGGGATACTGTCATGGGAAAAAAACATTTTTTTCAAAATGAATCAGTTAATAGTGCTGCTCCAGCAGAATTCTGCACTGAAATCCATTTCTCAAAAGAGCAAACAGATTTTTTTTATATTCAATTTTGAAATCTGACATGGGGCTAGACATATTATCAATTTCCCAGCTGCCCCAAGTCATGTGACTTGTGTTCTGATAAACTTCAATCACTCTTTACTGCTGTACTGCAAGTTGCAGTGATATCAGACCCCTCCCTTTCCCCCCCCCCAGCAGCCAAACAAAAGAACAATGGGAAGGTAACCAGATAGCAGCTCCCTAACACAAGATAACAGCTGCCTGGTAGATCTAAGAACAGCACTCAATAGTAAAAACCCATGTCTCACTGAGACACATTCAGTTACATTGAGAAGGAAAAACAGCAGCCTGCCACAAAGCATTTCTCTCCTAAAGTGCAGGCACAAGTTACATGACTGGGGACAGCTGGGAAATATCTAGCCCCATGTCAGATTTCAAAATTGAATATAAAAAAATCAGTTTTTTGTCTTTTGAGAAATGGATTTCATTGCAGACTTCTGCTGGAGTAGCACTATTAACTGATGTGTTTTGAAAAAAACATGTTTTCCGATGACAGGATCCCTTTAAAGTACTTCTGAGCCGTTTCAGTGACGCTGGGGGTGGGGCGATCCTTCCATAGGCTGATTACGAATGAAAACAGGAATTCAGCCTATGAAAGGATCGCTCCGCCCACAGCCCAGCGTCACTGAAGCAACCCGGAAGATCTGTAAGTAAGTGTCAGCGGGTCGGCAGCACACAGGTTCGCAGGCCTGGGTGCAGCTTTGCGAGGGGCTTTTCGGGGATCAATTACAGGTGCAGCATTTACTTTATACTGACACATTCCAATGATTTTTATAGGAACATGTCAGTATCGCTTTAATAAATATATAAATAAACACATTAAAAGCAAATGTTGATGATTGCAGTCTGTAAGCCTCCCTAAACAGCCCCAGGGAGCAATAAACAAAGGCTAGTGGTTTATTATACTGTCTCTCTCCCATCTGCTAGAGTTCCTTCCATCTGGGCTGTCTATCAATGCCCATTCTAGCTTTAAAAAATTGATTTTGGCCTGGCTCCACCCTGGCTTCCAATGACATATCATTCATAGTACAAAGAAGTGCACGCAAGCTCATGTGGTGCATGCTGGAGTAGAATGTTAAACTGTCAGCCGGACAGTTTCCTATAAATGCAAAGTTCTGCAGCTACTCCTGTCAGTTCAGACTGATTTATGTTACTGTAGGTCAGCCCCTGTACAATTTTAATATCTGATATCTGTGAAAATATGCCATCTGCCCTCATCAGTACCAAAGTAGCAATAGAGTCTTCAGTAAAAAGTAAGTAGAAGGAGTCTATGTTTTTCTATGCATACAGGCACATTGGCTAAAACAGTGACCATTCCCTTAAAAGCAGACGTGACTAAAAATGAAAGAACATATGCAGAATACAAAGATTTCAATATCCCTTTTCCAGTACAGTCAAGCATATCTGTTAAGGAAGCAATTGTGCACGAGAACAGAAAAATTCCCATATTGAAACATATAACATATGCAATAAGGAAAGCCTTTAAAGGAACAGAAACATCAAAAAATTCAAGTATTTTAAAGTAATAAAAATATAATGCAGTGTTGCCCTTGCACTGGTAAAACTGCTGTGTTTGATTCAAAAACACTACTATTGTTTATATAAATTAGCTGCTGTGTAGCAATGGGGGAAGCCATTCAAAGAAGAAAAGGCTCAGGTTACACAGCAGAAAGCAGATAAGCTCTGTAGAACATAATGGTGTTATGTTAGTAGTGTTTCTGAAGCAAACATCAGTTTTACCAGTGGAGGGCAACAGTACGATATTCTCATTATTTAAAACACTCATTTTTTTGGTGTTACTGTTCCTTTAAAGGCTTTTCTTATTGCAGCTTTTGCAACAGTACATGGAATTACACAGCACTGCATAGAGCACAGTCAGGCTGTTCGTTTATAAGAGGAAGAATACAGAGACACATCACGTGCATGCTAGGAAATAAGCTGTTTCCTGGAAAGCAGAGACCTCAACTTAACATGACCTTAAAAAAACAGTTCAGTGTACAAATAAAAACAGGGTAAACAGATAGGCTGTGCAAAATAAAAAATGTTTCTGATATAGTTAGTTAGGCAAAAATGTAATGTATAAAGACTGGAGTGACTGGATGTTTAACATAATGGCCAGAACACTACTTCCTGCTTTTCAGTTCTCTAACTCTGTGTTAAGCTGGCCATGGACGCAAAGATCTTATAGTACGAATCGAGGATTCGTAGGATTTTCGGGCAGTGTGTGAAGAGTCATTTTTCGTCCGGCTGGAGATCAGTCGTTTGGCTGATCGGGCAGGTGAAAAGATTTCTGTCGGCTGCCGATAATATCTCTGCATGTATTGCCGATTGTACGATTTTCAGTGGGAGACCGTCACAAGCTTTGTCAGACATAACTTTCGTACAATTGCTGTCAGGGGCAGAACATCGGCTGATCTGTTCTTTTCTACTTTATTTGATTTGAATGGTTAGTGGCAGGTAGTGCGATGGGAAAGTCCGATCGTACGAACGGATCTTTGTGTTTATGGCCAGCTTTAGTCAGTGGGGGTCATTTATAAACTTTGCGCAAGGCAGATTGGTTCGCAAAGTGAATATATTTGCCCTGTGCATGGTTATATTTATGAAGCTGAATAATTGTGGTGCAAATAGAATTGCAATTTTTTTTATTCACAATGCAAATGTCTATAAGAGCTTTTTAAATATGTCAAAAATCGCAAATATTTATGCGCACACTCTGCAACTGAATTACACCACAACTTTGGTGCCGGAGAAAATATTTGCAAAACAGTTTCGCAAAGTGCGAATTTAAGTTACTGTCAACGCCATTTTCGCGCAGAACAACCTTGCACATTGGGTGTGCTCATGCAAACTCCCATCTCATTTGCGTGCCATTTGTGAAAATGTATTCACAATACGAATTCGCAAAAAACGGAAAGAGGGGCAGAGCAGTGCAATATATTAGCATTCAGGAAAAAACATAGGCAATACAACCATTTTCGGAAAAAATATACGCTGCGCGAACTTTATAAATGACCCCCAGTGACTTTAAGGGGTGAGTTTGCAATTGATTGTTAGCAATCAACTCAGATTCAAAAGCAACAGTTATGACCCATGTTGCCCACCTTCAAGTCACTGATTGGTTACTGCC
Source organism: Xenopus laevis (assembly GCF_017654675.1). NCBI lineage: Eukaryota > Metazoa > Chordata > Amphibia > Anura > Pipidae > Xenopus > Xenopus laevis. The sequence continues at coordinate 113,877,554 of NC_054381.1, read as the reverse complement.
TGGTAACCAATCAGTGGAAACCAAGAGAGCTGAAAAGCAGGAAGTAGTGTTCTGGCTATTATGTTAGACATCCAGTCACTCCAGCCTTTATACATTACATTTTTGGCTAACTAACTAGATTAGAAACATTTTTTATTTTGCACAGCCTATTTACCTAATTTTTATATTGAACAATTCCTTAAAAAAGCGACTTACTTCTTAGAGAATAAATGCTCCATAACTATTTACAAATAATATAAACTTTGGCTAATAAATGGGTCTGACATTATGGGGCAGATTTATTAAGATTGAGTTGTGTTTTCCCTCGAAAAATTTTAGTTTTTGATGTTATTTTTCAAAAAAACGCAAATTATTTTTTAGATTTATTATACCCCAACCTTGGAAATAGCTCAAATCTAAAAATACACCATCTAAAACCTGTTGAGATCATGTAAGAGTCGATGGCAGAGTTCCCTTGAATTTTTAATTTTTTCAGAGGGTTTTGCCAGAAAACTTGATCAATTAGAGTGTTCAGGTTGTAAACCCTGAACTCGCTGATTCGAGTTTTTCCCATTCAGTTTATTTTTATTTTTTTTAAAATCATTCGTGGTATAGAAAACTTCTAAATTCAACCTTTGAAAAATAACCCCCTATAGGTGGCTGATTTTTTAAATTTTTTCAGAGGGTTTTGCCAGAAAACTTGATCAATTAGAGTTTTCGGGTTGTTAACCCTGAACTCGCTGATTCGAGTTTTTCCCATTCAGTTTATTTTTTCTAAATCATTTGTGGTATAGAAAACTTCTAAATTCAACCTTTGAAAAATAACCCCCTATATGTGGCTGATTTTTTAAATTTTTTCAGAGGGTTTTGCCAGAAAACTTGATCAAAAGGCACTTGACCCCCTGTTTAACTTCCAGTATAAGAACTAAACCCATTGTATTTACTATACATTACTATACAGTGCAGCTTATTTATAATACACTACAGTAGTATTTCTGGAGCAAACACACAAATATTATTAGTGCAGGGCAACAATTGTACATTATATTTGAATTAATTGAAAACACTTTCATTTGTTTGGCGTTACTGTTCCTTATGAAGATTATTAGTGCATTTATATTGCCTTCAGGAGGTGTCTCATGAAATTCACAGCTCGATTGCTAAAATATCAGGTTGCCTGGCTAAAGAAAATGGGATCCGACAGTTTATAGCAGCTGCAAGGATTTAAAAAAAAAAAAATACAGCCAATTAACTTTAATGCAAATGTTATCTTAGTGCAAGTGAAAAGTTCACAAACACATCATATTCCCTGTAGATAAAACAAAAAAGGAAAAACAAAAATATTCTCTGTAAAGTTACCACAAGCCAGTGGTTCTGACAGCCTCCTCTAGGGCCTGGTCAAGTCACTGGGATAGCCCATCTGAAATCCAGTAGCAGTATGATGTGGGGAGAATCAATATCTCCTCTGCTGAGTTTGGGAGTACAGGCATGGGACCTGTTATCCAAAATGCTGGGTACCTGGAGTTTTTCGGATAAGGGATATTTCTGTAATTTGGATCTTCATACCTTACGGCCCGCGGGACGCCGTTTGGACATGCCTGATGTAAACATTACATCATACCAATTGGCCCGCGGGACGCAGTTTGGACATGCCTGATGTAAACATTAAATAAACCCAGTAGGCTGGTTTTGCCTGCCAATAAGGATTAATTATATCTTAGATGGGATCAAGTACATGGTACTGTTTTATTATTACAGAGAAAAAGGAAATAATTTTAAAAAATGTGGATTATCTAGGTAAAATGGAGTCTAAGGGAGCTGGCCTTTCCATAATTTTGAGCTTTCTGGATAACGGGTTTCCAGAAAACAGATTCCATACCTGTATTTGTTAGAGCTATTCCAGAAACTGGCATAATAAGAATTGCTACTTAAGCTACAGGTTTGGGATCTGTTATTCAGAAACCCGTTCTGCCAAGATGGTAACAGAGGCCCTGAAAGATTGAATGAAACTTTATCTTATATAGCATTCATGGATGGTTTGACAGCTACAGGGCATAAAACGATTCACTTCACTGGGGATCTATCTATTCTAATTTCTGTAGCCCATATCAACAGCAATCACAGATGTTTCATGTGTTTATTAGCTAGTGGCATTTAGCACAGACAAATGAACTGGAAAGTCTGTGTGAAGCCCTTTGTTCAGAACCTGGGTCTACACAGTGGGTTTTTCAGTTTACATTTCCCCAGGCTGTAGCACACAAGAACACTGGGTTCTTTGTTAGCCTTGCTGGAAACAACTGGCAAATAACAGTTTTGTTCTGGCCAAGAGGATTTACAGCAGCCAATAAATGTCACAAGTTACCATTCAAAAAACACACAAACCTAGTAAAGTACAAAGTACACCAACCTAGGGCAAGAGTACTCTCAGCACCAGCACAGATTTTCTACTCCAGATGAGTCTGACTTTCATTCTACATAAAAACCAAGACCAGAAAAAAATTCCCAAACAGCACTGGCCGACACAGTGTAGTTGACAGCCACCATATCTGCCATTATATGTGGTATCTGGCTCACCGGCAGTCATCGCTGAACAGAATCAAGCGCCTTTTATGCTGATCACATTCCTGCTTTTAGTTCCTGGTTGTTGATCTCTACCAAGGAGTCAGACAACACCTGCCAACTCACACAATTTAGAGAGCAGATACAGGAGGGTCATGCAGTTTTACTCATGCTGTTAAGCTGAAGACAGGGGGGCCCCAGGTAGGAGAGCAATCAGTTAATGAGGATTTAGTTCAGCTTTCAGGATGGTGGCACACGGGGAGATTAGTCGCCAAGCGACAAATCTTCACTACTGTGGGCTAGAGTCCTGCACGGGTCCAATTGGAAGGACCCGTGCGTGACCCAAACCCGCTGACCTCGCCACCCAACACATCCCCCTACCCTGAGCCACTACCAGACCTGGACCCTATAAGTCAAACTTACTACTGAAGTGACATCATCTCAGACCGGAAGTGACGTCACTTCCCGCCCCATTCATCCCGAAAGGTACAAAAAAAATTCCTTGCAGCACCAGGGAGTGTGGGAGGGACCAGTGCCACACATTTGCCGGGTTACCCGAGGAGTACCCACACAGACAGGGAATCAGGGATATTCTACCCACAAACCGACTGATTTGAGGGTATTCCGTGGGTACCCAACAAGGTGCAGGACTGTACCGTAAGCAACTACTCTACCCAAAATGCCTTCCCGTCGGCAAAAATGCAAATCGATGGCAGGATGGCATACGTATAGCTTTGGTTTTCCAAGGTTTCCCGAAGTTTCCTTGAGAGGCAACTTTGGAAAACGAATCGACACGTTTGCCATCCCGCCGGCGATTCACATTCTTGCTGGTGGGAAGGCATTTCAGGGAGATTAGTCACCCGCAGTAGCGAAGATTTTTCCATTGTTGACTAATCTCCCCATGTGCCACCATCCATAAGGCACAGGTCCAAAGAATTGATAAGAGCAACAATTTAATAGGGGCAATAGACAGCTATATTCATCAGCCAAACAAAGCTTCTGTTTATGGTTTCATTTTTACTTACTACCTCCCCTGCCACACTTCCCCTTGGAGTCAGCAGTTTTAGGTTTAAAATGAGATAGTGAGCTCTGTAAACAGGCAACTTGCCTTCCCTTAACTTCTGCCTGTCTCAGACCTACAGATAGGGAACAGTTCATTATACAGTTTCATTATACAGTTATAAAATAGATTATTCACAATACTTGGGACCTGGGGTTTTTGCCCATAATTTAGATTTCTATACCTTGAGGGTGAAGACACGCAGAGCTACTAGTAGCAGCTACTTGTCATGCTACAAAATAGACAATCGTGATAACTGGCTTTGCTAAGACACTACATGTGTTTAAGCAGAGGCAAGTCTCAGTATTGTCTATGGCAGGGTATTTTTTTTGCATTGTGTAGCCACAAGTAGCTGCTACTAGTATCTCTGTGTGCCTTCACCCTCAAGGTATAGAAATCTTAATTTTGGGCAAAAACCCCAGGTCCCAAGCATTGTGAATAATAGATTTCATACTTGAATAATGAACAGGCAGAAGTTAAGGAAAGGGAAGTTGCCTGTTTACAAAGCTCACTATCTCATTTTAAGGGTAAGGGCACACAAACAGATTCAGGGAGATTAGTCGCCCCAGCCACCAATCGCCTCTTCTTTGGGGCGACAATCGCTTCCCCTAGCTTCCCTCTGGCTATAATGAAAAATAGCCTGCGGGATGGCACTCACATCACTTCGTTTTCCGAAGTCGCACAAAGTTTCCTTGTGAGGCAACTTCGGAAAACGAAGTGCCGCAACTGCAATCCCGCTGGCGATTTTTCATTATAGCTGATGGGACGCTAGGGGAAGGCAGTTCAGGGAGATTTTCGCCACAAAGAAGAGTCGATGGGGCAATTAACCTGAATCTGCCCGTGTGTCCTTACCCTAAAATTGCTGATTCCAAGGGGAAGTGAGGTGGGGGAGGTAGGAAGTAAACATGAAACCATAAACAGAAGCTTTATTTGGCTGTTGTTGTATAAAGCTGTGTATTGCCCTTTGTTGTTGCGGTTGTTGCGGTTATCCATTCTTTGGAACTGTGCCTTAAGGGTGGTGGAACACAGAGAGATTAGTTGCAATGCGACAAATTTTCGATACTGAGGGTGACTAACCTGCCCAAAAAGCTTTCCCGCCGCCAAGAATGCGAATCACCTAAAGGTTCAGCATCTCTAGAACAGTAATGATGCAGGCCTTCAAATGTATGCACAGGAGTTTCCCATCTTGCATTTTGTTAGGAGTGTCATGCGATAGAGACCTGTACAGGTTTGTTTTTTAAGACTCACACCCAACCCGGACCTGCTTAAAATAAGCCTCACTCGGTCCCGCATACCTGCCTTCTGATGCCCAACAATTTTCACCTGACCTGTTCCTCACAGTGCCAACCCGGAAGTGACATCAAACAGATAACCTTTTCCATCAAGAAGGGTAGGGTTTTTGTACTTTACCACAGTAATGGCCGTCTGTAGTCCTCCCCTACTGCAGCGGATCGGGTACCTGCGGGTCACCCACACAGTAGGCACAAAAAGAATAATCTGTCCGAGGGCCGATCACACTGTGGGTATTTAGCGGGTACCCGACTCGATGCAGGACTCTAGTCTTGCGACACTGCACATGCTCAGTGTGCTCTGGGCAGCTGTCCAGAAATTAAGCTTAGTTGTTACAAATCGTCAAGCAGAAAATTAGGTCTGTCTGTTACAGAAGCTGATGCTACAGAGCTGATGATTACATTCTGCATGCCTTGTTTTTTTTATATAGAATATGTTGAGAAATGTTCCCTAAACTCAGGTAACTGACAGATCAAAATTAAAAGAAACAGGGCTGATGACAAACCCATTTCTATTTTGATTAGCGCACAAAGGCTATCTCAACTCTAGTCAAAACCATGAACTAGAAAATCTTCATTAAAGGGGTTGTTCGCCTTTGAATTAACGTTTAGTTTGATGTAGAGTGATATTCTGAGACAAATTGCAATTGGTTTCCATTTTTTATTATTTGTGGTTGTCGAGTTAGTTAGCTTTTTATTCAGAAGCTCCCCTGTTTGCAATTTCAGCAATCTGGTTGCTAGGGTCCAAACTACCCTAGCAACCATGCACTGGTTTGAATAAGAAACTGAAATATGAATAAGAGAGGGCCTGAATACAAAGATGATTAATAAAAAGTAGGCATAACGATAAACGTGCAGCCTTAGAGATCATTTGTTTTTTAGATGGGGCCAGTGAGCCCAATTTGAAAGCTGGAAAGAGTCAGATGAAGAAGACAAATAATTTAAAAACTATAAGAAAGTAAAAATTAAAGCCAATTAAAAAGTTGCTTAGAATTAACAATTCGGTAACATACTAAAAGTTAACTTAAAGGTAAATCACCCCTTTACACAATCAAGTCACAGCCTGAGAGACAAGGGACAATGTTTATACAAGATGTTTGCTAAGAGGGAGTCAGCCCCCGCAACCAGGCAGGTGGGTGTAGATTCTGTCTCTGCAAAGGGGAAGATCTGCAGCGAGTCCACAAACCTGAAAACATGGCTACTTCTACAAAATCAATTCTTTAGTCTGAATTGTACCTTTAGGGTCAGGCCACTACGGGCATTTTAGGAAGATTTGGTCGCCTGGCGAATAATCGCCTCGTTTTTGCGGCGACCAATCTCCCCAAACGCCTTCCCTCACTCTGCGTCGGCTAAAATGAAAAAACGCCAGTGCTAATCACACGTAGCAATTCGTTTTCCGAAGTTGCACCTTTGGGCGACTTCGGAAAACGAATCGCCGCATGTGATTAGCGCCGGAGTTTTTTTCATTTTAGCCAACGCAGAGTGAGGGAACAACCAGCGTGGCCTGACCCTTACATGGGATATTGTATGAACAATTTATGGTTTTAAAAAAACATCCAATCTCTAGCATGGCATTTCATAGCATCTGAGCGATGCTTTGTTTAAATGACAGCTCACTGTAAAGCACTGGTTCACTCTAATCAACTGCTCCCTGGAGGACTTCCTACAAGAAGCTTCCTAAAAGCAATAATGGCTGTCTCTTCTTTGTCTGTCGGTAGCTACTGTCAGCCCCTGTATGGCCACCTGAATTCTAAGAGAACGCAATGAAGGTGAGCTCACAAGCAAATGGTGCCATGGAAGGATGATTAAAGTGACTGCTGGCCTGAAGCTGCTATACACTCTCTCACCATCCGGCCAGTCTCAATGGACAAACTGAACACTATAAACTGGATTTATCTGCATGGTCAACTGCACAAATTGAATGGCCCACAAGCTAAATATCTAATCAAACTTCTGCAAAAGCCCCCTGGTCACTAAAAATACATATTAGTCACAGCAATGAAGTAAAGTGACACTTCCTTACTTCCCACAACGCGCTCCACCGGTTTCACTACCTCCCATGTATCGGCTTCTCTTTCCTTCCTCTCACTTCTCACTCTCACGTCAAACGTCTCCTGCAGTTGCCTCCCCGGTGTTGCTCCCTTCCTCTCACAACTCCTCTCTACCCTCGCTCCCTCTCCAATCCAACTCTCGCTCCCCTCCCATTCACTATCTCAAGTCTCGCTCCCCTTCCCATTCACTATCTCAACTCTCGCTCCCCCTCCTCCCTTTGCCTCCTCCTGTCTCCGAGGCAGCGGAATGACGTCACACAGAGCAGGTTACTGCAAAAGAACCTGAAGAAAGCAAAAAAAGTATATCTCGCCACCTAAAAGGGCTCTGCAGGGAAAGATAAAAATCAACAAGGAGGGGGCGACTGCGAAAAAATATGGCATCTTGTAAAAAGCAAAGACAGAGATGTTTAGGAAGTAAAAAGTGAACTCAGAAACTGTGAATTAATTATAATGAATAATGTATCACCTACTCAGGGCACACAGGCAGATTAGGGCAGAGACACAGGCTGTTATTTTAGGAGATTAGTCGCCCAGTGACAAATCGCTTCTTCGGGCGACTAATCACCCCGAACTGCCTTCCCGCTGGCAATTTACATTCTAGCAGGTGGGAAGGCATTTCAAGGAGATTAGTCGCCCAAAAAAGAAGAAGCGATTTGTCATTCTAGCCTTCCCACCGGCTACAATGTAAATCGCCGGCGGGGTGGCACTCGGAAAGTTTTGTTTTCCGAAGTTTCCTCACGAGGAGACTTCGGAAAGCCAAAGCGATCCTAGTACCATCCAATTTACATTCTAGCAGTTGGGGGAGATTAGACACCCAAAGAAGAAGTGATTTGTCGCAGGGTGACCAGGGGCGCGCCGCCAATGAGGCGAGCTGAGCCGCTCGCCTCAGGCGGCAGCACCTGAAAGGATTCCAGGGGCGGCAAAACAGACGCTCCTGCACCTTTAAGAGCCGAATTTCCGGTTTTTGAACCGGAAATTCGGCTGTACTATTGCGAGAGAGCTCAATTGCGCTCTCCGCAATAGTGTTTCTGCCTCCCCTCCCGACACGTAAGTTGGTGAGGGGGGGCGGCATTGCAGGAGCCGCCTCAGGTGGCTCCTAAGTCTGATTCTGCGCTGAGGGTGACTAATCTCCCCGAATCTGCCTGTGTGCCCTGACCCTTATAAAGATATTATTAGTCACCTTGGAGTTATGTGACCTGTATAAAAGCACTCTGCCGAACTCCTCTGTGACTAATAATATCTGTATAAATTACAGTAGTGAGGGAGTACATTATTCACTATATCTCTACAAAGCAAACAACAGCTACCAGTCACAGCCACAATAGTTACAAGAGTTGTGTTAGGGCAGAGACACACGCTCCTATTTCAAGAGATTAGTCGCCCAGTGACAAATCGATTCTTCTAGCCGGCGGGAAGGCAGTTCGGGGAGATTAGTCGCCTGAAGAAGAAGCAATTTGTCATTCTAGCCTTCCCTCCAGCTGGAATGTAAATCGCCGGCGGGATGGCTCTCGGAACGCTTAGTTTTTTCGAACTCGCCTGAAGTTGCCTCACAAAGATCCTAGTGCCATTGCGCCTGCGATTTACATTCTAGCCGGGAGGAAGACAGTTTGGGGCGATTAGTCGCCCAGTGATTTTTCGCTGGGCGACAAATCTCCCAAAATAGCAGTGTGTGTCTCTGCCCTTGAAGGGTTTCTTTTTACCTTTAAATTAACGTTAAGTATGATGTTGAGAGTGAAATTCTGAGGCAATGTACATTTTTTTTTAATTTTTAATTATTTGTCGTTTTTATGTTATTTTTTATGTTATTTAGCTTTTTAATCACCAGCTCTCCAATTTGCAATTTCAGCAATCTGGTTGCTAGGGTCCAAATAACCCTAGCAACCATGCATTAAGAGACTGGAATATGAGTAGTATAGACAGAAACAAAACCAAGAATGTAAGTTCCTCCAAAAAATTGATAGGCAGCAAGTAAAAAAAAAAATGCAAAAAGTTTATTAGGACATATTAAACGACAAGGAAAGTCTAAAATAGAATAAGGCTATTAATGCTGTATTTTGTATACTAAACATAAACATGAACTTACTGCACCACAAAGCCTAATCAAACAAATGATTTATGCTTTCAAAGTTGGCCACAGGGGGCTGTCATCTTGTAACTTTGTTAAACATCTTTGCCTGACCCTGACCCTGCACATGCTCAGTGTGGTCTGGGCTGATTAGGGATCGTCATAAACAAAGCTGCTTGAATTCTGCATGGCTGGGAAGTAAGGTGGCGGCTCCCCCTGCTGTACATAAGTAGGATTGTTTCCCTGCTCAGCGGTTAGGGACCTTCTGACAATTCCTATCCACAGCAGTAAATGAAGGGAGAATTTCACTGTATACAGTCAGGTTTCTTATAAAAACGGTACACATTTTTTAATTAAAGTATATTGGAGATAGTTTTCTTTTTCATTTAAGAAAGTAAAAATGGGATTTTATTTTTTTGCCTTTCCTTGTCCTTTAAGACATGCAACTGCTGCTGCCTCAGGCAGCAGATGGGCCAGGATCGCCCCTGGGACCAATGACCCCTATTTAAAAGCTGGAAAGAATGACAAGAAGAAGGAAAATAATTCAGAAACTATAAAAAAGAAAAAATGAAGGCCAATTTAAAATTTACTTTAAAGGTGTTAGCTTTAACTATGATGTAGATATTGATATTCTGAGACAATTTGCAATTGTTTTTTATTAGTTGTGGTTTTTGAGTTATTTAGCTTTTTATTCAGCAGCTCTCCAGATTGCAGTTTCAGCAATCCCCATCTAAAAACAAATGCACTGTAAGGCTACACATTTATTGTTATTGCTACTTTTTATTACTCCTATTTCTATGCAGGCCCTCTTCTATTCATATTCCAGTCTCTTATTTAAATCAGTGCATGGTTGCTAGGGCAATATGGGCCATAGCAACCAGATTGTTGAAATTGCAAACTGAAGAGCTGCTGAATACAAACCTTTAAAACCCACAAATGTATAAAAAAACAAAATAACAGGATAATCCCTTCTCTTTTCAAGCCATGTGATACAGCAAGCGACTGCCAATGGCCTGTTAAGTCACCAGAGCATAAAATCTCAAGATGACAGCCGCAAATAACTAAGGTGGCAAATCTATTTATAAGAAATCAGAATTATTTTAAATCTGTAAAAAAAACTTAAAAGGTTCAGCAGGAGAAACACACAATAACCAACATTTATCCTCCGTTATACATGAACTCAGATTAGACCCTCCAGCTTCTTATTATAATTCTGTTTCAAGGATGTTAGACTAAGTCTTATGATAGTGACAAACAAGTATCTCAGTTATGCAAGTCAGCCTGCCAAGCAACAATTAAAATTAGCTTGGCAGCCATCGAGAGGCACGTACAATAGCCACAGGATCACATGCGCTGTCAGCTAACAAGCAAGTTGAAAATAGGTACAGTAAATAGTAAGTGTTCTGACAGACAACAGGTGAATGAGTCATTTAGCAGTGGGGGGTCTTAGGGAGGGTATAGGTTCTGGAAAAGGCATTTGCAATCCACAGGGACAACCTAATGGCACTTAGCTAGTTTGCTACACTCAATAGGCCACTTTTTAGTTGGCTGCTTTAGCACCAGCAGGGATAGAATAGCATTTCTATAGAGAAGGGATAAGCAATCCTCAGAAATCATGTCAGCTGATTCATTTGTGCCACCTACATATCATGGCAGCACCTAGGGAACCCAGGACAGGAATGATAAAGTTTAGTAACAGTGCCAAGGACAGTGACAACAAGCCTCAGAGTAAAGCCAGATCTGTTCCATGTGAAAGTGAATCTCCATTATAAGAAGTCCTTGGTAGTACAAATTGATGGGATGGCATGGAAGAGACCTCACACAGGGCCCTTTATGAAGGCTTGATAAAGGGCCCTATGTGGTCCGAAACGTTGCCATGTGTTAAGGTCTACAATGAGACAACAAAATCACCTTTTTTGCATTCATTACAACGGTTTGTGTGCTTCAGCGATTTTGGATTTCATGACAGATTGTTCTGACCCTGAGTGGGGGGTTTTATATGCTGTGTAGCACCAGACACCTGAAAAGGTTGATGGAGTAACAGGTGAGCACTCTACTACTACAGGGTGAGTTTAATGGCAGGACGTAGCCGACATACACGTACCCACAGGCAGCGGCTGACCTCTCAGCTCTGCACTCGCCGATGAAGCTGTAGTTGAGACTAGCCGAGGCCACTCAGGCGAGCCACTACTCTCAATGAATGGAACGTGACGCTACCAGTTTCCCGGGAGTAAACTTGCCAGATATATCCCTTCCTCCTCCAGCACCGCTTCACTTCACCCAGGCACGACTGAGCCAGGCAGCAACAGACATAGGATCCAGCAATGGGAACGGGGACAGACAATGACGTTGAAACCACTCCCCACCTGGCTGAGAAGACTCAGTGGGGGTTGTGGTTAGATTGAGCAAGATCTCTGTGACAAATGTGTGTCAGCAACCTAATAATAAGAAGTAACTGCTGAGGCAGAGAAAAAGTTCCAGACGTGTTTAACCATTTGTATTAATCAATGAAAGACATTATGAAATAACAGAGACTTTTTCCCTCTCATTTCTGCCTGACACTAGTTTTAGTACTGTGGAAGTACCATAGTGACTAACGCAGGGGTGCCCAAAAAGTAGCCCATGCTTGTTCACACGTAGAGTTCCCACCTTTTCTGGAAAAAAATACCGGCCTTCCTATGTATTTATCTTTTTTCCCTATTAATAACATTGGAATCAGCCATCATTTTTACCAGCCAGGTCCCAACACTACTCTCACGCCGTCCCTAATACTGAGATATTTTGCTATAATTGCTTTCTCACTTTTACAAATCTTAGTCTCTCCACCAAGCAAAATTAGAAGGCTCGATTCATCAGCTTCAGGTCCTTTCGGAGGCTTTCGGGTCTTTTCAGAGGCTTTCGGAGCCTTTCAGCAGCTTCCAGGTCCTTTTCGGCAGCTTTGGGTATTTTCGAAGCTTTTGGATCCTTTCATCAGCTTCGGGTCTCCCATTCATGTTTCCCATACATGTTTCAGGGGCTGCTCGATTAGAGGAGACTACCTTCACGCTTGGTGGCACTGTCCTATCGTTTCAGCCCTCTGAACTGAAGTTTATAAAATGGCTTTCCAGATTATAGGGGTAACCATTGAGCCTACTACTGAATCAGCATTATTATCCCTACCTTATTCTAAACTCACACTTCAGCCATGCAAATTATTTCCCAGATTCTGGCAGCTACTCGCTGGGTCATTGCTTTACATTGGCTAGCCCTCTCCCTTTCTGTCACTTTAGTCATTTATAGACTTACATTTCTCCAATCTATGAATTACCTTTTAGCCTTTCTTGACGATAAAATTGACCTTCATGTTGCCATTTGATCACCATGGGAGAATTTTTTTTCCAATAAACCATAACAGTGGAAATGCCCATAATAAGACTGTGATTTAGGTTTGCCTTTGCATTGTTACAGTATTATGTCATTTCTCTTTTGTTTTTCATTTCCTTAAGTTGTTTTTTCTGTTTTTTGAGACTTGCCACTTCACAATATGACTTTTGTCATATTTGTTTGTAATAATAAATTGCGATAAATAAAGAGTTAAATTTAAAAAGTAGGCTGTGCTCTACTGTGAAATGTATGAACTATTACGAATGTAGGGCTCCATGGTTGGCGCCACCTTAAAAAAATGCAGGTGTCCTTTGCATTCTATCTTTGTTACCCATACATTGGTTTGGGTTGTTGTATTGTTGGAGTGTGAGATGATAATGGAAACACTATAGGGGCAATTTAAATCATGTAAAGCAATCCTATGTTTGATATGGTGGGAGAGTAAATTGTCCAGGCCTCCATCAAAAAAGCCTTTTTGGGCCACTTTCACAATCCTCTGGCTTCACCTGGGCTGTGCACATACTTTGGGAGGTGTGGGCACAGGCAGGAGAGAGGAAAGTAAATTGATATAATGTCCTTGTGTCTTCCTAGCCTCCATCACAGTCATGAGCTCTACTTTCCCAGTATTTACGCCACTGGTTACAGGTGATCTGTAATTGCTTCTCGCTATGGGTTAGTAAGCCACATAGCAGTCCCACAGGCCCTCATTCTAAAATCCATCCCCATGTTTCCTTTCATATTCCTTAATCGTGCAAACTGAATTGCAAAACACCTCCTTTGCACTTGAGATGTTCTTTTTACCTTCTGTGGTGAAAGATCTGCATATTAGTGCCCCAGGAGTCAAAGTACCTGGTTACATAACTGAAGAAAGTCTATCCTTTAATAAATTGTGAAACCTTCCCTCAAAGGAGCAGTAGAAGATGGAAGAGGTAATATTAAGGATGGTCAAAGGCTTATTCATTTATAAAATGAGCTTTGCTAATGAACAGAAAAACAAGTGAGGTAACAGTACCTTTCATTCATAAATTACTAAGATGTCAAAAGTAGTTGCTAATAATTTTATAGAAGACAGACATGAATATCCTTTAAAACAGAGGCGCGATGGTCACCACTGCTGCCTTGTAGTGCTCCAGTCCTAGGTTTGATTCCAGTATGGGCACTATCCGGAGTGTGCGTGTGTGGTGGTTAAACCCTTAGATTATTAGCTCCATGTGGATTTATAATGTATAATCTCTGTATATCACCACAGAATATTTTGGCAGTATAGAAATAATAAAACATATCCTTATAAACAGAGCTTAGTAATATCAGTTATAAAGGGTGATTATAGGTATCACTTATGTCGTATGACTCACTGAAACTTGTATATTTTGATAATGCCCCATACTGGTTTGATCTCACCCCTGGTAGTTACTCCACTGAAGCTTCGGAATTACACAAAGGCAGGCCCGGACTGGCAATATGTGGGTTCTGGCAAATGCCAGAGGGGCTGCTATAAAGTCCCATAGAAAGTCAGTATTTGGTGGGCTGATGGGGGCTGTTTGTGCCTCTGTGTACCTGAAATGCCAGGGCCTATTTTAATTCTCAGTCTGGACCTGCACAAAGGCGTAGACTCCATTTTAAACAAATAATTCACATTTTTAAAAATAATTTTTCTCTTTAATAATAAATACTTTGCACTTTGATCTTAACTAATATATAATTAAACCTTATTGGAGGGAAAACAATCCTATGTGTAGTAAATGTTTAAATAATTTTTTTGTAGACTTAAGCTATGGAGATCCAAATTATGGAAAGATCCCTTATCCAGAAAACCCCAGGTCCCAAGTATTCTGGATAACCGGTCCCAAACTAAAAAGTGCTATCATAAGTTACTGCCAGTGCTCAGTGATTTTTGTCACATGACTCACTGAAACATGTTTAGTATAAAACTACTCCTGGTTGTAAAATATGAAGTTAAAAACCTATAAAAGCACTTGACCTATAGTGATGTACTTTTCTTATGGTCATGGAACTCCTCTAATATTTCCAATAGTGGGTACATTATCTCCTACAAAATGTTTTTTTTTTGCATTTACATAAAAATGTGTGTTGGTCTATATACTAGTGGAGGTCCGGATACTTCCAGAACCAATTTGCCAATTATATATGTTGTAGGCTATAACATTGCAGATTTCCTTGCAAATGTGGCCTGAGCACAAAGCCAGATCTGCATCTCCTTCCTCACAAGGAGCCATGGGATTACCTCCAGCCATACTGCTGTCATTCATTACAGGTCCCTGTTGACAGTACACTATTCTAGCAGTTAATATACTATAATTGGAAGCTGGAGGAAAAGGGGGTGCAGTGATGTGTCAGACTGTGTGCTTTCCTCCTTAGTTAATGTATCATACCATCTCTATGAAATCTCCTTCCCTTTACAGCACATGCACCATCCAGTGTAAATCCAGCCCTGACAATGTAAATTAGCTAATAATCTAAGGTCTCAATCAAATTCACACACACACAAACCACAAACACCACACACACACTATAGTACATTTTTATAACATTATTATGTAAATGCCTACGTTTAACATACATTTATATGACCTGGCAAGGTAAGCATTATTTTTGTATCAATCTCCCCAGTAGCTAGAAATGACTGATAGTTACAGGATACAGAATCAACCCAACCGGCTTGTATTTCTGCATTGATCATTTTTACATCATATATCTCACTTGTCACCATACAAATAAATAAGAGCAGTAAGTTATTGTGCCAGCAGCATGCTTCCAGAGCTTATTCTGGCTCACGGAAATGTCTTGTTAAATGCACTAATTACATGTAAGCGCGCTTCAGGGAATGTGTTGTTGTTTTCAACTACTCATATGCAAATATTTAGTAGTAGCAAGGAAGTATGTTGATGACATGATGGAATGACACATTGATTGTGTTGTGATTAATTGTGAGAAGGCTAATAACTTGCTTATTGCTCATAATTTAAAGTGATAATGACATACAGGAACCTATTCCTTTTTAATATTAAAGAGCTTGTAAACCCCAAAATGAAAAAAATAACAAACCACAAAAAGAAATATAATAATATAATTCAAAGCAACTTTCCAAATATAGGTTAAGGGCATAGATACACGCTGCTATTTAGGGAGATTAGTCGCCCATCGACAAATCACTTCTTCTTTGGGCGACTAATCTCCCCAAACTGTCTTCCCGCCAGCCTCACGAGAAAACTTTGGCGACTTCGGAAATCCGAAGCGTTCCGAGTGCCATCCTGCCAGCAATTTACAGTCTAGCCGGTGGGAAGACAGTTTGGGGAGATTAGTCGCCCGAAGAAGAAGTAATTTGTCACTGGGCAATTAATCTCCGAAATAGCAGCGTATGTCTCTGCCCTAAAGGAGAAAGCAAGCAAAAACACTGGGGTGTGACAAATTCTTTGGAATCCCCCAACTAACCAAAATCACTATGTTTTTTCCAGGCTACTGCCCCCCCCCCCTTAGTTTTCAGACAAGTTTTGGAGGCACAATATACACAAGTTTATTGGGAAACATAGCCAGGACAAAGATCTTATTGGTTGACCCTCATCAGTACAGCCTTGTGCTTTGTCAATGTTGGCCCCAAAGGAACATAATTATCCAAATGTGTAAAACATTAAGGATACATTACAGGGCAACCACAATCCACAAGGCAAATGGAATATTTCCATTTTGTTATATATTCATAACCAGCACAGATCCATTCACTAGGAGGGACACATTAACTACACAGTCTTTATTTTATTACTTTAAACTGGTCACAATTCAGTCCTTGAAATGAGCCCCCAAATTTGGCAATACAAATCAGCAGCTCAGAGCTGAGATTTGGTTTGAATGGTGAGTGATTTCACACTGATGTTACCATTAATAAGGATGGCTTCTGATGAAGTGACCCATGCAGTCAAGAAACGCGTAGAGCCATGCACTCCCCTGCCCAGCTCATCCACTTTTCGCAATACTCAATGTTTTTAAAGTATATTCAATAAATATGGACTTTTAACTGGCATCCTGTGTGCGAGATTACCCTGCATTTATGATCCAGCTACGCGTTGAATGCGCCTTCCCTATTTCAGATGCTATGGACATAATGTCCTCAGCAGCTGCAGCCATGGATATCTGTATGGTGAGCATAGTCATCATCAACCAAAAGCAACCTGTTGTCCTAAATCAAGCCTGTATGCAATAAAGGGGTTGTTCATCTATCAGTTACTTCTCGTGTAATGCAGAGAGTGACAATCTGAGACAATATTGTGGTTTGAAAAGGAAGAAAAAGGGCAAATCTGAAGGTGGCTAGTGCCAAAATATTGTTATTCTGTCTATCTGGGTCCAATCCCCATATTTCGTCTTGCTGAATGTCGATATTTTCTAGTTTGTTGGCATTATTATCGTATTTACATAGCACCAACATATTTCGTAGCGTGGCATGCATTATATGCACATTTTTTAATGTAGAAATTCATTCAAGGCATTTCATTCATATAACTCATTTGAATTGATATACAAGCTACTAGCCTACATTTAGGGGGTAATTTATCAATGTTCAAATTTGAATCTTTGCTATAGTTCTAATTTTTTGCACAAAAACTCAAATGTCTGGTATTTATTAAGCACAAAAAACTTGAATGTAAAATTTTGGCAAGATTTTCGAGTTTTTTTTGAGCTTGTAAACTCACAAATTTGATTCAATCAAGGTTTTTATAGTTGGATTTTTTAATAAGCAGACATTCAAGGTTTTTTTTAATTGTGAGTTTATTCAAAGTAGAAAAACCTCACAAATTAGATAATATTGATAAATAAGCCCATTAATGTCTGAATGCCCCCTGTGTGCCATTCCCTGTGAAAAACTTTTTTTATTAACTAAAATATTTTATACTATAAAATGTCCCCTGTGTGCCATTTACTTTGAAAAATATTTTTTCTGTTAACTAAAACATTTTATATTATATACTTTGTATTGAAGTCCAGAACGTTGTATTCCCTGACCCTCTTTGTACTTTAGCAAAGCTCCCCCAAAAATGCTTCCCTTTACTGGGCCCAATAATTTAACTCCTCCCACTGTGTTTCCCTGCATGTTTAAATAAATTGTCCAGACAATGTAGAAATATGTCTTATTAGCAAAAAAAGATCAGTGGGACATATTCACAGTATGATTAGTTTGGATTGTTCTGGGTTGAACAAAAATAATAAGGAAATTATTATTTCCAGCCATATGATAAAAAACACATTTTGCTTTGTCACCTGTATAATCTCATTGACCTGTTGTGATTTATATAATGACTCCTGTGTAATATGATTCAAGCTACTGTATGTTTCCTCACCTCATGTCATTTGTTTTACATTTACCAATACGGAACATGGATGGTCTTTTAGAAGCAGTCTGTATACTTTTGTGTTCTATTCCAGTTGTTCAGATATACATTCCATAAATACTAATTTCAATATTATTATTATTTAATTGTATGAATTGCATTATGTGGAGAGCAATTAGCTGTTGATGGCTGCCTTAGAAGATCCAGGTGATCAATGGGTCATAATTGGCATATTTTTAGTTTTGGCCAAAAAATATTCATGTATAGCTCTTTCTTTAGCTGTCCATGGGATGTGATCCCCAGCTTCTCAGCATTATTCCCGTTAGCCATATCAGGCAAGTGCAAAGCCATGACTTTTGCCTGTTAATAACTTTGATGGAGGTTTAATGAAGAAAACATTCACATGTGCTTTATTGCTCAGATTGAATAAGAAATGCAATGTAATTACAGTATACGTGAACAGAATTTAAAAGTAAAATATGAAATGGGAAAAGAAGATTACTTTTAGGTGGCTACACTATTCTTAAATCAGTATAAGCCTCCTTAAAGGGATACTGTCATGGGAAAAAAAATAATTTTCAAAATGAATCAGTTAATAGTGCTGCTCCAGCAGAATTCTGCACTGAAATCCATTTCTCAAAAGAGCAAACAGATTTTTTTTATATTCAATTTTGAAATCTGACATGGGGCTAGACATATTGTATATTTCCCAGCTGCCCCAAGTCATGTGACTTGTGCTCTGATAAACTTCATTCACTCTTTACTGCTGTACTGCACGTTGGAGTGATATCACCCCCTCCCTTTTCCCCCCAGCTGCCAAACAAAAGAACAATGGGAAGGTAACCAGATAGCAGCTCCCTAACACAAGATAACAGCTGCCTGGTAGATCTAAGAACAACACTCAATAGTAAAAACCATGTCCCACTGAGACACATTCAGTTACATTGAGAAGGAAAAACAGCAGCCTGCCAGAAATCATTTCTCTCCTAAAGTGCAGGCACAGGTCACATGACCAGGGGCAGCTGGGAAATTGACAAAATGTCTAGCCCCATGTCAGATTTCAAAATTGAATATAAATAAATCTGTTTGCTCTTTTGAGAAATGGATTTCAGTGCAGAATTCTGCTGGAGCAGCACTATTAACAGATTCATTTTGAAATAAAAAATTTTTCCCATGACAGTATCCCTTTAAAGGGATACTGTCATCAGAAAACATGTTTTTTTTTCAAAACGCATCAGTTAATATGTCTAGCCCCATGTCAGAGTTCAAAATTGAATATAAAAAAACCTGTTTGCTCTTTTGAGAAATGGATTTCAGTGCAGAATTCTGCTGGAGCAGCACTATTAACTGATTCATTTTGAAAAAAAATTTTTTTCCCATGACAGTATCCCTTTAATATATTTGTGTATCAACTAAAAAGCCACATACAAACACAATGGCTGTAAGGTAACAAGTGCTATTTTTTTTTTTTTTTTGAAAATCCATATGGTGTTATGCAATAAAAGCACTATGTTTGCCCACATGCAGTAACATAGAAACAACCAATCAACAGGTAGCATTTACTACTGGTCTCCTGTTTAAAAGTAAATATCGTATTGGTTGCTACGGGTTACTGCTGCAGGGCAAACTTAGTGCATTTTATTACATATGAGGGATAGTATCCAATGAATGGGTAGCATTTTCTGGTCTGCAACTTGAGATTTGGTTGCTACAGGTTACTAGACCTGGATGAAACTTTGGGGTTAAAAGTTCAAAGTCTTGCTACAAGTCTGGTACTAAATTGTTGAAGGGGCAGTTTTTTAATTATTTACCTTCTTCTTCTGACTTTTCAGCTGTCAAAGGGGGGTCACTGATCCCATCTAGACACAAATGCTCTGTAAGGCTACACATTTATTGTTATTGCTACTTTTTATTACTCATCTTTCTACTCTGGCCTCTCCTATTCATATTCCAGTCTCAATTCAATTAAATCAATTTTCTCAAGCAACTGAACAGCGTTCATTCTGTGAAAAAATGCCTGTGTCTGTGATCCACACGTGGAGTGCAGGTAAGTGTAAGAGACAAAATGGGTGATTTACTTAGACCACAGAAGTGCAAGAGTAGAAGGCTGTGCAAAGTCACATCATTCGGAGAGCATTCTGTCTGAGGGTGACACTCCCTAACTTGCGTGTCTGAATGACATGCAAGTTATAGAATGGAAAACTAGGGAGTGCCTATGTGCCTTCCCCACCCGCTCCAATGAATACAGTGCTGCCAAATACAGTGCTGCATTTATGAGGCAAAGGTACTGTAAATCCCTGCACTGCAAAACAGATCACAGAGACCTGTAGTTAATCTGCTACCTGCAGGACAAGGAACACAGTGCAAAAAAAATGGTGGATTGTGCCCATTTCTTGCACTTTGCCCCTGCCCTGCAAGCCGTAAATAACCCCTAAGCAGCAACACCGAAGCTGCTAGCATTGTTTCATTCATGATGTATTATTTCCTATGGAAAGATCAGACAGCTGGCAGTAACTGCAGCAACAGGACTGATTAACATCTTTTCACTTAAGGGCAAAGCAATGTAATTGTGCCAATAGTTTGATACAGCAAAGCACTCCAAAAAGCTGAATAGCAGGGAAAAGTTAGTCTGCTTCCAACAAGTTATATAATCACTCAGGTGCAGTAAAATCTCCAGCATGAATGCAGTCAATGATACAACGCTGAACGTTTTTTCATTATTATTATTATACACATTTTTCTTGCTGTGCGAGTTTCGGTCATTCTTGTTTGCCATTGTCTCCTTTTTCTACAATAGGTTTCTCATCTGGCCCTGGTGTCTCCTCCGTTGCAACAATCTCTTCAACATGTGGTTTCACCAAATCTGTTGTCAAAAACATAGGTTACTTTAATTGCAGCAAATTAATGTTGCGTGGCAGCTTCATTTACTTTTGAATCATTGGGGTATATTTTTCAAAGGGTGAAGTTAGATAACCCGCAGTCTAGTAGAGTGAAATTCCACCACTCTACATTCATTTTTATGGGATTTTGAAAGGCATATTTATCAAAGGATGAACTTTCACTTTCACCCATTGATAAATACTCTTTTAAACATCCCATAGAAATGAATGGAGAGTGGCAGAATTTCACTCTAGAGGACTGTGGTGATCTTTAACTTCACTCTTTGATAAATCTACTTATTATATGGGGAGAAAAACATGCACATGGCACTTGCAGTTCTAAATGACACTTACAGAGTCTTTTTGTGCATTTTGAAATGTGTTTGATATAGTTTTGAGCACACATAAGGCATCAGCTGTTTGATTCCTTTATATTCTGGCTGTTTGTACACATAGGGGCAGATTCACTAAGGGTCGAATTTCGAAGTAAAAAATACTTCGAAATTCGACCCTCGAATTGAAATCCTTCGACTTCGAATATCGAAGTCGAAGGATTTAGCGCTAAACGTTCGTTCGAACGATTAACGATTAACGATTAAATCCTTCGAATCGAACGATTCGAAGGATTTTAATCCAACGATCGAAGGAAAATCCTTCGATCAAAAAAAGGTTAGCAAACCTATGGGGACCTTCCCCATAGGCTAACATTGACTTCGGTAGGTTTTACCTGCCGAAGTAGGGGGTCGAAGTTTTTTTTAAAGGGAAAGTACTTCGACTATCGAATGGTCGAATAGTCGAACGATTTTTCGTTCGATTCGTTCGATTTCGTTCGTATTCGAACGAATTTAACCAATTCAATGGTCGAAGTACCAAAAAAATACTTCGAAATTCGAATTTTTTTCATTCGAATCCTTCACTCGAGCTTAGTGAATCGGCCCCCATAGTCTTTCAGGAATGTGTTTAATTGCAGTCAAGTTTCTTTGTTTTCTTTGTGAAAAATGTTGCATTTTTTGCACTTGACGTGTTCATAAAACAATAGAATAGACAGTGATCCCTAACCAGTGGTTTGTGTTGCTCCTAGTGGATTTAAAGTAGGTGCTTTTTTTTTTTAATTTTTGGCTTTGAGGCAAGTTTTAGTTGAATAAAAATTGGTTGTATTGCCAAAAAAAACCTTTAGTAGACTGACAGTCCACACAGGGACGAACAATAACCAATCACATCACTTATTTGGCACCCCCAGAAACTTTTTGCCTGCTAATGTTTCTCTCCACCTTTTTTAAATTTGAAAAAGGCATATTTAATTGGGGGTGCCAAAAGTAAGGCACCCCAAGTGATTATATATACTTCCCTCACACTCGGGCCGGTGCTCTTTCAGGAGAAAACTGCACCGGTCCCGGAGTTCTTCCAGCAAGCACCACGGAGTGATCAAATTTCCAGACTCATGTGCAGTAGAATGAAATAGCTAACTTCTTCATTAAAGGAGAATTCAACCTGTACCCCCCCACCCCAGCTAGATCCCCCTCTCTCCTCCCCCCAGACTAACTAGCCCCATGGGGAAATGCCCCTTACTCCATACTTACCCCTCGCCACAGATTCTTAGAGCAGAATTGCACGCATCCATCTTCCGCGTCTGCACAGTAGCGCCAATAGCTGAACTTTAAAGGAGAATTCAACCTGTGGGGAAAAAAACCCGTACCCCCCACCCCAGGTAGACCCCCTTCCCTCCTCCCCCCCAGGCTAACTACCCCCCCCCCGGGGAAATGCCACATACTCCATACTTACCCCTCGCCACAGATTCTTAGAGCAGAATTGCACGCATCCATCTTCCGCGTCCTCTGTAAGCTGACTGAGAGATCGGTATTTCTGCGCATGTGCAGTTGGAGCAATTTGCCTGTATGTGACAACTGCGCATGCGCGGAATTACACGGAAATTGCCGATCTCTCAGTCAGCTTACAGAGGACGCGGAAGATGGATGCGTGCAATTCCACTGGAGGAATCTGCGGGGAGGGGTAAGTATGGAGTATGTGGCATTTCCCCGGGGGGGGGGGGGTAGTTAGCCTGGGGGGGAGGAGGGAAGGGGGTCTACCTGGGGTGGGGGGTACGGGTTTTTTTCCCCACAGGTTGAATTCTCCTTTAAAGTTCAGCTATTGGCGCTACTGTGCAGGTGCAACCACGTGAAGAGGCCGGAAGCCGATACTTCCATGGTGCTCACTGGAAGAGCCCTCGGTCGGTGCAGTTTTATGCTGATAGGAGCACTGGCCCGAGGTGTGAGGTAAGTAAATACAATCGATTGGGGTTGCCTAACTTTTGGCACCCCCAAGTAAAGCATCTTTCCTTCTCATTTAAAAACATATAAAGATACAATAAATTTGTTTTTACACACTCAGCATGCATTTTTATATGCACCAAAAAAAAAAGCTGTATGTAAAAGCCCTAGTGCCCTACTTAACAGTAGTTCCCTAGCATCTATACGGTTGATCAACGTGGACTGTAGGATTTCATTGGTGCTCAAGTTGAGGCAAGTTGCTAGGGATATGTATGCAAATGCCCAAATTTGCATACAAATCAGTACTTTGCAGTTGCAATTGTAGGCATAAATTACCACAAATATCTTGTGTAGGAAAAGGAGATTCTTCCACTTTATGGCTCTTACTCATGTGTGTTTTGGGCCCTGCTTTCCCTTACAGTAGATTTCTCCTGCATTCCACTTTAGAGGAACACAGGAAGGAATGCAGCACACTCCTGAGGTTTCACTCACTCAGATGCATGCAAGCGCTATGCAACCCCATTTATAATGGTGATAATTTCAGGATCCCCCTAGACACATGGGTGAATGGATGCAACTTACTCACCAAGTAAATTGTAAGCTAATGCTATTATTGGCACATGAAGTGACACCATTCCAACTATGAAATGTTCAGTTCTACTGTTGCGCTGCAGCACCGGGAATAAATTGCTGTGGATGCAACTTAGATGGTAAATGCAATGATTGGTGGTGCATACTGTGTGCTTGGCTGGATTTCTACTCTGTGCACAAGGCTGGGGTACCCACAGATCCCTTCCTAGCATGTTGCTCCCTGGCCCATCTACTGCTTTCACCTTCCCTTCCACAAACGCAGCAACTCCCTTCTGCTCCATCTATGAATAGAGCTGCACTGAGGAGGGACAGTGATTTTAACAAGCTAGTACACATATACCACACCATCCCACCTTACATGATATTTGACACAACTGATAGAACTGCAGAAGTTAGCAACATACCACCAAAAGTTTGAAGGATATTTTTGGACACAAATCACAGTGTTCTTTATCCCAATACAGTTTTTCCTCCAAGTGCTAGAATTTTACCGCAATCCTAACATAATTGTGTCTAATGTGTCAAAACAAACACAATTGCATGTGCATTTTTACAGTGAATTGGGTGCAAGTTTCAGCTGACATTTTCAGAGTGTGAAATGAATCAGTTCTGGTATGTCTAAGATTCTCATTTATCCAGGTCATGATATATACAGTATCTAGTAGAATTAAGTCAAAGGCAACTGGACATTTAGGTTGTTATTAATTAAAATCCAAATTTATCGAATTATTTCCTAAAATATACTCCGACCAAATCTGCACGGGTTATTTTCCCTTATTTATCAATACATTTTCCTGAAAAATTCCAGAGAGGGAAAAAACTTGTACGAAAATCTGAAATCGTATTTGGGATTTTCCCACCGAAAAATAAGAGTTGTTTCCGGGTTTTTGCCTGAAAACAACGAAACCTTCAGATTTTTGCATGAAAGCTAGCGCAGATCGGGATATCTTCAGGACTTCTTCCATTGACTAATATACAACCTCAGCAGGTCTGAGATGCTGGACTTTCAGATTCTGACTTTTTCCATCCTCGGGTTATAATAAATCCTGAAAAATTTGACTTAATTCTACTAGATGCTGTAAATCACTTCTGGTGTGCACAATTAAAATATAATTATTGTATGTTCCTACCAGTTTTCAGCTGTGTGTTTTGCCAAACTTAATATATTATTATGTTACTTTGAAAATTAGGAACACTTTTAATGAATGCACGTTGCTCGTCTGCACTGACTGCACACAAGTTAACTGAAATCTAGTGACCTTACTGCAGTGAGACCTGTCCTGAATGCAGATTGCATCAAAATTAATGGATAGCAGACCTGACAGCTCATCCCTTGAAAATTTTAATAAGATTCACCCAATTAAACGGCAGACTGCAGTCACTATGTCTATCTATTACTGGTTAATGATGTTTGTGTTTCTGTTAAATAAGTACACAAACATTTTTAATCAAAATGTTTTTCTTAGTTTATACATCTGTTTATGATAGCAAAACCACCTCTATAGGATGCAAGGGCAGGATCTTGAATGAAAAAATCTTAAAATCTATAGAAAAATAGGGTTGCCACCTCATCCCTTTAAAACCAAACACATATGGAATCCACAGCCTGCATGGCTAATAAGCAATTCATTTAGATGCATGGCTGCACATTAAATGAATTGATAATTAGCCATACAGGCTGTGGATTCCATATGTTTTCGGTTTTAAACGGAAGAAGGGGAGATTTATTAAAATGTTTAATTTGTATCTTTACTTTTATAGAACCCAATTGTACTGTACAGTGGTGTGTGTTATATGTTGTTACTTTAGAAATACTTGACAACTATAACAATAAAGCTAAAATTTGCACTGATTGAATATCAGACTTTAGTTTATTAAGATTCATTCTCTATAAATATACAGAATGGGGTCATCTATTTATAACCTCTGTAAAAGCAGTTTATTCACTGGCAGCCTCCACTGATATATGCAAATATACACATTAGGAATGTTCTGCATGCTCAGTAATCTATCTTACTTTATACTTAAGGCCATTTAATTAGATTCTGAACACTAGCAAAGCATTCCCATTGCTAATTGAGGTTGTGTTCCATTTGCAGTACTGTATATTTACACAATGAAAACGAGAGAGCGAGTAGGGATAAATGGTGTAAGTATGAACATGTGTCCTTTATTTCTAACACACCATCATACCCTTCAACAAAGAACTGTAGAAAAACAAAATACACATACATTGTAAGAGGAAGATGATACAAGCAAACTACTGTAATGGTAAATAGAGAGCTTTAACAGTTTACAATACCTTGCTTGGATTCTTCTTTGGTGCGGAATTTTGATTTTGGTTCTTTCTTCTTTTTTCCTGGAGTAATTGTTTCCATGACATGCCCTGCTGCATCAGCAACATACATAGCCATTCCAAGCTCCCCCATCATATGTGTCACTATCAGCTAGAATAGCGAACCAAAAGCCTTGTTATGTTGCACTGCCACAACCAGACATAAAATCTGTATAATAATCTGGACTAGGATACTGTATAAACAGTTACATATGTCATGATATCTCTGTTCTACTGTTAGTTGGTGTGATTATTGGATTAGAAAACACTTGGGTAATCCTGGTTATGTTGTGCTGTGACAAGGTGACTTCAAAATATTTCTTATCAATAAAAGTAAAGCATTTGAAATGTATGGATTGCTTTCAAAATACAGGGCTGCTAATACTCCTTAGGGCTTTAGTGTACTACACACATTTTGGTGATAATTTCAAGTATACCAATGTGTGGCTCCTTGTGTACTCTTGATCGGATAGAGTCCATATCTGGACTAAGAATCTAAATAGGCCCCGGCATGCTAGAAATGCTGCAAACTGCTGAAAATAAGGACTAAGGAAGGATTAAATGTAAATTCTTTAGGATGCTTTAATTTGCTGTTGTTACTGGTCCTTTACCCTGGAATGCATTAATCTAGGGGATTCAGAGGCACCATGTACCCAAAATGTCATCATTAAATCGGCAATCCTTCAGCAAAACATGAAACTGAATGGAGTCTTGCCTTTAGAAAAAATCATTCTTTTATTAGATCATGGACTATATTTTCACCTGCAACATAGATCATTGTTGATGGAAAATTTAAAAATGCAGGTAAGAATGAGTTGATATATTAAAACATGCAATGATGCTATACTATGTATATATATAATATATTTATATTTCTCTACAACCTGCTTTTTTATAGCCATTCTGCACCGTGGAAACAAAACATACACAAACATACCAATGACATCAGGTGGGCAATGCCAAACTTCCCTTTTTGTAGGAATTTTGAACTGTCTTATTAGGCACTTTTATGCATTTCGCTTTCAGAGATGTTCTTTTCCATTATGAACAAATTTAACTCATAATATTAGATTTCCATTGTTTCCTATGTTTGCTAACTGGTAATGATGAATTGTTTTCTAAGAACAGTGTAAAATCCTGGATATTGGATTTTGTACCTGTGGGAGGGTGCTGTCACTCCAGGTTTGCCAGGGTTATGCTGTTGGCATATAAGGAAAGAGATACAGAAATGTGTTGGGAGAATTCCAGTGCAAACCAAAATCTTCTCACTAGACTAATATTTGCTCCCTCCCAAGGGATGTGTGAAAAAGTGCTGGAAAAAGGGCATTGTATCATACATTTAAAAGTTCCACTTCTGATCACAATTGGTCAGTCAAAATGGAAAACCTATAACTGAGGGGCATCATCCCTATACACAGGGTTGTGTATCCCTATACACAAGAATTTATACTAGGGAGTGTTGTCATGGAATTTATACTAGGGATATTTGGATTCAGCCAAATACTGAATCTTCCACAAAAGACCAGTATGAATGCTGTGCCAAATCTGCATATTAAGATTTAAAAATATAGTTGCATCAATTGTGAACAAAAAGCAGACACAGAACTATATACTTACCTTCAATTAACCTTCATCATGCAACCAACTGATGATCTCCTGATTGTTCCGGCTTGCTGCAGAATTACATTTTACAAAAACTATTTTTTCTAGCTTCTAGCCCAGGAGTGCCCATACTTTACTAATGCGAGGTCTATTTTTAGCGATGTTGTCCCATTATGATCTACATCCATAAAAGCATTAGCATTCCGTTCCATGGAAAATATAACTTAAATATTATATTGATTTATGAGAATTTATATTGTTATCTTTAACAAACAACTATTTCTTATGTAACCTTAACATAATAAATATCTGAATGAAAAGCATAAAACAAGAGGGTGATTTAGACAAGCTGTTTGTTGACAGTGTCTTGAGATCTACTGATCAACAGCTAAAGGTCTACTGGTAGATCCCGATCTACCTTTTAGCCACTAGTGAAAAAAAAATAAAGAACAGCACTTAACTTAAAACGTAACTTTTAAATAAGAAAAAATGTGTGGAGTTTGTTAGTTTTGGAGCTAAACAGGGCAAATAGGCCTGACGTTGCACAAACCTCTAGTCTAAAGATGAAGACCTGCTTCATAGAGACAAAACAAGTTAAGACTCCCCTCGGGTCCGATGATCTTCAATCCACCATGAACCTATGATTATGAGTCTGAATTGCCCTTGACTAGGCATACATTGTCAGATAGTGACACTCCATTGTCCAACCAAATCTGGGCATGTATGGTCAATTAACTCCTGATAGAGAGAAGATAGTGATGGATATCATCAGGTCCATTCACAGTAGAACCATATCTTTGTAACTGGATGTACATGGGTGAAAACAAGGGCCTTCGGAGGTGTAATACTTCGGGTACAGTAGCCATGAAACCGATGTGTTTATGGGTTAGGTGACCTAATTGCGATCACAGTCCTACATCGTACCCAACCACTTATATGGAGATTCATTTGAAGACTCACATCAAAAGACCCACATCATTACACTATCAATTGTCAAGGAGTTTGAAAGCAAAATATACTGTAAAAGTAAGGAAGAACAGCAATGTGAAGTGAAGGATCATAGTCATGAATAAGGTTAACTAATGCAGTTATGGAGTACACAGTTATAAAGATTAAACTGTATAGCATCCTTACTGATATATATATATATATATACTGTATATACAGGGAGTCCTCGAGTTACATACACCAGACTTACAAACAACTCATACTTACATACAGAGGCTAGTACTATGGTTTTCTTGGCCTTTATTAGCATCTAGCTTTAATAAACCACCTGCCCCAATCCCCTCTGTCTACTGCAGAGCAAAGAAAGCTAAAAATACAGTAAATACTATCTGAAGACAAAAATTTGTCTTGTTGCATTTAATAAGTAAATATATATGTTTTAGCTTAAATACAAATTCAACTTAAAGGGGAACTCCACACAAACATAACTTGAGCTTTTTGAAAAGTAAACATAATTTCAAGCAACTTTGGAATATACAGCAATTAAAAAATATGCAGACTTTTGGTGATTTTTAATGGTTTGAAACACTTCTCTAAACCTAGCCCCCTGCTCTCCTGCTGATCTTTCTAACTACTTTGCTGAGCTGGCTGACTACCGTAAAGGTGGCCATAGATGTAACAATTACGATCTTTCTAGGAAAGGATCTTTCCAAGAAAGATTGTTTGTTTCAATACATGTGTAGAGCTGAATCATCAGATATACAGTAGATACAATAGAATTCTACCTGTATCTGATGATTCAACACTAACAATGGCCGAAGTTTGAGTCCCTTCAAAGGCACCCGATCAAAATTTTCCATCCATCCCGAACAACGAGCCAACTTTTCCCACCATATTGTACGAAAAAAATGTTTGTACAATATTATCTGTGCCTCTATGGCCACCTTTACTTTGTATCAGCAGCCACCTGTCCTCAGCCTGCATCCTCCAAACCCCACAATTCCTTGCACACGTGATTTCAATAAGGAATGGAACATCACAGTGCAATGCATTGTGGGTTATGTAGTTCCTGCATGCTGTCTGTAAACTGTGGAGCAGTACCATTTGTAACATCAGTGTTTTAGTCCCTCCTTCCCTGCCAAGAGTTCAAATGATACAGAAAGAGAAGAACTGTTAAACAGCTGGATTTCAGCATAGAAAATTGCATTTATTCATACTTTTTGAAGATACAAGTAACTGTGATGGGTATATTAGGGGAATATGTCTTATGTGGGACTCTTTATCAAATTTTGGTTTGGAAGCCAGAGTTCCCCTTTAAGAACCAACCTACAGACCCTATCTCAGGCATGTCCAAAGTCAGGCCCCATGGCCAATTGTGGCCCGTTTTCAAATTTACACCGGCCCTGAGCCTCCATCATGAAATTAATAATAATGTGCATAGCCGTAGCAGTAATATTTGGGCAAATTAGTGAAATGATCTGCCACTTTATCTATACTGCTGCCTGTGTGCTGAAGGTGTTAGCAATAGACACGTACTGGCACGTAGAGACGCGCCGCTCTCACATACTTCTTTAGGGCTGAAGGTGTCAATAGAAGTACTGGTACAGTACAGTAAACTAAAGAAGTATGTGAGAGCGGTGCATAACTACGTGCCAGTACGTGTCTACTGCTAACACCTTCAGATCATGTGCCCAAATTTTATTGCTACGGCTAAGCGATTCCTTGTTTAAATGAGTTAAATTATGCTAATGGTTCTAAGATTGTCAGGCTGAATGGTCGGCCCTCACACATTTTCACCTCACCAAATCTGGCCCTCACTGCAAAAAGTTTGGACACCTCTGCCCTATCTCATACGTAACTCAGGGACTGCCTGTATATATAATATATACATATATAGCCATACAGACAAGTTAAAATTAAATTATGTTAAGCCCACCATATTACTCTATACAAGGTACAGATACATTGTATAGAAAAATGACAAATTAATTGACTGAGGTGAATGCAAAGGAGAACCCCCTATAGTTAAAGTGCAGCGTGAGGAGTGAAATGCGTGATCAAAAGAATGAGACCGTGAATCGAGGGTGGAGGTAGAGAGGAAAATATGTGCTTTTGTTTATTAGTGAACAGTGACAAGACAAGTACAGAAGTGTTTGGGTTTTCTACATGTGACATAAATGAACACTAGTGAAAGACATACAGCAGGATGGTGATATTACAGTATGTTTTTACAAAGCATTTAAAATTTTCAGTACAGTTTCATCAACCTTCATAAATTCTAACTGATGAAAGGCTTTCTCAGGTTTATTCTGCTAAGCAAACTCATTTCTTCCTAGCTTCAACCTGTCCTTTCACCTACCTCATCCTCTTGTGCCACTGCTAAGCATTCAAGTATTATTAATATACAATACTGCAAGGAACATTATCACAGTTACCCAGACTGGGCACGTACCAACTGAGCTTCACAGAAATGGGGATGAATGAAATGTAAGGTCTTATTTAATAACAGGTGCAAGGCTTGCTCAAGTAAGCCCTTAGTAACCAATCAGCAGCTAGCATATACCAGTCTTTGTCTGATAGTTAATGGGCCCAGTGTTAACGTTTCATCTGTTATTATTTTACTCCTCACATTAAAATATAGATTTACAAATATATTAAAACAGGTGTCACATTATATAGGGTAGATTGTCGTTTCATAATTTGCTATCTTTAAAAAAAAACTATTTAATTTAATTTTAGTTCATAAAAATCAAATTTGATAAATGATGGAAATTTAAAAATGGAACTTGAATCTGATCAGGAACCCTGTAGTCCTCCAGCTGTTATTAAACTACAGTTCCCTCCCTTCTGCCATTGGAGGATGCAGTTTAACAACAAACTGAGGACTACACAGCGGCTATGAATTTGCAAGCTTTATAACATTTAAACTTGAAGCACTTTCTCCAAATCCTTTAAATAGTCATTGATGCAGTCATTATCATCTGGCAAAACTGTACATATGGGAGTGTATGGAAGCAGCACCAGATAGGTAGGTGGCCTCATTTAAAGTCTAAATGCAGCCTAGAAGTGAGGTAGGTTAAAGGAGTGAAGTCAGTCCCTTAAGCACTCAGTTATAGCACTTTACATCATCCCAACCTCCATAATTTCTCATTCCTTCCCGATTCATTTTTTCTTAACATCAGTTGGAGCTTCCTCCTCTGCCACTGCCCCCTCGGGCATATACACACTTACAGTGAAATCGTTTGTCTCAGTGCCATATTTGTTCTTTGCCCGGATGGCGTATTTCCCGGAGTCACTAGTGGAGACACAGGTAATGGTAAAGGTGGCGTACTTCCCAGCCTCGAATTTCAGGATGCAGTGATCATCTCCAATAAGCTCCCTTTCACTCTTAAGCCAAGTGACCTCAGGTACTGGATCTCCCCAGATATTGCAAGTAAGGTTAAGTGCCTGGAAGATAATAGAAAATAATAGAATAAATATTGTATTTTAAGGACAAGGGGCTGAATTAAGGGTCTTTGGGAGAAGGGTGTTTGGATGTTAAATCAACATGTCACTGCATTTAATATCGACAGTATACAACTAGGTCATGATCATTTGCCTATGGAACCAATTTTTCTCTTATGGCTCTGAGCTCCATATCTAGTTTATTGTATACACTAGCTACAAATACCTAACAGTGCAAGTAGATACAATGTATTCTTGTTTTAAAACAAGAAACAAAAAGCACAATGCAAAGCACAGAATAGCTGCTAGTTACTTATGACTCCATTTACTACACTGACTATAGAGTAAATGGAGGCATTGACTATGCCACTCAACTCAGCAGCATACATATGATCTTACTCTATGGAGCCTATTTACTAACATTACAATTTATATTTTTTTCACAAAATCAAAATTTTTTTTTTTTTCATTTCTCTAAAACAGGGATCCCCAACCTTTTTCATCCGTGAGCAACATTCAGAAGAAAAAGGAGTTGGAGGAGCAACACTAGCATAAAAAATGTTCTTGGGGTGCCAAATAAGTGCTGTGATTGGCCATTTGGTAACCCCTTTGTGGATTGTCAACCTACATTGAGGCTCTTTTTGGCAGTACAACTGGTTTTTATGCAACCAAAACTTGCCTTGAATTCAAAAATAAATTCCTGCTTTGAGACTACTGGGAGCAACATCCAAGGATTTGGAGAGCAACATGTTGCTTACAAGCTACTGTTTGGGGATTACTGCTCTAAAATGTTATAAATTTGAGTGTAAAAACCATGAAAACTTTTATACAAAACTTCAGCAAGTAAAAGCAGTCGAGGCCCTATAGAAGTCCATGGGAACTTTTTTTTAGCCATTTGGACTATTATTTTATTATTTGCTAATAATTGACCAAAAAAATAAAATTTTGAGGTTTTTGTATTTTTTAGCACATCGTTCAGTGTTGTTTTTTCATTCATGCTTTTTGTATTCGCATCATCATGTAATAAATGACGTGGCATTTGAGGTTTTGGAGAAAATTAGTTTATTTGTGGATTCAAAAACCTCTAAAAACACTAAAATGAGAATGCTGATAAATCAGCCTCTAATTGTTTGACTTTATATGTAGGGCCTGAAGGTACAGATTTGTTCTTTCATATGTTAATCCAAACCTGGACTGGTGAGCTGCAGATTCATGGTTCTAACTGGTTGCAAGTGCATATTCCATCATTTTAGGCAGTGTGTTATCCAGGGGAAATTAATGAAGTATAATACCTACCTTTTACACAGTAGTGTAAAAGTATACTTACCATGTGGCTACTGAATAGGGTTTAACTAAAAATTAAATATCCCCATTGTCTGTATATTGCTTGGATATGTCTACTGACCACTTTCAATAATGGAAGGTTTAGTGAAAAACATCAAAGCGACAAACATACACATACATGTACATATTTGCAGTAGCTAGACTAGATTTGTAGACTAGAGAACTGAAATGTAGTAAAAAAAAAAAACCAAAGGGCAGTGGTTTATAGAATTTTTGGCACACTTTAATTTGGATTGAATGGGAAAATCTAAATTACCTTTCCTTCCTGGATAGTGACAACATCTGGCAAACCTCCTGTTACCCTGGCACGATCTAAAAACAATATCATATGTCAGTAATGATGTCTGGTACATTGATGGCATTTTAAGAATGTCACAGTGCATTCTCACCAACACGCAAATAAAAGCTACTCACTTTTTTCTGCTATTGCAGCTTGTCTGTTAAATAGAAGAAATATGACAAATGAACATTGCAAATTAAATATCTCATTTTTTTCTACTTTGATTTATCTCTAATAATCCACAACAGTTGGCAGACCTGTAAAAATGGTTTCAAATCATATCCCAACCAATACTGTTTACTGCCCAAAGCACAAGGTGGGCATTCACTTAAGTTTGATATGCTTTGTTTTAATAAATATTAAGGGTTTTCTAAGCTGCCCCTGATCCATAAATATTAATTTTTGCATGGGAAAACTTACTTAAGTCTCTGGAATTCAGCAAATGCCTCATCGAAAGCTGTGAATGAAAGAGAAAAATGGAGTAAATGGACATGCCAGTAAAAATAATATATATATATCAGTTTCAGTAGTGTTTGTAATATCAAAGCAGGCTGGCACCAATCACATGTAGTTCAAAAGCAGTAGCCAGTTATTGAAAGAGTAAAATATCACATTTTATTTGGCTCCTGCTTTTTAACTACACGGGGTTCGGTTTGTGCCAGCCTGCTTTGATGTTTCTGGTACTTACTCCCTTTGTTGAAGGTCTACCGTGTACAGCTGTAAGCTTCACACTGGTTCCCTCTAATCTTGTTTCTCTAGTGTTTGCAATAGTGTTTCAAATGCAGGCCCGAATATTGGGCTTAGTAGCCCCTAGGCCACTGGGTCCTAGTACCCGGCACCTGCGCTCCTACCACCCCCATCCCTGCGCGGGAAGCGTCCACATGCGTCGGAGCACTGGGGATGATGCATACAGGAGTACGTATCCCCAGAGCTCCTTTGATTGCGGCTGGGAGGCATGCTGCTTATAAAATCTTGCCACCCTACGCCTTGACCTTTACAAATGTGTATCATGGTGGCACTGTAGCACTATGACCTGTGTATAATTAAAGGAAATCTATACCCCCAAAATGAACACTTAAGCAACAGATAGTTTATATCATATTATGTGGAATATTAAAGAATCTTACCAAACTGGTATATATATTTAAGTAAATATTGCCCTTTTACATCTCTTCCCTAGAGCCACCATTTCATGATGGACTGTGTGCTGCCTCAGAGATCACCTGACCAGAAATACTTCAACTCTAACTGTAACAGGAAGAAGTGTGGAAGCAAAAGACACAACTCTGTTAATTGGCTCATGTAACCTAACATGTATGGTTTGTTTGGTTTGTTTGTGTGCACAGTGAATCGTATGATCCCAGGGGGCGGCCCTTATTTTTTAAAATGCCAATTTTCTATTTATGATTATCCAATGGCACATACTACTAGAAAAGTATATTATTATGAAAATGGTTTATTAACATGGAGCAGGGTTTTACATATGAGCTGTTTTATATAATATATTTTTATAGAGACCTACATAGTTTGAGGGGTATAGTTTTCCTTTAAGTCATTCCTGCATGAAGTTTGTTTGTTCTCCCTGCAGTTATGTTTTCTAGAAATGCCTTGATTTTTCTCCCTTTTGCTGGAATTTAATATTCATGGCCTGTCACTGTTAAATAATGAATTAGATGCCAGTGGTGTGCTCTGACAGTTACAAGAAGTACACGTGGTGGTTGATAAACAGTAACATAATGGTGCAAGAAAAAGGGAAGAGACATGCATTGGCTCAGGCCAGCAAGTAAAAGCTCGCAAGGTTTAATAGGAGTCAGTGCTATAAAAGTTTTAGTTATTTAATATTTTCCCACTTGAGATTTTTAGCCACTGAAAATGAATGAAGCATGAATGAATTTTTTTCTTAAATAAGCTAGCATGAGAAAAGTGGCACACGTTTTGTCGCATTTTTTTGGACCTGTCTTTTTTTTCCCCTTGAAAATGAATAAATAGGCCTCCACCATTTTTTTTAAAGTATATTTTTCCTATCCTAATAAAAATGTTCTTCTTTCCAAATAACTCTAGTTGCTTTCCATTCCCTATAGGATTAAAATACCTAACCGAAAGCCTGTTATCCAGAAAGCCCCAAATTACAGAAAGGCTGTCTCCCATAGACTCCATTTTATCCAAATAATCCATACTTTTAAAAATGGTTTCCATTTTCTCTGTAATTAAACAGTACCATGAACTTGATCCAAACTAAGATATAATTAATTCTTGCGGGAAGCAAAACCAGTCTATTGGGGTTATTTAATGTTGACATGATTTTCTAGTAGACTTAAGATCCATTATCTGGAAAAGCCCAGGTCCCAAGCATTCTGGATAACAGGTCCCACACATGTAATTTTGTTGGATTGAAAATTAGGTCTCCTAGTTCTATTTAGGTTATCAAAATGACATATTTTCAATAACTCCCTATGTCTGAAAGGTATACAAAGGAATGTGTAACATTAATAAGGCATTTTTGTGTTTAGACTCAATGTAGATGTTATTTCTTCTAACATAATTATGAAGAAAGTTGGTATGACTTGAAAGCATTTCAGTGTTTTCTTTACCTTGTCCAGAAAGATCAACGTCCCTTGCGTGTGTTGTTTTTCCATCAAACATTTCTAGGACATATTTGCCTTTGTCATTTGGTGTAGGCTCATTTATCTGAAGCCAGATCATATCTCCAGTGACACCAGTCTTAACTCTGTCTGTGTATTTGATCTTGGCATCGCTGAAAAACAGTTTTGAAATGTTTTTATAATTAAATAGCAGGGTAAATAATGTTATCCTTTACGTAAACCAACAGGTGCATGGATACCACTGTGCCCAAACAATATGGAAGATAATGTAATAATAAATGTAGCTTACTTGTGATCCCAGCTTACTTTCAGATCTTCTACAAAGTAATTTACAAAAATATATAATCTGATGCCTTCTTCATTGCTCTGGATTTTGAGTTGAGAGGCAGACTCGGCTGAGGGAGGAATAAGAATTATTTAATCATTTAAAACTTCCTCGCTACCTGGACAAAAGAAGGTAAATGGCATAGCAATGGCAAAGGGGGCTCTCCCAAGCTGTAGAAAATGTCATGCCCCCTTAACATGTTACAAAATATACAGTATAGGTATATTAAAAAGCTACAGATAAGCATTATGGATTTAAAGAAAGTGGCTATTCATTTCTAATCCATGCAACTGTCTGGCAACTCAGGTAAATACACAGAGACCAGAGTGTAAAATGTTTTTCACTTGATTTATTAATACTTACCAATCGACTTGCACACTGCTGACATGAGCTCATCAAATGCTACAGAAAAAGGAAATGCATTGTTACTTCTAATATCCTTAAAGTTAGAGAGGAATTCTGTTGATAAATCTAGCAGTTGTAATTAAGCTCTTGAATTCTGTCCTTGCTAGTAAGCGAAATATCTGTTATATTCCATCATCAGCCAACATTTGAAGTGGGATGTTTTATTGTTAGCAACAGTGGCGTAACTAGATATTACTGGGCCCCACAGCAAATTATTTTTCAGGCCCCCAAAATGTTTAGAGGTTGACTTGTTTCTCCAATATTTATTGAAATTGTATATGAATTAGGGCCTCATGGGGCCCCTATACCTCCTGGGCCCCCCTGCAGCCGCAGGGTCTGCTTCCTCTATAGTTACGCCCCTGGTTAGCAAATCTGTGTTTCAGACTTCTGTAGTCTGTAATTGTGCATGTTTCCTATTTCAGTAAATAGTTGTATTTTCCTTCATACATGAAACCAGCCACTATGTAATAATTAGGGGCTGATTCACTAACTTCGAGTGAAGGATTCGAACGTAAAAATCTTCGAATTTCGAAGGTTTTTTTGGGCTACTTCGACCATAGAATGGGCTACTTCGACCTTCGACTACGACTTCGAATCGAAGGATTCGAAGTAAAAATCATTCGACTATACGACCATTCGATAGTCGAAGTACTGTCTCTTTAAAAAAAAACTTCGACTCCCTAGTTCACCATCTAAAAGCTACCAAAGTCAATGTTAGCCTATGGGGAAGGTCCCCCTATGGGGAAGGTCCACATAGGCTTGGCTAACTTTTTTTGATCGAAGGATATTCCTTCGATCGTTGGATTAAAATCCTTCGAATCATTCGATTCAAAGGATTTTATCGTTCGATCGAAGGAATTATCCTTCGATCTAACTATCTGCACTAAATCCTTCGACTTCGATATTCGAAGGATTTTAATTCCTAGTCGAATATCGAGGGTTAATTAACCCTCGATATTCGACCCTTAGTAAATCGGCCCCATGGAGTTAAAAAAAATTCTAAAATGCACCCAGTTCACATCTGAATGCAACTGCGAGCAATTGTTGTAGGAGAGTTGATGTCATATGTGAGGTACGTAAGACTCCTCAGCAAACTTTCTTCTTGGACTTAAACCTAAAAGCCACAGAGGAAAGCATATACAACAAAGAAATTATAAATGATTTTAAGGGGCAGATTTACTAAACTCGAGTGAATTTTCGAATTTAAAAAAGTTCAAATTTCGAAGTATTTTTTTGCGTACCTTGACCATCGTATAGGCTACTACGACCTTCGACTTCGATTCGAACGATTCAAAGTAAAAATCGTTCGACTATTCGACCATTTGATAATCGAAGTACTGTCTCTTTAAAAAAAACTTTGACTTTATACTTCGCCAAATTAAAGCTACCGAAGTGCAATGTTAGCCTATGGGGACCTTCCACAGCACTTTTATAAGTTTTTTCGATCGAATAGAAATCCTTTGATCGATCGATAAAAATTGGTCGAATCGTTAGATCGTATGATTTCTATTCGATCGATCGCTTGAATACGCTAAAAATCCTTCGACTTAGATATTCGAAGCATTTCAATTCGAGGGTCGAATTTCCAGGTTTTTACCTTAGTAAATCTGCCCCTAAATGTGGGCTGTGAAGCAGTTGTAGAGAGTGAGGACATACACTTAAATGGCATGAATTTGGTAGAAGGGCAACTTAAAGGGATACTGTCATTGGAAAACATGTTTTTTTCAAAACGCATCAGTTAATAGTGCTACTCCAGCAGAATTCTGCACTGAAATCCATCTTTCAAAAGAGCAAACAGATTTTTTTATATTCAAATTTGAAATCTGACATGGGGCTAGACATTATGTCAATTTCCCAGCTGCCCCTGGTCATGTGACTTGTGCCTGCACTTTAGGAGAGAAATGCTTTCTGGCTGGCTTCTGTTTTTCCTTCTCAATGTAACTGAATGTGTCTCAGTGAGACACGGGTTTTTACTATTGAGTGTTGTTCTTAGATCTACCAGGCAGCTGTTATCTTGTGTTAGGGAGCTGCTATCTGGTTACCTTCCCATTGTTCTTTTGTTTGGCTGCTGGGGAAAAAGGGAGGGGTGATATCACTCCAACTTGCAGTACAGCAGTAAAGAGTGATTGAAGTTTATCAGAGCACATGTCACATGACCAGGGGCAGCTGGGAAATTGACAATATGTCTAGCCCCATGTCAGATTTCAAAATTTAATATAAAAAAATCTAATTGCTCTTTTGAGAAATGGATTTCAGTGCAGAATTCTGCTGGAGCAGCAGTATTAACTGATTGATTTTGAAAAAAAATCCATGACAGTATCCCTTTAAAGTCTACAGTATATAAAAGAACAGATGCAGAGAGCTAAAGGGACAATACCATGAAGACAATTTGCATCTAACCTGAATCCATAAGCTTAAGCACACTCTTGTCTTTTCCTCTGTCGTCCTTCAGTATAAGTTCATAAACACCAGCATCTTTTTTAGTAAACTATGGGGGAAAAAAACACATTTGAAATACAGATACGGTATAATTCCAGTTATACAGTTTAATAAATATTAGATATAATTCATGTTATAGGCTAAATACATTTTTTAAACATTTTGGACAGAAAAGACTGTAATCCAATAACAGAATAGTCTGTTGAATATTTTCCGCTTTTTTGATTTGATCTGTGTCTGATGGCAGAGAAAAGGACGTCATAATGTGCCAAAAGCATTGTTGTGCCATCAACATTGCACCTACTGGAACTCTTAAGCAGCGCTCGATCAAAGGGGCTTATGGCAAATTATCCAGGACGCAGTTTGCAAGTGTCAAATAAAATGACAATTGTGGTCTTTTTTGCACCTTACACACTGCATTCTGCTTTATAAATGATCCCTAATGTGTTTAACAGGCTTCTTTTTTTAATAATAATAATCCTTTATTTTATTTATTTCCAGAAAAAGAAACAGTACAGCATAAAACATATTATATACATTTACAAAACCAAAAAAAGTATGAAAAAAAGAAATAGCAAATAATTAAATAATATCCAATTGTCAACAAAAGTATGCTTAAGCCAGAACTATATTTCATATTTAATTCCATAAATCAGTCCATCCCTTCTTGTCCAAACTTATTGCTCTACTTAAACTCTTACAGACATTATGGGGCACATTTACTTAGCTCGAGTGAAGGAATAGAAGAAAAAATACTTTGAATTTCAAACGTTTTTTTGGCTACTTCGACCTTTGACTACGACTTTGAATCGAATTATTCAAACTAAAAAAAATAAATAAAAAACTTCAAATCGAATGATTCGAAAGATTTAACTTCGACAGTCGAATATCGAGGGTTAATTAAGCCTCGATATTCGACCCTAAGTAAATGTGCCCCTATATTGTCTTTTCACAATTCTCAATACCTTTATTAATGTTAGGGGCAGATGTATCAAAATGTGAATTTAGCGCTTTATAGATAAAAACTCATCCACATGTTATTCATTCCTAAGGGATTTCTAAAACCATATTTATCAAATGGTGAGTTCTAACTTTTACCCATTGATAAATTAAACTTTAAAAATCCCATAGGAATTAATAGAACATGGTGAGTTTATTTTTTTTTTAAATCTAAACTCACATTTTGATAAATCTGCCCATTAGTGTTTTTTCACAACCACCAAGATTAATACCTCACTTTACTAAGAAAATCAGACCAACGTTTCCATATTTGTTACTCTACCTTTCTTTTGTGCTATGATTGCCTCTATACATCTTAATTCATCTACTTCTCTGATCCAATCCTCACTATTAATCAGATTTTTCATTTTCCAATTAGGTGGGATCATATTTCTAACAATTGTTATCATAAATGTAATCAAGGGATCAGCAATAATTCTCTTATCGATAGAGTAATATTGTAATGAGACACTAAAAACATCTACTGTATATGCGACTTAAATTTCTCAATTTTCAAAAATAGTCTGTATATAGATACAGGGGTTATTTATCAAGGTTCAAAATAATCTCAGTATTTCTTAATTAGAAATCAGAGCAACTCTGATTGCCTGAATGGACCTTATTTATGAAGAAAAAAGCCCGAAAAAATAGAGTTGGGCAAACTTCGGAGCTTTCCCTGATTTCCAAGATTTTTCGAAATTTTCAGAGTTTTTTGCAAGAAACCACAAACTCATCAGATATCGGTATGGACTTCAGTACAGACACTGGTACCTTCCCCATTGACTTATACAGGACCTCGAGAGCTTTTAGATGCTGGGTTTCAGACCATCGGACTTTTTCTCCGAAAACTATGAATTATTCGAGGTTCGGATATTCGGAGCTTGATAAATAACCCCCATAATGTTTAAAAGGCTTGGCAGAAAAGTGGCTGAAGGAAAAAAGTATATGCTCTGATGGGATATTATATGCTTTCCATCAGGGGTCTCCAAACTTTTTTACCCATGAGACACATTCAAATGTAAAAAGAGTTGGGAGGAACACAAGCATAAGAAATGTTCCTGGGGTGCCAAATAAGGGCTGTGACTGGCTATTTAGTAGCCCCTATGTGACTGTGGACTCTGTTTGGCAGTACATTTGCTTTTTATGCAACCAAAACTTGCCTCCAAGCCAGGAATTCAAAATTAAGCATCTGCTTAGTGGCCGCTGGGAGCAACATCCAAGGGGTTGGTGAGAAACTGGTTGTGGATCACTGCTTTACAGTGTATTATACATGGACAGTGTGGCTACAGTTTTATAAGGGGATATCTCCAATCAAGGACATTTACACATGACCAAGGACTCCAGTAAGTATCCTGAAAAGCCTCTGAAAAGAGCAGTTACTCATTATCAAGACAAACAAAACACAGGCTTAAATAACAGATGGAATCAGCAAACAAAGCAACCGAGTGAGTGTCCTTCTCCAACTGAATCCCTGTGTGTTGTATCCTCCATTGAAACATTCCTGCCCACCTTCCAGTAAAACTAGTTTAAAAGGTATTTGTGATCAGATTAAAAACCACGGAACAAAGAATATCTAATTAATCCAGCAAGATTCTGGGAAATAGTCAAAACCTATTCCAACTGAAGAATTTGTTGTACAAAAGTGACAATTACTCAGTTCTTTCACCGTAGATACTGGATGTTTACAAAGCAACATTAGTGGCCAAGTTGTTGTCATAGATGCCGTAGGAATATAACCTTTCCACCAGTTTAGAGGAAACAGTTTAGAGAAAAGGAACACTTCTGAGCATATCCCCATATAGATATAATGCTACAGTGTATATACACACAAACCCCCATATCTTGTGCTTTTATATGCTCATGGAACTCTATGATGACTTATACTATCCTTATATTCCACAATAGGGGTACATTGTTCATTATATTGTATTTCATCTGTTGAACATTTGTCTGAAATTGTGATTCAGATAATTAGAAAATATTTGTTGTAATAATAGGCCATATTTGTAATTGGAATAACATTTTTTGTTCAGAAAGTACCAGGGCCTAAAAGGGCCCGTTTACAATAAGAAAAATTCTTAGTATTAATTGAAATCCTGGCAGTTTATAATCACAAACCGCAGAATTTGAAGGAATGCTTTTACACTTTTAAATGAATTTACAGTTAGCCATAAGACAGAGCAATTGTGCAGGTGTTTTACATTTACAGTGACTTACCTCAGTAATGAGCAAAGTACAAACACCATCTTTAAATTCATGTTTCTCATCTTCCATTATCTCCCTTTCATCTTTGTACCAAGAAATACTTGTCTCATTCTTAATGTTAGCCACCTATGAGAACAAAAAATATAAATAGACAATAATGTATTACCATAACTTTATGATATTATTGAGGTTAAAAATCTTAAGGTGTCACAGGGGAACCAAATGGCAATGACTCCTATATACATGAACAGACCTTTAATGGGAAGAAGTGGCATTTTACTCTACCCCATTGGCCTGTAAAATAATAATAAAAAAAAGATAAACTGTTCTTAAACTGTAAAGAGCTCCTATGAGGCATAATTGGGCCTGTCACATTTGCTAAGATTCACTGATATCCACAGGACACATAGGGATTATTTAAACGGCTTCAAAATTATCCTACATACCATACGGTGTAGAGTGTTTTTATTTCATGTAGTTTTAGTGAGAAAGGATTGCAATATTAGTGACTGGCTAATTCTAAGCAAATTTCCAACTGGCCTTATTTTTTTTATCTTTTTTATAGTTTTTGAATTATTTGCCTTTTTCTTCTGACTCTTTTCAGCTTTCAAAATGGGGTCAAACCAAATTCTCTGTAAGGCAACACGTGTGTTGTTGATCCTACTTTTTATTACTCATTTTTCTATTTAGGCCTCTCCCATTCATATTCCAGTCTCTTATTCACATCAATGCATTTCTTACCTTGCTTTTTAGCAACACATTGCACTCAGGGGTAACTTCCCATCCAAGATACTCAACAAAATGAGGACCTTTTTAGTAAATAAAAAACAGCATTTAGAATCAGTAAGTTATTCCTTCCAATATTTATTTCAATTGATATATTAACGGATTATTAAGTGTGTTGCGTAAAAAAGGAATCATGAAGATATGGGTAATGATGTACTTAAATTGGTGATTTAAAGTGAAAATAAGTATTTTAAACATAATACACATTGAAGTTGACCATTGAAGATAGATAGATAGATAGATAGATAGATAGATGATAGATAGATAGATAGATAGATAGATAGATAGATGATAGATAGATAGATAGATAGAGAGAGAGAGAGAGAGAGAGAGAGAGAGAGAGATAGAGAGATAGATAGAGAGATAGATAGATAGATAGATAGATAGATAGATAGATAGATAGATAGATAGATAGATAGATAGATAGATAGATAGACTCTCTTTATATGAAAGTAAAGTATTTATGAACACTGTACCTTGTTTCCTAAACCATTCTTGTCTCTGAAATCTTGCTTCTTTCTGTAACTTGTCAAACACTGTGGAAATTAAAAAGGATCATGAGAAGAATTACACAGCCCCTCATAATGCCAAGTAGCAAAGTAGTAGACAGTAGCCCATGGTTTATTTTTACAAGAAATCATGCTTTTTTTACAGGAGAGGTCATGACTTTGGGACCTGAAATATTAAATATCCCAGTGTGTGCTATAGTTAATATATAATGGAATTCCAATTTAATTCAAGAT
This sequence comes from Xenopus laevis, assembly GCF_017654675.1. Taxonomy (NCBI): domain Eukaryota; kingdom Metazoa; phylum Chordata; class Amphibia; order Anura; family Pipidae; genus Xenopus; species Xenopus laevis. The sequence continues at coordinate 113,833,651 of NC_054381.1, read as the reverse complement.
TTAAGTTGCTGAATCTAAATCCAAAACGTTTTCCAGTGTCTAGATGAAGTCACCACATCAATAACATTAGAGCAAAGTGCAAGAGCATTCTCTCACCATCACCAATCAAAACCAAGCTGGACTGATTGGTTGCTTTTCCATCTTGTAGCTGGAAGGTAAATGTGCCTTCATCTTCATCTTCAAGCTTCTCCATGACCATTTGTACAATACCAGTGTTACGGTCCATACTCATCTTGTATTTCTTTAAGAACAACAAGACATTTAGTTATCCGCAACTGAAGAAGTATGTACGATAAGTAAAACCAATTAACTTAATCATAACTTACATCACCATCCTTAATTTCCTTGTCATTAAACACATGGTTGACGTTGGCATTAGTAGAAAGTTTTTCAGCTTGCATCCAAAAGCGAACTTCTCCTTTCTCCAAAATCTCAACGGCTAATTCTGATTTAAGGGGAATAACTAAAAAGGGAAATAAAACAAATCCTCATAGTCCAGATAACAAGAACACAATTTAAGCATGTAGCCTATCTTTTTATAAACCTTAAATGATCTGGTTATGGATAATCACGTACAACAATTTTACCTGTCTCACATATAGGTTTCTAGGTACACACTAATTCTTGCTGAGTATCCAATGTTTGCTTCTGTAAGAGATACAGACTAAAACTTTGTACAAAAGAAGCACTGGTCAGCTTATGTATAAATTTTACTACATGGTATCCCCTTCAAAAAAGATCACAAAGATATAGGCACAACTTAAAAAGCCCTTGTGGAAATATGTACTACATTAACACTATGTCAAGACAGTAGAAGCGAAGCCTTCTAGTCGATTTACATAGTTTATTATGCTTGCCACTAAAGCTGCTGAGAAATCTAATGCTACTTTGGAATTTAACATTCCAATAGGCTAAAACGGTTATAGAGGATCAAAGCAGCACATACATGAACAAACACTTTGTTCTCTGAATTTGTATTTAAGCCATTAGGAGTGACTGCAGTACCACCAAGCACCAAGTGTACTATTTATACCTTTCAGCTCCTAAAAAAGCATCAGTGTCATAATTACAGTTACATTCTTTAGGTTAATGCTGGACAGATCTATAATTCCCATGTTCACGCCATTTCAGCATATACACTGTCCTTTATACGGTAGGGCCATTTAGAATGCAAAGACCTAAGTTTGACCCATGGATACAACATTTGGCAGCACTGTATTCATCAGAGCTGGCATCCCATCCCATAACATGCACATCATTCAGACACATAGGCTAGGGAGAACCACTCAGGATACCTGACAGGTATACAAGGGTGTTGTGACTGCCAGTTTTCACCAGATGGTCGCTGTGGTCGGAACATCCCAGGTGCCAAAGGCCTTTATGTCTGTTTATTATATATGGGTGCCTCTATGACACCTGGAGGTACACAAACAGTTCCAAAGCGAGGCAGGTAGCATGACTAATTTCTGACAGATAGCAGCTTTAACCCTGTAAGTAGCACATCAGCAGTTATCTACCATCCTTGCTAATTTACAATCAATTCAGTTCAGTGTTCTGCTGCAGCAGCTTCCAGTAAGTCAGAGCCAGATCCCATGTCTGCCTAGGCAAAGGTTCATGTAAAAACAGTTTTTTAGATGTAAAACTAAAAATACCTGGGTATTTGTTGTCATGGCTGAGTTGCAGGAGGCGTTTCAACTCTAGAGTAAAATAAGAAAAAATTACACATAGCTATATATAATTAAACATAAGCTGGCCATACATGTCCATATTTGGTCAGTCAGTTTAGTTAATTTTTAACCATTGTTGCACCATTGGTGCAAGTGTGGTATTTCAGGCTGTTTGGACAGTAATCCCATTATCCATTTATTGTACATCACTGCTGTAGAATAATAATCAAGGATTATCTGCCTTGATAATGGAAAGTTGCTGTTGGCTGATAGGAAGTAAAGAGGAGCTGCCGCTCCTCCTCATTTCCTGCTGTTCCAGTAATTGGGGTGAATACCTGAAGGTAAGAAACAATAGAACATGTGAATGGACGTGACCCAGAAAGATCAGTCACAGCCATACGGTTCAACCTCTGTACAGCTACCTAAAGATAAGCAAGACTGCAAGTCAAGATAAGAACCTTTCCTTAGTCTGCACTTACCAGGAAGAGTTGGAATAGGAATTTATAGTTCTAATAGTGTATGTGTACATTGTGGCATTCTGGGCACACAATGTAAAGGGAGCTGATCCATAGAAAAAGGATGTTAAAGAGATGAGGAAACTTGGGGATCTCTAGATGTTTTTAGTTTGATAGCTTGTTGAAAAAAGCAAATGTGTTGTGTTACCCTCTGCATCCAATGTGTAGCTGGATGAAACACCATCAGTGTCTGTAACAACACATGAGTAAATTCCCAGGTCCTCTTCTGAGGGATCATTGAATGAGACCTTTGTCCTGTAGGAATGAGAATTTATTAATAAAGTGTCAACACATTTATATATATATATATATATATATATATATATATATATATATATAATATATATATATATATATATATATATATATATATATATATATATATATATATAGTTTCCATGAAAAAACAGCAGAGAAGAGAATATGAGAAGGCAGTTGTTCCTATAGGTTTCATAATAATAACAGAACTAAAATAATCCTCACCTGCCACCTTTGGTCTCAATGGATACCCTTGATGAATCATCAATTGGCTCATAATTCTTGGACCATATGAACCTTGAGTCTGGAGTTAACTGATCACATTCAAAGTTCAAAGAAATGATACCATCGTCATCAACAACCACCTCGACTTCTTTGGTACCTGGAAAAACAGCCAGAATACACACACTGTTGGTACAATGAAGGATTGTCTTCCAAGGATAAAGATTAAGAAATTCAATTATTTCCTCATTTCCCTATTACTTTTGCAGTCAAGTTTTGAAGAGCAGAGTGATCATTGGAGTTTATCTACAGCTTGCAATGTGGCACATTTAGTCCTTTAAATCAGTTTTGGAGTGAGATTTCAGTGACCCAAAAGAAAACTTAAGACCATGAGGTCTATTCTCTAAACTATATTTCCTTCTCTCCTTAGTAAACCACTGTATTCTCCTGTTCTCTTCTCTATCCTTCTCTCCATTTCTGATATAGAAATGGGCTATCCATGATATAGGCAAATAAAGCCAAGTGAATGAACCCACTGCATGTTTTCCTGGTATCCTGGTGGACCTGTGTCTCTAAATATCCATCAGCCATACTACAATACTCATTCCTTACATTTTTTCAACAACACTCACATAACAAATCCAACAGCTTGTCTGGGTGCAGGTAAAAAAACGTTGTGTCACACTCAGACTTATATGCAATTAAAAGGAATTATTCAAGTAAAATCCAACGTTTTGATTACTCCATGGTGAACTTCCTCAGGGAAAAGAAACTGAGGGGCTTCCGGAGGCTTTTAGCTAATCATAACAGTGATCATAAGTGGCTAAAGTCCTAAAGTGGCAGTAATTGTCACTTATTCTATTTCTGGTAGACTTTTGTGGTAATTGAAATTACTGTTGAATAAGGTTGCTAGGCATGGGGGCCTTATTTATCTGAATTTATCTGACTATTTTAATGTAAACTGTTTCATTTAATTTATAAGAAATAGATACATACTTGAATGATTAAGTATAATGAATTCCTGCATATTTTTATTTAATGACAATTTGAATGTTTTTTAGTAATTTATATATTCCCACTGTTTTAAATTATTCTTATTATCTAAATCCAATTTATTTATAATATTATAAATTTTAGAACTTTAGTTGTTAAATGATTAATGAATCAATTAAGTGAATCCACTGTGCCAATTAGGCAAATTATAAAGGAAGTAATTCAGTGATGTGAACTTTAGCCTCTGATGAAGGGAATTTCTTCACGAAACGCGTTGGGCCGATTATTCTAACTTGTAGTGTAAGTGTATACTACTTTTTTTTAAATAATAAAACTATCCAATTTTTTGAGTTTTCCCGTGTTGCCCGCATGATTTCCCAGCCTACAGTGCCTTCATTGTGCTGACCGATCCTGAAGTTTCCCAATACGGATAACCCAGGAAATGAATTGGAGTACGCTGCAGCTGTGGGACACGAGGCAACTATCTGAACCATAAGCGAGATCGCAAAAACAGCGGAGATCTTGCACGCTGGGGAGATTACCAACAAACTGAAGTACGGAAACATTCTAACCTGCGATCCGATCCAAGAGATTGTGTAAGTACAATCTAAGCAGGGATTCTGTGCTGGAGTCACGTTAATGCACATTGGTGCGCGTCTCTTTCTCTTTGAAGTTAAAGTTGGTTTGGAGCGCTAAAGGGTTACTCAAAGTTGGTGCGATTTATTCTATCTAAATAGGAAGCGCATATAAGTCTGTTTTTATTGCAACTTTTTAGGGGTTGAATCCTTTGTGTTTGCGCATCCAGTTTAACATATTTGCTCACGGTAAAAAAAGCAATTAATTTTAATGAAAAAAGTCTGACCAAACTATAATCCATGATTGGACCTTATTTATTATTTTAAAAAAATTACGGTTTTATCGGATCAGGGACAAATGCGGAAAAATCAGGCGATAATCCAAATTGTACGCTTTTTCCGGACTTTTTTTTCTAATTGCCAGAATTTTTCGGATTTTTGCCTGAAAAGTCCAAAATAGTCAAATTTTCAGGCTAATTCCAGAGCAGACCACAGAAACTTCCAAATAGGATAGGGACCTCTCCCATTGACTTATATACAACCTCGGTAGGTCCGAAATGCCGGATTTTTGTATTCAAACTTTTTCCATCTTTGGCATTTAATAAATCTAGAAAAAATGCATGTTTTTTTTCCACTAAAAATTCTGATTTTATAGTAAAAAAAAAACTAGAATTTTTCATGTCTGTGTTGCTGTTGGTTGTGATACCCCACATAGAGCTGAAATGAATGGTGTAAATGAGTAAGTACTATACTGAAATATAGTGGAATAAGGCAGGACTGCTGCCAGCGGTCAGAATTTGAGGTATGAATAAATCAGTAATATGCTATTTTGAAATCCAAGGTCTATACATCAGAACATTCAAAAGCAATAATTTAAGATTGATTGCATAGATCCTAAAGTCAGTTTAGAGACTATACTTTACATATTCTGTAATATGAATGTGAGTATCTACCTGGTTTGGTCTGTGCCAGAACAGGATCTGTTAGATCAGATGATTTGCCAACTCCTGCCTGGTTTACAGCCCTCACTCTCAGGACATAGCGGACCCCTTCCTGTAGGTTTGCAATCTGGAAGTAAAACAAAGTGGAAGGTAAATGTGAGAAAATTCTAAACTATGACACAACATTTAACATTTTATTTCTATTTTCGATATGTCTATTTTTTATGATTACAGCAGAATGTGCTGGTTCTTCAAAATGATCATAGCAACACGCATAATAATATAGGGAAAAACTTCCCTCCTAGTAGTAGTAGAACACAGCTTGTCTACGTTATATATACAAAGTATATTGATCCCTTAAAACTGACTGCAGCAGTTTTTGAAAAATTGAAACTCTTGGCCGATATGGCAGCTTGCGATTTCTCTGAAAGCAATGAATCCAATATGCACAACATTTAGGGGGTTATTTACTAAAATCCAAATGTATCTCATAATTTATTAAAAAAAACCATGACCAAACGCCCATGTAAAAATTTTTTATTAATAAAAAAACTCCCAATTTAATTGGATTGGGGAAATACTCATTACAACCGAGCGAAAACCTGAATCGCTCATATTTTTTTGGCTTTTTCCCAACTGCTCAAAATTTTCAGGCTTTTTTCCTGAATCGCTCAATTTTTTTCAAGTTTTTGGCCCAAAACAATGAAAAGGTTGGATTTTCTGGCAAAAACCCTGAAGACCCTGATAACTTAAATTTGAGATAGGTGCCTCTCCCATTGACTTATTTTAATTTTTTGCGTTTTTACCATTCGGACTTAAATAACCCCATAGTGATCATTGAACCTACAATGCAATGTTAACTAGTTGCTGTACCTTAATGTATTTGTTAGCGGTTGATTTTTCATTGACACCTCTCCAATGTTCATCTCCTGCATCTGCCTCCTTAATATCAATATAATAACCTGTAACGGGATTTCGACCGGTATAGACAGGGGGCTGCCAAAGAAGAACCATGGAGGTGCTCCTGACCTCTCTCAGTGTCAGTTGATGAGGAGGTCCTAACGCAGAGAAAAACAGTTTGAATGTAGCATAAAGAGTGTGTTATTGTTCAACTTAACTAGACAAAATGGCCCATGTTTCGATGCCCTAAAGGGTAACTTAGATTACGTAAGTAAACTGGGACAGAGACTGATGTGAATAAAATAAAATATATATTGCAATATACAATTAACAGGATAATAATTTGATGTGAAACAATTATTATAAAGGGAAAAAAAACTATTTTAGTTATTATCACTTATCCGGAAACCCGTTATCTAGAAAGTTCCCGAACTACAGGAAGGCCGTCTCCCACAGACCCCATTTTAATCAAATAATTAAAATTTTAAAAAATTATTTCCTTTTACTCTGTAATAATTAAACAGTACATTGTACTGGATCCCAACTAATCCTTATTGGAGGAATAATAATCCTATTAGGTTTAATAATTGTTTAAATGTTTTTTTTAGTCAATTTAAATTATGGAGATCCAAAATATGGAAAGACCCCTTGTCACAGGTCCTGAACATTCTGGATAACCGGTCCCATACTTGTATAACAATGGCAAAGTCTGTTGTCTTTTGACATCATCATCATATTGGTGACATCACCGGCATCATCAAAATGGAACACGGGAACTGACTGAAACTTATCCTGAACAGTTGTAGCGTGGTTATTTATTGTTACTATAATTATAAATGTAATCAGCATTTACCTGGCACAGCAATGGTCCATTCCTCACATTTGAATGGTTTGCTTGGCTGTGAGGGTGTTCCAACCCCAGCCAGGTTACAAGCCACCACTTGATACTGGTACACAATATTTTCTTTCAGATTCAGAATCTGTATTTAAGAGACAATAAAACATGACATATTCTCCTCCTCCAGAAATGTAATGGCTAATGTGATCATGAATTCCACTTCTAGAAAGGGATAAAAATATCCTATTCGATGGCTTTCAATATTGTGAAGAATAGTCAGTACCTAGCTGTCATACAGAAACATAATGCACTGTCCATCCGTAAAAGGGTGGTTCACCATTAAGTTAATTTTTAGTATGTTATGGAATGGCTAATTCTAAGCAACTTTTCAAAAGACCTTTATTTTTTAATTGCTTTTCAATTATTTTTCTTCATCTTCTGACTCTTTCCAGCTTTCAAATGGGGGTCACTGACCCTATCTTAAAGACAAATATTCTGTAAGGCTACAATTTTATTGTCATTGCTACTTTTTACTACACATTTTTCTATTCAGGACTGTTCCCTTTCCTATTCATATTACAATCTCTTATTCAAATCAATCTATCATGGATCTTCCTTGACCCCCTCCGGTGCAAAGGGGAGGGGGGCTGGCAGGGGCCAGGATCGACCCTGGTTACATCTAAGCCCCTGACATACTCTGCTTTATATGCATTAATCAATATAATACATTTGAAAGAAATTTAGGGTTATTGTATGATTTATATTCTCCGTTAGATATAAGTCCATGTTGCCTTCTGCCAATGCCATCCTCCTACGCCTTTAACTCATTTAACCTCTGTCCTTAAAAATACTTAATACTGTAAGAGTCACATTTAAAATATATACAATGCCTATCAAGAAATATGTGGGAATTTGACCCAAAAACTGTCAAAAACTGTCACTGTTAAATAAAATATTATTCTAAGAAATAGAATATAAAATATAAATTAATTACCATTTTTAATCTTTTTAAGGTTATGTATAGAATTAAATGATATTGTACTCTCTCTCTCTCTCTCTCTCTCTCTCTCTCTCTCTCTCTCTCTTCTCTCTTTTCTCTCTTTCTCTCTTTCTCTCTTTCTCTCTCTTCTCTCTCTTTCTCTCTTTTCTCTCTCTTTCTCTCTTTCTCTCTCTTCTCTCTCTCTCCTCTCTCTCTCTCTCTCTCTCTCTCTCTCTCTCTCTCTCTCTCTCTCTTTCTCTTTCTCTCTCTCTCTCTCTCTCTCTCTCTCTCTCTCTCTCTCTCTCTCTCTCTCTCTCTCTGTCTCTCTCTCTATATATACAGGTATAGGATCCCTTATCCGGAAACCCGATATCCAGAATGCTCCGCATTACAGACTCCATTTTATCCAAATAATCCAAATTTTTAAAAATGATTTCCTTTTTCTCTGTAATAATAAAACAGTAGCTTGTACTTGATCCCAACTAAGATATAATTAATCCTTATTGGAAGCAAAACCAGCCTATTGGGTTTATTTAATGCTTAAATGAATTTCTAATAGACTTAAGGCATGAAGACCCAAATTACGGAAAGATCTGTTATCTGGAAAACCCCAGGTCCCGAGCATTCTGGATAACAGGTTCCATACCTGTAGATATATATATTTATATATATAAATGTATACATATTGTAGACATACACAACCTTTATATTATTGGTCATTGGCCAACATATAAATAAACAGGAAGAAATGACACAAAGCTCTTACTCTGTATGCTCTTTCACTAATGGCTTTAATATTGGCCTCTTGCCATTGTCCAGGAACACCATTAATGACTTCACAGAAGTTCACATAATAGCCTTTGATATCCAGGCCTCCTGTAATTTTGGGTTCTTTCCATCCTAATACCATAGAGTCGCGAACACTTTCCAGGACGGTGATGTCATAGGGTGAAGATGGAGTTGCTGTTTTAACATATGATATAAGAGTTAGAGATAAAATGTCTTGCACAATGTATGTGGTTGTGGACAACACAGAAGAACCAATCCCAGTGCACCTCAAACACATTACTGTTATATAATGCGGTAGTCATGAAGCTGTAGAAACTGTGCTGCAATCAAATGTCTTACAAAGTGAATAAGTTATGTTGTAAAGTGACAAAAGGTCAACCACGTCTAAGACCAGTGGAGCTTCATTAAGGTGCAATGATATTTGCCTTTTTATGGGAACTATGGATTTTAGCATTGCCCAAAATATGGGCAAAAATCAAGCCCACAAATGTGCATCATATGGAGGCACATTTTCGAATGTACATGGACGTTATCATTGCACCCATGGTTTAATTGCATGGAAAAAAGAAACAGAACTTACCTACTCGAAATGGAACCTGACAGGGGTTTATTCATTAAATACTGCTGAACAGCATGATAATGATAAGGGACAATTTAGTTCTGGTTCAGCAATGCCCAGTATGTTAATAAATAAGCCCCCTTTGTTTGGGTGATCGCATTTTCAGTAACTTACCAAGTACCGACGAAACAGGAACCTTTGTCAGCATCGTTTGTGGAGTTACATATATATACCCGGCATATTTAATATAAATATATATTTATTAGCAAAAGTCCATAGATATTGGTCTGTTACTTGATACTTAAATGAACATTTAAATGGGCAGCACATCACTTAGATTCTGCTGCCCTGAATTCACACTGGCTTTAGCCAAGTTCCTGGGCAGGGGGCACATTGGAGAGGGGGCAAGAGGTTCTTGCCTTGGACAGCAGTATTTATGGCCTGCTGAAAAAAATGAATTATGCTCAAGGGAGCCCATGAGACATAACAGCAGAGAACGCCACATTAAGGGGCAGATTTACTAAGGTTCAAATGGTAAATTCGAATTTGAATTTTCTAGTTGTTTTTTTTTTTGGTCAAAACTCACAATTTTGAGTTTAAAACCACCAAATCGAATTCAGAATTAGAATCCGAGATTTATCATCCCCCTACTCTAGAAGTAACTTGAATTCGATAGGCGGTCACCTAAAACCTGCCGAGTTCATGTAGAAGTCAATGGCAGTGACCTATTTGAATAAGTTAATAGCCTTCCTGACATTGGAACTCAATTCGAATTGCTTTGAATACGCTTCGAGTTTTTGGGTCGGTAACATTCGTTTGAATTTTAGACGTTCAAGTGATACCATTCGAGTTTCGAGGTCATTCGAGTTTATTTGAGGTGAAAAAACCTCTAACATTTGACCTTTGATAAATCAGCCCCTAAGCACATTTCCCTGATGTTTTAAGGAATAATACATGCATGGGTGCATGGTGGGTGGGAAAGAGATTTACAAAGGCCATACTGAGAGTTTAATGATAGGTAGGTTTGTAGCTCCTACTGTGCAGATGATGCTCTTATTACACTATCTTACTGGGGAAGCATCTCATGGCTTATTTTCTTGCAGCACCACTTGTCCCCCATTAATTATTTCCTAAAAGTGGTCTACGTAAATACTGAGTGATCAAAAATATTACCAGCAGGAGCAAACTGAAAGAAATGTGTCATACATATTTGGGCTACAACCACCAAATAACGAATCTTCCCCAAAGGGAGGAATAATTGAATATAACAAAACATAACTCAAAAAAAACTTTAGCTTGCAGGTGCCCAGTGCTTGTTGCGTGACTTTTACATTTGCTCAAGTATGATAGAATTCAACTCAATGCCAGGAGTTGGTGTATCCCTAATGAAAACATCTTGTGATAAAAGAAAATCCAGCTTACTTTTACATAAACATGCTCCAAATACATTGCTGGTACCAAACCCTCATGCACAAAACACAAGGCAAGTCAGTAGAAGAAGGTAAATGAAACAGTATCAAACCAGACATGCAACTCCCACACAAGATGCAGAGAGATGTATTACGTTATATTGTGTTACATTCAGAGTTCTGTGCAACACATATAGACGGCTACTGAGGGAAATATAACAATATTGGAGCTGAGGGGAGACTGTGACACAGTAACGTGACTGAGAGGGGCCATATGATCTTTTGTATAAATAGATTTAAGTGTCTTACATAGTCTCATATTTACAGTGTCTGAATAAGAGGCTGAGAAGTGCCATATGGCCTTTTGTATAAATTGAATTAGGGGTCATATGTAGTCTGACATTTACAGTATCCAAAATGGAATATCCGTATCTGAAATTATATTTGTAACTTGTACCCAACTAAGATATAATTAAAGGGGTTGTTCACCTTTGAGATCACTTTTAGTATGATGTAGAGAGTGATATTCTGAGACAATTTGCAAATGGTTTTCATTTTTTATTATTTGTGGTTTTTGAGTTATTTCACTTTTTATTCAGCAGCTCTCCAGTTTGCAGCTTCAGCAGTCTGGTTGCTAGGGTCCAAATTACCCTAGCAACCATGCATTGATTTGAATTGGAGACTGGGATATGAATAGGAGAGGGTTTGAATATAAAGATGAGTAATAAAGTAGCAGTAACAATACATTTGTAGCCTTAGGGCAGAGACAGACGATACGATTCAGGGAGAATACAGGGTTATGGGAAATAGCTCATAGTCCAAGTTGATCCAGGGACTAGTCCGATTGCCATTTTGGATTCAGGAAGGAATTCTTCCCCCTCTGAGGCAAATTGGAGAGGCTTCAGATGGGTTTTTTGCCTTCCTCTGGATCAACTGGCAGATAGGTAGTTAATAAAAAGAAAAAAAAGGTTGAACTCGATGGACATGTGTCTTTTTCAACCTTACTTACTATGTTACTATGTTAGATTAGTCACCCAGCGACAAATCGCCTCTTCTTCGTGTGACTAATCTCCCCAAACTGCCTCCCCGCCAGCTAGAATCTAAATTGCTGGCGGGATGGCACTTGGAGCACTTCATTTTCTGAAGTTGCTGGGCAACTAATCTCCCCGAATCTTCTCGTCTGTCTCTGCTCTTACAGAGCATTTGTTTTTTTCGAAAGGGTCAGCGACCTCCATTTGAAAGATGGAAAGAGTCAGAAGAAATGGCAAATAACTCAAAAAGTATAAAATAGAAATAATGACGACCAACTGCAACAACTGTTACAAGGAATTGGACATTCTATAGCATACCAAAAGTTACTTCAAAGGTGAACCACCCCTTTAACCCTTATTGGTGGCAAAACAATCCTATCGGGTTTAATGTTTAAATTACTTTTTAGTAGATCCAAATTACAAAAGACCCCTTATTGGGAAAACTCCAGGTCCCAAGCATTCTGGATAACAGGTCCCATAGTAAAATGTAGTTTTATATAAACCTTGCCCAGTATGATATAAAATCTGACCATTTCCATATGCTTCGTTTGCTAAATTAATTTCATTGAAAGATGGAAGAATATGATAAGGTATGAAGAGACTCTTGAACTCCAAATCTGTTTCTAGTATGTATGTTTAGTATTCATGTGCAAATATATATTATACATCCATTGGTGCCATCATTTGTGACATTAAGCACAGGGGAGTGAGTTTCCATTGAATTCTTCCCATGTTTAGTCTGCCTTTAGTGTACTAAGAATGGGCTTCAAATTGTTCTTCTTGTTCTTTAGTTTATACTTTGCTAGAAACAATATATATATATATATCTATATATATCTATATATATATATATATCTATATATATATAGATATATATATATATATATATATATATCTATATATATATATATTATATATATATATATATATATACTCTGCAGGAAGTATACTGCAAGCAATGACACTTGTATGGTGAAATGAGAATTAGATGGAGACAGGATGGTCAGATAAGCATGTGGTTTTCATCAGCAGAGGAAGTGATCATGACTGAAGATGGCGCCACTGAAGTTCTACTTACATTTCTGTCCTTGTTCCTCTTTCTGTGGCAAATGGGAAGGAGCCACGGTCTCGTTACTTGTACTTATTTTACTTACTCCAGTATGTCCAGGTGTAACACATTTACTGGGTGAGATATTTGGGGTTTTAGCATTGCTATCGGTCAAAATATCTGTGGCAAGCAAATGCTGCGTGGACTCATGCTTGACTTCCCGGCATGCAGGGTAGTCTGTTAGTCCATCAGCAATACCACTCAGTTCAGGACACGCACCATGAGGCAATCCTCCCCCTATAACGTTCAGAAGATAACAAAGATATTGGAAATCATATTGTTAATTCAGGAGACAGTAAGTGGTAAAAGGGTCATGGTTGACATAGGGGCAGATCTATCAAGGTTCAAATTGAAAATTCAGATTTAAAAATTAAAATTTCCGAGTTTATTTTAGTGTAAATCGACTAGGGAATAGTCCAAATTCGATTCGAGTTTATGTACTTTCCCTTTAAGAATTCGAATTTGACTATTTGCCATCTAAAACCATCCCGAATTGCAGGTCTATCCTATTCACCCGAATTGAAAAAATGCAATTTTTTAAAATACATTTCATTTGGTTGTTTTTTTTTTCTTGTTTTTTTTCATGTTTAGAAACTCCCATAAACCCAAAATTCATTCCTTGATAAATCTGCCCCTTAGTAATCCACTCAGGACCCTCTATCACTCAGTGCCAAGAAAACAACAAAGCAAGTAGATATAATAACATACCACCCACCACAATTTTTTTTAAACATGCTGAGATATCATAACAGAAAGGTGTAAGGGTCAGGGCACACACTCAGATTTGGGGAGATTAGTCACCCAGCGACAAATCTCTTCTTCTGGCGACTAATCTCGCCTCCCGCCAGCTAGGATGTAAATCGCCGGCAGGATGGCACTCGGAGCGCTTCGTTTTTCAAAGTTGCCCGAAGTTGCTTCACGAGGAAACTTCGGGGGACTTCGGAAAACAAAGCGCTCCGAGTGCCATCCTGGCAGCAATTTACATTCTAGCTAGAGGGAGGCAGTTCGGGGAGATTAGTCGCTGGGCCCTGACCCTAACAGTAAACTCATCATATTACAGAGAGCTAGCCAACACATTCCTAAATATCTGTATACTGAACAATCACCATGCAAATGATTTCTTCACTGTATGAATATTTGCTTAGTATACAATTATATCATCCAACATGCTCACTATGACATTGTGTACAGTTTCTTTTATTCTCCTGGTCATGCAAGAATAATGCCAATACTCATGACCCATACACAAGCATTCCAAGGAATCATGCATCCATTGCTTTATTAGTAAACGGCATACTACAGTTTCATTATAAACAGCAGTAAATGTAAGCTTTGGTGATGACAGTAATACCGTCTGCACAACCATAATTTCCGGACTTCCATTGCCATATCTGGTATGAAGTGAGTGGATAACTAAGTCATTGGTGTTGGTAGAAGGTGAGAACATACAGAATATTAATATCAAGGATTGATGAGGCATTTGCATGGATTGTGGAAATAAATCATAACTAAAAGGAAATACAAATGTTACAGCCAACTAACATCTAAAACTAGAATGTTCATGATAAGGATCACATATATTTCACATATTATGTTTCCAGGCTGAAAAACATAGCATTAAAAGACTTACCTATAGCAGCTTTGACTTCTATGGCCTCAGAGTCAGATGAGTAGTCACTGAGTCCTGCCGCATTGACGGCTCTGACCCGGAATACATACTTCTCACCAGTCAGAAGCCCATGGCAAATGAATCTTCATTGTCACAAAGAAATAATAATCAACATTAAAGGGGGCGTTTCACCTTTAACTTTTAATATGTTATAGAACCGCCAATTCTAAGCAATTGGTCTTCGTTATTAATTTTTTTGAAATTATTTGCTTTCTTCTGCTGACTCTTTCCACAGCTTTGAAATGGGGGTCACTGACCCCATCTAAAACACATGCTGTGTAAGTCTACAAATGTATTGTTATTGCTACTTTTTATTTATCATCTTTCTATTCAGGCCCTCTCCTATTCATATTCCAATCTCTTGGTTGCCAGGGTAATTTGGACTCTAGCAACCAGTGCTAAAAATCCAAATTAGAGAGCTGCTAAATAACTGAAAAACCACAATAATAAAAATAAAATCCAATTGCAAATTGTCTCAGAATATCGCACTCTACATGTGGGTTATTTTGTGGACAGTATAAAAAGTTGCCAATATGGTCTGGAGTGGCTGAGCCAGTGTTTTCCAATTACTTTCCAATTACTTTCCATCTTTTATCTTTTGCCATTTTCCCAAATTTGAAGTTTAAAAATGTAATGTTCCTGTCTGTAATCCAGGAGCATCTGAACTGTTACAATTTTGCAACATTTGGTTGATACATTTCTCAGTAGTATCTCTGGAGTATTAGCAACTATTGTATCAATTTTAAAAACTGCCTCCAAAGATAACAAACGTATCAACTAAAGGTATCAATTTAGAACAGTTAAAGAGTCGGTGACCCCCCCCCAGCTGCTTTTTCATAGTTGCAACATTATTATACTACCTTATTATTATAATATTATTATTTATAATTATTTTAATCTTACAACTAATTTTAAAAAAAAAAATTGTTTCTACCTAAAAAAAACACCAAGACACATTTAAATAACTTACTGAAGGCGAAGATCCCTCGTGCGGCGCTTGATTTCTCCTTTCTGCCTTGTAGAGGAGATAGCCAGGGAGTAGAAATTGAGTGCCGCACGATGGATCGTCGCCCTGTTGTAAGTTGTTTCTTAATAAAGACTTTGCGAATTTAAAGTTAAATGTGTCTTGGTGTTTTTTTTTTGTCATGTAGAAATTAATTTTTTTTATGTTACTGGTCCTTTAAGCAACATCAAATGTGATTACTTTACCTTTTGCCTTTTACAGGGTTGTTGTTGCATGGTTCCCAGTGCCCGGACCCTTCAATGCTGGCTTCAATGTAATACCCAACCAATTCTCTGGTATCCTTCGACTCAGTCCATGTGACGACCACTGATGTGTCTGTGTTTCTTGTTGGTATAATGTTACTTGGAGGTTGTGGGATATCTATAAGAAAATAAAAATTGAACATACAGGTAAGAAAGTGGAAGCAAGTAATAGACTTGTTTGCCTGTGCAAATGAGCTAAAATGTGTATACTCCCAGCATTGTGTTCTCCAACAGGATTCCTAAACCCCCAAAAAGAAGCATAAATGTGATTTGTTTCCAATTTGAGTAATTCTGAATCAAGTGTACATGCTACAATAGGTGTTACTCATACCACCTATCAGATATTTGCTTTCATGTTCTAACTTGTACTAGGCTATTCAAAGCTATTTGCTGATTGGTTGCTTTTGGCAACTGCACTTGTGCAATTATGCCTGTTAGTGAATTATCCCTACAGTATTTATGTGATTTGAATTTTATTACAAGTTGTCTTTGGTTGCCTTATGGCATGGTTTAATAACCATCAGCATCAGCATCCCACAGACAGACTTCAGGAGGTCCACAGGTGGACTATGACTTGGTTACCATAGAGCTGTCATTGCTATAAACACACACCTAAATGTAGTGGATGTTTTCTACCTTTCAGTTCATTTAAAAGTTTTGTTCATGCACTTTCTCAACCTAAAATATTTCTCTACTGGTAACAACTCAACCATGTTGTCTGTCAAAAGTACACTGCAAATCACTGACTCATGCTGCAATTCTAATTTGTCAGTGACACGCAACATGAGTATGTTTATAATTAATCATAAATGTGCCTGTTGCTTTGGTAAATTGGACACTGCTGACAGTTAAAGGAGAACTAACCCCTAAAAATTAATATGGCTTGAAATGCCATATTGTATATACTGATCTTATTGAACCAGCCTAAAGGTTCAGCATCTCTATATTAGTAAGGATCCAGGCCTTCAAATTTGCAACAGGAGTCTCCCATGTTAGATTTTGTTTGGAGTGTCTGCGTCACTCACATGCTCAGTGTGATCTTGGCAGCTGTTGAGAAGCTAAGCTTAGGGATTGCTGCAAATAATCAAGCAGAAATGAGCTTTTCCGGTCATATATACTGATGCTACAAGGCTGATTATTATTATGTTAAATGCTGATGCTAATTGTGCTGGTTTCTGAGCGGTCATGTATCAATGATCTGAATTAATTACTAATCAGCCGTATATTGTGACATTTCTATTCTATGTGTACTGTATATAGTGAGTGGGTCCCTAAGCTCAGTAAGTGACAGCAGCACAGAGCATGTGCAGTGAATTAGCAGAAAAGAAGATGGGGAGCTACTGGGGCATTTTTGGAGACACAGATCTTTGCTGCTAAAGGGCTGTGGTTGCCTTGGGCTGGTACAGAAGCCCGAAACATAATGTATAACATTTCTGCCCTAATTCTTTGGTTAAGCTTTAGTTCTCCTTTCCAAACCTGAGAGCTGCTCAAGATAAATGAAATATTTTAGATTAATAATTAAAAGACCAACTTGCCTCAGAAAATCACAGTCTACACAGATGAGCCATCCATTACTCACCAAGCTTGTCACCTACAACAGTGGCTTCGGTGGCTTCAGAAGCCTCCCCGACTCCAGCGGAGTTACAGGAACGAACACGGAAACTGTATGATTTTCCTTCTGCCAGATCGAAAAGTGCAAAACGTGGGGACTTAACTGGTATCTCTGTATTGACTCTTTGCCAGTTATCCATTCCAGCAACACACTGTAGGAAATGGTTATAAACTTCAATGAACAAAAATGGCAATTATATTTCTACACTTCTTTATGAAAAATTGCAGAAAGTTAAATTGAGTGGAGGGTCTGGATTCTATACTGTAATCAAATTACTGTATCTACCTTGCAAGGACCAAACACAGAGTAGATTCAGATTCCCCATTTTCCCAATTTAGCTCAATAAACAACAAATGATTAAAACAATAGGCAAAAAGTATATACAGCACAAGCCACATTCATTGCAGGGGGTATACAGCAAGTGCAAGTAAGGAGAACTAAGGGTATCATTCCAGATCCCAGTACGTATTGCCTCCTTAGGGCTTGAAATGAAAATTGTATATTACCTTTTCTACATAGTACATGACACCTTCGTGGCCACGCTGACCAGGTGGCTTCCAGCTAAGCACCACATAGTTCTTAGTGGCTTCAGTAACACTGAGATCAGTTGGGGGGCCAGGAACAACTCCCTCTGTAAAACAAGAACCCCTTGGAGGATTAGTGACATAAAGAATTGGTTGTGTATGAATGCACTTTAGGGCAAAGCCCATGGCACAAAATGCCCACTTTGCACATTGCCCCTGGTTTCATAAACACACTCTATTATGGTGATTAGATATGGATTTTGAATGAAGCATATACTGTATTGATTTCTGATGTGTAAAACAAGGCTGCTCTTGTATCAATTCACACATCAAGGAAATATTCCTATTTTATTCCAACCTGTCCACTAGGAGAACTATTTCCTCTAAAATTTTTGAATATTATTTACTGTAACATAGTGTAAGTAGTAGAACTGTTCTACCTCACATTAATAAATATCATCTTTAGTTATTAGTCTTTTAGTTATAATTACAGAACTTCTGACAAATATTCAGGTGTGCTCAAGGCTGCTGCTAGACTCAGGGCGGCCGTCAAGGGCATCTAAAAGAATGGTTTTGTCTGTAAATGGGTTGAACAAATTTTATGGGATCCATAATTTGGAAACCCGTTATCCAGAAAGCTTCAAATTACGGCAATGCCGTCTCCCATAGACTTCATTTTAAAATAAATACATTTTATTTTTTAAAAAGGATTTCCTTTTTCTCTGTAATAATAAAACAATGCCTTGTACTTGATCCCAACTAAGATATATTAATCCTTTTTGGAAGCAAATCAATTCTATTGGGTTAAATGACCTATTATTAGACTTAAGGTATGGAGATCCAAATTACGGAAAGGTCCCTTATCTGGAAAACCTCAGGTCCAGAGCATTCTGCATAACAGGTCCCATAACTGTATATGAAACCAAGGCTATATAATATTGTATATGAATTCTGAAATATCAATTAACCCCTTTTTTAAAGTTGTTGATAGCTGAGATCCATAAGGTGGAAACATGTTAAAAGCAACAAGATAAAAATACAAATAGATTTATAAAGAATAATTTTTACACAGTTTTGGGGTCTCTGCTTTCTTTACCCAGCATGATACTTACCTTTCCATTAGCAACTCCTAAAATTCTACCTAAGCACAAATGGGCCCTATAGCCTTTTGCATATATGTTATATTCTCCACTAGCTGAAATAATTTGGTAACACAGGCAATAATAGTGATCTGCCCCTTTCACCCACAGACCAGCTGACACGAGCTGGTGAAATATACATATTTTATTGAATTGGACCCCTTTCTGCAAAATGGTGGTGTCCTCAATTTCCCAAAGCTAGTTTTGACCCTATTGGTAAAAAAAAAACCTATGTTCAAAATAGTGATACTACAGTCATTTTATAATGAAAAGAAATATGCAAATCCCATGGTTTAACAAGGCCGTAGTTTCTGCGATACTACACAAACATTTACAATAAAGTAATTTCATCTATACATATATATACCAGTGGGCTCTTCTTCTGTGACAATGATTTGCCCAGTCCATGGAGCAGAAGGACGAGCTGAAAGAAAACAAAAATAATTACTTTTGCAGAAAACTTTTTAAATGCAGCTAAAATTCCTTAAATGATATACTTTTCAATTCAATGCAACAAGTGAAAATGCAGGATCCTGCTACCACAAAATATGTATCTTTTCTTTATGGAACTGCAGGAGTAATACGTTGGTACTTATCGATAAAGAAGTATTTGTCATTTATTAAGCAAGGCTTACACTTTATTCTGGCTCTGTCAGCTGGATCCAGGGCAGCGACTGGCTCTGACACGCGGGATGGCCTGCCTATTCCCGTTTTATTTACAGCTCTCACACGGAATATGTAGGAACGTCCCTCTATTAATCCAGTGACTGGGAAACGGGCAAACTTGACAGGTGTGTCGTTACACTGGGTCCAGTGCTGGGTCCCAACCTCACATCTAAGGCAATACAGAACAAGAGATATAGTTACACATATTGTGCATTGTGTGGAGATAGAATTTCCTTGGGACTATAATTAGTCTTATTTCATATACAAGAAGAAGTGCTGTGTAGATTAGTATTAGTATAGGTGAGAGCACATATATCTGTGGAGGACGATTATGACCCCAATGCCCTCCACTCACCCCCGACACTTACCTTTTTTTTTGTTCCTACAGGGGCAAGGAAGAGCTACATCTCTGAGACAGAGAGCACAATTGCTGGTCTAACAAACTAGCTTACACTATAACTAGCAAGGTCGCCAGATGAACAAACGATAATGAGAGACTACGGAAACCTTTTCAGCTGTGCCTTGTGATATGTGGCTGAATTTAGACAGATATCGGATAGACATGCTATTGATGGAGTCCTATTTAAAGGTAAGTATTGCCTTTTATCAGCCTGTGTATGGCCACCTTGGCATGATGACGATTTTAAAAAAAATTGCACACCTATATGTCAGGGCTCAGACATAAATCTATAGTTGTGTGTTATCTGCTTAAATCAGCCCTGTATGAGCAATGACAGGTGGATGAAGTTCTTGCAGATTAGGGCAAACTGCCATTTTCTTATCCTGCGTTTTCCCACTGGTAGAGAAATAGTCACTTGTAACATTAGCCTATGGTGTTTGGCTGATCCCACCTGTACCTGTCCCATGTATGTAATGAGAGGAATGTGATCTGCCTGTCACACACACACACACACACACACGGGTTGTGGCTGGGGCAGGGAGACCTGGAGGGGGGTGAGGGCTCTGGTGGACTTGGACTCTCCAGTCCAGTTCCTGTCAATACACACATGGGTTGGGTGGGTTGGGATTAGCCTTTTCTTCACCAGCTTTAGCTCCGGTCAGCAGGAGGTAATTGCCAAAACCTTTAAAGGGACCTATAGCATCAGACCAGAAAGGTACCCCTCCTCCTGAGAAAAGGCCTAGAGCTCCCAACCCACCTGGAAGGATAAATAAGACACCAACAAAGCTTCCAGACACCCACAGGGCAAGCTGGGGCATATTGTTACCGAAAAGCAATGTTTCAATAGACAGGAAATGGGATCTCAAGCTCATCCTTTTGTGGCTTAATAATTACTAAGTTGGCCTGTGTAACCGAAAGCCCTAAAATATCAAGTTAAATTAAAGCAGAACAACTCTACAAACAGTGACACTAATAGGTACAGCAAATTGCAGCCAGGAGCAACCATATAATCTTTTGTAGACAACCAAATAATTACACAGCAGTAAACTCATAATAATTAGGTACTATAATAAAGGGTGCCACTAGGACGGGACTTCTTTGTATCTTCATTTTCACGGACAAAGTATAAATTGGATTAAATGGGAAACTGAAGGCAGAGGGAATAAGAGATAGAAAGCAGAAACAAATGAATCAGTGGCAGTTGTCATGGAAACACTTATCTAGAACTATACTAAATTCATAAAATCAATCTACAAAAAATATTATATATATATATATAATATATTATAAAAACTGTAAATTAAATAGAGGCTATCTAAAGGGGCTATTGGGTGTTTTAAAATTGCCTACTTTGCCAGAACCCATCACACAGCTGCTGTTTGTCAGTGTGATATATTTTTACACTGGAAGTCTACAAAGAACCATGCATTATTTCATATACAGTATATATGATGGACAGCCCTGCACCGTTTAATCCTATGAAGCTGCAGTGATGCAGTCAGTCAAGAATTGAAGCTTGCAACTGTTGGTGCCAAAATAGGGATGGGAATGCAATATTTAATAAGTACAAAGAGAGAGAGAGAGATGCCATCCCCAAAGTATTGGTCCCATTGGCTGTGCACTGGAAATGTGATGCTGATTGTATGGAAGTATAGTAAAGGGATACTGTCATGGGAAAAAAAATGTTTTCATTTGAATCAGTTAATAGTGCTGCACCAGCAGAATTCTGCACTGAAATCCATTTCTCAAAAGAGCAAATAGATTTTTTTATATTCAATTTTGAAATCTGACATGGGGCTAGACATATTGTCAATTTCCCAGCTGCCCCAAGTCATGTGACTTGTGCTCTGATAAACTTCGATCACTCTTTACTGCTGTAGCAAGTTGGAGTGATATCACCCCCCTCCCTTTTTCCCCCCAGCAGCCAAACAAAAGAACAATGGGAAGGTAACAAGATAACAGCTTCCTTACACAAGATAACAGCTGCCTCGTAGATCTAAGAACAACACTCAATAGTAAAAACCCATGTCCCACTGAGACACATTCAGTTACATTGAGAAGGAAAAACATCAGCCTGCCAGAAAGCATTTCTCTCCTAAAGTGCAGGCACAAGTCACATGACCAGGGGCAGCTGGGAAATTGACAAAATGTCTAGCCCCATGTCAGATTTCAAAATTGAATATAAAAAAATCTGTTTGCTCTTTTGAGAAATGGATTTCAGTGCAGAATTCTGCTGGAGCAGCACTATTAACCGATTCATTTTGAAAATTTTTTTTTTCCCATGACAGTATCTCTTAAGGGAATATCTGTTAGTGGGCTGACCTTTGGACAACTGAACCTGTGTAATTAGCACAGGTATGGGACCTGTTATCCAGAATGCTTGGGATCTGGGGTTTTCCAGATATTTCTGTAAAATCACCATACCTTAAGTCTACTGAAAATCATTTAAATATGAATTAAACCCAGAAGGACTGTTTTGCCTTTAGTAAAGATTAATTATCTCTTAGTTAGGATCAAATACAAGGTATTGTTTTATTATTACAGAGGAAAGGGTAATCATTTTTAATGTATTTGATTATGATGAGTCTATTGGAGATGGCCTTGGTGTAATTAACAAGTTTCCAGATAATGGATCCTATACCTGTAATTGAACACAGCCTGATTCTTTTTTCTGCTGGGTAGCAGGGAATAAAGGTCTATTTTGGGTGAAATTTAACAACAGGAACAGAGAGTCCTTGGAAATCTTTCTGGGATACAACTGTGCTTGAGTAATTTATATTTATTCCATTCATTACAAATTCCAATTCCAGCATAGACTGTGTTTGTACATTTGATAAAGATCTATTATTGGTATAACAAGTCTGTATGACATTTTTTTTTAAAAAATCTCACCTGTCTATAAAATATCCTACAATGGAACTGCCACCATCAACAGCTGGCTGCTTCCAAGAGACGATAACATAGTCCTTGTTAGCATCAAGACACTCCACATCCAAAGGTGCAGCTGGGGCTCCAGCGACCTCTGCTTCAGCATCTGAAATAGAACAAAGCAGTGAAGAAACAATAAAGTAACACAAAACGGTGGACATTTTGACTGCCACAGTGTGAAAAATGATCATAATCATCATCATTTCATCATCATCATTTATTTATATAGCGCTGTCAAGATACGCAGTGCTTTAAAAATAATGTGTGGTCATTGGTTCACATAAAAAAATGGGTTGCTATGGGTCACTAAACCTAAGTCTTTTACACCTACTACTACATTGCTGCTGGGCCTATCCACCACAAAGCATTAAGTGCCTGTTGGAGAGCTTCGTTAAACCTACACTCGTTGATTTTAATAAAATGTAATAACTGTACTGGCATTTTGAATTAAGCTATGGGCACACAGGCTGAAGGCTCTGGCTGTTTTCAGCCTGTTTATTTATGCAAGTTGAGAGAAGCAGATCAGTTCATTGCCCCTGCTCCATTGATTTGAATCTGATCAGCCTGTGTACGCTCACATACATAAGAGCTGAGGTCAGCCCAAATACGAGATAGGAGGCATCTCCGGGCTGACCTTAGCCTCAGCTCCGCTGTTTGAATTCAAATCAATGGAGCAGGGACAGGGAGCAGATCTGCTTCTATCAGCCTGCAAAAATATGCTGACAATAGTTGGAGTCTTCAGCTTGTTTGCCTATAGCCTAAGGCCAGGGCCAGATGATGGAGGATCTCTGTAGGCAGAGAATCTGCTGCCTGCTGCACTTCTGCTCCTGGTCTGCCTGCACCCGGAAGCATTGTTTGTGCTTGGGTGCAGGCAGACGAGGCGGATTTCGGTGCCAAAACACTACATTTTTCATTTTGCGCCAAATCTGCCTGCAGTTCAAAAGGCTTGGAGGGCGGTAGAGAATCCTCCTGCTGAGAATCCATGATGTAATCATTGTCTGGCCCTAGTCTTACCCTCCTGCCTTTGCTTATCTCCCCTACATTATCCAATAATTAATACTCATTGCAAATACAAGGTTTCAGTGCTTATCTGTAACTCCCCTCCAGCTGTCTGGCAAAGTGGATATTATTTATATCAGAACCTGTCAAATTAACTTAATTGATGGCAACTACCAATTTGAATCTTGTATATGTTAAATGCATTGTCTATAGCCTCTGCCTTTTAGCAACTGAATGAAACAGAGGAGATATAATTAAGAAAAGTAGGTCAGAAAAGTTGCTACTGGACATTTAAACCCAAGACATATCATGTCTTGACATTGGTCTTTTTAACCAATATCTTAAATCAAATGATTCCCCAGTACAAAAATGGCAACGTAGTTGTAGTGCTAAACAAGCATATGTGCAAGATATAAATGGACACACATGTTAGACTGATATACTTCCTCTTACAGAAGTGAGAGCAGGTATTTCTGGCTTTCACATGAGCTATAAATGAACAGGATAGAGAACCAAATACTTGCAGTAAATAGATCTTTGATGAGCTCTTCAGTGTGCTGTGTTTAAACTGTCTGGTTTTATAAAATTCAAACATATGTGCTCAAGTGCAGTTGCCAGTAGTAACCACTAATTCTTTTTGCTTTCATTGTCGAACCTGTAGTAGACTGTTCAAAATTAATTTGGCTTAAAAATCGGTGCTAAATGTTGTATTTACCACCCACTTGCCATATTTTACACTTTTATTCTACACCGCCTCAGACCTTGTGTAAACTGCTAAAGTCAACTGGGATATAATTCAGGATCAGGAGGCAAGTAAATTGGGGCATGATTGTAATGATGGTGAATGCCATTATTCATGGTACATAGATATCAGTTGGCATCAGTCCGGCCAACACACAACTACCAGAAATTATATGAAACAATTTTATCAGTATGTTTATGGCCTGCTTTAAATCTAATATTTGAACCAGTGTATATCAGCCTGTATAGAGAGTGGTTTCTTTTGGGTGCACTGCTGAATTTAGCGTAGGTGCCATTCTGCATGCCTTAAATTGAGCCAAGAATTCTATGCACGGAGTCTCCATGATGTTACCAGTGTTTCAGCTGTTCCTTTCACAGCTGGAAATGAAATGATATCGTCTCACTTACTGTAAATATGAAATCTGATACAAATATGTATAACAATTTTTTTTGTAACTTTCAGGTACATCATTTCATAAAGTGTTGGTAATTTAAAAGCAACTTTTTCTCTATCCAGGGGAAGAATAAGGATAAGAATACTTATATATTTATGCAGTCTCCTGTTTCCATGCTAAACCTGTTTTCCTAAATGCTGTGTTTGAAGGTGCATCTATTTGCTCTCATCACATTCATCATAATGTTTGTATTATGCTAAGGCCAGAGACACGCTCAGATTCGGGGAGATTTGGGGATATTAGTCGCCCAGCGACAATCTCTTCTTCTTTAGGGCGACTAATGTCCCCGAACTGCCTCCCGTCAGCTTGAATCTATATCAACACCGGGATGGCACTCAGAGCGCTTTGTTTTATCAAGTCCCCGGAAGCTTCCTCGTGAGGCAACTGCGGGTGACTTTGGAAAACAAAGCGCACCACTTGCCATCCTGCCGTCGATTTGCATTCTAGCCAACGGGAGGCAGTTCGGGGAGATTAGTCGCCCCAAAGAAGAAGAGATTGTCGCTGGGTGACTAATATCCCCAAATCTGAGCTTGTCTCTGCCCTAAGGCTGCTTGTCAGAATCTGAGACATTGGCAGCTAATTGGGATCCAGACACCCATTCCAGATATGCCATTTTCCATAATGTCCTAGTTAACCTATTCATCATTTTTGACTCATTGTAATAATAAAACTCACATGCACATTGATGGCTAAACAGTCCCACTGGGATTTGGTATTGTTTAAATGTTTAAAATGTGTTTATAAAAGCCTCTATGGCACAGTGCTCTACATTATGGAAAACTCCTCCAAGATTCCCAAGGCCCCAAGATACCCAAGATTCCAAGATTTCATAAATTAGTTATCACACCTGTGCAAACCCTCTGGTGATATGTTGTACACAGGGTTGGACCTTTTTGTGACGAAGTTGATTTTAGGTGCCATTGGCTCCTAGGTGACACACCCCTGAGATCAATCCACTTGTCATGAATAGTTCCTTTGACATTTCTCAGTAGTGTCCCCCTGTCACTGCCTTTACCTGCTATTGGCAGAATGGTTCCTATACTTTGCTATAGGAAGGGATGAAAGGTGGTTATGGGTGTTATGACCATTGTGGTTTTTCATTTGCCACCAATCATAATTCCCTATGTGCTTTAGGCCTAAAAACCTCTATCAATATAAATAATAAACATCACATTTAGTGGCTAACTGAAATACATGGTTTCAGTACATTAAGTACAATAGTTCCAATGGTTTTGGAACTGGAAAAACAAGTTTATTGTTTGAAACTGTATTCTCAATCAATTATATGAATGTTTTTTCTTTCACTGTAATCTTAGCAGTTGTGTAATTCTTGTATATAATTATAACTGTTCTAAAGAAGCAAAACCCAGTTCTGTCAATGCAAGGAAAGTAATCTGACTACACAATAAGTTAGCAGAATTGTTTGATTAGAAACTTATCTGTGCACCATCTACAAAAAAAAAACATTTTAGATTTTGAAAAATCATGACAAAACGGAAGATCTCGTTCTGGATGATACAAATAGATACAGGTACCAGTCTATCAGATGATTACAGTAGGGCAATTTCCTTTTTATTCATTTTACATAGAGCTAAAGAAGCCTCTTTATAAAAAGTGTTTACCTTCCATTGGTTTTACTGCACAATCAGTAGAGGTCATGGCTACAGGGGATTGTTTCTTGCATTTAGGATGTAGAATGTGAACATGACTATAGCTTATCGGCAAAAAATTTGGAAGCGTGATGGCGTTCCTGGTAGAACATCTCGTGGCTGGTCGCTGGGGGCTGGTGACTAAAGCTTACCCCATAATGAGTTTACACTAAGAATTAAAGGAGATCTAAATCTTTCGATATTCTAATTTTTTTCAAATTCGAATCGAATTTGGACTATTTCCTAGTCGAAGTAAACAAATATAGCTCGAAATTCAATTTTTTATGGATATTGTATAAATCTGCCCCCTTGATAGATCTGCCCCCTAAGAAGTTAGAGATCTGCAAGGAGCAGCAGATAAAAAAAATCATCTTTGTACAGAAAGCAGTGTCAGGAGACAAAGCTCAGCCTTGTCCTTAGTGCCTACCTTAGGCAACCTTTTAGAAAGTGAAGATTTGTGCCTCCAAAGATGCCCTAATAACTCCCTTCTTCTTCCCCTTTTTTCTGCTGATTCATAGCACATGCTCTTGGCTACTGTCAGTTACCTAAGTTCTATAGTACTAGCAATTTACTGTGTATATAGGATAATAAATCATAAGTGTAATTAATTCAGATTCACATTCCATGCTACCAATTGCAACCAGTGCAATTTGCTGCAGAAATTGATAATCAGCCCTATAGCATCGGGTTCAGCAACAGATGAACCTACTTTTCTGCAGCAGCCCCTAAGCTGAGCTTCTAAATAACTGCCCAGAACAAACTGATCATGTGCAGTGCCGCTGACACTCAAAAGATGTCCTAACAAGATCAGAAGTTGGAGAGCTCCCGTGCATAAATTTGAAGGGGTGGATTATTACTGCTATACGACTGCTGAATCTCTAGGCCAGTACAGTAAGTTTGATATATAAGATACAGTATTTCTAGCCATTTTTATTTGTTGGCCTTATTTCTCCTTTATAAAGAATTTGAATATACGCTTTTCATAATATTTTAAAGCATTCAGAGTTAGAAGCTTGATCAGTGTTGAATGCAACCTCATTTAATGCACCGCAAGCTGTTTTCCTGTGGCTCAGGAAGTCTCACTTCTGTGTTCTGCAATAGGCTTGGTATGGTTGATACATGTCACCTTTCACTGTCAAAGACTTATGTGATATACAGAGAGACCAAACTTCCTGTCATTAACCTTTTGGCCTCCACTGACGCAATAAGGTAACACCACTGAGATCTTAATGCTGCACGCATGATATACTATGTAGAGCAAAGACATTCTTTAGTCATATAGCAAAAGTGAATTAAGACAAATATTACTGTACTTACAGAGTACATTTTCATCAATACATTCTCACATATATTTTACTTGTAAAACAAATAGGTATTTTTTACCTCTGACAAATACATAAGCACTGTATTGTTCATAGTATTCGCCCATGACGGCCCGAAGAGTATATAAGCCTTCATCTTCTTTGTTCAGGTGGGTTAGAGTCAGGGTTGAATGTTCTCCACTCCAGTGCATGTTTCTCCATTTGGAAGGCTCGAGCAGAAGTCCTGTACATTGGAAACACATTATATACACATGATGTAACTTCACCAAAATGCAAAACATAAATAATAGTGCGCTTGTAAAACCAATGCCTGTTTTAAATACTGATACTATAGGTGACTATACAGATAGAGACAACGGTTGCTGCTGAAGTTTACAGGGCCCAATGTGGCCCTACTTAAAGGGGTTGTTCACCTTTGAGTTAATATTTAGTATGATGTAGAGAGTGATATTCTGAGACAATTTGCCATTGGTTTTCATTTGTTTATTAGCTATTTATTCAGCAGCTCATCAATCTGGTTTCTAGGGTCCAAATTACCCTAGCCACCATGCATTGATTTGAATAAGAGACCGGAATATGAATAGCAATAATAATACATTTGTAGCTAAGAAGAACATTTGTTTTTAGAGGGGGGTCAGTGACCCCCATTTAAAAGATGGAAAGATTCAGATTAGAAAACTATATAAAAAAATCATGAAGACCAATTGAAAAGTTGCTTAGAACTGGTCATTCTATAACATACTAAAAGTTAACATAACGTTGAACCACCCCGTTAATGTGTAACTGATCAGCCTATCTGGGTTAGTCGAGTTTATAAAACCTCTCTATTTAGATCACACAGTATCTTACATGAATTGTGTCAGGTTAGAAGTACCTAAGAGCCATAATAAATATAAAGTATTTTGTTTCAATCAATCACAGGATTTCTGCGCACAAATATGCAATGGCCATAAAAGGACATGACTAAGGGGCAATGAAAGCAGAGAGCCACACACACAATGAGATGTCAGATCCAAATTAAAAACACAGTATGTTAATTTTCAGGCAGTTCTACACCTGTCCCACAATGTCAGCAGCATCACAATAGCAACATCTCAGGATTGTTTTACAGAGGTCATCCCTAACTTGCCCTTTCTATTGTTTCCTATATTGGATACATTGTTACTGTATAACCCGAGACTTGATCTTATGAAACACTGACAATATTTATATATAGAGAGGTGTATAATACTTGACCTTTAAAAGGCACGTGGCTGTATGTTCTCTCTCTCTGTAAAGCAGTCACAAATATTAGCCATCATGTATACTTATTTTCCTGCATCATAATTTTTCATTGTAGGGGATATTCATCTGGGCACAGGAAACTGTATTTATTATAAGGCTTTGTTTGTGTCAGGGAGCCGGGAGCCCCCTCTGGGGAGTAGTCCGGATCTAGGAGGAAGCCCCTCAGGAGGGATCAGGATCGTGGTATCCAGGGATTAAGCAGAAAGGGTAATCGGGTTCAGGCAACAGGTCACAAGGCAGGCAGAATATAATCAAAGTCCAAAGTCCAGGCAGGGGGTCAATAGCAGGCAGAGTATCAGCGAAGTCCAGGTCCAGGCAAAGGGTCACAACAAGGAATCAGGCAGATATATGTAGGGAAAACAGCAAGGGAACCCAGGAAACTCTCAGGGAACAGAATCCTATTTTCGGGCGCCATCTTGGCGTCTCAGGCGTCCTTTTATGTTTGAATTTGGCGCCCTTGCCCCAGCGTCAGCGCGCCTGCGACCGTCGCGCCGCGCTGACGTCACGTCGCCGGCGTCGGAACCCACGTGGGTTGACTGGGCGCCGCCATCTTGAATTCTTCGCCGCCGGGAGCGGACGCGACTCCTCGCGCTCCCGGCGGTCTTGACAGTACCCCCCCCCTCACGGGGGGCCTCAGGACCACCGGGACTTGGTTTCTGGGGAAACTTGGAGTGGAAGTCTCTTACCAAACGAGGAGCATGCACATCACGATGTCCCTCCCAAGAGCATTCTTCGGGGCCAAAGCCCTTCCAATGGATGAGGTACTGAAGGGACCCTCTGGAGATTCTGGAATCAAGGATTCTCTCCACCTCGAATTCTTGTTGACCCTCCACAGAGACAGCAGGAGGAGGAGATTGGACACCAGAGAAACGGTTGGAGACGGTGGGCTTCACCAGGGAGACGTGGAACACGTTGGGGATTCTCATCTCTGGTGGGAGTTGAAGTCTGATGGCTACGGGGTTAATTATCTCCAAGATGGGGAACGGACCCAGGAACTTCGGACCCAACTTGGGAGATGGCACCTTCAAGCGAATATTCCTGGAAGAGAGCCAGACATTATCACCCACCTTGTAGGGAGGAGAGGGCCTTCTACGGCGATCCGCGAAAGTCTTGTGGACTAGAGCACACTTCTCCAGATTAGACTTGGTTGCAGCCCAAATAGCAAGCATATGGGCTGTCAGATCATCTGCAGCCGGGACGTCCGACAACACGAAGTCCTGAGGAAAGGCTTGAGGGTGCTGTCCATACACCACCATAAATGGAGACCTTCCTGTGGAGGAATGACATGCATTATTATGAGCAAACTCTGCCCACGGGAGGAGGTCAGACCAATCGTCCTGGCAAAGAGACACGTGGTTCCTCAGGAACTGTTCTAAGGCTTGGTTCACACGTTCAGCTGCCCCATTCGTCTGCGGGTGGTAGGCAGATGAAAATTTAAGTGTTATTCCCAAGTCTTTACATAGAGAACGCCAGAACTTGGCGGTAAACTGGGTGCCTCTGTCGGAGACGATCTCCACCGGGAAACCATGCAGGCGGAAGATGTACTTAATAAAGAGTTGGGATAATTCCACCGCAGAGGGTAACTTCTTCAAAGGGATGAAATGGGCCATTTTGCTGAAGCGGTCAATGACAACCCAGATCACAGTATTCCCACCGGAGGGAGGAAGTTCGACAATAAAGTCCATAGAGAGGTGCGTCCACGGACGAGAGGGAACCGGCAAAGGCTGTAACAACCCGCTGGGGCGGGAATGGCTAGGCTTAGAAGTGGCACAGACATTACAAGCAGCCACAAAGTCCTTTACATCCTTGCGGATATCAGGCCACCAGACTAGGCGCCTCAAGAGTTCAAGGGTCTTGGCCGGACCAGGATGTCCAGCTTGTCTGGAGCAGTGGGTTTGTTGCAGGATGGCCAGGCGAAGTTCTGGAGGGACGAAGGCCATGCCAATCGGAGTATCTTGAGGAGCCGAGGACTGCCCAGCCAGAATCTGGTCGGCAAATTGGGGATACAAAGAGGCAATGATCTTGACTGGTGGAATGATTGGCTCCTGCCTCTCAGGGTCACGATCCACCGGAGTGAAGCTACGAGACAAGGCATCGGCTTTCAGATTCTTGGAACCTGGGCGATAAGTCAAAACAAAGTTAAAACGGGAAAAGAAAAGGGCCCACCTGGCTTGTCTGGGATTTAGCCTCTTGAGGGACTGTATAAACTCCAGATTCTTGTGATCAGTGAAAATCTGGACAGGAATTTCAGAGCCCTCCAGGAGGTGACGCCATTCTTCAAGGGCAAGCTTGACTGCTAAGAGTTCTCGATTTCCGACATCATAGTTCTGCTCTGCGGATGAGAACTTCTTGGAGAAAAACGCACAGGGGTGCAATTTTCCATCAGTGGAGTGTCTCTGAGACAGGATAGCTCCGGCTCCGACTTCAGAAGCATCGACTTCGATGCAGAAGGGTAGTGCAGGATTGGGATGTCGGAGAACAGGAGCGGACGTGAAGGCCTCTTTCAAGGACTGAAAGGCTTCTATGGCGGATTGAGGCCACAGGCTGGGTTTACCCCCTTTCCGGATGAGGGCCAGGATAGGTGAAATGCGGGAAGAGAACCCCCGGATGAACTGTCGATAATAATTAGCAAATCCGATGAACCTCTGGATTGCCTTGGTACTCAGTGGGAGAGGCCACTCCTGGATGGCCGACACCTTCACGGGGTCCATCTCAAATCCCTCTGGAGAGATAATGTATCCTAGGAAGGGGATCTTGGATACCTCGAAGACACACTTCTCCAACTTGGCGAAGAGAGAGTTCTTCCTCAGACGAGTGAGTACCTCCTTCACCTGGGAGCGATGACTTTCAAGGTCCTTGGAAAAGATCAGGATGTCGTCCAAGTATACGACTACGAACCTTCCTAGGAGATCTCGGAACACATCATTAACAAACTCCTGGAAGACGGCAGGGGCATTGCATAGGCCGAAGGGCATAACGAGATATTCATAGTGCCCATCCCGAGTGTTGAATGCCGTCTTCCATTCGTCACCCTCCCGGATGCGAATGAGGTTGTAGGCCCCCCGGAGATCCAACTTGGAGAAAATCTTTGCCCCTTTCAGCTGGTCAAAGAGCTCGGCAATCAGGGGCAGGGGGTACCTGTTTTTCACGGTGATCTTATTCAGACCCCGATAGTCTATACAAGGCCGAAGGCCTCCGTCCTTCTTCTCCACAAAGAAGAACCCAGCCCCTGCAGGAGAGGTAGAAGGGCGGATAAACCCCCGCTGGAGATTTTCTTGGATGTACTCCTTCATAGCGGTAGTCTCTGCAGGAGAGAGAGGGTAGGTGCGCCCTCTGGGGGGCATAGCTCCTGGCAGGAGTTCAACCGGACAATCGTAGGAGCGATGTGGGGGAAGGAACTCTGCCGACTTTTTACAAAACACATCGGAAAATCCCTTGTAAGTGGAGGGCAAAGTCTTTAATTCCGCAGAGGAGACATTCACCTTCTCGAGGGGTTTTGACGGAAGGCAATGTTGCAGGCAAAATAAACTCCAACGAGAGATCTGCCCAGTGGACCAGTCTATGGTGGGGTTATGCAGACGTAACCACGGAAGACCCAATATTACTGGAGTAGAAGGACAGGGGATGATGAAAAATGAAAGTTTTTCTTGATGCAGCGCCCCAACTTGTACAGATAGTTCCGCCGTGAACTTTGTGACGAATTCAAACTCCAGGGGTTTGTCATCTATGGCGGTAATTCGCAGGGGTGAAGATAATGGAAGCAGGGGAATCTTCATGCGTTCGGCAAAAAAGGCATCCATGAAATTGCCATCCGCTCCGGAGTCGAGGAAGGCCCTTTCGAAGATAGACCTACTTGCCAGGTGAATCTGCAAAGGAAGAAGAAGTCTGCGTGAACTTTCTTGATACTTCTCCAGAGGACCTCGAGTGATGCCCCCTACATGAGAAACCTGAGACATACCTCGGGGTACAAAACTCTTGGTTTTGGCAGGACAGGCGTTGGCAAAATGGGAATGCCCACCACAGTATAAACAGAGACCTGCCATACGTCTTCGGAGTCTTTCCTGCTCGGAGAGGCGAGTCTTTCCTACTTGCATAGGTTCCTCCAAGGGGGACGTCGACACATGAGTCACAGGAACAGCGGGTGTTTGCAGAATCGGCCTTTGAAAGCGAGGGGCCAACAAGGGAGAAAATCGTCTGCTGCGCTCTCTCTCCACCTGGTGCTCTCTGAGACGAGTGTCCACTTTAATGGATAGAGCGATCAGCCCTTCCAGGGTGTCAGGAGTCTCTCTGGAGACGAGATCATCTTTGATGCGGATGGATAGGCCTTGGTAGTATACAGCCTTGTAAGCGTCATCACACCAGGAAGTCTCCGCCATCAGTGTTCGGAAGTCTATAGCATAGTCATTGACACTGCGGCTTCCCTGCCGGAGCTGCAAGAGACGGGCAGGGGCGTTCGTAACCCGACCTGGAGCATCAAAGATTAAACGAAAAGCTTGGAGAAAGTCTTTAACATCAAAAGTCAGCGGGGAATTCTTCTCCCAAAGAGACGTTGCCCACTCTAGTGGCTTGCCTTCCAATCGAGACATCACATACCCCACCTTGGAACGCTCACTTGGAAACTGTGTGGGTTGGAACTCAAATTGAATTTGGCATTGCGTGGCAAACCCCCTGCAGGCTTGTGGGTCCCCACTGAAGCGAGGGGGAGGTGGAATGCGAGGCTCACCTGTCGGGTAGCTTGCGTTCGTAGGGGCTGCCGCCATGGGGGGATCTCCAGTAGGTGGAGCAGTGGAAGGCTCAGAAGGCACTTGAGCTAGCAGGACATCGAGTGCTTGCCCAATGCGAACCTGCTGGTTTTCGTAGTCCTCCATGCGGGATGCCAGTCCGCGGAGCGCTCGTCCGACATGAGGTGTGGCTTCCTCAGAAGGATCCATGGCCCGAAAATAATGTCAGGGAGCCGGGAGCCCCCTCTGGGGAGTAGTCCGGATCTAGGAGGAAGCCCCTCAGGAGGGATCAGGATCGTGGTATCCAGGGATTAAGCAGAAAGGGTAATCGGGTTCAGGCAACAGGTCACAAGGCAGGCAGAATATAATCAAAGTCCAAAGTCCAGGCAGGGGGTCAATAGCAGGCAGAGTATCAGCGAAGTCCAGGTCCAGGCAAAGGGTCACAACAAGGAATCAGGCAGATATATGTAGGGAAAACAGCAAGGGAACCCAGGAAACTCTCAGGGAACAGAATCCTATTTTCGGGCGCCATCTTGGCGTCTCAGGCGTCCTTTTATGTTTGAATTTGGCGCCCTTGCCCCAGCGTCAGCGCGCCTGCGACCGTCGCGCCGCGCTGACGTCACGTCGCCGGCGTCGGAACCCACGTGGGTTGACTGGGCGCCGCCATCTTGAATTCTTCGCCGCCGGGAGCGGACGCGACTCCTCGCGCTCCCGGCGGTCTTGACAGTTTGGAGGTAAATCGCTTTTGGGCTATGGACCCAGGTTTTCATACAGGTTACAGGTCCCAGTGTCTGCACTGGTCAGTACCGAATCCGATATCTGATGATTTCGGGGATTTTGGGTCAAAAGGTTAGAAAACCACGAAAAAAATCACGGTTTTTGCAAAAAAGTCCGAAAATTTTGGACTTTTCGGGCAAAGGTCTGAAGTTTGCCCAAACCTATTTTTTTGAATGATAAATAAGGTCCATTCGGGAATTCGGAGTTGCTCGGATTTTTATCTTAGAAATACTGAGATAAATTCGGAGCTTGATAAATAAACCCGATAGACTGACTCTGCCTCCCATAAGGATTAGTTAAATCTTAGTTTAGATCATGTACAAGAGACTCTTTTATTACCTGTTGCCTTTTTCCAGTGATTTTATGGCATTATGATTAACCCTTTTGTCATTTTTGATAAATTTGTGCAAATTTGCAACTTTTTTTTTATTAAGTGTGCCCCTTAGTAGCCATGCCAAGTTCAAGACACGTGGAGTGGGTCTTATCCCTGTTCCTCCCCGACACACACATCTGCTACTCAATACTAGACTGAATAAATATGACCCAACATCAAGTTACATAGTTACATAGTTAGTTACATAGTTAAATTGGGTTGAAAAAAGACAAAGTCCATCAAGTTCAACCCTTCCAAATGAAAACCAGCATCCATACACACACCCATCCCTACTGTTAATTAAATTCTATATACCCATATCTATACTAACTATAGAGTTTAGTATTACAATAGCCTTTGATATTCTGTCTGTCCAAGAAATCATCCAAGCCATTCTTAAAGGCATTAACTGAATCAGCATCACAACATCACCCGGCAGTGCATTCCACAACCTCACTGTCCTGACTGTGAAGAACCCCCTACGTTGCTTCAAATGAAAGTTCTTTTCTTCTAGTCTAAAGGGGTGGTTATCCTGCAAATCCAAGTGTCATATGGAACTACAAGATTTTTAAAAAGATACTTCCCAACTGTGAAAGAACAGTGACACATAGTGGCTAAAATTATTACCACTTTTGGCTTCTATGGAAGTCATTTGGAAGACGATAGATAAAAAAAAAATATCCACCCATAACCTATTTTTTAAGAAAATGTCAACTTTCAATAAACATTCATTTAAAATTTAATTGGTTTTAAAACTATGTATAAATATTATTGCTTTTCAATGCAGAATCTATCTTCCGGCTGGTACCGACTTGTGAAACAATGTATCAGAAGCCAGCTCATCCTGAAGAACTGACCTCTGCTGCAGTGTTTCAAGAGTCAGAACCAGAGAACCAAAAGAGATAAATATATAGTATCATAGGCAGATGAGGTTGAAAAACGATACAGCCATTAGGTTACATTTTTTGTCCAACTGAAACCTGCCTAAATGATAGCTGATTCACAGAAAGTTAAAAAAAAAAAGTGAGGCCTCTCCAGTTTGCAAGGCGGTAAAAATGTATTCCTGAATCCACTTTGTACTGAGTGTTAATTCAGTAAATGTTAATTTTCTCACTTTTGATCTTAGTTTTTGTTTCTTGACCAATGTAAGTCTCTTTTTTGCAACAAACATTAAAGGAGATACTATTATGTTCATAACTTGTCTCTGTTAACAATACTGGTTGCATGACTGCTCCAGTCAATATCTGGGTATCAAAATACTACTTTCTCGTGATGTGCGGGTCGGGCTTTTACCAACCTGCACCCGGCCATCTCCTGCCCTCCCACCATCTGCACCTGCCCGAGCCTGACTTCTGGGTTCCTTTTATAGACCCGCCCCACCGATGACATCACAAAAGGGGCAGGGTGAGAGGCGCGCGTCTATAAAAGCTCAACCCGGAAGTCAGAAGTCGGCATTTGGAAGGTCGCGGAAGGACCCGCGGGTATTGGCAGTTATAAGTTTAAAGCAACTTTAAAGACTTTGAAAATATTTAATGTACGTATACTGGAATTTGCTTGGGATTACATTTCATTATGTAAAAAAGAGTTTTTGATTAAGGGTCAGAATATACAACTTATATCACAGCTGCTATAATGAAACCCCCCTAGCTACATTGGCCTTCCTGAGTGAGTTTAACAACAAGACTGCAAATGGTAGAAAATCTGTTATATTCTTACCGTTCCTGTACCACTGAATCTCCGGTTGGAAGCGTTTGATTTTAGGATGAATGATGACTTTAGATCCCAAGCTCAACGTCTCACCCTCTTTGCCAAACGACACTCCAAATGAATCAAAAAAATAAATCTCAAATTTGGAAGCGAAGCCGTATGGAGTGACGCTAACTGTAAAGGCCCAGATAGGCAAGAAAATAAAAATGACATTGTTAAAAACAATTTTTTATATATTTTTTTTTAATTTAGAAAAACTTTAAGAAATAGCACATTCAAAAGTATAACAGTAAGTAACATACTGTATGCAGCAAGCAAAAGTCTGCAGTTTAGTAATATGATGGAGCTGTTATATACAATTTAGTATTATTTATTAGCCTTTACTTATAAAGGGGCAAGTCATATGAACATGTACGGCAGTGCCACAAACTGTGGTTGAGTAAATGTGCCACTTACAGCTGAATGGCGTACCCTTGGGTGGGAAAGCGCTGGCATCCAGTTCTCCTTTGTATCCTGTTGGGGGCAAATTTTATATATAAATCCATTACAAGAACCAGGACAAAATGTTAACAATGAAATGGGAGAAAATGAGTCCTGCAAACCTACTCTTTACCACGAGGGAGGCATATGCAGAATTTTCTCCTTTCACATTCATAGCTGAGGCATGATACTGAGCTGTGTCTTCAAAATCACATCTGTGGGGACATGTCAGGTGTCAGTTGTTACTACTGTGTGAACACTGTGCCATGCAAATCATAACTAATTCTTTCCCAAATCAACAAAGCTCATTTCTAAATCATAAGTGGAACCAGGGACAGTTGATCTTAAAGTTAATCTGCCATAATCTTTACAGTGTAGTTTTATTTCTGTTCTGTTTACATTACCAATAATTTATTCTACCATATAAAATGTTTTTCCTGAACCACCAAGTATATTTTTTTGTTGTAATATTGGTGTGTAGGCAGCCATCTCAGGTCATTTTGCTTGATCCTGTGATTTCAGAAAGAGCCAACACTTCACAATGGAACTGCTTTCCAATAAGCTAATGTTTCTTCTACTCAATGTAACTGAAAGAGGTGCAGTGGGACTTGGATTTTACTATTGAGTGCTGTTCTCATATCTACCCGAGAGCTGTTATCTTGTGTCAGGGAGCTGTTATCTTGTTACCTTTCCACTGTTCTGTTGTTAGGCTGCTGGGGGGGGGGGGAGAGTGGGGTGATAACCCTCCAACTTGCAGTACAGCAGTAAAGACTAACTGAAGTTTATCAGCACATAAGACACGTAACTGAGGGCAACTAGGAAACTAACAACATGTCTAGCCCCATGTCAGATTTCAAAATTAAATATGAAAGTATCTATTTGCTCTTTTAAAAAACAAATTTGCAGGATTCTGCTGGAGCAGTACTATTAACTAATGCGTTTTGAAAAAAACATGTTTTCCAATGACAAAATCCCTTTAACTATTCTGGACTGCTACTCCCACCATCCCTGCCCACTTATATTGCAGAGTCTGTTGGGAGCTGAAGTTCTGTATCAGTTATGACTAGTTTTGCCCCTACATAGCTACACTTGAATCAGAATTAAACCTGCACACATTTTATTAATCATAGTAGTGTGAGTTAGGTCACATGGTACATTTGTGGCATTTAGGGGCTGATTTATTAAGGGTGAGTTGTGTGTGAGTTATGTGTGAGTTTTCAAGGGTATTTTTTGAGTCAAAAATCTATTTTTCAGGTTAAAAAAAACACCATTTTTTTCTTTTTTAAAACGTTAAATCTTTTTGAGATTTATTATACCCCGACCCTGGAAATAGCTTGAATATGAAAATACACCATTTAAAACCTGTTGAGGTCATGTAGAAGTAATGGCAGAGGTCCCTTGAACCATTTGAAGATGTTAATAGCCTTCATGATTCACCAATTCGAGCAAATCAAGATTTTTTTTCGCCAAAAATTTGAGTTTTTGGGTTGTTAACCCCAAACTCACTGATTCTACTTTTTTACATTTGAGTTTTTTCTTAAACTAGAAAGCATTTGAGTTGTGAGTTCATTTGAGGTCTTTCGAGGTGTAGAAAAGCTCACATACGATAACTCTGAAATTCGACCTTTGATAAATAACCCCCAAAATAATGGGTGTCATTATTGGTACAGGCATATCTGCCAATCCACCATGCTACAAAAATACAAGAGAGCTCATGCAATTCCAATGAATTTATTTCATAGTGTTCCTTAGCTTCTACAGTGAATGTATATAATTCTTTCAGTTACAGGGCTTGATGGTTACAGGTCTGGACGGTTACAGGTCTGGACTGTATTTAAAGCTTAACTCGATACAGTTGTATGACAGGGTAGTGATCATGGCAGTAGCAATGATTTTCTGCATTTCCCTCCCAGTGCCAGCTGTAAGATGTTAATTTGGGATCTGCCATGCGTTAATTTCAAACCCACTGTGACAAATATTCCAGGAATTTATTAAGGGCCTATAAATAGAAGAGGAATTTAGCTGTGGCTTAAGGGGGTGGAACACCAAACACAGTAACATGTAAAGCACAAAACTCTTACTAACAATAGAGGAGTTAGGGCTATAACAATACAGCGCAGCTGGGACATGTCACTTGGTATAGACTAACATTATTATATAATATCATATCATTCTTCAATCAGAAATGGAAAAAACATATATGTTTATTGTGACACAAATGATATACTCACATATAAGTACAGTTGTATTATATATATATATATATGCAATAGATGTGTATAGTATGTGAATGCTGAGTTCTGGGAGATCGTAAGAAGTAGAGAGGTTAGCAGCAGTATCGATTTCACCCAGCAATATACATTTACAAGGCTACATTTAGAGAAGCACAGAGAGTACATTTGAAATAGGCCTTCATCCTTAGAAGAGCCCCCAATGTTAGCAATGTCTTTGACTACGTTAAATTGCCCTTTCTAATAATAATAGATATTTTAAGAATTTACATTATGGGTATCTAACATGTTGCTGCCTGCTGCTGAACTACAACCGAATAGCATGATGCCAATTTAATATCTAGTATTATTATGCTCATTTATATACAAAATTATATACACCCTATTGTAAATTAAATGGATCCTATATATATATATATATATATATATATATACATGTGACATCTGTTTTGTCTTTTTTTATTAATGAGCCCCTACTGAAGGTGGGTTCAGTTATATCTGACCCCCTATAATCCGTAAAAGTAAATCAAGTAAAATGAATGTAGTCTTTGCAGCTGTTTCTATGTCACTGAGTGCTCCAGCCAAGCTTGTCATCTCCTATTATTCCTAGATACTTTCCCAATACTGACTAGTTGTAGGCTTTTCGTCTATTATTAGCTTGCTTGCTACTTCTTCCAATGTACAGGACTTTACATAAATACCCAGCTCCAGCTGCCACCTGCCCTTCTGTCATGAGCAAATGTCAGACACTGATTCTGCTACTTGTTGCATCTGTCACTTGTCTCTCTCACTCACTTGAATATCTCCAGGGAGTGAATTCCATATCCACCTTCAATTTTGTACTTCTCAGGGTGAGCCTTGGCATCTATGGGCACGTTGTTTTTGTACCTGGAAGAGGAAAACATCAGAGTAATATTATTGTGGTTAAACTGGGATTAGAATATATTTGCTCATCTTCCAGATTCTCATTAAAGCTAATGCCTAGTTGCTAAGGTCATTGGATCCTAGCAACCAGATAACTGCTGAAATTCCAAACTGAAGCAAAAAGCTCAAAAAATTAAAGAATATCACTGTTTACATCATAATAATAGTTAATGTAAAGGTGAGCTACCCCTTTAAGACCACCCTAGCGTTAAACATAATTTAAGAAGTTTAATGTTAACTTTTATGACTATTATTTTCTCATAAAATGTGTTTCTTTTTATAAAGAGTTTGTTTGTGCTTATCTTATAGAATAGTATTAGGTGCAAGTTTAATCCAATGGCAGTTAACCAGTAAATGTTCATTAGGCTCATGGGGTCCATGTGGTTTGTTCCCAGATGAATTCATTGGTCACTTTCATTGTGGCTTCTTATTGGCTGGAGTCCTATGAGAAAGTAGTAGGATGTATCGCTCTCAGAATGCTTTATGTTCCTCTGCAGTAATGGCCATTTCTAAGCTACTTTTCAATTGGACTCCATTATTTTATTTTTTACAGTTTTTTATAACATTTAATTTTTCTTCTGAATCTTTTAAGCTTTCAAATGGGGGTCACTGACCCCATCTAAAAAACAAATGCTCTGTAACACTACACATGTATTGTTATTGCTACTTGATGACTCGTCTTTCTATTCAGACTTTCTCCTATTCATATTCCAGTCTCTTATTCAAATGCATGGTTGCTAGGATCATATACACCCTAGTAACCAGATTGCTGAAATCGCAAACTGGAGAGCTGCTGAATAAAAAGCAAAATAACTCAAAAACCACAACTGATGAAAAATTAACACCAAATGCAAATTGTCTCTGAATATCACTCTCTATGTCATACATAAAAAAAGTGAATTTAAATGTGAACAACCCCTTTTAGTACAAGGATTTGACCATACCTCTCTTCGTGTCTGCTGGTATTGATCCTAAAAGGATACGCCCACTCCTTAAACACATTTTGCATGTGAGCAGACTATTTATAATGTTTTCACTGCATACTTGCTAAACAAAGCTTTGCTCTTGGCAGAAGGAAACTAGAGGGGCAATTTCAATCCTCCAGCTATTGCTGAGCTGCAAAGTTGTCTTGCCTTTGGCAGCTGTAAGCAGTTAAGAAATTCAGAAAATTGTAGAATGGACATTCTAGCTTCAGAATAACAAAGGGGGTTACAATGTGTTTTCTTCCTACAGTTTATTCAACTGATTTGTAATGCTGCTGAATTTAATAAATAAATGTGATGTATTTAGATAATATGAGCTAAAAAAATCAATAACATTACCAAAAAATTTTGCAATAATTTCAGAAAAAGAAATGATAATTAAACATCCCATTTGCCTTTGGAACATACCATGTGACACGGGGCTCGGGCCAGCCGCTGACTGTGCAGTGAAGTTTGACACTTTGGGTCTCCCAGATTGTATGGGAACGGGGCTTGATGATAAATATAGGAGCGTGCAAAAGCATATCTTCATTTATCTTTCTGTGGAATTCCTCAGTGTCATCTAACTGAAAGGATACATGTTAATGTGACAGTGGATCCATTAATAGACTCAACAATAAAATGTAACAGTTTAGTTATTTGGCGTAAGCACAAAATACAGAGAAAGTGCAGGATGATATGTGGGTTACAGACAGCTTTAGCATTAGAGCATATACATTAGATTAGACTAAATTCTGGATAGGGCAAATATATCTAGGCTTCTATCATAGGTCTGTTTCACTGTGGCACATATTCCTTATTGTCACTGTATTATCATGTTCTATTTCTGAATAAGTGAAGAATTTCAAGAGAGTCCCACAAACAGGTGGAGAGCGTACCCCTTTTTATTGTGACCCCCTGTGCTAACC
Organism: Xenopus laevis; assembly: GCF_017654675.1. NCBI lineage: Eukaryota > Metazoa > Chordata > Amphibia > Anura > Pipidae > Xenopus > Xenopus laevis. The sequence goes on along the minus strand of NC_054381.1, from coordinate 113,791,109 downwards.
CTCCCTTTGTCAGGATACAACCATTATCTTGGATACTACCATTATCTTGGATACAACCATTATCTTGGATACTACCAATATCGTGTAGTAACCCCAAAATGCAGTAAGTACATTTTTGTATACGTGTTATATCTGCATGGTGTTATAGAGGAAGAATTGGTTAAAGTGCATTAACCCCTCTTATTAGGCAGAAGGGTAAGCTCCCCACCTGCAGTAAATATGGTATTTGTGTGACTCTCTTGACATATTATGCTGACGATTGCTGACTGTCTAGGGAGATCTGAACCTCCAGTGCAGGAGAGTCATAGTAAAGGTGAGAGGGGCGGCATATCTACACATTGGATTTCTATTTCTGAATAAGGACATACAGAATGCACAAAGTGCAGGTTATCTGGATGTAGCGGCTGTAGTTGCCAGTGTAGGGAATGTAGATCCTCTACAAACATTTGGGGACTGAAAATGGCGGTGCCTACAGTTGACTGACATGCGTGCTCTTCAGCTACAGACACCCCATTTTGAGCTGTTTATAAGCTATTGAGTATGTAGGCCCTGTATTACATTCCCATCCAACAAAGACTGAAGCAGATAGGTAGCAAACTGGAGTGCTCCACACCTAAATGGGTATATAGTATAAAACTTAAGTTTTTTGCATGCTTTAGGGCAAGGGTTCCCAACATTTTTTATCCGTGAGCCACATTCAAATGTAAAAAAAAAGCTACACAAGCATGAAAGTTCCTGTGGGTGCCAAATAAGGGATATGATTGCTATTTGGTAGCCCATATGTGTATTGGAAGCCTACAGGGGGCTCTGTTTAGGAATAAATCTGGTTTTCATGCAACCAAGACTTACCTCCAAGCCAGGAATCAAAAAATAAGCACCTGCTTTGAAGCCACTGGGAGCAACATCCAAGGGGTTGGTGAGAAACATGTTGCTCACGAACCACTGGTTGGGGATCACTGCTTTAGGGTATATAGATACAGGCCCATTTGAGGTGTGCTACAGTTGACTTTACAGCTGTACCAGCATAAACTGGGGAAAGGATTTTATAAAAATGCCTAGTGGCTAGGGATAATTAGTCACTTTGCCAGTCTGAACTGCAGCCACTTTGTATGTGCTGTCTCAAGAGGGGAAAATTTGATCAACCCCAGCTCATATTACAAATATCCATGACTATATACATTTTCCAGTTTCTAGACTTTTCTTAATTTATTCCCAGTTAACATTTCTTTCTGCAAATAGGTTTCTATAAAAAAAACTAGTGTAACGACCCATATGGTTAAGGCTTTAAATCCCTACACTTCCTGATCTCCCTACAGTAGTTGCTGGGCAGATGCCCATGTATCTAGTTGTAATTTACATATCCCAGTTATTGGCCAAGAGGTGTTGTGACCACTTGAGTGAGAAAGGGTGGATCTTCCTCTTTGGCTTCTGGTTGCTGATCCAGCTGGATGTTTCCAGGGAGCCTGGGTACACCGAGGCCCAGTGAAGCCATGTGCCCTAGAGGGACCAGTACCTCTAGAGAATAAAGTTGGGGAGCAGGGACCCCGTGAATGAGGCTAGTGAGTGGCAGGGATATATCTGTAACAGACTCTCTAGGAGAGTGAGATAGAGAGTACAGATAGTAAGAGCAGCTTGGCTCCAACTAGGAGGGATAGCAAGGAGGTAGCTCTCCTCTCAGGCATGTAGATAGGGACACAGCCTAATAGGGATTAGGTCTAGTGAGTTCCCTGATCCCCTGTGTGAGGATCCAGGTCCAGGCGCTGAAATCATGAGGGTGTATGTATCCATGTGTTACACTATTGCCTCAGGGAGTTCTACTGTTCTGCTACATGTTGTAGCCATGTCTTAAATATCTGCTGATGCCTCTGTGGCTTGTAAGTACAAAACCTGTGGATCATTTGTCTCTGACAAATAAAGGTTTGTTCTGTTTGACTGCAAGAACCTCCTGGGGCCAATTTCTTTATTGGTTTATGCACAGAAGCCTATGGGAGTTGTAGTTGCACTACACCGTAACTTCACTTCTTCCAATTTGCAAAGGCCCTACCTTCAGTGATAGAGTCAAGTGTAACCCATGCTCTAGTTTACTAGCTGGTGATTAACCCCGTTGGCCTGTATAGCGCAAAAACTTGTTTCACTACACTGAAAGCAAAGCCTGCTTTACGTGATATTCATATTATTATACACATATTGCAGTATATTTATCGCTTAATGAGATGATTGGTTCTGAAAGTATCACAACTATGGGGTGTTAGTTTGTTGTCTAAGAGATTTTTCTGGTGGTCTTTTTGATGTTGGGGATTATTTAAGAACTGGTTGTCTATATAACGAAATGACGCAGGGTAAGCGCAAGGGTAGAGTTACACATAGAATTGACACTGTGTGACATGCAAATTACTTTAAAGGGGTGGTTCACATTTAAGTTAACTTTTAGTATGTTATAGAATGGCTAATTCTAAGCAGCTAATTCTAATTGTCCTTCATGTTTACTTTTTTATAGTTTTTGAATTATTTGCCTTCATCTTCAACCATATTGCAAACACAGAATATTAAAAAAATTAAAAAAAATTAAATGCAATTGCAAATTGTCTCAGAATCTTACACTCTATACCATACTAAAAGTTAATTTCAAGGTGAACAACCCATTTAATGTAGATTTAGCCAGATGACCCCATTGGTCATCTGACCACATAGTACCCTGACTGTCTGGCCTGTTCTTGATATTAATGGTATTTCTTACCACTTCTCACTCCATATCTGGGGGCATTGCAGCTACACCATCTCCTGACTCCATGTCTGAGCCCTGGTGGCCACAGAGAACTGGAAAGCTGAACTCAAAGGCAGAACACCAAAACCAATGCATGATGAAGACCAACATACATTGGGTGTCATTGGGACTCATTTAAGCAAGATGGTTTTGCACTAGGATTCAAACTTCAAAAAAAAAAATACATCAAATGTTTCACATTCATTTATCAAATCATTTCTGTTCACTGAAGACTTAAACCAAAAGTATTGTTTAATAACAGGGAATGCTATTTATATAAATGCTATTTATATATTAGATTACCGTCTTTTTCAGTGCAAGTCGCTCAGCCTGTTCCCTTATCTCAACAGTTCTTGACTTTTTCTGGTAGTGTTCGGAATGTTCTGATAATGAAGAAGCAGCTCTTGATACACTGATTCCTTCACCAGAGGCAAACAGATTCCTTCTCGCTACATAACCTGCAGTCTCCTTAATTCTCTGACCTTCAGTATCGGTTATTCCACTCACGTATTCCTGACTAGAGAGGAACAAATGGCATATTCACATAAACAAAAAAACACTAGCTAATGTCAAGTTCCTGAGAGATATATTGATTTTGTATAGCCATAGCAGTGATGTAGCAGGGAAAAGCTCTACAGTTGTGGAATGCCCTGTCACAACATATATGATATAGTGAATAAAGTACCCCCTCTTGTAAAATATAAGGATATTATAAGTTACAGAGGAGTTTCATGACCATATAAAAACACGAGGCCGAAGGCCGAGTGTTTTTATACAGGTCATGGAACTCCGAGGTAACTTATAATATCCTCATATTTTACAACTGGGGGTACTTTATTAATTATAATACACAAATTTAAGTGAGTCATGTGACAGAAATTACATCACTACTCATCGTTTATAACTGATGACATCACTACTCACCGTTTATAAGGATATAATTTACAAGATATTCACGGCTTTTGTGTATTATATAGAAATAATTTTCCTTTGGCATTTAATCCAAAAAAGTATTGGATGATGACTTCAATTTCATACTCCTGAAGAGTCAGTTTAATTCTCCTGGGCGAATGGGCATTCAAGCCACTGTGTCAACATTACCCTTGTATTCACTAATATTGATGCCTAGCCATTCTTAGACATGCTCTTTCTTATGTAATACTAAATGGTTGCTAGGGTAATTTAGATCCTAGCAACCAGACTGCTGAAATTACAACCCAGAGAGCTGCTGAATAAAAAGCTAAATAACTCAAAACACACAAATAATAAAAAATTAAAACAAATTGCAAATTGTCTCAGTATATCACTCTCTACATCATACTAAAACTTAAAGGTGAACAACCTCTTTAACAGGAATGATAAATGCCACTATGGTTATCTGAACATGATAAAAAAAATGACATGACATTCAGCCACAAAGCAGCTAATTTTAAGGTTTCTTGCCAATGGCAACTGGTTAATGTTGTGAATATAAGAACAAAACAGCATTAATAAAGAGGAAAAATAAGAATAAGATGGGTTTAAGCAACCACATGACAACTATGAGTCTTGCTTCTTGTGCTAAGAGACTGATAGATATGGCAGTAAAATGTTATCCTGCTGTTACACAACTTCAGATATACAGCTTGGCACTGTTACTAGGGTGCATGGCATTACTAAACGTCACTGAGATTGAATATCCAGGCTAATATTAAATATAAAACATACTTACCTTCCTCTAAATATAGGAACCACATAGTCAACGTCTTCATTCTCTTTGGCTTGATATGGGATTGCATGTTGTGATCTCTTTGCCTTGGGACTTAGCTTTTGTGATCTATCTTCTCTCATTGTGTAAGATGACCTGAGTCTAAAGTTAAAATCCACAGACATATTAGCAAAAACAAAACCATCTGTGAAAACCTTTAATTTTATTTTAAAGATTGTTTCAAAACTGTCCAATATAACCACTTATACTAATGCCCTTAGCACTAAACAGCACTTAAAGCTAAGCAAGTAATGTACTTCAGTTCAGTATTTCTGAGGCCTTTCGCTTCTGTTGATAAAACTGCATATACAAGAAAGCTGTAGAAATATTTTCTGGCAGCGAATAAATGCACAGATTGTGAATTAATATGTCATTTGATTTGCTGATATATATATAAAACAAAAAGTTATGCAGGGCTTTACATAAGATAATGAACAGGGAGCAAACTGTAAATAACAAACAAGGGTTTACAGAGTACAACAGGATCAGAGGACCTCACAAGTATTTATAAACTAAAGGGTACAATTGAGACACAGGGATTTCAGAATTAAATTTGTGATTTATAATATGACTGATTAATTAAGATGCATTAAATAAGCTTCCCTAAACAGGTGGGTCTTTGGGGAGCATTTGAAAGTTTGGAAAAAAGGAGAGAGTCTGACAGCTCAAGGGAGAGAGTTCTTGAGAAAAGCAGAAGCCAGACCTACAGGGTTTCTATAATTTACCCTTTGTAATGTTGTTATATAGCTGCTAAATTGCACCAGGGCAAATACTCATAGCAATCAATCAGCAATTCGTTCTGAGAACTCTACTACAAGCTATAAAATGAAAGAAGGCTGTGGTTGGTTGTTATGGGTAACTGCACTAATGAATGGTTTTTGTAGTGTTGGGTCCTGGGTTCCACGTTTGGGCAATTACCAGGGATCGCAGCTTTAAATGTTTTTTACATGCTGAAATTCAGACAAAGGTGAAAGGGCAAGTATTGTCAGGCACTTCATCACCCGCGGGAGAGGAGATTTCCCACTGGGTGATAAAGTGCCTTGTGTGTCAGGACCCTAAATCCATGTTTTTTCCGGTGCTTTAAAGGCCCAGGAATGTTAGAATCACTGGCCAGTGGGATGTTGTTAAGCACCCCCAGCAATTTACTTACTTCAGACTTCTTAGAAAAACGTACCAGCATATGTGACTTTCTTTTCAGTGTCACACCACCATACTCGCCAATGCGCCAGCACGGTGCCTTCACAGTACAGAAATTGGAAAATAATTCCTTTACTATGCATAAACTTTCTCTGGGGAGGCACAGAGGATGTTGGTACACTGCTAAGAAGAAAAGTACCCCAAGTTGGTGCATTTTTTTGAATAAAGACTAATTCTGGGGAGAGTGCCTAACAACTTTGCATCCCCCAGTCATTTTACTTTACTTTGTCCTTTTACTTAATAATGTGTCTCTTAACGAGTGCGGGCTGATCCGATAATCACGGGACTCCTGGGTTAACCCACAGGCCGGGCGGCTTAGGGCTGAATTTTGGCCATCGATGGTGGTTGAGGGTCACACTGGGGTACTACAATACCCCAGTTTTTTTTTGAGATATGGCTTTATGGGTCATGCACCAATGATCTGCAGCTGTGGATTGGGTGTGGATCCTACAATGGAAACATTTTGAGGGTTAGGGTCGGTTGTGGATTACGCTCAAGTGCAGGTTGAGTTTTTCTTGACCTGCACCTCAACAACACAGCACTGGGTGCCATTACCCTACAACATAAACATGAGTTTTCATAATGAACCATGGCATGCGCCAACTTCATGAGAAAGCTGCTTAAAGAAAACCCCATATTTCATATTGTAAGTGTGACTACACCATTTTCAGTATTTAAACATTTAAACCTTTACTACATAACATAGATTTTAGGCACAAAGTAAAAAAATGATCTGGCAAAATGTTTTTACCTGGTGGTAATTACTGCGCGATTGTCAGTCATTTACTAATGTTTTTAGTATTTATATTAATTAAAATACACAAATTTACCACTTCACACAACCTCCCACACATTGCAGTTAAAATGAGTAAATCTCAATATTTGTTCCTGACTTTACCAACTTGTTTAGTGCTGGGTTGGTGATAGGATTTTGAGCAGATCTAAGAAGAATTTAGAAATTGACTTAATCTCAAAGCCTTTGGATGAAAAAGCTAGTGGGAAAGTATGAGATGCTTTGATGCAATATGGAGCAAAAATTTTCTTCTTCATTCATCTAAGAGCAAATGTATTAAAATTCAAGTTGCAATTTAAAATTTTAACTTGAAAATTAATACATTTGGCCCATAGTTATTAGTTTTTCTTGTGAACTGGACCATTTGCTCTTTCTGCACATACATTACACTGCATGTTAAGAGTCATTCCATTGATCTTAATATAAGAGTTCTTGGGGTATGGAGTTTTCCAGATAAAAGATCTTTAAAAAATACCGAACACCCAGTCTTACAACTACAAAAAAAAACATTTCAATATCTAAATATTAACTAGGGGTTGTTTGCCATCAGCATTAATGTATGAAAAGGGTACTTATTATTACTAAAATCAAATCAGTGAAAAATTAAGAATTATTTATTTGCACAAACTTGCAATGATATATTTTTAGATATCCAATAGAATAGAATTCAACCCCTGTAACTGGCAATTGCACAACTTTGATATATACACAGCTAATGATTAAGTGTTAATACAGTCCTACAATTGTTACTCTTAATATTGCATTAGGCAAGAGATATGCATGTACAAAGCAAAGAATGATCTGGATTATATAATAAGGAATAAACTGATAAACAAGAAGCATAGAGATGGGATTCATTTTGTAATGAGGGAAGATATTATTAGGAGTCAGAAGGTTCAGGCACGAAAAAGCAAATATACAAACTATTAGTTACAAACTTGGTGTCAAAGATAAAGAAAAGTCTATAGTTTGGAAAGCAAGAGAGCAATATCCATATTTTTCACATGTAATTTTCTCATATAAATGTATTTATAAAAGAAACTGCACAATTAATTTTTATTTTTAGGGACCACTGTAACACCTTCACATGAATACAGGCACAAAAGACTCTTTTTAAAGGGGTTGTTCTCCTTTAAATTAACTTTTAGTATGGTGTAGAGAGTGATATTCTGAAACAATCTGCAATTGGTTTAATTTAGGGCTAGCAACCATGCATTGATTTGAATAAGAGACTGGAATATAAATAGGAGAGGGCCTGAATAGTAAGTGGATCAATAAAAAGTAACAATAACAATAAATTTGAAGCCTTACAGAGCGTTTGATTTTTAGACGGGGTCAATGACCCCTTTTTGAAAGATGGAAAGAGTCAGAAGAAGAAGGCAAATAATTCAAAAACTATAAAAAAAATAAAAAATGAAGACCAATTGAAAAGTTGCATAGAACTGGCCAATCGATAACATACTAAAAATTACAGTAGAACCCCCGTTTTACGTTTTTCAGGGGACCAGAAAAAAATGGTGTAAAATCCAGGAAAATGTAAAATCAGGGAAATGTATTATGCATAATATATAGGAGGGACCACAAAACAACATGTAAAAGGAGAGAAAACTTAAAATCAGGGGATGTAAAATGGGGGTTCTACTATATCTTAAAGGTGAAGCACCCCTTTAATTACTGCCAAGTATCCATGTATGGGACATTTGATTTGACAACTGCAGTCAGTAAGCCACACCACCAATTTCAGAGAAAAGTGTCAAATGTTTTACCAGGCAGTAGTATAAAGTGGTGTTAAGCTTATAATGTGGATTTACATAATAATCTACTGAACATGGGCATTGAGATTTTTGTAGCATTTACAGATATTTGACCATATTAAAAGGTAAGAAGAACCTTCTAAACCTATAACACAGTGGGGGTCATTTATCAACACTGGGCAAATTTGCCCATGGGCAGTAACCCATGGTAACCAATCAGATTGCTGCATTCATTGTTCTACTTGCAGCTGGCTTTAAAAAGATATTCACTGATTGGTTGCTATAGGTAACTGCCCATGGGCAAATTTGCCCAGTGTTGATGTTTAGAATGTACCCTGTTTGCCATAGCCCTTACTGTTCTTTTAAAAACCCAAGATTTCCTTGTCCATTGCTCTTTCAACAACATCAGCAAGGTCAGCAGCCATAACAAGTGGAGAACAACATAGAAGCCACGAGGGATGGCACAGAGCTTTGTGAAGAAAGATATGCTGAAATATAAGACATTGTGAACTCTTGTCAATCATTTCCATAGTTCCAAATGGTGGCCTGCCAAACCTGATCATGTGAGGGGCTGGCGGCATCTGCCTCCTGACATTAATGATGTCAAAGAAGGTTGTGATGAATGGAGAGAATTATATTACACAGAGGAAGCAAGACAGAAAAAGATTTGAGGAGTATTGCCACTTAAGATGCCTTTTGCCTACTCAAAATTTTTGAGGGGCAGCTCTAGTAGATTCGAATAATGAATCACTGGGATGTATCATATCATGGAACAAGTCTTTGTAAATGATGTTCTTTTTTGAGTTTTAAACATTCTGCCAATTCACTGGATTTGCATTAAATAATTTTAAGGAAGGGAGAAATGTGTTGAAAGTTGGAACCTGTTAAGATTTACTGGCCAACACAAAAGGGATTTGGAGGTTACTATACTGAAATATTCAAACAGCACAAGATCAAGAATGCTAGAAAGAAAGGTGGCATCATCTCAGATTAGGATCAGGGAGGTCATAGTGAGCTAGAACTGCTGCCATAGCTCATGCAGACAAAACATTAATGTAAGATATGAACATTAATTAAGATACTAAGGCATTAAGATATGGAACTACGGTTTAATTTGGTCTTCACTTGAGAGACTGGTGTGCCCCATATCCATAGTGATTCCAGACTTGGCTATGAATTATGCCTTATCTAAGGAATTATATTTGCTGCTGTTTGGCAATTACAGATCAAATGTTCTGTGCCCTATTATGCAAAATAAAGATTGGTGTTTTGCAACAAAATGAATGGGGGGAATGTAATATACTTCGTTAGCGCAAAAACGTTTGCAAAGACCATTGCAAACGACCATGTTTGCGTCCTTTTTGACCGATTACAGACCTCACCGATTTCATTTTTGGAATAAAGGCCTTTTAAGAATATACCTCACGTGTGGTGCTGTCTATTCATCGAATTTGTTTACAGAACAGGTGGAAGTGGCCACCTTAGACATGCGCCCGCATCTAATATAGCCTAAGGGTGAGTGCTGACTTCTAATCTATACTCACCGATTTCATTGTAGGTTTTCGACCAAATGGCTTTTGTGAACATTCACAATATACTGTATGTCATAAATTTTTGCAATTGCAAAGCTTCTTTTGCAACAAAATATTTAACAAAATTCCAGAGCAGGTGTTAACACTAACCTTAGCGATGTAACATTTACCAGCGAATGATTTGTACATTGCGAGCAGCGCTAAACATTTGCAAAAAATGCCATTTTAAACATTGCTTGTGATTGTTATTACATTCCCCCTTAAGCCTCTACAGATCACTGTCACATAACATGACACCTGTAACTTGAAATCCAGCAACCATGTATACTGTGGAGGTCACAAAAACTAGGCCAGTGGCAACCAAGTTGCAAACGCAGCAGTTCATTGCTGTAGCACACTAAAGGGGTAATTTATATTCTCCTGGGCATGGTGCCAAGTGCAAAAAACAGAATTGCTGCAGGTCTCTGAGTTCCGTTTTCGAGTACTGGACCTGCAGTTTCACCCATGACTAGAGTGATGTCTGTTTTCGGCAGCACATGCAAGAGGGGCAGGTGGCTAGAGGCACATAGGCATCCCCCCTCCTGTCCCCTAACCTCTGTGTCGTTCAGATGGACGAGTTAGTGAGCTGTAGAGGACAAATTCCACAATGGGGCACTGTCCTGTCCATAAAGACAAGGCTGGCCTGTTCCCTCTGATCTTGCACTGTACACCAGGGCCGTAACTAGGGGTAGGCAGAAGAGGCACATGCCTCAAAAGCAGCCTACCGCCACTGAAAAAGGTTAAGCAGGGTGCCACTCTCTGGCTTCAAAGTGTGCTGACGCAGGCCTGTCTGCGCCTGTTTGCACACGCTTCTGCATCCTTGTTTGCGCACAGCAGCATAATTTGTGCACTGGGCGTCAGTCCGCCATTGCCCGGCCCTGCTGTGCACTTTACGCCAGATTTATTATCCAGCATGAGGTTCAAGGGCAGCCATTCCCTAATGCTAGCTGTCCTATGTTGACCACTCTTGTGTCCCTAGTGCTTTTTGCACTTCTGCCCTCAGAAAATTGTAAATGGCCTGTTAAATGTTGGGTGGCTGCTTAAGAGAAATAAAACTTTGTATTTATTGTCCTTGTCACTTATATATTATAAAATGTTGGGCATTTTCTGTCATGGAGATTTCCAAAGCAAAGCCAGCAATAGCATCCAACTGTGTACCTTTTCCACTTCTAAGCTGTGCCAAAGGTTCAAGTACAGACAGGAGGTGACTGCCAAACTTTGTCACTGGGAAGAGAATCCCATGATTATATAAATATATTATATATATATCTATGGAAGAGATCTGAGGAAGCCACACTCACAGGTCTTATGATAAGTAGAAAACCTTTTTATTGTGGGCAAAAACATATACATATACACATAATTTGTGGCCACAATAAAAAGTTTTTCTACCTGTGAGTGGGCTTCTTCAGATCTCTTCCATTCATCTCCTTCGAGGACTGCACCCAGGCATCGGTGACCTGTTTTTTCGTGAGTGCCGGCATATATGATTATATGCATGTGATTTCACAATACAGATTTGAGTATATCACAAGAGATCTCAGTGTTGCTGGTCTTCTTTTGCTTATATATATATATATATATATATATATATATATATTTTTTTTTTTATATATATATATATATATATATATATATATATATATATATATATATATATATATATATATATATATATATATATATATATATATAAAGAGCAAAAAAAGCCAGCACAGCTCGTTTAAAAAGTCTTGTTGCCTGGGTGCTAACAGCAAAATAGTAATGTATATCTGGAAACAGGCGAGCACACACAGGTCTTAATTGAAAAACAAAAGGTGTTTATTAAACAAAAAACTGACGTTTCGGCTAGCACTCTAGCCTTTCTCAAAGTGAGAAAGGCTAGAGTGAGAAAGGCTAGAGTGCTAGCCGAAACGTCAGTTTTTTGTTTAATAAACACCTTTTGTTTTTCAATTAAGACCTGTGTGTGCTCGCCTGTTTCCAGATATATATATATATATATATATATATAAATATATATATAGATAGATAGATAGATAATATCTACTATAGGTAAATCTAAAAACAACTGGACTTGCTGATTAAGTCCAGTTGTTTTTAGATTTACCTTTAGATTTACCTATACTAGATATACCATGACCTGGATGAATAAAAATCTTCATAGTCATATAGATATATAATACTTTTAACATTAATCTAAAAGACTTTAGAACTGCTAATGCTGCACACATGCCTTGAGAATAACTGTTCTGCCATGTGATACTAGATGAAGAAGCTCATTTATCAATTGTTCAGAAAAAAATACATACATTTTTTCTTGCATCTTTTCACCAGTATTTTTCCAACAAAACCATTTAGAAGCTCAAAGCTCCTGAGATTAATTCAAATTAATGTTTAAACGATTCAAGCAACAAATACCCAAGAATGGAAAAAGAAAAAAAAAGCTTTCTGACATTTCACAAGGCTAAAATCTAAACTTTTAGAATTTTGATAATCCTCTCCTTAACTGTAATTAACATTTGCAACCGTATGAGCATATAAACAGGGTTGCCCATAACCTATTTTTGCCCTTGTTCTTCCTGTTCATGGCAGATCCAAACCTGCGCAGCCAAATATACTATACAAAATATTTTGTTGCAGACACTTTAGATATTCCTAATGGTTAGTTCCACACAAGAAGTAGAAGATTACAATGGTAGTTTCACCAACCAAGTACACGTCAAGTACAAACTCACTTTATTCCAAATGAACTCCCATATTTTTGTTAAAATTAGAGATGCAAATAGAGAAGAGAGTCAGTATTTTATTGCAGTTATTTTTAATGAAGAAGTAGTGAAAATACACAGTTAGTTTGTAAGACGTTAGTTGGCATGAGGAAGTAGAGTAAGAGATGTGTTGATTACCCAAGATGGCTGCAGTGAGAGGCAGATTGACACTTCTCTTTGTGTTGGTACTGGCTCAGAGTTGACTGTAGGTCTGTGCTGCGGTAACCACGGTCATAGTGATGATGGTGCTTTTGGTAGAAGGGCAAAGACATCCTGCCACCTCTGTTCACCTCTTAAACTGGGCACAAAAACATTTTTATTTAATTCATCTTCTTTGCATTATTGATTTGTTAGGACTGTATTAGTACAATTTCTATTGTATTAAAATTGCCTGGACTGTATAAATGTATATCAGAATAGCTGATATTGGTCTTGCTGATGCTGCTTATTATGTAACCTACAATGGATCAAAATGCCCTGTTAAACAGAGTAAGGTGGTATAATAATTATATCAGTGTTGGTCTTGTAAACTTAGCATATTGTCTAAAATGGCATCAAACTGAAAATAAAAAGAAAACAATGGCTTAGGAACAAACCTGTATGGATTAAAAAATTAAAATGTTTGTTGATATTCAGCTGTGGTAAACAAATACTGATATGTGTCACTTTTTTCAAATGACTCTCATAATAAATAATTGATCTGCTGCAAAATAAGTCTGAAGTTGACAAAACCATGTTTCACAATTCCTTGTTTCAACGTTAAGATTACAGAAGGCCCCTTTAGAATGAAACATATCCTGTTAGAACCATCTGGAAAATGGCTTTGACAAAATTATTGACACTGACTGCTTATTTGGTAGTACACCTTGAATAACTGAAATCAAGTGCTCCCTATGTTGCAGCCATGAAGGAACTTCCTACATCATCATCATCATCATGACAATATGAACCATTATCAGGTTCTATCTCCAAACTTGGCATTTAGATGTGGACTAGTAACTGACCAGGACAGTCTAGTGTTTGTTCTTGAGTTATTGGCACTTTTTGCAGTGAACTTCAGGTTGTTGAGTTGCAGGAAGATGTGATCTGTGACAGAGCCCGACACTGGCCTCACTGTTGTGCTCCAAAATGCCTGATTTCCAGGGGCAGCAAACAACATAATATCAGTGAGCCTCCTCTATGTTTACTCTAAGGATGTTTTCAGTCTCCTCAAAGGATTTTGGGTTGTTCAGGTGAACTCCAGTAGGACTTTCTTGAGCTTTTCCCTAACAGTGGTTAACTGTTAATTGAGTTGGTGACCGATAGCGTGTCTGAAGGTCAGCTGAACCCTTTCTGGCCACACTTCTTTTACCACCATTCAATCTTTGCAATCATTGATCAATTTCTTTTGCATCCAGGTCCGTGGCTACAATGTCATGGGCCCCAAACTTCTTTATAACATCACATAAAATTGACACTGGAACATACACGTCTCTGAGAACTGAATTGCCTGTTTTTCATTTAATACTATAGAGCATTTTTCAAAATCAAATATGGCTTACACGTCCAAAGAGGTGCCAATAATTTTGTTTTCCGGTTTAGGATTATTGTGGGGAAAAAGATGATTCTTTCTAGCTTTTTTGTTGCATCCCTCGGCAAACAAAAAAAATACACGTGGTTGTCATAGAATTATTTTCAAAAATAGTTTCACTTATATTTAAGCTAACGATGTAAACAAACACATTAACAGTCCTGAAAGAATTCTGCTGATATAAAAGTGAACCAATCTTTCAAATCTGGCAAATGATTCTCTAATAGATGTTTATGAACTTCCATGTACAATATTCTGTTTTCATTGCCCTGAATTCTTCTGAATCTTCAACAATCAGCCATCTTTATCAGCCATATGAAAATATTTTGTTTTGAGTCTTGAATAGTCACATGCCTGAATTTTGCAAAACATAACTGACAGCACCCTGTAATGTACTGAATAATCCCCAACAAATGGGTATCCTGCTTTGATTCTGTCCGACTTGCGCTGCGGCACTGCTACTGTCATTCCCAAAATATTTGTAGGTAGTAAGATAGTGTTAAACATCAGCCTTAAATATTCTGCTCATATTTTAAGAAACACTAATGCCAAAATGTTACAGTTTTTTACATTGTAAGCTTTTTTGGGCAGGGCCTGGTAATAGCTATGTTCATTGTATACACCCATTTATTGTGCAGATCTGAGGAATATGCTAATACTTTATAAATACATGTTATTAATAATAATAATTCGAAATATGATTACAGCATTTTACGTGCCATTATGTTTACTTCTATCCAGTGTGTTCAGCCATATTTTATGATGATCCAATGTTCAATGTGGCCTTAATTGATAATTATTCGTAAAATTACCTTAATTTGCCCTACTAGAAAAACCCCAGCTATTTTCCATTTTCCATTCCAAATCTGGTGCTCTAGGGCAAGAAGTAAAAGGAAACAAAAGCACATATGTTTGCGACATGTCTATCGATAGCAACCAATCAGCAGGTAGCATTTACTGGTCAGCTATTTAAAAACAATAATCTGATTGGTTGCTGTGGGTTACTAGACGGCCAAATTTAAGGGTATCTAAACCTGTTATCTCCTGGTAACCTGGCAGCCCAGTCCGACGCTAAATGCAGGAACAAAAGTAAATTTTGCGCTAGCCCTGTAAGCCTTTTTTATTGTTCATAACTGACAGAGCAGAAGAAACCAATGGATGAATGGAGGTCATAGATTACAAATTGAGGGAGAGTCTGTCTATGATTATGTACAAGCCTTAAAAATCCTTTTTACTTGTTTCCTACATTCTTGGGATTGTAGTCATCATACTGATCTTTTATACAAATATTTACTTTCCAACTAAAAAAGCTGAATATAAATAAAAATATTATATCCAGGCTAGGGCCGGTCTACAATTTGGGGATCTTTGTTATTGTTTAGTGGTAAAAAGGCAAAAAAAAACCTTTATGTAAGAGCCATATAAAGACTCCCTAATTACCTGGCACATAACTGAAACCACCACTAAGAACAGCAATATACAGGTGTTATAATTCCATCACCTACAATGCATTCATCCAATAGAATTTATAGACAAAACTGTTCTTTTAGTTTACACAATATTTTTTTTTTTTTCGTTATATCATATCTGTACTTTTCTAAGACTTGTCATGGAGATTTGCCCAATTTACAGAAAAAGGAGTCTTTTGCTGAAACTAGGTTGCTAGTTGTAGTACTGGCCATTTGTGACCATTGAACTTGTATTTTTAATTTATTTCAGCTCTGAAGACTATACTTTGCATACATAATTAATGGTTGCTAAATAAAAAAAGTATTTAATTTTTTAAGACACCCAAACCGCATTCTCAACTTATACAGTAGTGACATATTTAGCATTCAGGCGTAGCCCAAAAGACAAGGCCAGTATACAAGTGGATATTTTGGCATCCATCAACATATTTATGCCAATAGGTCAGATCAGATTAAAACATGTTGATCCTATTAGTCGGATACAAAATATTCTCATTGTGGTGGAATCGTATAGTGTGAAATCACTTCTTTGATAATACCATTTAATTAGCATAAGAAGTTATCTGAGCAGAATTTTTAAGGGCCTGGTCTGTTAATTTGCTACATATAATAGCAAACAAAAACTAGAAAGCCATCCAAAGTGACAATTTATATTTGTGTAACAAGTCAGAATACAAATTTAGTCCAGCTCACATATACCCACAATTCTGCATCTCTATCTTCTCCTTTCCGAATATGTGATGAGTTCAGCTGTCTCCTCTTTCAGCTGGTCAGTGCTATCCTGGGCAAATGCTTTACAGTCCCAACAAAATTAGTAACAGGCAAGAAGCAAAGGAACCACATGGAAACACTCTAATGTACGTCAGATAAAACCTTTAGTTCTGTCTTGGTATTACCTCTAACAGATTCACATTATTAAAACATATAGAAAGCAGAAATAAAAAAATAAAAAAATTATTGAATTGGCAAATGTTTACAAAAGCAACATTAATAAACATAATGAATGAGTGCATCACATTGCCAAATGGCCTTGCTAGATAATGTAACCAATGATGGGTGATGAAAGTCTAATCACCAACGTGCTCAGCTCAGAAATATTAATGGAGAAATTCATCTCTAGCAAAAGAACGGTTGCATTAGTTTTGCCTGACACTGAAATAAATTCAGATGAAAATAAAGAAGCACTTATTAAACAAGAGGCCAAGTCGGCCTACTTTGATGAGGACTCAATCTGCCATAGCAATGGAGGAGAAGTTAATTTTCCCTGCCAAATAAAAAGCCCCAGTAATTGTAGGAATGCGCAGAGTTAACTGCAGAGCCGCTCTCATTACAGAAAGAGGCCACAGTGGATTTGAGAGTACAGAGCATTGTGCCGCTTACCTGGGTGTAGGGTAATGCAGTTGGGACAGACCTGGAAATGGTGTAGGGAAGAAAATAAAATCCAGCAAAGTTGAAACCAGCAAAGAGTTTGCAGACACCAGTAATATGGACTGGACTTGTGAGTCCAGTGCAAAAATAATGCTTGGTGTCAGTGGAATGTCAGAGCCCCAGTCCAAGCCATTTATGGCCAGAAGGCATGATAAATATAGCAGCACAGGGAGGGAGAGGGACAGAGACAGACTGATATCTCCTCATATCAACATGTGCCTCCAGTGAGGCAGTAATGTCATGCCTGAGCTAATATTGCTTCAGTGTAGGGCATATCCTTCCAGCAATCAACTGGTTAAATCATACGTATTTATCCACCAACAAGAGGGTTTCATTCGGGAAGCTGCTGGTAGAAATGCCAACCTTTCAGTAAGAACTTCATACAAGTGGCAAACTAACAGGCTAAACTTCCATATACAGATGAGTGTGTCCCATTTCAAGAGGGTGGCCTCTCTCAGGACTCAAAGAGCAATGGAGCTTTCCATTTAGGTTACAAATAGCTCCCCCAAATAGTGGCCCTGCCTGAATTCAATTTTGAAATTTCATATTGAAATCAATAAGCAAATTCACTTTAACTGGAGAGTGAAAATGTGAATTTCTTTCAAATACTGTATATGGCACAAACACAAAGATCAAATATCTATAGCCTGTTCTTCCATAAGAATTTTTTTAAAAAAGTGTTAAGGAAGCAATAAAGTAAAAAAAAAAAGTGTAACACAGTTCTTAAAGAGGCCACAATAGTTAAAAAAAAGAATTTATTTAAAAAAATATAAGTTTTTTTTTCTTGCGGGTGCATAGGCTGTATTCGATTGTTCGTATCAAAGTAAGATCATATTCGATCGAAATCGATTCATAGTATTTTCAAAATAAAACTTTGATTTTTCAAAGTCCACCAATTGACTCCAAATAGGTTCTAGGAGGTCCCCCCATAGGCTAAAACAGCAATTCGTCAGGTTTTAGATGGTGATTGGTGAATGGTTGAAGTCGAAGTTTTAAAGAGACAGTACATTTTTTTCAAATTCTAATCAAATTTGGACTATTCCCTAGCTTGAAATTCATTTTTTTTTTACTTTGAATTTTCACTTCGACCCTTGATAAATCTGCCCCTAATACACAAACCCCTTTTCAGGAATATTTCCTGATTAATCCTTCATAGTGGCCCAATTTACTGCTTAAGGTCCCCATAGACGCAACGATTCTTCTTGCCGAACGACCAATTTTAGGGAAGCCCGACCAATCATTCGAAATTATCGTGCGGTTAGTGGGAATCGAACGATCGTATATATTACGATTTTTCGGCCGACATATGTCAGGAAATTAATCGGCCAGGTCAAAAAATCTTTTGTCGGTCCCAGTGCAATCTATCTATGTTTGCAGGGCCAAGCAGGCAGCTCCCCTTTGTTTTCCTGGCAAATTGGTCTTTTTAGTTGATGGTCAATTCGTACGATCATACGATCGTTCTGAGAAGATCGTGGTCTCACGATCAGGATCTGATCTTTTAAAAATCTCAACATCTATGGCCATCTTAACACACAGAATTTTCTAAACATTGAATTAAAAGGGCAAATTTTGAAAAGACCAACCCATTTATTCTATTCTGTATTCCTTTTTCTGCTTCTTTAAACAGCCTGTTAGAATTCAAAATTTCCTAACCAGCATAAAATGTAGTGATTCAATTCGCTGGGGGATTCCTAATGAAATACTGTAGAATAAAAGGTTTTGAATGATTTTTAAGAATATTTGATATTTGATAGATTTCATGCAAACAATAATTTTATCAAAGATTTGCAGTTTGCTAGTAGAAAGACATCTTTACCTATTTTAGATTTGGCAGAATGTTTACTGTCCAACAATATACTGTACGGTTGTCACTTGTCAGGGGTACATACATACAGGACATACAGGACACATGCTCTTGTGACGTATAAAATGCATGCAGGGTATTATTTTGCAGCAGTACAAGTGTTATCTATGTAAATGCAAGCATTATTTTCATTTTCGGGGCTCTACATGCCATATGCTTTGGTAAACCTAAGCACTTTAAGTACAGGGTCGGACTGGGGGTCCGGGGCCCATTGGGGCTCCTGCTGCAGGGCCGCCCTCTGCCGCCTCCCTGCAGCACTGCCTGGCCAGCGCATATGCGCATATGAGTGAGTGTGCATGCGCATATGTGGGTGCGAGTGAGCGCGCATGCGTATGAGCGAGCACACATTCGCATACGAGTGCACATGCGCATACAAGCACACTGTGTTTACTGTGGTGCAAAAAAGGAAAAAGAAGGCAGAGTGCAGATCTGGGCCGTCGGGCTCCCAAGAGCGTGGGGCCCACCAGGTTTTTTCCCGGTGTCCCGCCGGCCCAGTCCGACCCTGATTAAGTACAAATTGTTTAGTAGGCCCCTGACATTAATTTTTTGGATGTTTGATCTTGGTCTGCTAACACTTAGGGCAGAAACACATGCTGCTATTTCGGGAGATTAGTCGCCCAGCGACAAATCGCTTTTTCTCCGGGCAATCTGAGTGCCATCGCGCCGGCAATCTACATTCTAGCCAGCGGGAAGACAGCTCGGGAGATTAGTCACCAGAAGAAGAAGCAAATTGTCGCTGGGCGACTTATCTCCCGAAATAGCATCTTCTGTCTCTGCCCTTAGGGACTCTTATGACAAATAAACAAGGTGCTTATTTTGCAGCAGCAAAGTGTTAATCATGCAAAGTCATGCATTATTTTTGGGGCTATGTCATGCCATATACTTTTGGCTCATTTCGCAAGTCCACAACGCAGTGGGCAACTTAAACTTTTTCCCAGCAGTGATTTGCGCCTCATACCACTTTCATTAAAGAAACAGTCAGAATGTGCTCCTTGATGCACTCAGCCCTTCCTGCCTTTTGTTCTGAATTGATCACTGCTGTACCTATTGATGCAAGTGAATTTTGTAGCTACCATCGCCTTTATTTGAACCCTCGCAACCAGATTGCTGAAATTGCAAACTGGGGAGTTGCTGAATAAAAAAAACCAAAACAAATCAAAAAATACACAAAGTTAATTTAAAGGTGAACAACCCCTGTAATGAAAAGTACAATGCTTGTGTAATTAAAAATGCTGATCTTTATTGTCACCTGGAAATGAAAGTTCCGGCTCTAATTTTTACCCTGTTTCCCATTAGACAGTGTGCTTAGGCATTATATTGCTTTTATTTACTTTAAAACCAGTGACTGCATATCTTGAAAGCACATGCCATAACACCATTATGTGCTTATATATTGTTCAGTGCTGATTCAGCTGTTGTCTATAGATATGTATCTCAGCAGCAGTAAGCAATATGACAGCTCCCATTCACATGTCATGCAGAAAAGCAATGCTCTGTAAACACAATCATCTGTAAACGAATAGTGTATTATCAGTTAAATGCAACACTGACAGATGCCATATGAGTTGATAAATCATACTTCAAGGTTTGCTGTGAGAAAGTATATATTAAAATTCTGTGACATGTATGACTCCGAGGCTTTGTATACACTATAGCAGAAAAGGTGGAATATTGCAGATGTTGATGATAATGCAAGAATTAGGTAAGATTGATGAAAGGGGTCATCGACCTTTAAAGGACCAGTAACAGCAAAAAATTTTTTTTTGTTAGTATACATTGAAAAAAACCCACCAAGACAAATTAAACTTTAAAATCGCAAAGTCTTTATTAAGAAATAACTTGCTGAAACTCCGCTTGCGCTCCTCTTCAGTGAGCGATCCATCGTGCGTCGCTTGATTTCTCCTCCCTGCCTTCCTTATAGGAGCTAGCCAGGGAGGAGAAATTGAGCCCCGCACGATGGATCGTCGCCGTGTCGCCTTTTCTGAAGAGATTGGGAAGTGGAGTTTTGGTAAGTTATTTCCTAATAAAGGCTTTGCGATTTTAAAGTTTCATTTGTCTTGGGTTTTTTTTTATTTATAGGTATACTAACAAATTTTTTTAATTTTTTTTTATGTTACTGGTGCTTTAAGTTAACGTTTATAGGCACATTTATCAAAGCTTGAATTTTGTATTCATGTGAATTGTTTTAACTCTAATAAATTTGAATATAATCGGAATTCAATTGAGGGGTTATGTAATAAAAATATATATATATCTAATCTAAAACTCATATTACTGACCTGAAAACTCAAATCGAATTAGAATAGAATTTAACTAAACTCTCAGAAAAAAAAACCCCGAATGTTAAGAAGGCTAGTAACATCTTCAAATTGGTGACTGGACCTCTCCCATTGACTTATACATAAATTCTGCAGGTTTTAGGTGGTGAATAGTTGAATTCCAATTTTTTAAAGGGCCAAGGTTCGATAAATCTTGAAATTCGAATTCGAATTAAAATTCAAATCGAGTTTGGATTATTCACAATTCGAATTTGAGAGTTTTGACCATAACAAAAATGTGAAAATTCTAATTAGAATTTTCAATTCCCCCCAAGTATGTTAAAGAATAGCTAATGCTAAGCAACTTTTCAATTGTTCTCAATCTTTTCATTTTTAGATTTTTTTAAATTATTTGCCTTCTTCTTTTGACTCTTTCCAAGTTTCAAATGGGAGTTGCTGACCCCATCTAAAAAACAAATATTCTGTAAGGCTACAAATGTATTGTTATTCATATTCCCGTCTCTTGCACCTCTATTCCTCGAAATCCCATACAAGTGAATAGAGAGCTAGGGAGTTTACATCTGCTAAACTGTGGTGAACTCTACATACACTCGTTGATAAATACGCCCCACGGCAATGTTTGGACAGAATCAGGAAAAGCTGTCAGCAAAGGACTAAGGAGAGGCATTTGCGTGTGACTGGCTGTCAGAGAAAGGTGAGGCTGAACAAACTGACAGACTAGAGACTGTAGCGGAAGAGTACTGAACCTTTACTATTAGGCATGGGAAGCATAGTGCATGTGACATGTTTATTACAGACATTAAAAAAAATGGTCTCCTTTATGCTTGGCTAGGAACTGCAGTCATATAAGCTGGAGCAAAGAGTTGCTATGCAGAGCCTTGGAAATAAAAGGAAAAGCAACTGTAACATTTTCAAGACACAAAGGGGCTGATTTATTAATACTTGAGGGTCAGGATCTGTTTTATCTCAATTGTATTTTATTTGCATTTATTGAGCTCAGGAAAAAAAAGTATAAATAAGATTACAACTTGTAAACATAATCTCACTTTAAATATGACAAAACGCCAGCGGTTTTGACTTATGACTTTTTTGGAATACAGGATATGATGTCACTGACATAATAATGTTGAGGATGTAGCTTCAGCATATTATATCGCCAGTCAGAACCTGGAAAAAATAGATTTTGGTGAATTGAAATTTTTACACTTTGATAAATAAGAAGATTTATGATTGTTTTCTTGCAAAATGGAGCAAAAGTTCTCTAGCCACAAGGTAATTCACTAATGAAGTGTGTTACTTGACCTTTAGTAAATAGGTGATTTAGTAAATGTGCCAATGAGTGTATTCTCAGGAAATTAAGTCCAAAGAAGAGCAACTAAGTTCAAAATAGTATGCAAAGTCTCATTTATGAAGAAAGATCAAACTGGTATTGTTTACTTTGGATAAACAGACGCTTAATGGAGATATGATAACTATGTACAAATATAGAAATAAACTCTCTGATTCTTGGTCCGAAAGTAGGTCCTTCTAGCAGACATGAGGACATCCCTTCAGATGGTTTCATCTTAAAATGTGAAAAAGGTTTTTTACAGTGAGAGCTGTGGTGGAATTTTCTCCCTGAAGTGGTTGCATCTGCAGATATTTTTGAGTTTTAAGAAAGCTTTGGATCCCTGTTTAGAAAGTGATGAAATGCACGTTACTGAAATTAGACCTCGTTGCATCACTGACTCCACTGCCCTGTTTGAGTGAAGAAGGAATGTCCCCTCTAACACAAATTGGAGAGGTTGCAGATGGGAGGTTTTTGCCTTACCCTAAGGGGATTATTTAAAAAGGTTGTGTTTTGAGGGTGGTTTTCAGTCAAAAACTTTCAGGTTAAAAAAAACTAAAATTTTTGGGGTCTTATAAAAAACATTTTGGGATTTACTATACCCCAAAGCTGGAAATAGCTCAATTCCAAAAATACTCCAGCTAAAACCTGTCAAGGTCACGTAGGAGTCAATGGCAGAGGTCCCTTAAACCATTTGAAGGTGTTTGTACCAGCGTAAAACAGGATTAGTTCGAGTTTTTGGGTTGTTCACCCTGAATTCGAGTTTTTTCCATTCAAGTTTTTCCTTAAATTAGAAGGCATTCGAGTTGTGAGTTAATTCGAGATATAAAAACCTTGTAAAGGTTTTTTTATACCTCAAATGAACTCACAACTGGACCTTTGATATATAACCCCCTTAGGCAGGCTCACAAAAAGGTATGGGACCTGTTTTACAAAATACTCGGGACCTGGGGGTTTTCCGGATAACGGATCTTTCAGTAATTTGGATCTTCATACCTTAAAAGAGGTATTAATACTTCCACTTACAGTGGAGTTTTTACAGCATCGTTGCTTCATTTGGACTAGAGGGGAAATGTTAGGATGAGGAAATACACTAATAAATCATTTATATCTTAAAAAAAACAAGAAAAAAATCAATCTATTTAAATAAAAGATTTATCAAGCTTCTTTTACAGTCTAGTGCCAGTTCCACTTTAAGAGCTTAATACGCTGGGGAATTTCCTACCACTTAGTTGTACTGACAGATGAGTGGTGAAAGGTTTTATTCAACAAGTTAAGTTGCTTTAGACTTATCACTATTAGAGGTTGGATTAGTAAAATATATCCTATCCTGTGCATTGCAGTATTCATCAGACATATATATTAGAGAGAGAGAGAGAGAGAGAGAGAGAGAGAGAGAGAGAAAGAAAGAGAGAACTTAATAACATTCATCATATCCAAGGAAGGTGCATTTGCCTCCCCAGGCAGATTGTTGTTTCTCCTATTCAGTGTAACTGAAGGTGTCGCAGTGGGACATGGATTTTACAATTAAGTGCTGGTTTTATATCTACAAGGGAGCTGTTATCTGGTAACCTTTTCATTATTCTATTGTTGGGGGGGAGGGAGGGAGTGATATCACTCCAACTTGCAGTGCAGCAGTAAAGTGTGACTGAAGTTTATCAGAGCACAAGTCACATGGCTGGGGGGGCACCTGGGAAACTGACAATATGTCTATCCCTATGTCTATCCCCATGTCAGATTTAAAATTAAATATAAAAAAAGCTGTTTGTTGTTTTGAAAAATATATTTCAGTGTAGAAAAAGCTGGAGCAACACTTTTAACTGATGTGTTTTGGAAAAAAAAAACATGTTTTCCCATGACAGTATCCCTTTAAGGTGCACATAAAGGAGATGTATTTATCACAAACATAGGATACACATCTTAAGAATGTCAAAAGAATGAATGAGTTAAATGTCTTATTCACCCCCCATTAAGCAGGAACAGGCAAACCATTTGTGCCGGCAGTGCAGCTGCACAGGAGCCCTCTGGACTGGGGTGCTCTAGGAAACTGATTCTTCATCAAAGGGTGGGAACCCAACAGGGGCTTTCCTCTATACGTTGAGGTCTTTGCCACTACCTTTTGGGGTAAACATTCATACAAGTTGGTGAAATTTAGATTTGCTCCATAGTCTCTGCACACTCTGCAACACACACTATAGCTTAAAGTTGCTTAAAATAAGAAAAAAGATATGTTCAGATAGTTAATTTTAATGGCTGTCTCATTATTGACCACGTCTTTTGACCAGTGATGGTTGATTCATCATTCTGATGCTACTCTGACAGGACACTGAGTTTCCTACCTTATGGGGAACTTGGATCTGGCCCCTGTCACTTCTGTCCTTCTGCTGGAAGTCCATTAAGATGATTGGATTGTACAATGACATCACATAGCAGAGTGTGTGTCCAGCTGAAAGACAAATAAGGAGCAGAAGCTATCTCACTGCTTCCTCGTGTGAATGTTTAAACTTCATAAACATCATGGGGGTTATTTACTAAAATATGATTTTATCTCATTTATTGAATAAAAATAGCTCGACCATCCACTATTTTCCTTATTTATCATTAAAATAACTCAAATAAATTGGACCGGGAAAAAACTTGATAAAATCAAGTTACCTCACTTGTCCAGGTAACTAGGGGTTCCTCCTGTCTGTAAGCTACTATTAGAGTGTTCTAGTGCATCCCCTGCTTGGTGCTTGAGCAATGCTGATTTACAGTGTTACTGTCACTATTTACCATCTTGCCCAATTGTCAACAAATTGCCCTACACTTGCAGTAGCAAATCTGCTGTATTATTGCCTACCCTTCTCTACTGCCCTTCTGCACACATTGCCCTACATTATGCATTTTATCTTGTAGTCACCATCTTGCCCTACTGTCTGCTTCTTATTCTACTTTCAGCATTGTGCCCTACTGTCTAGTCCTGGACTAGGCCCTGGAATTTCAAGGACACAGAGGCCCAAACAGCTCCCGCAAGCCCAATAAATAGTTACTGTCTATGGCATCTTACAGCAGCCCCTCTAGTATTTGCCAGAACTCACAGATTGCAAGGCCTGCTATTATGCCCTACTGTCTCTAGCTTTGTTCACTGGCTCCTTCTTGACTTACTGTCTCAACATTTCGCTTCTGGCTCCATAATACCCTACTGTCTCCATCTTGTCCTTCTGTCTCCATCTTGTCCATCTGTCTCCATCTTTCCTGGCTGTCTCCATGTTTACCCCACTGTCTCTGTTGTGTCCTACTCTACTGTCTCTATCTTGTCCTACTGTTTAGGTCTTTCCCAACTGTCACCATCTTACTCTACACTCTCCATCTTGTCCTACCGTCTCCATCTTGTCCTACTGTCTCTATCTTGTCCTTATGTCTCCATCCTTCCCAGCTGCCTCCATCTTGTCCTACTCTACTGTCTCCATCTTGCCCTACTGCCTACATCCATTTTTGTTATACTGTCACCATCTTTACCACCACCATCTCTACTGCCTCCATTTTGTTCTTCTGTCTCCCTCTTTCCTGACTGACTCCATTTTGTCCTACTCTACTGTCTCCATTTTATCTTACTGTCTCCATCCTTTCCTGCTTTCCCAATCTTGTCCTACTGACTCCATCTTTTCCTACTGTCCCCATCTTGTCCACGCTGTCTCCATCTTGTCCTACTGTCTACATCTTGCTCTTCTGTCTCAATCTTTACTGACTGTCTCCATCCTGATTACTCCACTGTCTCCATCTTGTCCTACTGTCTCCACCATTTAATTGATCTTTTGCTAGCAGATGAGACACTCTGTTGTTGGTTCCTGTAACCCCCTGGTAAAGGCATTAATATTCTGAGTGGGAAACGCATTCAGCTGTTGAAATGCAGAGAGAGCACATTTGACCACTATGTAAAAGGAATTTACTCTACACATTCAGTTTTGATAGGGAGGCAGCTGCCAGCTATTGGTGTCCGGGCGGCCATGTTAGCGTGTTCTCTCTGTCAAGCTTTTCTCAAGTTGCAACTTTATAAATGAGATGCTGAATCTTCACAGCAGCTGAAAATAAAGTGGCTGCCGGCACAGCCCCATTGTAAATAACTGAAGCCGCTCTGTCTAATCTATAACCAATGTTTGGCTTTGATTATTGGACATTTTATGCAAAAAAACTCAGTTTCCTGATGGTGTATGGTCAGCATCCAAGAAAAGGAGGAAAATCTGTCCAACGATTAGGGACAGAACGGCCAGATGTATAATACTCATCTCTTTATTCTAGATGTTACAGATATTTATGATGCATCAATAGTCTGTAGTCTAATGATTTACCCAAATGGCAGTGTACTGGCTCACTAATGGGTTATGTTTGGTGCTTCAGCATTTCTCTCTGTTATGTGGGTTGGGCTGAGTGTACTGACTCAAAAGGCCTCACACATACGAAGCAATGCTCTGTGTACATAGTAAGCTGTGGCACTGTGGTGAGAGGTAAGGGTACTTTCTCCCCGAGAGATTTTTTTGCCAAATAACCTTTATTTTAGGTAAAAAAAAGAGTGGAAATAATAGGGTGATACCCCCAAGACTAGTGGGTACTGTGCCTCAAAGTGATCTTAGTGAATTTGGAGATTTTTCCCCTAAAATGGGTTTTGGAGATGACTTTAATCTGGTCGGGAGACACAAACACAGGATTTAGCAGCTATGCAGGGCTGCCATCAAATTTACACTTTTTCTACCGAAAGTAGCATCTGGGGGGGGGCCTGTAGCACACCATAAAATACTTAATTTGTGTTCCCATAACGAACAGGCTCCTTAGAGTTTTGCCCTGCTGGCCCTGGGTATCTGCCTTGCTCTTATGTACCAAAATTGTAGCTAAATACATCCTTTATCCATGTCTGGAACTAGGGGTGAGCAGCAGAGGCACGTGCCATGGGGACAGTTGGAGGGTGATAGCAAATTTGGGACATAAAATAGGCTGTCATATAAGAGAGATGACTTCACGTCTATGGATTTTGAACGTTTTGTGGTAAGTGCATATTTTTTGCCCAATAACCCTTATTTTAGTTAAAATAGAGGGTAAATAGTTGGGTGGCACCCCCCCAGACTAGCAGGTTTTGCTCCTCCCATAGATTGTTGTTAATGTAGAGCATTTTCCCTAAAATGGGCTTTAGAGATGACTTTAATCTTAGCACTGGTTCATTATTCATCCAGTAATTATATTTATAGTCTCAACACTTTGGAAACAAATTGCACTGGCTGATTTTTCCTCTTTAGGACCAGTAAACAAGAGGAAGAAGAAGAACATCCGCACCCGTGCTGATGATTCTCTAGTAGGTCAATAAGAGGGATGTAAGGTAACTCTCATAGGGCTGCTGTAGCTCTACCTTACATATCCTACTTTGGAAATGGGTATTCCCACTAGGACTTGCACCAGCTGATCAATATAAGAATAAAAGGTGCCATTCCAAGGAGCTGATAAATAATTTTAAAGCATAAAAATAAATAATTTGTCTGTAATTTATTATTATTTAACAATCTCTAAGATATTTCTTTTCAGCGTTCCACCAGAAAAGCTCTTCCCAGGGGTAAGATGTAATCCCAACCCTACTCCTTGAATCCCTTCCTGTTCTCCTTCCCACCTTCCCTACACTTGCAATCATCCATTAACCCTGACGAGGTTTGCATCCACTGCCCTAACCCCTACTCTTGCACCATTCATTTACCCCTACCCTTGCACCCACCCTTCCACCATCCCCCCCATCCCCTTACCTTTAATATGAATAAATTCTGTGCCCACCAACAGGTTTCCCCAAAAATATGTCTTGTGTTTTTCTTGAATCTCTATGGTGAATATTGAGGGGAGGGAAGGGGCTCCTGTGCATCATTCTGCTAAAGGTAACTGACCAATTGTGTGAGGGGCTGCTCTAATGGGGAGGTGCAGGACAGAGTGGGATAAAACTGGGTGATGGTACTTATAAAGAAGCTTAGTTAAAGATCTGTATGGTTTAATATCTCTGCAGGGGGGCTCCCCTAGCACTACTCTGTAGGGCAGTTGACAATATAATGAACTGAGCAAAAAATGTGTTTAGCAGTCCCAACAGCATGATAAATATTTCTTGCACAAACCCCAGTTAGAGCGATGTAGGCATGGACCCAAAATAACAATAGTTACATTTGTTACCTAACTAGTAAAATGTAGTATTTGAAGGGCTATAACTTGTCTCCATTAAATCAGCTTTATGTCCCTAAAACCCTTTTGTTACAAGTAAGGAGCTGAAAGTTTTTGGGAAAAAAACAAATCCTACAAACCTTAAACATTATCCAATAAAAACTTCTGACAATCTTGGTCATTACCCAGTCCAACCAGCTACACGTCCCATTCTGCCCATGCCATACCATTTTCCAGCAAGCTAATTTTCTTAAACTACTCAATAGTACAGTCCTAGCAACACTAGACTATGACATGTAGACCTAAAGGTGGTGGCAGACGGGGGTCTCTACTGCAGGCGATCTAATCTAATCTCCCCAAATGCCTTCCCGCTGGCAAGAATACGAATTGCCAGTGGGATGGCATACGTATCGCTTTGGATTTCCGAATCGATCCACATGCCATCCAGCCAGCGATTTGGATTCTTGCCATGTTGTTGTCCAATTTTTCAGGATTCATTGAGGTCTGGCATAGTGCCGAGAGACTGGCAAATTGCTAATGTGGTGCCTCTATTCAAAAAAGGATCCCGTTCTCAGCCTCAAAACTATAGGCCAGTTAGTCTGACGTCAGTGGTAGGTAAGCTTTTTGAAGAGTTAATAAAGGATAAGATACTGGACTTTATAGCAAATCATAATACCATGAGTGTGTGCCAGCGTGGTTTTATCTGTAATAGATCTTGCCAGACTAACTTAATTTCTTTTTATGAGAATGTAAGTAGAGACCTCGATTCTGGGATGGCAGTGGATGTGATTTACTTAGACTTTGCTAAAACATTTGATACAGTGCCACACAGAAGGTTACTGGTTAAATTAAGGAATGTTGGCCTGGAACATAGTATTTGTACCTGGATAGAGAATTGGCTAAAAGATAGACTACAAAGAGTGGTGGTAAATGGAACATTTTCTAATTGGACCAGTGTTGTTAGTGGAGTACTGCAGTGCTCTGTACTAGGTCCCTTGCTTTTCACCTTGTTTATTAATGACCTGGAGGTGGGCATTGAAAGTACTGTTTCTATTTTTGCAGATGATACTAAATTGTGCAGAACTATAAGTTCCATGCAGGATGCTGCCACTTTGCAAAGTGATCTGTCTAAACTGGAAAACTGGGCAGCAAACTGGAAAATGAGGTTCAATGTTGATAAATGCAAGGTTATGCACTTTGGCAAAAATAATATAAATGCAAGTTATACTCTAAATGGCAGTGTGTTGGGAGTTTCCTTAAATGAGAAGGATCTAGGGGTCTTTGTAGATAACAAGTTGACTAATTCTGGGCAGTGCCATTCTGTGGCTACTAAAGCAAATAAAGTTCTGTCTTGCATAAAAAAGGGCATTAACTCAAGGAATGAAAACATAATTATGCTTCTGTATAGGTCCCTGGTGAGGCCTCATCTGGAGTATGCAGTGCAGTTTTGGACTCCAGTCCTTAAGAGGGATATAAATGAGCTGGAGAGAGTGCAGAGACGTGCAACTAAACTGGTTAGAGGGATGGAAGACTTAAATTATGAGGGTAGACTGTCACGGTTGGGGTTGTTTTCTCTGGAAAAAAGGTGGTTGCGAGGGGACATGATTACACTTTACAAGTACATTAGAGGACATTATAGACAAATAGCAGGGGACCTTTTTACCCATAAAGAGGATCACCGTACCAGAGGCCACCCCTTTAGACTAGAAGAAAAGAACTTTCATTTGAAGCAACGTAGAGGGTTCTTCACAGTCAGGACAGTGAGGTTGTGGAATGCACTGCCGGTTGATGTGATGGCTGATTCAGTTAATGCCTTTAAGAATGGCTTGGATGATTTTTTGGACAGACAGAATATCAAAGGCTATTGTGATACTAAGCTCTATAGTTAGTATAGGTATATATCATTTGTGTGAAAGTATGGAGGGGGGTGTGTATGGATGCTGGGTTTTCATTTGGAGGGGTTGAACTTGATGGACTTTGTCTTTTTTCAACCAATTAAACTATGTATCTATGTCACTATGTGCACATTTCTGAACGATTTGTATGACAACCCTCCGGCGATTCGTATTCTTGCCGGCAAGAAGGCATTTTTGGGGAGATTAGTTGCTCATAGTGTCACTGGGCAACTAATCTACCCGTGTGCCACCACCCTAAAGGTCCAGCAGCACAATAACAAAGCACTTAGATATGCCTTATCTAGCATTTTAACAGAGCTACCAGAATGTAAGAAATGCAACAACTACATGCCACTGGCAACCACATCACATTACATGAGAATTGTCCACATGGACAAATGAAAAAAAAAGGTGCAGTAACAAATTTTATTGTGTGTTTGCCATCTTTCTAGTAAGCAACCATCAAAATCATCAGTGTTCCTATTGGAGATTGCATTTAATAAATCATGATCTTGTAGCAGCTACAGTATGTGATTCTGAGAACGCCATGCCAGGATCCATTTCTGGCTGTTCACATGGATTTTAAAGCCAAGTACTATTATAACCAAGATACTGTCATCTCTGGCACGTGAGCAGATGTGGAAGTCAGCTCACCCAACACACTGTGAGTTGTAGTTATTAAAGTAGATATTAAAGATTGTGTATGAGATACATTCTGGACATGGAAGAGCCATGAACTTACATGCACACACCAGATTAGCTGTGATGTTGCTAACTGCATTTGCAAGCCTATAAAAAACAACCAGAAAATCAGTAGAAAACGTATTTTTCAGATTTCTCAATCCTAGTAATCTTAATACTAAACATGACTGTTAAAGGACAGGGAAAATCACGGGGGTGCCAATTTGTATGGTAGCCCCAGTGAATATAATCTGTAGCCTTGGACCCCAGGCCCATGTTCCTCTTTCAATGGGAAGGCAACTCTAAAGATATTACAGCAAGTGAGCGTGCTCTGGTACAGAACACGGACAAATCTATTAATACTATCTGGCACCGGGTTGGCAATGTGTACTGTTGGCTATGAGGTCATACTAATCAGTTACCTAAAAGGTTACACTGAAATCAAATGAAATCAACATTAACATTTAGCTAATTCCCACAGTAGTAGGAATTCACAAACCATACTGGAGGTTGCCCAAAATTGGAGTTAGAGAAGATTTAAATGTTATTTATTACACCAGAAAATCAGCCAACTCCAAACTCACAAACATAACTTCATTTTCAGGTTTTTTGTCCTATCGCTGCTCTAATGAATCTAGCAGGCCCATATTTTTGGGAAGGCCACAAAGGCCTTGGGTGGCAGGATTTTATGGGAGGCCTACCACCCAGCTGCATCCACATTAGTTCTGAAGCACTAGGGAAATTCAGGATATTTGACCGTTTTTTAAAATTTCCCACGTACTAATCTTCAGTGTTCTAAACCTGAAGAATGAAAATTGCAGCTACTGGCCTAGAGGTGCCTGATGAGTAAATCCGACCCTGGAATCTAGTTAAAAAAAAGGAGGCTGAAAGCTTTAATTTGTGCAGAAGTTTCTGTCAAAAATGAATATTCCTGATGTTAGTTTTGAGTCGAGACAAGAAAGAGCAGTTTCCATGGCCTTTGTTCCTACTGCACAGTTCACAATTACTGTACAATCCACTACAGAATAATAATCCCCTATAAATAGCTGACAAGATATCTATGTAGGAGACATTTGATTTTGACAGCTCTACTTAGTAAACCACCATCTCCCCCCCTTGTTTCTAGGGAAAGTTAAAAATGTTTTAAAGGTCAATTGAGCTTGTGCTATGGAGCTTTAACAATAATTGTCAGCACTGTAGCATTAAATGAATAATATTAGGGAATACTTTTTTTTTTTAAATTCGAGGAACCTTTAAAGAACAGAACCCCTGTAAAGAGAAAAGCCCTATCCACTACCCTTCACTAGCCACCCCTCTCTGCTTCCTCCACGCATAGTCTTTTACTTGAAAAAGTGTCCCTGGCTGTAACACTGATCTATCCATGCAGAATAGTGCAGGAGGTCGCATAGACGCCATCTTTAGATCCTCTTCTTTCTCTTCGGTACATGCGCAGTTGTCTCTAATACCGGACTGGCTCCAACTGCGAATGCGCTAAAAAGTTAAGAGTCGTTGGTCCCTTAGCGAAGAAATCCAAAGACAACAAATATGGCCCCCTTGAGCTCCACTGTGCTACTGTGCATGGATAGGTCAGGGTTACAGCCAGGGACACTTTTTCAAGTAAAAGTCTATGCGGGGAGCAACCATAACATTCATTTTAAGCAAATAATTCTTATAATTTAAAATGATTTCCTTTTTCTCTGTAATGATAAAACAAAACCATGTACTTGATGGAAACTAAGCTGCATGAATCATTGACAAAACAATCCTATTGGCTTAAGTTAACGTATAAATGATTTTAAGCAAATTTAATGTATGGTGATTCACATCCCTTCACCACCAGACCCCAGGTCCCAATTATTCCAGATAATAGATCCAATACCTTTGAAAAAACATTAATCATTACAGTTACATTGACTTTTTTTTTTTAATAAATCCACAGCACAGGGAATTTTATCTGCATGTTTCTGCTTATCCTTAAAGGGGACCCGTCACCCAAAAAAATGATTTTAAATCCTATTTTATCATGTTAGTCAAGCAAAATTAACTTTAATTACACTGTAAAAAATATCTGAATCTTGTTTCATTCCATCTGGGAATTCATCATTTTAGCAAGCAGGCAGGAGCTATTTTGTGGACACTGTTATTAAGACAAGCCTTGCATCATCTCAGAATCTTGTTTGTGCACCAGAATGGGGGACCCAATGTCCATCCCCATGTCCTGGCTACACAATTAAATTGTAAAGAGAGGGGGGGGATGTGTAGAGAGCAGTGACATCTAGGAAGTGCTGAATGGAAAGTGAAAGTAATTGCTTGCCCCACCTCTAGGCCTAAGGCATAGAGGAGAGGCAGACAATATTTGATTGGCAGCTGAGATTTTTAAATGAGTTTACAACAGCTATGAATGCTTTAATAAAAAAAGAAATTGGATTTCATGTTTAATTTGAAAATTACCTTTATTATACAGATGTTTATGTCTGGGTGACAGGTCCACTTTAAGAGTGTCATTTAGCCTATATGTTGCTTCGATAACTAAATAATCTCACCCATACAGTCTATGCAAACAAAATTGATATTATAAGAAGGCTTTGTATCGTCTTAGTTATCTCAGGACTGAATGTAATACTTCTCATTCAAATTCACTAAGCAATGGCTCCCTCTGCTGGAAATCCAATGATAAATAAGAACTATAATGCAAAAGCAGTTGATTAAGTACTTCTTGGGATTTCAGGAATGTGATATATAATATTCATTTCTATTTTTCTATGTTATCCAGAAGAATATTAACATTAAATTTGTTGTCAAAATGTTCTGATTTCTTTGGCTCAGAGCAATTAAAACCCCACTTTATGTTTCTCAGTGAACTTAAAGGGGTTATTCACCTTTACATTAACTTTTAGTAGGCTGTAGAGAGTGATATTCTGAGACAATTTGGGATTCGTTTTCCTTTTTGTATTCTTTGTGGTTTCTGAGTTATTTAGCTTTTTATTAAGCAGCTCTCTAGTTTGCAGTTTCAGCAATCGGGTTGCTAAGGTCCAAATTACCCTATCAACCATGCATTGATTTCAATGAGAGATTAGAATATGAATAGTAGAGAAAGATAAGTAATAAAAATTAGAAATACCATAAATAATTCAAAAGCTATAAAGAAGAAAAAATTAAGACCAATTGAAAAGTTGCTTATAATCAGTTAAATACAAGAAGTCCTCTGCACTTAACCCATTAACAATATATTTAAGACGTTGAGACATTTGGTGCCTTACCAAAAATTGCCTTACCCTTTAGGCTTAGTTCACACGAGGAGATTCGGGGAGATTTTGTCGCTTAGCGACTAATCGACTCGTCTTTTGAGCGACAAACTTCCTGAACTGCCTCAGCGTGTGTTCCCATAGACGACAAAATCTCCCCGAATCTCCTTGTGTGAACTAACCCTAAACCTTAAATAAAACAGGGATAAACAGCTTTAAGCAGTCCGATAGACTGATTTGGCAATTTATATTGCGAGGGCTTCAGACGGGTCCCTCGATTCATATCAGGGCAAAAATCATCAACATCGATTAAGCAGGTTTGATCTTTCCTGCGACCGAGGACCGCATTGGCTGGCTGATGTGGTCCTACAACCCATCTTCATTGTAATCCGATATGTTCAGATTAACTAGATATCGCCCTGCCATTAGTCAGCATGTTGGGGAAGATCTGCTCGTTTGGCAAGGTATTGTGTATGGTCCCCTTCACTCTGCAGATCGACCCATGACTGCCTGCTATGCTAAATCTCACTCCTCCCTGCATACTTTATCACTTCCTTCCCTGCTCTCCCTGCCCATAAATATTGTAGGATGATGGATTTTTTCCCCCAAATCATTTTCATTTAAAAAAAAGATGAATAACTGGCTGTTCATTTATGGCTTTATTTTCCTTGCAGCTTTTGACAGTTTAATACACTAAATGTGCTGTTTTATAAATTCTGAATGATAATTCACTACATATTATTATAGTAGAGAGCAACATATTTTGGGATTTTTCCCCATGTAACTCCCTGCATTTATTATTTAATTTTAACAGCTTTATAAATATTGCCCAGTTGTATTCATAGTTCTCCAGTACCACAACAGCTTCTCTGCTTTTTTCCTGCAACTCCCTGCATCTAATGAAATACTGTCTCTGAATATCTGTATGTAGTTTTCCAGTAGCACAACTACAGCTTTTTTCTATAACTCTCTGCATCCAATGATATATTGTTTCTGCACATTTCTATTTGTTTAAATCCTATTTTGGTGTGCATAAACAGTATTTCATTGGGTACAGGGAGTTACAGAAACAACAGGACCCTCGCTGGAATTGGAGAACTAAAAATATGATTGTGCGATGTATATATAGATTTTATAAATGAATAATAGATGCAGGGAGTTATATAGATACAATATACTTTGATTAACAAGAAATAATGATGGGTTTTCTACTTGATAAAAAGTACATGCTACCAGAGCCTGCACTTTGGAAGGGTAACAAGTTTCTTCATAAAAGCAACCCCTGCCTCCCTGTAGCTGGTCCCTGCACAGTGTTAGTAAGCCTCATGAGCTGGAGGCCAGGTTTAGATCACATGTGCTAACAATGCATACCTCCCAACATTTGGAAAATAGAAAGAGGGACAAAAATAGTTTAGGTCATGCCCATTTTATCACCCCACCCCCTAAATACCACATCTGTTTTACAACATTTGGCAGGCTATGGAAAGTTTTAACAGATTTCTGGGGGTTTTAGGGTCAGCTTTTGTGTGTTGTTACAGTTTTCCTAATGAATGTGAATTGCCTTTTAAGCTGTAAATCCCATTTCTCCCAAGAGACCTGCTTATCTTAAATGGTTACAAATGTATCTTTGCTTATCATAAATTGTTACAAATGTATTTAAATTCAGCCACCACGTATTCTGGGCTTTCTGCCAAAAGCCTCTTATTTCATTTCCAGTTTTAGAAGCTTTGTGTCTTTTTCTGGCTGTTTGGTGCAGGAGATCAAAGAGAAACTTGGGATATTTTCATGGGAAAACATGTTTTTTTCAAAACACATCAGTTAATAGTGCTGCTCTAGCAGAATTCTGCACTGAAATCCAATTCTCAAAAGAGCAAACAGATTTTTTTTATATTCAATTTTGAAATCTGACATGGGGCTAGACATATTGTCAGTTTCCCAGCTGCCCCAGTCATGTGACTTGTGCCTGCACTTTAGGATGGAACTACTTTCTGGCAGGCTGTTGTTTCTCCTACTTAATGTAACTGAATGTGTCTCAGTGGGACTTGGCTTTTACTATTGAGTGTTGTTCTTAGATCTACCAGGGAGCTGTTATCTTGTGTTAGGGAGCTGCTGGGGGGCAGCTTGCAGTACAGCAATAAAGAGTGACTAAAGTTTATCAGAGCAAAAGTCACATGACTGGGGGCAGTTGGGAAACTGACAATATGTCTAGCCCCATGTAAGATTTCAAAATTAAATATAAAAAAATCTGTTTGTTCTTTTTAAAAATTAATTTCAGTGCATAATTCTGCTGGAGCAGCACAATTAACCAATGCATTTTTAAAAAAACATGTTTTCCCATGACTAATATACCTTTAACAATCAGGGACTGCGGGCTGAGCTGTCAAAATTAGGACTGTTTCACAAAAAATAGGGCAGTTGGGAGGTATGTACTCAGTACCCATTTGGGAAAACGTTATGCCATTGGCTGCCAAAATACAGTGCAGGGTGTCAGTGCCAGAATGGCTCATTATTTGGCAGAACCGCCATAAGATACCAGTTTATTTTCTTTTAGGGCCCAGAACAGGTGCAGTGTTTGGGGGCCCCTGCAGCGCCGGATTTAACTTTTGCGCGCCCCTAGGCCGCGCGGTCCGACCAGGCGGCCGCGCGGTCCTAGCGCCCGCCTTCCCAGCGCAGCCGCCCCTATTTCTTTGCCGCCCTAGGCCCGGGCCTATGCGGCCTTGCCGCAAATCCGGGCCTGGGCCCCTGTAACATAGAGGAGGCCATTTATAAAGTTTGCGCAGCGCATATTTTTTTCGCAAATGGTTGTATTACGGATGTTTTTTCCTGAACGCTAATATATTGCACTGCTCTGCCCGTCTTTCAGTTTTTTGCGAATTCGCAGTGTGAATACATTTTTGCAAATGGTGCTGTTTGCACCCTCTTATTCAGCTTTATAAATATAACCATGCGCAGAGCAAATATATTCACTTTGCGAACCAATCTGCCCTGCACAAAGTTTATAAATGACCCCCACTGAGACCAAATTCAATCTGTGCCGATTCAGCCTTAATTCTTGTGTCTTTATATGTGTTTATCTCTTGTCACTCTTATATACAAATCAGTGTTTGTCCTCTTCCAATCTGTTGATTAAATGTAAGTAGTGCACATTGCCGCCCCTGTCAAACGCGACGTGCGCAAACGAGGGCGCGCGTGCGCAACCATGCGCACATGAGGGCGCGCGTGCGCAACCGTGCGCACTCGAAGGCGCGCGTGCGTAACCGTGCGCAACCGAGGGCGCGCCTGCTCAAACAAAGGCACACGTGCGCAACCGTGCGCATACCAGGGCGCGTGTGAGAGCTTGCACAATGTACAAAGTATGGCGCGCGGGCGCAAACAAGCGCAGACAGGCCACCGTCAGCAGGCAGAGACAGACGCTCGCCCCTATATTCCGCTTTGAGTGAAAGTAAGAGTCAGAGAGAAAGTGTGTGCTTGAGGATGTGCCGATATGTTGCTCTAATTGGTTTGTTTCCGAAAAGTTTTGGAATTATTCATTAAAATGAAAAGTTGATAGGAGGGAGGCCATATTTAATTAGCGCTATGTCAGAAATAGCCTTGTCTCTGTTTGCCCAGATATGTTTCCATTGCTCTTGTAGAAAAAAAATAGGAAGTGTGGCAAAAAGTAGAGCTTTTCAACTAATACAAGTGTGTGTTACATTCTCTTAGAAATGTGCAATGCTTTGGAAAATAGTATAATAAATGCGCATAGAAGGAATTCTCTCTTCTTTTTTTGCAGGACTGGAGAAACAACCTGACAAGGGGATCGCCTTTCATGTAGAAGAGATCACTTTAAACAACTGCTTTAATGAGCATTGTCTAATCACAGCACCTATTATATAGGGAAGTCATAATACAGGACATTGAATTTGTATTGTCTCTTTTGTATTGGATGCCATAAATGAAAGGTGGAATAAAGCCATTCTAATATTATATATTTTCTGTCATGGTGTGACATTTTTTTTGGGGCAATGCCACGTGGGTTGATTTGGGAGCCATTTAATTGCTCAGGAGCCAAGTGCCTGAAATTGCCCTCCATAATTATTACCTGTAAGCGCTTGTTCAAGAGATTGTCACAGAACTCTCACCTAAATACCTAAACTGTCTAATAAGTTATAACAGAGGAAGACACAAATTGTAGAATATTTTTATTGAGGGATTTATTAGTACTGGGGTCAGAACTAGGGGTAGACAGAAGAGGCACGTTCCTAGGGTGCAACAATTGGGGTCACCAGGCATGTACCATTTCTGTCGCTTACCCCTAGTCTGAGCCCATGTGTCACTGCACCACCACTCTTATTTTACTGTTTTTGTCGCGCCTGCCTGTGAGTGTTTGTTGCACAAGTGGCACATGAATGTAGGGGGTGATGTGCCTGGCTGGGTTGCCTAGGGTGCCCTGTCC
Organism: Xenopus laevis; assembly: GCF_017654675.1. Classification (NCBI taxonomy): domain Eukaryota; kingdom Metazoa; phylum Chordata; class Amphibia; order Anura; family Pipidae; genus Xenopus; species Xenopus laevis. Next base: position 113,752,160 of record NC_054381.1, on the reverse strand, counting down.
ACTTGGTCCACCCCTGATTAGTACCCACAGGCTTTTTGTTTTTGTGCCTTTGATGCACAATTCAGATAAAAGTTTGAACATATCTAAATGTATGAGCTAATAGATTCCTTTAAATTCTACCTGTTTGTATTGATGCATGTTCAGAACTACGTTTTATTACAGTCAAATCTTACTGCCCCCCTCATGCAATGTGTATTTTATTGGATTTGTACAATAGAACAGAAAGATGTGTTGTGAACTCCCACAATAGCTCGGGTGTCTAAAAAACTGCCCCTAAATGTAAAATATGTGTTTATGTGATCAGCCTGCAGTTCAAATGCCAGTGTGTTAGACTTACAGTCGCCACTTACAGCAACTCTCACAGTGTCACATGCTGTGGGATCTAATACAAGAGGTTCCAGGGCCTGCAGGTGGGACTCACAGAGGTGTAACTTGGGTGCGTCAGGGCACCTCCATGACCACGGGGTCTGCTGTATAGTTAGTTACACCACTGGACTTCCAGCTCCACATGTAGCATGTATCACTTCCACCAAATTACCTAGAGGGCCCACAAATCCTCCAACTTTGTACCTCACAAATAAAAATTAAAAACCTTCACTGTAAGCTCCCAACCACATCCCTCAGGCTGCTGTTGAACAACAACTCCCATGAACCTTCCCTAGCATAAGCAGATGGACATATTTTTAGATATCCCAACTGCACACCCTGCACACACTTAACAACAAATTCAATCTGCAGAAGACATAGACAAAAAAAGACATATTACTTGAGGTAACAACAAAAACGACAGTCTCTTCCATGGGATGAAAGGGTGGGTTTGGGCAGTTCCTTAGCTGCTCAGTTGCAGGGAATCACTTTGGATTTTCCATGTATTCTCTGACACTCACATACCTCCCAACAGGTATGGTTCAAGTCCAATATTATTAAACTGGATTATTTCTAAACAGTTCATACCTCCCAACATTTGGAAATTGCCCTTTAAACTGTAAGTCTCATTCCTCCCAAGAGACCTGCTTATCTTAAATATTTACAACTGTTTCTTTGCTGATCTTAAATTGTTACAAATGTATCTAAATGCAGGCACCATGTATTCTGGGCTCTCTTTGTATCTTTTTCTGGCTGTTCAAAGCAGGAGATCAAAGAGAAACTCTGGACATTTCAGTAACAATCCAGGACTGTGGGTTGAGCTGTCAAAATTGGGACCGTCCTTTGAAACCAAAAATGGGGCAGTTAGGAGGTATGTCCTTAGTACCCATGTGGGAAAACGTTATGTCATTGGCTGGCATAGTCCAGTTCAGGGTGTCAGTACCAGAATGGCTGATCATTGGCATAATCTCTATAGTCCAGTCTGCGTAACCTCTACTTTGCATCTTGTGCAGCATAGAGGACGCAACTGGTGTTTTGGTGCAACAATAAAAAAAAGTTTGTATTTATGCAAGTTATGTAACTTTTGATTGTCAATAGTATTTTCAGAAGGAACTAATGCTTTCATTTTTACACTCTCCCTATAATAAACATATACTGAAAAATAAAAAATATATAGTGAATAAAGTACCCCCTCTTGTTACCGAGGAGTTTCATGACCATATAAAAACACGAGGCCAAAGGCCGAGTGTTTTTATACAGGTCATGGAACTCCGAGGTAACTTCTAATATCCTCATATTTTACAACTGGGGGTACTTTATTTATTATAATACACAAATTTCAGTGAGTCATGTGACAGAAATGACATCAGAACTCACCGTTTATAACTGATGACATCAGAACTCACCGTTTATAAGGATATAATTTACAGGATATTCATAGCTTTTGTGTATTATATAGATATACATGTATTTAAATTGTATATGTCCCAGACATGGTACAGTTGTGTGATAATGTTGTATAAGTTAAACCAAAGTTCAGTAACAAGTAGCTTATTAGCATAGTACCAAAATGTATTGATTTGCAGAAGGAAATGTACAGTTTTTTTCTTGCTAAGAGTTTGTGCCATTTCAGTGGCCTCTTTCGATTAAATGTAAGAATGCGGGGCCAGGCCAGCCACGGTGCCACCCCCTACCACGTGCAAACAAGGGTGGACAGGCCTGTGTTATATCAGGCTTTAACTTCAGAGAGAGACACTCGCCCATAACATACCACCCAACTGTCCCGTTTTTAGAGGGACAGTCCCTCTTTTGACAGTTCAACCAGCAGTCCCTCATTTGTACTGGAAAGTCCCATTTTTCTCTGCACTGAACAGCCAAAAAAAGAAACAAAGTTTCTAACATAATTGGCTTTTGGCAGAGAGCCCAGAACTGCCAGGAGGTTCAGATTAGATACTTTGTAACAATTTCAAGATAAGCAAATAAGTAATTGTAACAAGATAAGACAACAGGTCCCTTGGTAGAAGTTAGACTCACAGCTTAAAGGGCAGGGCAATTCACCTTCATTAGCAAAACTGTAATAACTGAAAAAAAATCACAGAAATATGTTCAAACTTTCATGACATTATAAATTTTGTAAAAATGAACATGTTAATTAGGGGTGTGGCCACACAAATGGGCATGGTCAAAATGGTCACTCTACGCAGGCCAGCTTTTTTTGTCCCTCTTTTTATTTCCAAAATTTTGGGAGGTATGACATAGTTCCGTCCCAGAATGTAAGAGTGACCTCTGAGGAGCTGCCTCTGGTCCTGGCTCAGACTGGGAATGTCCTGTCTCTTCCATGAGCTGAAGAGGTGGGTCTGGGCAGTTTCAGGGAATCACCAGATTTTCCATGTATTCTCACATACTCAGTACCCATGTGGGAAACTGTAACGCCATTGGCTGCCACAATCCAGTGCAGGGTGTCAGTGCCAGAATGGCTGATTACTGGCAGGGCCGCCATAAAATACCAGTTTATTTTCCTTTAGGGCCCTGAACCGGTGCAGTGTTTGGGGGCCCCTGTGACACACTGAGCCCCGATTCACTCTGCGCAGATTGAGCCTTAGTTCTTGTGTCTTTATAAGTTTATACCGGACGTCACTTACGGCTGATATACAAAGCAGTGTTTGTCCTCTTCCAGCCTGTTTTTTATTTATGTAAGCAGTGTGAGTCGCCTCCCTTGTTAAGCGCTATGTGCGCAAATGAGGCGCTCGTGCACAACCCTACGCATTCTAGGGCGCACGTGCGTAAATGAGGGCATCCGTATGCGAGTGTGCGCAACTGTGCGTAAACGAAGACGCACGTGCGCAACTGTGCGCAAACGAAGGCGCAGCTGCGCAACCGTGCGCAAACAAGGGCGCACGTGCGCAAACGAAGGCGCGCGTGCGCAACCGTGCGCATCTCAGGTTGTGCGTGCGCAAACATGCCCGAGTCACAAGGGTTTGACTTCAGAGATTGCCCTGAAAGAAGAGTCAGAGAGAAAGTAGAGCTTTTAACTTATACAAGTTCTCATGTTTTAACTTATACATTCTCTTAGAAATGTGCAATGCTTTGGAAAATAGTATAATAAATGCGCATAGAAGGAATTCTCTCTTCTTTTTTTGCAGGACTGGAGAAACAACTTGACAAGGGGATCGCCTTTCATGTAGAAGAGATCACTTTAAACAACTGCTTTAATAAGCATTGTCTAATCACAGCACCTATTATATAGGGAAGTCATAATACAGGACATTGAATTTGTATTGTCTCTTTTGTATTGGATGCCATAAATGAAAGGTGGAATAAAGCCATTCTAATATTATATATTTTCTGTCATGTTGTGATATTCTTTGGGGGCAATGCCACGTGGGTTGATTTGGGAGCCTTTTAATTGCTCAGGAGCCAAGTGCCTGAAATTGCCGTCCACAATTATCACCTGTAAGTGCTTGTTTAAGAGATTGTCACAGAACTCTCACCTAAATACCTAAACTGTCTAATACCAGAGGAAGACACAAATGGTAGAATATTTTTATTGAGGGATTTATTAGTACTGGGGCGGAACTAGGGGTACAACAATTGGGGTCACCAGGCATGTACCATTTCTGTCGCTTACCCCTAGTCCGAGCCCATGTGTCACTGCACCACCACTCTTATTTTACTGTTTTTGTTGCGCCTGCCTGTGAGTGTTTGTTGCACAAGTGGTACATGAATGTAGGGGGTGATGTGCCTGGCTGGGTTGCCTAGGGTGCCCTTCTGGCTCGGTCCACCCCTGATTAGTACCCACAGGCTTTTTATTTTTGTGCCTTTGATGCACAATTCAGATAAAAGTTTGAACATATCTAAATGCATGAGCTAATAGATTCCTTTAAAATCTACCTGTTTGTATTGATGCATGTTCAGAACTACATTTTATTACAGTCAAATCTTACTGCCCCCCTCATGCAACGTGTATTTTATTGTATTTGTACAATAGAACAGAAATATGTGTTGTGAACTCCCACAATAGCTCGGGTGTCTAAAAAACTGCCCCTAAATTTAAAATATGTGTTTATGTATGTGATCAGCCTGCAGTTCAAATGCCAGTGTGTTAGACTTACAGTCGCCACTTACAGCAACTCTCACAGTGTCACATGCTGTGGGATCTAATACAAGAGGTTCCAGGGCCTGCAGGTGGGACTCACAGAGGTGTAACTTGGGTGCGTCAGGGCACCTCCATGACCACGGGGTCTGCTGTATAGTTAGTTACACCACTGGACTTCCAGCTCCACAGAAAGCACAACAAACAACATTATGTTGCAAGTAGCACTTCCACCTAAGTACCCAGAAGAGCCAGAGGGCCCCCAAATCCCCCAAACTTGTACCTCAACAATAAAAATTTCAAAAAACTTGACTGTAAGCTCCCAACCACATCCCTCAGGCTGCTGTTGAACAACAACTCCCATGAACCTTCCCTAGCATAAGCAGATGGACATATTGTTAGATATCCCAGTTGCACACCCTGCACACACTAAACAACAAATTCAATCTGCAGAAGACATAGACAAAAAAAGACATATTACTTGAGGTAACAAAAACGACAGTCTCTTCCGTGGGATGAAAGGGTGGGTTTGGGCAGTTCCTTAGCTTATCTGCAGACTGGCAGCAGCAAAGACATATTACGTAAGGTAACAACAAAAACTACATTCCCCAGCATGCACTTGCTGGGGGGAGAATCGCTAGGTACTCTATATGTCACGTGAGTAATTAGAGCCAATCACCACTGCACCTGGCACCAAGAGCAGCTTCTGGGGCTTTTATGGTCAGGTTTTATATGTTATTAATAGGGTTGCCACCCGGCCGGTATCTCAAATTTACCGGCAATGTAACTGCTGGTAAATTTGTAATACGATCAAAAGGAGCCCTCTGCCTGCCCCCAATCCCCTGCAACTTACCTTTTCTTTTGCCTCTTCTAGCGTCCGTGGCGTGGCCCCGCCCCTTTTGATGACACGTCCCACCCCTTTTTATGTCACGTCCCGCCCCTTTGATGCCCCGCCTCCAGCAGCCGGTAAATTTATTTATAAAAGGTGGCAACCCTAGTTATTAAAGTTTTGCTAATGAAGGTGAATTGCCCTTTAAGATGCTAGTCTCATTTCTCCCAAGAGACCTGCTTATCTTAAATAGTTACAATGGTATCTTAGCTTATCTTAAATTGTTACAAATGTATCTAAATGCAGCCACCATGTATTGTGGGCTCTCTTTGTATCTTTTTCTGGCTGTTCAAAGCAGGAGATCGAAGAGAAACTCTGGACATTTCAGTAACAATCCAGGACTGCGGCTTGAACTGTCAAAATTGGGAACAGCTAGAAAAAAATGGGGCAGTTAGGAGGTATGTACTTAGTAACCAGGTGAGATAACGTTATGCCATTGGCTGCCAGAATCCAGTGTAGGGTGTCCGTGCCAGAATGGCTGATTATTGGCAGGGCCGCCATAGTGTCCTTTCCCAAGTCACAGACTGTCTTTCTGCTGTCTCCTCCTGGATGTCACAGCGCCACCTGAAACTGAACCTTTCTAAAACAGAACTCATCATATTTCCTCCAAGATCTTCCCCTGTCCCTCAGATATCACTCACCGTAAACAACACCACCTTTCATTCCACCACACAGGCACGCTGCCTAGGAGTTATCTTAGACTCTCATCTGTCTTTTTCACCACACATTCAAACACTTGCAAAATCTTGCCGTATTCAACTGCGCAACATTGCTCGAATACGACCCTATCTCAGTTCAGAATCAACTAAAACACTGATTCAGTCTCTCATCATCTCCCGCCTTGATTACTGCAACTTACTCCTCACAGGTATTCCAACAAGTCACCTTTCACAACTCCAATCTGTTCTAAACGCGGCCGCTAGACTCATTCATCTAGCTCGCCGCTCAACATCAGCTGCTCCCATTTGTATGTCCCTTCACTGGCTCCCAATCTCTTCTAGAATCAAATTCAAATTACTTACACTCACATTCAAGGCCCTTAATAATGAAACCCCTCCCTATATTTCATCTCTAATCTCCAAATACACTCCTTCACGAAACCTTCGCTCTGCTTCTGATCTTCGCCTCACTTCTCCTCTGGTCACTTCTGCCCATTCTCGTCTACAAGACTTCTCTCGGGCTTCTGCTTTTCTCTGGAACTCTCTGCCACAAGCTGTCAGACTTTCTCCTTCCTTCCAAACTTTCAAGCGCTCCTTAAAGACCCATCTGTTTAAAGAGGCCTATTCGTTGTACCTTAATTAATCATTGCTGTATCAAAAATGACAAAGTGTTTATATAATCCTAATGTCTCAATTGTACCCTAACCTTTTAGTCTGTAAACCCCATTGTACTCTGTAATCCTTGTCTGTTAGCCACCATTTATTCCCTGTTTGCTATAACTGCAGTAAAGCACTGCGTATCTTGACAGCGCTATATAAATAAATGATGATGATGATGATGATAGTGCATCCAATCGCCCCTAATTATTTTCCAGAATTTTAGAATAATTGTGGATGACTGCGGAATAGCATGTGCTGGCAACTTGCAAGCAATTTAAAAGTTGATGCAAATTTGATCAATTTTAAAAGCAAGATCTGGCAGCATTCTGATTGCGGCCAAGTAGGCACAAGAGTTGTATCTTTTCTGGGTGGGGGCAATGTGAGCGGTGCCAGAGCCAGTGTCAGGGTGAGATTCATTATGTGCAAGTTAGTTGTATGTGGATACAATGCCTTAAGGAGCCCTAGTAACACCGTCTCAAGTCATAGTACAGGTATAGAACCTATTATCCAGAATGTTCAGGACCTGGGGCTTTCCAGATAATGGATCTTTCTGTAATATGGATCTTCATACCTTAAATCTACTAGAAAATAATAAAAAATTAAATAAACCCAATGGTCTGGTTCTGCTTCCAATAAGGATTAAATATATATTAATTTGGATCATGTACAAACTATTGTTTTATTATTATAGAGAAAAAGGAAATCATTTTTAAAGATTAGAATTTGGATAAAATGGAGTCTATGGGAGACGGCCTTTCCGTAATTTGGAACTTTCTGGATGACGGGTTTCCAGATAATGGATCCAATACCTGTAGTAACAGTAAGTTAGATTGAAAAATACACACATCCATCAAGTTCAAACTAAAGCTTATATTTAACCTGCCTAATTGCTAGTTGATCCAGAGGAAGGCAAAAAGCCCCATCTAAAGACTCCCCAATTTGCCTCAGAGCGGAAAAAATTCCTTCCTGACTCCAAAATGACAATCGGACCAGTCCCTGAATCAACTTGTATTATAAGATATCTTCCATAACCCTGTAGCTATCTTTCATAATCTCTGTAGTCTACTCTACTTTGCATCTTGTGCAGCATAGAGGACACAACTGGTGTTTTGGTGCAACTATAACAAAAAAGTTTGTACTCATGCAAGTTACCAGGGGTGTAACTATAGAGGAAGCAGATCCTGCGGCTGCAGGGGGCCCCAGGAGGCCCAAATAAAGAGCAATTTCAACATAAATTGGTAAAACAAGACAACCTCTGGATATGATGGGGCCCTAAAATTAGTTTGCTGTGGGGCCCATTAACTTCTAGTTACACCACATGTGCACATGTATTTAAATTGTATATGTCCCAGACATGGTACAGTTGTGTGATAATGTTGTATAAGATAAACCAAAGTGCAGTAACAAGTAGCTTATTAGCATAGTACCAAGATGTATTTATTTGCGGCAAGAAATGTAGTTTTTTTCTTGCTAATAGTTTGTGGCATTTCAGTGGCCTCTTCCGATTAAATATAAGAATGCGGGGCCAGGCCAGCCACGTTGCCGCCCCCTACCACGCGCAAACAATGGTGGACAGGCTTTTGTTATCAGGCTTTAAAGGACCAGTAACATAAAAAAATGTAAAAAAAAATCAAGACACCTTTAACTTTAAATTCTCAAAGTCTTTATTGAGAAATAACTTACCGATTCTCCGCTAGCGCTCCCCTTCAGAAACAGCGACAGGGCAACGATCCATCGTGCACCACTCGATTTCTCCTCCCTGGCTATCTCCTGCAGAAGGCAGTGAGGAGAAAACGAGCGCAGCGCGATGGATCGTCGCCCTGTCGCCATTTCTGAAGAGGAGATTCAGTACATTATTTCACAATAAAGACTTTAAAGTTAAAAGTGTCTTGGTGGGTTTTTTTTTTTCGTTAAGTACAAACAATTTTTTTTTTGTGTTACTGGTCCTTTAACTTCAGAGAGAGCCACTCGCCCATAGTTCCGTCCCAGAATGTACGAGTGACCTCTGAGGAGCTGCCTCTGGTCCTGGCTCAGGCTGGAGTATACTTTCTCTTCTATGGGATGAAGAATGGGTCTGGGCAGTTTCAGGGAATCACTTGATTTTCAATGTAATCTCAGATACTCAGTACCCATGTGGGAAAACGTTATGTCATTGGCTGCCAGAATGATTGTCTAACTTTGCGTATAAAGCCCATGTAAAGGTGGCCATAGACGCCAAATGAGCCGATCTTTCCCCGATATGCCACTAACGGGCATAGCTATATCGGGGGTAATCGATCGGATTACTATGAGAGCACAATGGGCTCCGGCGGGACGGTCGGGACAAAATCAAACCTGTCCGTCGGTCAAAAGATGTCAGGACTCTCCACACACGGTCCGGAAATCGTACGAAGCCTCGATTCGTATGATCGTATCTTTGTGTCTATGGCCACCTTTAGATGTAGGCTAGTGTGGGGAATTTTCATTTGATCATTTCCCTTTCATTTTGCCCACAATCAGGCAGAAGAATAAGCCAGTGATGTACAGGCTAAGGAACAGGGAGACACACACACAGGAAGGTGGGAGGGGTTTCCTGGTTACTGCAGAGTTCAGCCTGTCAGTCAGTGCTGTGACCATTTCCTGTGGCAGAAAGAAGAGACACTCCCACCTCTGATTTCAGTGTTGCTTCTGACCTGGAAGGTTCTCTCCGCTGCTCTGACAATCTGACATAATCACGTTTTTAGGAGGTAAAATGCATTCAAAACTGCTTTTTTATTTTCCTGCATCATGACATATTTTGAGGAAGGATGAATGATAGAAACTAAAGATGAAGATTATGTCTCCTTTAAATGCGCCCGACAGGCACCGCTCTCCCGGTGCTCCCCCCTCCCTTCTCTTTCTCAAGCAGCCAGTCAGGTCACATGACACAGCCGTGATAGGCTGAGAGCAGCTCTCATTGGTGATCAGCGTAAAGACCCACCTCCAGTAGCTCCCTGTCTGGCATGGGATAGGGTTGTATAGTCGGGCAGGGAAAGAGGAAGGAAGGAGCGAGCCCTCATTTAATCTCAGCCTGCAGAGCAGACTACTCACTACCCTCTCTCCCTCCCACACGGTCAGTGCATCTAGTTTTGTTTTATTCTTTGTGGCGGGTTAATAAATGTAGTCCCGGCTTTGGGTCCTACAGCTGCTATGTACAATGCGTTGTGTAACTGCTGGCATTACACACAGTTGCCCCTGTGCTATCCTGCTATATGATTGTTTTATATATGGAATTGCCTCTGTGTCATGCTGGGATGAGATGTGGGGGTATTATACATGGGATTGCCATTGTGTCATCCTACTATGAGTTCTGGGGGTATTTATAAATGGAATTGCCTCTACCATCCTGATATAAATTCTGGGGGTATTATTATTATTATTATTGTACATGGAATTGCCACTGCACCATCCTGATATGAGTTCTGGGTGTAGTTATACATTGAATTGCCTCTACCATCCTGCTATGATTTCTTGGGGCATTTATACATGGAATTGCCTCTCTATCATCCTGATATAAGTTCTGGGGGTATAATTATTATTATTATACATGGAATTGCCACTGCACCATCCTGCTATGATTTCTGAGGGCATTTATACATGGAATTGTCACTGTATTGCCATTGTATCTTGTTATGAGTTCTTAAGGTAGATATCATGATAGATGTCTGGTGGCAAGAGTAGATCACAAGGTGACAAAGTCCGGCGGGATGGCATACAAATTGCTTCGGATTTCCGAAGTTGCCTCACTAAGAAATTTGGGTCGACTTCGGAAATCTGAAGCGATTCGTACGCCAACCCGCCGGCGGGCAGGCATTTCAGGGAGATTAGTCGCCCGCAGTAGTGAATATTTGTCGCTTGGTGACTAATCTTCCCATGTGCCACCACCCTAAAACATCTCAATGCGAGTAATTCGCTGAAGCAGGGCTGTCCCAACTGGAGGCTTCTTTTATAACATCATAATCCTGCCCTATATGAGTTCTAATCAGGTCATATTCATTTTAAGGGCTGTCTATGTTTCCCATGTAATGACATCATCTCTGCCCTTCCCTTAGTAAAAAAAAATGCAAACTATTTGGATAAGATTCTTACAGCAGTTGTTTGGCTGGTGACATAGTTTTAAAAGCTTTCAAATATTAACAAGTTTTGCAATTATCCAGTCAGTTATTTCCTGTGAGGATGCAACATTTTTATGACAGAGGCTGAATTTAGCCAAGATAAGGCTAAAGGCACAAAGGGAGTTTTTCTGCTTTTGTTGATTGTAATGCAATGTGCCTGTACTGGAGTGTTACAGCCAAAAGCTGAATAACCATCAGTATTGGTTGTTTAAGGCAGTTCACATTACAGTAAATGGAGTGGTTCACCTTTTAGTTTACTTTTAGTATGTTATAGAATTGCCAAGTCTAACAACTTTTTAATTGGTCTTCATTATTAATTTTTTTTATAGTTTTTATTTTATTTTCCTTCTTCTTCTGACTCTTTCCAGCGTGCAAATGAGGGTCACTGACCCCCATATAAAAAGTATACTCTGTAAGGCAACAAATGTATTGTTATTGCTTTTACTCCTCTTTCTATTCAGGCCTTAACCTATTTGTATTCCAGTCTCTTGTTCAGATCAATACATGGTTGCTAGGGTCATTTGGATCCTAGCAACCGAATTGCTGAAACTGCAACTAGAGAGCTGTCGAATAAAAAAAAACAAAATAAGTAAAAAAAAACACAAATACTGTAATAAAAAATTAAAACCAGTTGCAAATTGTCTCAGAATATCACTCTCTACATCATAATAAAAATTAATTTAAAGGTGAACATCCCGTTTAAATTGCATTTTTAGAGCCTGTGTTACCAGCAAACTTGTGAATAGTGTATTCTGGCCTGTTAGCCATATTTATATGTGTCAATGAATAGTCACACTTAAGACTAACCTGAACGTGTGCCACAGTTAAAGGGGTTGTTCACCTTTGAGATAACTTTTAGTATGATGTAGAGTGATATTCTGAAACAATTTGCAATTTGTTTTCATTTTTTATTATTTGTAGTTTTTGAGTTATTTAGCTTTTTATTCAGCAGCTCTTTAATTTGCATCTTAAACAATCTGGTAACTAGGGTCCAAGTTACCCGAGCAACCATGCATTATTTGAATAAGAGACTGGAATATGAATAGGAGGGGGCCTGAATAGAAGGCTCAGTAATAAAAAGTAACAATACATTTGTAGCCTTACAGAGCATTTGTTTTTTAGAAGGAAGTCAGCGACGCCCATTTCAAAGCTGCAAAGAGTCAGAAAAAAAGGCAAATAACTATATAACTATAAAAAAATGAATAATAAAGACCAATTGAAAAGTTGCTAAAATTGTCCGTTCTATAGCATAATAAAAGTTATTTTAAAGGTGAACCAACCCTTTAATTTATATATCATCCTAAAAATGACAGGCTATAGGGTTTTTTTTTTCTATAAAATCTGAAATTGGCATCTGATTAGACATGGATGTGCTCTAGTTTGTCTTGGCAAGATACATTGCATGGAGCTTTGGCCGCTTTGGGGTACTTGTCTGTATCTAGTAATGACCCCACCTAGTTACAGTATGCTGTAATTACTCGCTTTCATCCAAAAAAAAGGGCAAAAATCACTTAGTTTGTGCAAAGTAGCCTATAGTGCCAGTGCCACATAGTTCAGTCTTGGTAGCAATAAGGAGCTCAAAAAAATGTATGAGTTAAAAGTTAGATTTATTTGTGACTTAAATACAAAACAGCAGCCTGGGCTAAGGCTTATATTTTGTATCTGAGAAAAATACAGTATATTATGTTGGATTTATGGCAACTCTTAAATAATCAATACAAAATGAAAGCATGTGTGTGCATGTTTTGTACTGACATGCTTTCCTAGTGTATTATTATCATATTTGCTGAGGGGTCACATTTCTTCCAACCGGAAACATCTTTCTGCAGGAACTGATCTTCATCTGTCAACAATTTTATGTACATGATTTCCTTCCGTCCCCAATCCCGGGGCCAGTGATTTCCACGGTTGAATGTAAAACACATACACTGGCAGTTGCATAACTAGATGTTACAGGGCCCTGCAGTAAATTCAGCTTGGGGTCCCCCAAAAATTGATTGTTCTACCAATATATATTGAAATTGCTCATTAATTAGGGCTTCACTGGACCTTCTACACTCCTGGACCCCCTGCAGGGTCTGCTTAATCTGTAGTTATGCCCCTGTACACTGGGGATTACTGCAATCAATGGGGCTCATTTATCAACACTGGGCAAATATGCCCATGGGCAGTAACCTATAGCAACCAATCAATGATTAACTTTTTGAAACCAGCTGCAGGTAGAACAATGAATGCAGCAATCTGGTTGCCATGGGTTACTGCCCATGGGTAAATTTGCAGAGTGTTGATAAATGACCCCCATTTGTGTTTAAAGGCAACATTCTGAGATTCCTCTGTCAGTTGTTCTCTTCAGCTTCTAACAACAAACATAATAATAATACCCTTCACTGAGCTCAGGCATGTTAACCATTCCCAGCCATTCATCTGTGCCATGTAACTGCGCTTTCCTTAAATGGACACCAGTATCTCTATAAAGCCTGTTTTTTCTTGTCAGCACTTCCTCGCAGTTCCATTCTTGTATTCAATATTCAGTGCTGGTACATTGTAACTCACCAGTCATCCGTTTTGGACACGTGTTCTGCAGGGCTTTACTGGCTGAAGTATATCGAGGGCCCTTGTGTTTCTGAGAATGAACTGGTTCAGAAGAAGTGCAGCAATAAACATTCTGTATTTTATAATCTGGCCCCTGCAGAGAACTGTTTAGCATTTTTGGGTGAGCTTTTATTGTCAGTGCTACCTTGAATGCACCCGTCTGACACACACACACACCTACTTTCTTGTGCATAGGAACCTATGGCAATATGTTGTGCTCCCACAAAAGAAATATCTTAACGTATAGGATATAGTGATGATGTCTGCCACTCATGGGTTTTATTCCTGTGGTTGCTTTTTGGGTATATTAAGAAATCTGACAGTTTCCTGCACTATAGGCTGCCAGTTCAGCCATAGGGGCAGATTTACTAAAGGGCAAAGTGGCTAGCGAAAATTTCCAAAAATACCACATCCGCAGGGACATTGCCAATTTAACAGCCGTAGAGGACAATTCACTAGCGATTGAGACCAGGCCTAGATTTGTGGAAAGGCCATCTAGGCCTGGGCCTAGGGTGGCTGGAGTTTAGGGGGCAGCATGCTGTCCAACCATGAGCACATTGATTAAAAAAACACTGGGGATGCACAGGAGATAGAATAGATTTTTTTGTGCGGCAATCCCCATCGCTCCAGTCCCGATTATGACATTTTCCACGAATAAAGGGAAGGGGACAGGGGCGACGGATGTCAGTGGGCCTAGGGCCGCTATGTGAATCCGGCCCTGATTGAGACTGTCACTAGCGCAGTTACGCGCCCTATCGCCAGGTGAATTTTTCACTCAGGTGAACGACTATTACTCCGCAGATTCACTGAAGTGCGAATTTTACAGAACATTACCTCTTTTGCCAGAGTTTCTTTCGCCACCTTAGACCTGGTGAACTGATAAGATGAAGCCACATACTCCTCAATCTTATTTTTTTCAGATTTTAAAGCTGGATTTTAACTATTCTAATTTTTTTACCAATTTGAGGGGCATGCCACATTTGTTTTAGGGTGGGCTCATGTCTAGGGCATTAGAGGATCTCTTTTGTCTTTATTTTGCTTCCTTGGACATGCGTGTAATAGTAAGTGGCCACTTCAAACATTTGCTCCAACATCACTAATAAACACATCTATGTGAGGTTTTGAACTAGGACTATATTAGAAGTGTTTAGAATTTAAATTTTTCCATATATATATTGAGTCAATTATTAACAGGGTATTCTGCCTGCAAATCACTCTATTTTTGAGGAGCTGTTACTTGCGGTGTGTCACTGAGACTGAAACAAATGAACAGATTTGCCAGTATGACTAATGCCTTAAGCCTCATTCACTTCACAGGCATGTGTTTGTCTGCCCATCTGTCAGGAATGGTCCAGATTTGCTCTCCTGACTGTCCCCTAAAAAAAAGAAAGATCTTCTGCCGCATCAGCGTTTGCTCATGTACCAAGGGGGTGGGAGTTTAGAATTCAGGAGAGGGCCCCAGGTGACTGCCAGTCACTTCATGTCACAGCCCTGGTGGGCCCCCAATACTCCAGTCCGACCCTTCATTCAGTTTGCTCTAAGTGCAAGATGTAACAAAAGATGCTGTTTCTTAATTCTAACTATAGGCAAAAAGTATGTTCAGCACAAGCCTTATTCATTGAACTAATGTTGAACATGAGGATATATTGCCCCTTGTACTGACACTATTTCTATTATAATGCCGAAACAATTGTATTTGTTCTAAATCTTGGTATATTTTTATGCATGGCCATGGCATTCCACATTGCAATAAGACTCCTAAGGGTCAGGGCACACAGGCAGATTCGAGGAGATTAGATGCCCGGCGACAAATCTCTTCTTCTTTGGAGCAACTAATATCCCCGAACTGCCTCCCGGACGGCTAAAATGATAATTGCTGGCGGGATGACACTCGGAGTGATTCGTTTTCTGAAGGAACTTCGGAAAATGAATCGTTCCGAGTGCCAAAGGGAGTCAGCGACGCCCATTTGAAAGCTTCAAAGAATCAGAAAAAAAAGACAAATAACTAAAACTATAAAAAAATAAATAATGAAAACCAATTGAAAAGTTGCTTAGAATTAGAACATAATAAAAGTTACCTTAAAGGTGAACCACCCCTTTAAGATCCAAACAAGTCCATATAATAGTTCCCATACTTGTACTATGTAGAAATGGATATGACAGATAATTAACTATTTTGTATCCATGGAGTTATCTGTATTGATTAATCTGCAGAATACCTCGGGACCTTGGGTTTTTCGGATAACTGATCTTTACGTAATTAGGTTCTTCATACCTTAAGTCTACTAGAAAATCATGTAAACATTAAATAAACCAAATAAGATGGTTTTGCATCCAATAAGGATTACTTATATCTTAGTTTGGATCAAGTACAAGATACTGTTTTATTATTACAGAGAAAAAGGAAATCATTTTTAAAAATATGGATTATCTGATTATAACAGAGTCTATGGGAGACATCCTTTCCGTAATTCGGAGGTTTCTGGATAACGGATCCCATACCTGTACTACTATTTTGGTTAAAGAAATGAAAGCGTGAATTAATTTCCCAGTAAGAACTGCGCTACAGAATATACTTGAATCATGGACTCTGTATGATCTCCTTTATGGTTCAGTCCAGGTTTATGCAGCATTCCAGCAGAGTGAATAGTTTCCAGGATGACTTCATGTTTCTTTATAGAACATCGTTTAATTTGAGTGTTACATTCTGTGCAGAGAAAGTCACCGCCTCCATTATGACCCGGCTAAGCCTATTTGTAGATCACATCTGACAGTACAACTGTCATTTGGTGAACAGATCAGTAAAAGTGCAGTCTCACTCCTGGGAAATTGAAATCACACGGTATCTTTATTCTTTCCTTTTAGCTAAAGCTCATTTCTCTCAGCAAATGCTTTGTGTATGTTTTACAATGACTTGCTGTATTTGTTTGTTTGTTTGTTCCGCTGATCTAGATCATCTCTCCTTGTTTCCTGCAGGGATTGTGATACCCGGGGCACTATAGTCTTCAGTCTGTACAGACTTTATTCTCCTTGTGTGAGGGATCACTTTGGCATTCACTAAAGTTACTCACAAGAGAATACCCTTGTCAAAAGGTTTGTTTCATTACTATGATGTTTTCTTTTTAGAATAACCCACCGCCAAGATGTCCAGCAAAAGAGCAAAGACCAAGACCACCAAAAAGCGCCCTCAACGCGCAACATCCAATGTATTCGCCATGTTTGACCAGTCCCAGATCCAGGAGTTCAAGGAGGCGTTTAACATGATCGATCAGAACCGTGACGGCTTTATTGATAAAGAAGATCTGCATGACATGCTTGCCTCTCTTGGTATGTAATGTTTCATAGACATAATGGTACGGCTGTGGCTTTTGATATTCTGGTGCTACAGATCCACTGCACCTGAAATGTGATTTATGGGACTAATGCAGTATTTATAGTTGTGTGTTTCTCTTTAAGGACCCAGAATGACTCAAGATTAATTTTTAGAATAAAGTTTTAAAGGACAAGGAAAGTTAAACTAAAGAAGTAGATAGAAATGTTGTAAATTATGTTTTGAGCTTCTGTACCAGCCCAGGCAACCACAGCCCTTTAGCAGTGAAGATCTGTGTCTCCAAAGATGCCCCAGTAGCTCTCCATCTTCTTTTCTGCTGAATAACTGCATATACTCCACGATACTGTCAGTTACTGAACTTGGGGACCGACTCAAAATATACAGTACACATAAAATATAAATGTCACAGTATAAGGCTGATTAGTAATTAATATGGATAATTACTACATGGCAGCACAGAAACCAGTGCAACTAGCATCAGAATTTAATAATCAGCCCTGTAGCATCAGCTTATATTACAGGACAACCTAGTTTTCTGCTTGATAATTTGTGATGACCCCTAAGCTTAGCTTCTCAACAGCTGCTCAGAGCCCACTGAGCATGTGAGTGTTGCATAGACTTTCCAAGATGGTGACCCCCTGTGACAAGTTTGAAGTCCTGGATCATTGCTGCTATTGACAAGCTGAAACTTTAGGCTGGTGCAATAAGTTCAGTATATAAAATATTAAACTTTTAGCCCTATTCATTTTTAGTGTTTAGTTCTCCTTTAAATTGCTGTTGCCTGTTGTAGGAGAAAACGTCACTGCATTTAAGTTAATCATGATGACTTGATCCACCCTTAACCGCTTGGGTTAAAGCGGTTGTTCACTTTTAAATTAACTTTTAGTACGATGTAGAGAGTTATATTCTGAGACAATTTGCAATTGGTTTTAATTTTTTATTGTTTATTTTTTGAGTTATTTAGCTTTTTATTCAGCAGGTCTCCAGTTTGCAATTTCAGCCATTTTGTTGCTAGGGTCCAAATTTCCCTTGAACCATGCTCTGATTCAAATAAGAGACTGGAACATGAACAGGAGAGGGTCTGAATAGAGAAATGAGTAACAAAAACTAGCAATAACTGTATGTTTGTAGCCTTACAGAGCATTTGTTTTTAAATGGGGTCAGTGACACCCAGTTGAAAGCTGGAAAGAGTGAGAAGAAGAAGGCAAATACTTTATAAACTCTATTAAATAATGAAGACCAATTGAAAAGTTGTATTCTATAACATACTAAAAGTCGATTTCAAGGTGAACCACCCGTTTAAAAAACCCTTACATCCATACCCATTACATCCTTTAAATATTTCATGTTTACACCCAGTTTATTGTAAAATCTACAGTTCTGGCTTTAAATTACCTTAGCGCTAGTCATGTACATTTTTTCTCCTGGTTTCTTAATTAATCTATGCCATGTCGAGTGAAGTGGTTACTGGACACAAAGCAAGAACAATTGCAGGCATGTAGAGGGTTAAATGGGATAGGGTTTTTTTTTTTTTTAAATCTTTCTTAAAAGGTGGCATAGCATGTTAAATGAAAGTATGCCTGTTTCTAAGATTAGTCTTCTACATGTTTCTCTTTGAACAAAATATGACTGTACACAAACTACTGATGCATCTGATTTTATTATTATTATTATTATTAAAGGGGAACTCCACAAAAACATAACTTGAGCTTTTTAAAAAGTAAACATAATTTCAAGCAACTTTGCAATATACATCATTTAAAAAAATATGCAAACTTTTCATGATTTTTAATGGTTAAGAACAGTTCCCTAAGCCTAGTCCCCTGCTCTCTTGCTGATCTGTCTGACTACTTTGTTGAGCTGACTGACTACTGTTACTTTGTATCAGCAGCCATCTGTCCTCAGCCTGCATTCTCCAAACCCCACAATTCCCTGCACACGGGAACAGAACATCACAGTTCAATGCATTGTGGGGTATGTAGTTCCTGCATGCCGTCTGTAAGCTATGGAGAAGTTGTTACAATTTGTAACATTAGTGTTTAATCCCTCCTTCCCTGCCAGGAGTTCATATGACGCAGAAAGAGAAGAACTGTTAAACAGCTGTTTTGCAGCATAGAAAATGGCATTTATTCATACTTTTTCAAGAAACCGGTAACTGTGATTAGGTATATTAGGGGTTTCTGTCTTATGTGGACCTCTTTATCAAATTTTTATTTGGAAGGCGTAGTTCCCCTTTAACATGTATTTATAGAGCGCCAACATATTGCGCAACAACACTTGGAGGTTTGTATCAGTTCCCGCTGCTACCTTAGTACCCAGTCCATGTGTGTTCCCATGAATAGCCGTTTATTGATTTGTTTACATTGCCTTCTCTCTGGGATAAAGGGAAAAACCCTACAGACGAGTATTTAGATGCCATGATGAATGAAGCCCCCGGCCCTATCAACTTCACCATGTTCCTTACCATGTTTGGTGAGAAGCTGAATGGGACCGACCCTGAGGATGTCATTAGGAACGCATTTGCATGCTTTGATGAAGAAGCAATAGGTGAGTCCATACATACAGCACTTTCTTCCCTCCTTACTATTCATGTCTCTCATCAGCTTTTATCCTTCATCAATATTAGGCCTCTTCGGGTACTTGTCTGCTAACCTAGTTTCAGCGGTTTAAACTTTAGACTAAATCCTATACTGAATTGCTAGGATCAAATTCTCATGGGTTTTAATTTAGGTTATTTACACATATTTAAAGGGGAACTAGCGTGAAAATAAAAATTTAACATAAGGTTCATCATACTGAAATAAGAAACTTTCTAAATGCAATCAATTCAAAATTCTGTACCGTTTCTGAAATAATCAAGTTCATCTTCACGCTTCCTCTCTCAGCATATGTTTGTCTTCATTCTCTCTTCATGCAGGAGTTGGGTGTCAGATATTCATTGACCGTTAGATTCAATATGTCTTAGGGCAGGGGCACACAAAGCTACTGGGGGATATTAGTTGCCTAGCGACAAACCACTTTTTCGGGCAACTAATCTCCCCGTCAGCTAGACTCTAAATCGCCGGAGATAGTGAAGATGAACTTGATTATTTTAGAAACGTTGCAGAATATTTATTTGATTGTATTTCCAAAGTTTCTTATTTCAGTATGCTGAAGCTTATATTAAATTTACATTTTTGCCATAGTTCCCCTTTAAAACATAATTACAATATGCAGCATAGAAGAGGAAATCGAGTAATATACTTTGATTCTGCAGGTGAAGTACATACAGTAACAACACACCCTGCAACAGCCCCAGCAAATAGACATCAGTCCCACTTCTGGCCCTAACTGGCCATTATGCAGATCCCCCACTAGCGACACCCCTATAGGAAGGCGAAACAGATTGTTATTATTTTTGCTTAATTAAACCATAAAGTATTTATGCCAACGTACAGGGGTTTGGTTTAAGTTACTTAACAGTCTACATTTATATTTGTGTGTGCTATTTAATAAGGGGGGCAAGATGCAAAGTACCGAAATGGGGCACTAAGGGGGTTATTTAATAAAATGACCTAAGTTTGCCCAGGAGCATAGCAACCAATCCAGCAGGTAGAATTTACTGGTCACCTGTTTAAAAGCAAACATCTTATTGGTTGCTATGGGTTACTACTACTGGGCAAACTTAGTGCCTTTTATTGCATGTAGGGGTAAGTATTTTGCCCAATGCACAGAGCTCTTGGATTATAACTTTTTGGTTTTTTTCGTCCCCATTACAAATTTGCTTGCCTGCAGTATGGGGTGCCAATATTTGCACCTGACAAAATGAGACTCTGAAGTTAGGAATTGTAAAAGTAGAGCCATTGGTACAAGTAGAGCCAGTCGGTGCAAGGAGTCTGTTCATATAATGTTTTAATCTTTGATATAAGGGAAAATCAGATATTCCAATTGCTGAAATATATATCAAAAACTATATTCATAGGTTTTATCCAGGAGGACAATCTGAGGGAATTGCTGACAACAATGGGTGACCGATTTACAGATGAGGACGTAGATGAGCTTTTCAGAGAGGCCCCAATCGACAAGAAGGGCAATTTCAATTACAACGAATTCACCCGCATCTTGAAACATGGAGCTAAAGACAAGGATGACTAAGCTACAAGTGCCACTGCAACAAGAACTGCACTGCTCTCTGCCATTCTCATGTCTGTCTTCAACTCATTGCATGCATATAGCTCTAGATCTTTTCTTTTCTGTGTATTTATGGATCTGTACCAGGCCTTTTTGGTACATGGGCACATACTGTATGTAACCAAACTGGAAAACAAAAAGTGCAATGTTAACAAGCAGTACACAGCAGGTCTTTTCTGGGGACTTAAGCTGGATTTTTTGCAATTTTGTAATAAAATTTGGAATTTAAATTAACTGTCAGTTGAAACTTTTGTCCGAATGCTCTGGCATATCCATGGAATATTACAGATGCACTGAAACACAGTTTTTGTTGCCGTGAGCTACACACACAATTTTTTTTTTATATGACTGTGTGTTTGTGTGTATACACACAGTCATATGAAAATGTTGGGAATATATAACATGCCTTATGGAAACAGTAGTATTTCAGCAGTGACATAAAGTTTATTGGATTAACAGAAAATATACAATATGCATCATAACAAAATTAGACAGGTGAATAAATTTGGGCACCCCAACAGAGATATTACATCAATACTTAGTTGAGCCTCCTTTTGCAAATGTAACAGCCTCTAGACTCCTATAGCCTTTGATGAGTGTCTGGATGGTGATATTTTTTGACCATTCGTCCATACAAAATCTCTCCAGTTCAGTTAAATTTGATGGCTGCCGAGCATGGACAGTCTGCTTCAAATCATCCCATGGATTTTCCATGATATTTAAGTCGGGGGACTTTGACAGCCATTCTAGAATATTGTACTTCTCCCTCTGCATAAATGCGTTTTAGGTTTTGAAGTGTGTTCAGAATCATTGTCTTGTTGGAATATCCAACCTCTGAGTAACTTCAACTTTGTGACTGATGCTTGAACATTAACATTTGTTGATACTGGGTAAATTCATCTGACCCTCGGCTTTAACAAGGGCCTCAATCCCTGAACTAGCCACACAGCCCCACAGCATGATGGAACCTCCACCCAATTTGACAGTAGGTAGCAGGAGTACTTTGTTCCAAAATGAATGTGGCTTGTCTAAATGAGCTCTTTACAACAAGCGACTCTGTTTGTGGCATGATTGTAGAAAGGGCTTCTTTCTCATCCCCTGCCATATGGATGTTCTTTGTGCAAATTGCGCTGAATTGTAGAACTATGTACAGATACACCATCTGCAGCAATATGTTCTTGCTGGTCTTTGGAGGTGATCTTTGGGTTGTCTGTAACCATTCTCACAATCCTCAGCATATGCTGCTCCTGTATTTTTCTTGGCCTGCCAGACCTGGGTTTTACAGCAACTGTGCCTGTGGCCTTCCATTTCCTCATTACATTCCTTACAGTTGAAACTGACAGTTTAAACCTCTGAGATAGCTTTTTGTAGCCTTCCCCTAAACCATGATACTGAACAATCTTTGTTTTCAGATCTTTTGAGAGTTGCTTTGAGGATCCCATGTTGTCATTCTTCAGAGAAGAGTCAAACAGAAGCACAACTTGCAATTGGCCACCTTAAATACCTTTTCTCATGATTGGACACACCTGCCTTTGAAGTTCAAGTCTTAACAAACTAATCCAACCAATTTGGTGTTGCCAGTAATCAGTATTGAGCAGTTACATGCTTTCAAATTAGCAAAGTTACCCACATTTTTGCACAGCCAGTTTTTCACATTTGATTTAATTTCATACAACTGAATACTGCTTCACTAAAAATCTTTGTTTAGAAAACACCCCAGTACTCAGATGTTCATGGGAAATGAAAGACATACCACTGTTATCTTTTTTGTTGAAAGTGGAGTACACATTTTCATATCAATATTGGCATTTTTACAAAGCAAATAAAAGGTTTTTTCCTAATCATCCTGTGTCTTTTTCATATGTAATGTGTGTTTTGCTGGTTGCTGATCCATCAAGACTAGATCTGTTTTTTCGAGGGTAGCTCTTATCCAGAAACCCAATTTCTAAGTTATGGAAGGCTATCTGCCTTTCTGTAATAAATAAACCATTACCATTACCATGTACTTGATGGTAACTAAGCTGTATTAATCCATATTGG
The DNA here is from genome assembly GCF_017654675.1 of Xenopus laevis. NCBI lineage: Eukaryota > Metazoa > Chordata > Amphibia > Anura > Pipidae > Xenopus > Xenopus laevis. Next base: position 113,729,227 of record NC_054381.1, on the reverse strand, counting down.
TTGCAAAACAATCCTTTTAGGTTTAAAGGTTTTTTTAATACACTAATTGCCACATTTATCAAAGGTCGAATTTTGTGTTTGTGAGTTCTTAATCTTAAAAACTCCCATGAACTCGAAATTTGACCAATCGAAACTTATTAAAAAAAAAAAATCAAAACTCGGAAAACTCAAATCGAATTTGATTTGAGTTTTAAAAACTCGATTTAAGTTTTTCCATTTAAAAAAACTCGAATGTCAGGAAGGCTACAAACCACTCCAAACTAGGTATAGGTGAAAATTTGCAGAAACGCATTAAAGTCTATGGGCGTCAATTTTTTTGATGCGTCATTTTTTTTCTCCCGTTGAAGTCTATGGGCGTCATCTCTGAGGTGAAACTAAGCGAAAAAATTCGCTCATCCCTACTCCAAACCGATCCCAGGACATCTCCCATTGACTAAAGCAGCAATTTGGCAGGTCTTAGGTGGCGAATAGTTGAATTTGAGTTGTTAAAAGCTCGAATCAAATTTTAACAATCCCCCAGTTGAATTTGACAGTGTTTGTCATAAAAAAACTTGAAAAATCTAATTCAAATTTTCACTTCGACCCTTGATAAATCTGCCCCTTATGGTAAGGAGATCCAATTATTGGGGGGAAAAAAACCTTGTATAGAAAACCCCAGGTTACTTCTGTTACAGGGACAGGGATTTGTCAATTATTGCCCACAAATGCCTTGTTTGCATTGACAGTGGCACCCGTACTATCTGCAGTTCCCGCTATAATGGACAGTGGATTTCTATTAACCAGAGCCACACCAGTTGCTATGGACTGTCTAGCCTATGAGGCTACTGAATGACCAGGGCTAACACTACCATCCATCTTCATCCCACTTTTGTGCCCTCTATAGTTCTAGCTGACACAAGCCGTTAATGTAAAACAGCATTCTTCAAATGTTCTATTCCCAGTATAAAGGCAGCTGTTCAGACTGAAAAGAGAAGACAAGCCCGTGTCCCTGTCCTGTCTCGTTGCTCACGCAGAGCGAGGGTAACCGGCTGCTTGGCTTCTTTGTACAAGTGTCACTTGTCGTGATGGGTACGGGCCATTTGCACAACAATATCATCTCTTTACTGGGCAACAGGAAGTTGGCATTTTGCCTAATGGTCTGCACATATTTTGGAGCTTTGCCCACAGCAGTGAATTCCCAGATTTCTGGGCCCAACAGCTTACATATTTATTTTACTCATTTCCACTCATACTAATAAATCCGTTTTTCCAAAAGGTCTCCTATTCATGAAATGGATCCCAAGACAGCTGCCTCTCAGGATTACTGTGCTATGCACAATGACTGCCTACAGATATCTCAGTTATTTCCCTCGCTCATGCCAGAGGAATGGCTGCGCTATTATGGAAGAGCTGAAGGCACAGTCTAACAGGAACTAGACCTGTTTGGGAGAACAATGAGAAATTCAAAAAGATCAACCAAAATTAAGTCGAAGTTTGTTTTTTTTGGTCGAATAGGTCCATATTCGGCCGAATTCCAATCGTACAAATAGAAGGAATAGCACATTCGATCGAATTCGATTCAAAGTTTTTCACAAAAGAAAACTTTGATTTTTCAAAGTCCACCAATTGACTCCAAATAGGTTCTAGAAGGTCCCTCATAGGCTAAAACACCAATGATAAGTTTTAATATTCAAATGTTTTTAATTTTTTTAAATTCAAATTGAATTTGGACTATTCCCTAATCAAAGTACCGTACACAAAAAATAGCTCGACATTTTTTTTTTCATTTGAAAATTCACCTTAACCTTTGATAAATCTGACCCTGAATCTCATATGTCATTATGGATACGGGATATGTTCTCTATGGTAAGGCTGTCTCCAATGGACTCTTTTTTTAATCAAATAATTCAAATTTGGAAATTACATTTTCTCAGTAATAATAAAACAGTGCATTGTACTTGATCCCAACTAAAATATAATTAATACTCATTTAAAGCAAAACCAACCTATTAAATACTTTGACTTCGAATATCGAAGGCAAAGTTTTTTTTCAGCAAATTTGGGTATCCTGCGGTCGAAGTAAAATCATTCGATCGAATGATTAAATCCTTCAAATCGAACGATTCGAAGGATTTCAGCGATCGATCAAACGATTTTACTTCGACTTTCAAAAACGTGGAAAAATGCTCTAGAAGGTCCCCATAGGCTAACATAGCTCTTTGGCAGGTTTAATTTGGCGAAGTATTGAAATCAACGTTCGATTATCGAATGGTCGAATATTCAAACTATTTAACTTCGAGTCGAAGTCGTAGTATCCTATTCGATGGTCGAAGTATCCAAAAAATTACTTCGAATTTCGAATTTTTTTACTTCGTAAATTCCCTCAAATTAACTTTGACCCTTGATAAATCTGCCCCTTAAAGTATAGAGATCCAAATTACCGAATGATCCATTATCCAGAAAACCCCAGGTCCCAAGCATTCTGGATAACAAGTCCCCTACCTGTACTAATAATTGACTAGCTGCATTAATTTTTCCTTTTATTTTTCCCAAGATAATGGAACTTCTCTTACTTTAGAATGAGACCTAGAAACATAACTGATATCCAGTATCCACTTTGGTAATGGAGATTGTAAACTCTTAGGGGCCTGGCAATACCATAACTTGGAAATTTACATTCCTCTTGGAATATTTATTAGCAACACACAGCAAAATCAAAGAATCAGGCAGCAATATGTTGCACTACCATATTTATTTTAGTTGTAATATTGGTGTGTAGGCAGTCATCTCAGGTCATTTGCCTGGTCATGTGCTTTCAGAAAGAGCCAGATGGAACTACTTTCTGACAGGCTGTTGTTTATCCTACTCAATGTAACTGAATGTGTCACAGTGGGACCTGGAGTTTACTATTGAGTAATGTTCTTAGATCTACCAGACAGCTGTTATCTTGTATCAGGGAGCTGCTATCTGGTTACCTTTACATTGTTCTGTTGTTAGGCTGCTGGGGGGAAAGGGATGGGGTTATATCTCTCCAACTTGCAGTAAAGAGTGCATGGTCACTGCATGTAACCACTCCCTGATTGCTGGAAATTTAAAATCAAATAACTTGATAGTGATTAATTAATCCACTGGTAAGTGAGAATGACAATGTGATGAAGATGACATGGTGTCAGTGCAATAAACAAAGATATGCCATGCCATTGGTTTGATAAAGGAACTTTTAATCGGGTGTGTGTATAATAATTCAGAAGCTGCATGTCTAAAACTGGCCGTACATACATTTGACTTCGCCAAACGAGCAGATCTCTCCCCGATATGCTTACCTTGAGGTGGGCGATATTGGGAATCAAATCCCTATGGGGAGAATACAGGTGGTTGGATTTGAGGACCATATCAGTGAACCATTGAAGTCCTCCATCCCAGGGGCGTAACTATAGATGAAGCAGACCATGCATCGCTTCGATTTCCGAAGTTGCGCAGTTAATTTTTCATTGAAGCAGACGGAAGACGCGTGGAAGCAGTTCGGGGAGATAAGTCGCCCCAAAGAAGAGGCGATTAGTCGCCAGGCGACTAAATCTCCCCGAATCTCCAGGTATGCCCTTACCCTAAGGGAACTACCTGCTAGCAGCCAATATAACTTCAACAGAGCTTATCAGACTCATAAACTGAAGGGCATTTACTATGCAACGGGGCAAAAGTGTAAGTGCACTAATGGAGAACAAGACATAGGGCAGGCAGTAAATACAAGTTGTGGTCTGCATGTGCAACAGAATGATATGCAAGCTAGGGGGCTAGAGGAGGCTGCCTCTGCTCCTCTACTGCTAAATGGAGTGCAGAGACCTTCAGCAATTCAAAGAAAGTCAAAAAAGTTTCAGATTCTGCCCTTTTTTTACCATTTACACACTGCCTTCCACTTTGAAAATGACCCATAATGCTTCCAGGTTATAAATTACCCAAAGATTGGCCACTTTATGTTTGAACTGTATTCATCCTTACATAAATGACACCCAGGTAACCTGAAGTTAGACAGAGCCTTGTGATCCAGCCAACCAACCTGAGAAACACTGCGCAGTGACTCAACTTCAACTCATTAACTAGTCAAGTCTAGACTGAAGTAACAAAGATACCAGAGTAAACAAAGACATTCCGTACCCCTGGCCAGTGCTTACAGCTATTGCCTGTGTGTTATTTCCATACCAGGTAGCCGAGCAGTTCTGAATGTCTATGAATTCTTGGCCACGGTCCTTGCACAGGGTTCTGAATTAAGAGTTAGCAGTAAGTAATAGAAATGATTGGAAAGTAGGTTTGTGCAATGCTGAACATCAAAAATGCAAACAGTACAAAGGGAGCCCTCTAGTGTTGAAACCTTTATAATCGCAGTGAAAGGTAGAGGGGGATGATAGCAGGTAGTATATTGAGTCTGTCTTATTTACAACCCATGGATGGAGCACCCTTTGTTATATCAGCTCCCAGACATTACTATTATTATTATTAATAATAATAATAACATTTGTATAATGCTACAACATATTCCGCAGCAGTGTACAATAAATGAGCATATACATTGAACATACAAATTACATTAAAAAAAAATCCCCAACAAATAAACTATACAAGAACTAAAGAGGGTCTTGCCCAAATGTTGGGAGGTCTTGCTATTCTTATAACGGCTGCAGTTTCGACCTCGCCCAGTTCAGATGATGTTGAACCTAAAGCCATGGATAAAATGGCAAACATTGGATGTTCACTTGATTGGTGGATATTGCAGCCAGTAAAAACTAAGTCTGACAAAGCAAAAACTACTAGTCCACAGCCCAACCAGGTCACTCAGTTTTTTCATTCCTAATTTTACTTGCAGATACTCATTGATTGTTGGGATCCCACGAAACAAAACATATGTTTAACAGGATCACACAACAGCTGATCTCTTAACAAATCCTGATTGGCTGATGAGACCCAGCCTGTGTCTTGCGCCACTAGTCATGGGACCACGATTTTTTCTGGTCAGGGTTTTTTCTTGGAAAAAAACCCCTCAAATTTTAGGAGATTTTTTTTATACCCCGAAGCTGCAAAAAGTCTGAATCCGAAAAGCCACCATGTCAAACCTGGCGTGGTCACGTAGAAGTCAGTGGCAGATGTCCCTTTTACATTTTGAAGATATTGTGATCTGCGCTGGGTATTGTCCGAAAATCTGAAAAAGTTGGGGGTTTTCAGGCTCGGTTTTATCAAGTTTTTTCCCGATACGAGTTATTTTATTGGTAAATAAGATAAAATTGTGCATGGGAGTTTGGTCGAGCTTGGTTTAAAAAAAATATGAGATAAATTTGAGTTTTAGTAAACAACCCCCTTAATGTAGACCCTGGCATTTCAACTACACAGACATTACTGTGGCCATTTTGTCCTTCTGTCGCCTTTTTGGTCTACTAAAGCTGCTTTTCCCACTTGCGACTGATGATCTTTAAAGGTGTGGTTCACCTTTAAGTAAACATTTAGTATGTTATAGAATGGCCAATTCAAAACAACTTTTCAATTGGTCTTCAATGTTTATTCTTCATAGTTTTTAAATGATTTGCCTTTGACTCCTCTGACTCATTTGTGCTTTCAAATGGGGGTCACTGACCCCATCTAAAAGACAAAGGCTCTGTAAGGCTACGTTTATTGTGACTGCTACATTTCTTACTCTTCTTTCTATTCAGCCCCTATCCTATTCATATTCCAGTATCTTATTCAAATCAATGCATAGTTGCTAGGATAATTTGGACCCTAGCAACCAGATTGCTAAAATGGCAAACTGGAAAATTGCTGAATAAAAAGCTAAATGACTCAAAAACTACAAATAATAAAAAATGAAAACCAATTGCAAATTGTCTCTGAATATCACTCTCTACATCATACTAAAAGGAAAGATGCGTCTTCATCTTATTTGTGTGTAGTTTATAACTGCGACTTTTCGTTCACTCCCATTATATTTGGACACCTGCGACTACATCCGACTTGTCTCCTGTGTTATGTCATTCCGATAGGATCCGACGTGGAGTTCAGCCCTAAGACACAGTGCAGACACACCCTATCTGAACCGACCAAAAGACAGCTCTGTACAAGTGGTCTATTGAGTACAGCCAGTGTTGGTGAACCTTGAGTCAGCACCAGCAATATCAGGGGATTGGATCTGGGACTCCCAGATATGGAAGACACTTGGATTATTGTTCTGGTATGGTTTTTATTACCTAACATAAAATGTTCAAACGTAAGGGCTAGTCCACACGAGGAGATACGGGGAGATTTTGTCGCCTGGCGACTAATCGCCTCGTCTTTTGCGCGACTATGGGGAAAAACGCAGAGGCAGTTCGAGGAGATAGTCGCGCAAAAGACGAGGCGCTTAGTCGCCATGCGACTAATCTCCCCGAATCTCCTCGTGTGGCCTTACCCTAAGAGATTGGTTTTGTTAGCTAGTTAGTTCTGGGAGTTGCAGTTTAACAACAGTTGTGATGCTGGCATGGGAGGAGAGTAAATTCCACACAGCAATGATTTTACCCCTGGCAAATGAATAAAGCATGATATTGTATAAAGATTAACATAAGTGCTGTTCAACCAAAGTCATTGTTAGTGTCTAAACACAGGAACCATTTCTCCTGTGAGTTAATGCATGACTGGATATGGCCACACACAGAGAGCAGCCTGAGCTGTGTATACAGAGTGGCAGTAAGTGCAATTGCAAATGCCTTTCCTTTCAACTCATGCAGCCAACACCTGTGACCCGAGGCCACACACTGAGCGAGTGGAAGCACGAGAGCCTGGCGACTGCATGTAGGAGCCATGTGTTCTTTACAAGCAGCCCGTGCTATGCACTCCCTTCCTTTGAAAAGCCACAGACACATGAGACGCTAGAACTGTGTATATGTTTTGCTCTTTGGTTTGATGTTACTTCAGCCCACAGTGGATTCTGAAGAGCCCAATAAAAATCCAGACTGGCAGTTACCAAGTGCAAGTATCTCTGTGCCAGCTGGACACTTTACATGTTACACACTTACTTGGCCGGGAGATCTTATGCTGCCCTCACTGTATAAAGAGCTTATTACTGGCCCCAAACTGCATTTGTAGCCTCTGTTTTCTCCTTCTCCTTGTTTATATAGTTTTTGAGTTATTTACCTTCCCTGCATTTCTCCAGCTTTCAAATCCGGGTCACTGACCCCAGCAGCCAAAAATCTATTGCTCTGTGAGGCTACAATTTTATTGTTATATTTTTTTTCTTACCTATCTACTTCTTCAGACCCTCCTTTATTCATATTCCAGTCTCTCATTCAAACCATTGTCTGGTTGCTAAGGTAAATAAGACCCTAGCAACCAGATAGCTACTGAAATACAAAACTGGAGAGTTGCTGAGCAAAAAGATAAATAACTGAAAAACCATATGAAATAAAAAATGAAGCCCAATTGCAAATTGTCTCAGAATATTGCTGTCTATATCATACTTAAAGTTAATTTAAAGGTGAACAGCCTCTTTAATGCTCCTGCTGCTGTTAAGTTACAGGTGAATGAGGATTTCGTCCCAACATAATGTTCTATGCTGCCCTGTGTATGTAAAATATACATATATAGTAGTCTTCAGCATTTGGCTTAGTCAGGGGAGCAGTTATTCTAAAACAGGGCTGTGTAATGGTGGCCATACATGCAGAGATCCGCTCATTTGAGTGGATCTCTCTCTGATATGCCCACATTGAGGTGGGCGATATAGGGCTGACCCAATTGTGAGCCCTAGGGCCCAACGATCGGCTCATAATGTAGCCAATATGGGCGTTCGGATCGCGGGGCCGTACGCACAGACCGACGGGATTTTTAGCCCTGCCCGATCGACATTTGGCCGACTTTCGGCCAGATATCGATCGGGGAAGCCCGTTGGAGGGCTCTAATAAGCTGCTGACTCTGTCTGTCGGCAGCATTTATCGGCACCTGTATGGCCATCTTAAGTACAGGCCCTAGGACCTGATGTGGCCCTTAAAGAGATTTTTATGTCCCCATGCTCAAGGACCAATATACTTCTTTGTATAACATCATTTTAAAATTATCCGGCCCTTGTACATGGACTATGACAATAATCGGCCTACTAGATGTAAAAGTTAAATACCACTGTAAATCAAGGCAAAATACAGTTGTCGTGTCTGTAGTTGTCAGTCCCCCACTGCAATTTAACTTGTGTCCCAGGGTCTGACCTTTGTATATCTACACTACTGTTGGCCTGTCTTATTGATAGTTACTTATAACTAGAGCAAAAATTATATTTTGCTTCAGTTCACATTTTTAAAGGCCTCCCATATTTCTTTTTTCATACCCTGTTTTTTATATATTGCCCACAAAGCCACGCTAAACATGTACAGGTATGGGATCCCTTATCCGGAAACCCATTATCCACAAAGCTCTGACTTACAGGAAGGCTGTCTGCCATAGACTCCATTTTATCCAATAATAATTTTTAAAAATGATTTCCTTTTTCTCTGTAATAATAAAACAGTGCCTTGTACATAATTAATCCTCATTGAAGGCCGAACAATCCTATTGGGTTTATTTAATGTTTAAATGATTTATAGCAGACTTCAAGTATGTCGATCTAAATTACGGAAAGATCCGTTATCCAGAAAGCCTCAGGTCCAGAGCATTCTGGATAACAGGTCCCATGCTACGTATTTTTGTCAAACCTACCTGTCTCAGGCTTGGGTGAACTACATTTCCCAACATTCAGAGTTAGCAGTAGATGAAGCAATGCTCACAAAAGGCATGGATACAGAGTATGTGCTTAATTCCAATGTTATTTGATGATGTTTGTTTAACTGATGGGCAAGATCATAGACAAGGGATTGCTTGCCCATAGCAATGCCAGTCTGTAGTAGCAACTTCTCCCATTGTTTTCAAGTGCTGTTTTTCTATTTCCTTTAATTAGCTGTCATTCCATACTTGTAAAGGCCTTGGAGTCATTCACATATGAAAATCCCTTGGCTGGCTGCCTATTACATTACACATTCACTACAACATTCTTTCTTTGCTTTGCAGCCTTCGCCTCTTTGTGCCTTTTCAGCCCCTTGTTTCCTGGCACGATCTTTACACTCTCCTTAACCTCGCCTTGTTCTATAACCCTGTGCCAGAACTTAATTTTCACTTCTGTAACCCCAATGCCAAGTTGCACATTATCTCTCTACCTACTGAAAAGCAATGCCCATTCCCAGTGCAACCACATCTGGTGCAAAATCTGGTGAAAACAGGGTTGCAACCTCACCCCAGCCACATTTTGAAAACACAATTCAATTACATTCATGCTGCATGGCTGCACAAAAATCAGTTCAGTCTGCAGCATGCATCTAAATTAATAAGCCAAATATAAGTATGCTGTAATTCTGTGGGGAAATGTTTTATTGTGGGTTGAAAACATGGTGAATATGCTGTTGCTATATAAATAAAGCATTATAATGTTTTTCCACAGCTGTCAGTGACTTTGACTAAACTAGCTCAGTAAAGGGTGTATTAAATACCTACTACTCACTGTCAATGGAATGCAGGCCTGTTCATCTCCCTAAGGTTGTGTGATGCATGGATTCCTCTCCCTAAGCAAATCAATCAATACATTTGACTAGTATTTCTAGTTTAAATGCAACAGGATCCAATGAGATTTCTGCTTAAATTTATACACAGCCTTTTTTGGAAAACAGGTAAACAGCCTTCGAAATTAAGTGCTTTAAATTTTGGCGGTGCAACAATTCAGTGCTAACGTATGTTTTGCTTGAAGCAAGCCTTGAAAGCTATGCAAAGGATTAACAGGAATGTGAAGGGTGGGTGGAGGGCAAGAGGTAATGAGGTTCTGAACTCTGCTTTAAATTAGCATTCCCTGGGGCTCACATACCATTACACTGTTCTGAATGGCATTTAGTTCCTATTTAAAGGAAACATTTGGCTGGCCATTATTTTTGTTAAATATCAGAATCCAGTGGCGTCCATAAAAATATAAATATTCTGTCCACAACATATTAGGGTAGGCCTCCACGGACGTTTTCGGCAATCCGACGCGCTGCGACAAAACGCTGCGTCTGCATCCGACAGTCGTGTCACGTCGGATCAACGTTATGACACCATGTGACAACTCTATCTCTTACCTTATTTTTGTCGGATTGCACTGAAAATGTCCGTCGAGGACTACCCTTACTGGAGAAACCAAAATGGGATAACGCATTTCATGCAACTAAACGGTTCAGCTCATTTGCCTGTTTATGTAATGTCTCTGGCTAATGGCAGTCAATTTCAGGAAATATAAATAACAAGAAGAGAAGCCATATCTAGTTCTGATAACTATATCAGTAAAGTAGAAAATAATAGAAATAATGCCAGTGCTAAGAATGATATAAACATCTGCCTTGCGCTAAAACACAACAGTCGTATGGACAGAGCCATAAGGAAACATATGTAAATAAACGTTATATCGTTTTTGTGCTGATGACAGGGCAGATATGTAGATGCTGAATGACTTTCATCCTGGATATTACTGAGACCCTGCCTCCTGCCTACAATGGAATGCAGAAAGTGACTCATCAGGATTTTAGAGAACCTACAGCCCTACATTGACTCCCCTTTTGTCTGATGAAAGCTGCTAATATACAAGTCATTCATTAAAAAGCAATTTGAGATTACTCAGGCTGCTGAGGTCTTTTCTGCTGTCCTGAACCTGCCCTGAGATCCTGTACATACAATCAAACCAGAGCCATTTACCCTCAGGCTCCACTCACAGTGGCAATTGTGTGCTTTGTTATCTAGTACAATGCAGGGATAGGCTCCATGGGAGATTTCTTACCTCCAGTCTAAGGAGAAATCTCCAGAATTTACTCCATGGATGATAATGACTTCATGAAGCTGCAATTAAAATAAGCCCTTGCGTTTTAAGTCAAATTTTAGCCTATATTTTACACCCCACCCTCTTTATATTTCTGTACCATTTACCCATGAGCTGCACTGTTGTGAGTAGGGTTGCCACCTTTTCTGGAAAAAAATACCGGCCTTCCTATATAATTTATCTTTTTTCCCTATTAATAACATTGGGATCAGTCATCATTTTTACCGGCCACGCCGGTAAAATACCGGCCAGGTGGCAACCCTAGTTGTGAGCTGCCACATGTACAGTAAGTAGTAACAGTCAGTAGTCAGTCGGATGTGCTACTAAAGAGTAAAAAATTGCATCAATATACAACATTCCCAGTGTATCAGCATTATAAAATAATACAGTCGTGAATTAGGTCCCATTGACTTCAATAGTTTTTTGAAGATGATATTGGTGTCATCTTGTAAGTGATGCGACGTAAAGGGGTCACATCAAAAAAGGGGTTGTTCACCTTTAAATTAACTTTTAGTATGATGTAGAGAGTGATATTAGTAGACAATTTGCAATTGGTTTTCATTTTTTATTATCAATGGTTTTTGCGTTATTTAGCTCTCGTTTGTGATTTCGGCAATCCAGTTAGTATGGGCCAGATTACCCTAGCAACCATGCATTGATTTGAATAAGAGACTGGAATATGAATATTAGAGGGCCTGAATAGAAAGGTGAGTAATAAAAAATAGCAATAACAATACATTTGTAGCCTTACAGAGGATTTGTTTTTAGATGTGTTCAGTGAATGGCTGCCCCTAAGGCCACACAGCAGCTGGTTTATATAAACTATGGTAGTCTTTATGAAGCAAACACACCCATTTTAGCAGTGCCCATTTATATTGTAATTACTTGGATATGTTTTCAGTTTTGGGTGTTACTGTTCCTTTAATAGACCATAGAGAATAATGACACTGACTTGGATGTGGCGGACAGATTTCAACAACTCTTTATTGTAAATGCCAGTGAATGGTGTATAATCTATATAAAGCACGGCAAAACATGTTGGTGCTTTATGAATAGAGGCTAATAATAATACTTACAATCCATCCCTGCCCTAACATTACTCACTTAAGAACGATACATATAATTTCCTGTCTAGCTCCACGGTTCCAGCCATCTCAATTAGAATGAAAACATCCGTAGCTTGCACTCATTTCCTCTCTGCTTTATGAACTGTTACCCCAATCTTTATTCTCAGCAATTAGCTGAGCTGCGAGTTACAAATGGACTCCACAAAGGCCCCTGCATGGTGGGAAGGTGCCAATATGTAATTGTCTAGTTAACACAGATCTAGCGTTTGCTTCCAGAGTCACAGAGGATTAAGGGCAGAGACACACGGGAAGATTCGAGGGGATGTAGTCGTCTGGTAACTAATCGCCTCTTCTTCGGGCGACTAAATCGGCGGCAGGATGGCTTCTGAAAACGAATCGCTCCACCTGCGATTTTCATTCTAGCCAGCGGGAAAGCTTTTCGGGGAGATTAGTCGCCAGAAGAAGAGGCGCTTAGTCGCCGGGCGACTAAATTTCCCCAAATCTTCCTGTGTGTTTCTGCCCTTAGCAGGCAATCACCATTTCTACAGATAATGACAGTGTACACATTGTATTTTTCATCCTTATCCTTCTCAACTGAATCCATAGTGCCTTGGAATTCTATAGTCTCCTTTCTATTGTGTACAGTTCACACAGAGCTGATATCCGATGACAGGCCAGCCAGTTCTGCTGTTTGACTAAATGAACGGAGGTGTCATCAGGTGCTGAGTCACCGTCTCTGAATGTCTCGTGCTTGTAATCCATTTGAAAAGAGCTTCAAGGCTAAAGAACACAGCCTGGAGATCTAGCTGGCTTGTAAAAGCATGCGTGAAAAAATGATTTGATGTTTTCCAAAATACGCACGTGCAGGTAAACAGAATTTCTTAGGACTGAAACCCAACTATGGCTGATGTCACACGGAGCAGATTTTAACTGCAGCCACTTGGAAGAGCAGGTGCAAACACTTTTCCACTCAAAAATGTGCTGGTGTTTGGAAACTAACTGCATAAAAATGTCTTTGGCTGCTTTGATCACAGAAAAAAGTAAACTTTGTTTTACAATACATTCAGTTTGGCTCTGGGAAGAAAACAGTGGCATCTTCATGGAAATGTGAACACGTCAACACTCTTCTTGACTATGTGCAACTTTCAGGTGGTTATTTACTAAACCTTGAATTTATCTGATCAGGCTTTTTGGGGCTAAAACGCAATTCTTTCATGGAAAACAAATCTCAAATGTTGCCAGATTTGTTATACCCTGATGCTGCAAAAAAACCAGAATCCGAAAATCCTCCATCTCAGACCTGTTGAGGCCCTGTTTAAGTCTATGGGAGATGTCCCTATCCCAATTTGAAGATATCATGGTTTGCGCTGAGTATACATGGAAGAGTAAGGGCAAACGCCATTGCAGCACTCGACGGAGCGATAGTATAGCCTGATAGCGGGATGCTCCCTCCAACTCCGCTCTGTCTGTGGTTACTCACACATGGAAGAAACTTTATAGTGTAGAAAGCATCCTCAAGACAGGAGTCGGGGGGAACCAAACTTTGTATAAAATGATAAATCTTTATTGCTCCATATTAAAACACAACATGTGAGCAGGTAGGGGAACTAGCTTTACGCTAAGGGCAGATTTACTAAGGTTCGAGTGAATTTTCGAAGTTAAAAAAGTTCGAATTTCGAAGTAATTTTCTGGATACTTTCACCATCGAATAGGATACTACGACTTCGAATTTACTTCAACTTCGATTCGAAGTAAAATCGTTCGACCATTCGATAATCGTACTATCTCTTTAAAAAAACTTCGACTTCAATACTTTGCCAAATTAAACCTGCCGAAGTGCTATGTTAGCCTATGGGGACCTTCTAGACCATTTTTCTAAGTCAAAATAGTAAAATTAGTTAGATCATACGCTAAAATCGTTCGAACCGATTTTACTTTGATCGTTCGATGGCCAAATTCTGTGAAAAATACTTTGACTTCGATATTCGATAAATCTGCCCCTGAATGTCACTTCATCAGAAGCTTGATGAAGCTTTTATAACTTCTTTAGATGACGTTCTGATAAAACATCTGCAATCCTAGTGGACTGCAAATAAATTGGTGCATAATGAAAATCCTACCGTTGCTGTCCTTTCTTGGCAGGTGGATAGGGCGTCAGATGAAAAATGAGAAAATCTGCAGCTCATCTTCAATTTACTTCTGTTGGCTGCAGATAGTTGGCCTGAACAAAAGAAACACTGCTGTTTGGTCATTTATGTGTTATACAATACTACACAATATCTTACCTTTTTTGTCTCTAATTAAGAATCGTGCCAAGGGAACTAACATTTAAACCAAACACTAGGGAAGACATAAGGTTTGATTTTGCAATTTTATTTGCACTGGAGAATGTTATTGCAGAAGATGAAGTGCTGCATATTACACTGAATTTAGAGTTAAAAGGAACCCTAATGTATGTATTCTTTGCTACTGAATGACATTGTGCAGCAGGGCTGTTATAACTGCACAGAGGCTCAATAATCTACAGTATATGTGTAAGCAGATACCTACAAAAGTCTTCTAAATGTGATACCTTGTTATATGCTTCATTGAATAGCAATACATTGCAAGCTTTTGTACAATGTCTTCTCTTGCCTTAGGGTATGCAAAGTATTTGTTTCCCAATGCTACTTTTCTTTCCTCTTGAGCAATCAGAATGTTGTTGTAGCTGTAGTTCAATATGTCCCCCACAGTCACATAGGGCCTCAGCCTTCCAATACTGCTATGACCATCCTCCAAACCTGTTGATAAGTACAGGTATGTGACCTGTTATTCAGAATGCTTAGGACCTCGGGTTTTCTGGATAAGGGGTCTTTTCATAATTTGGTTCTCCCTGCCTTAATTCCACTAACAATTTTTGCCTCCAAAAAGGACTAATTATATCTTAGTTTGGATCACGTACAAGGTACTGGTTTATTATTACAGAGAAATTATTTTAAATTTTTTTTAATTATTTGATTAAATTCAAATAATACCTGTACTGTCACACAACCCATTATACTTTCCCCACCAGTCTTTACTCATTTCTACACCCCAACATTTATTAATTTTAATTGATTGTTTTTATCTTGTTATTAGAAAGACACAGTTGCATTTTTCACATTGAAGATGAATCACATGCCTCAGTGCTTCAACATAAGAGAAGGTGGAGTGGACTGCTAGCAGACATGCTATGTGACATTTATGTGTATTTAAACTGCATTTAGACATGTGATCAGACTTGTTTTGGAAGTGTTTTGACAGCTGCCTTTTAGGAGAAGTCTAATGAGCCTTAGCACTCATTAGAGGAGTGGATTAAAAACCTGGAGTTTTATTTTTATGCCAGGAAGAGTAATATAACGGATATAGGTTGTTTCAAATAACCCAGAATTTAATATGCAATATACAGGTATATGACCCAGAAACCCGCTATCCAGAAAATTCAGAATTTACGGAAAGGCCGTCTCCCATAGACTCCATTTTAAAGAAATAATTTTTTAAAAATGATTTCCTTTTTCTCTGTAATAATAAAACAGTCCTAATGGGTTTAATCGATGTTTAAATAATTTTTTATTAGACTTTGGGGCAGATTTATTAAGGTTCGAGTTGTGTTTTCCACTGAAAATTTGAGTTTTCAGGGTTATTTTCGAGTCAAAAAACGATTTTTTTTTCGGTAAAATTTTTAGAACATTTTAAAAAAAAAACGTTTGAGAATTTTTTTCGACATTCCGACCCTGGAAATAGCTTGAATCCAAAAATACACCATATAAAACCTGGCGAGGTTATGTAGGAGTCAATGGCAGAGGTCCCTTGAACCATTTCAATCAATGCGAGTTTTCAGGTTGTTAACTCCAAACTATTTTCCATTGAAGTTTATTTGAGGTATAAAAAAAACCCTCTAAAATTCGACCTTTGATAAATAACCCCCATAAAGCATGGAGATCAAAATTACAGAAAGATCATTTTTCCGGAAAACGCCAGGTCCCAAGCATTCTGGGTAACAGGTCCCACGCCTGTATTCAGGCAAGCAATACTGGATACTGGGTTGTATATAAAATTTAGCTTTAGAAAGTGAGGGGGGTTTCCATTTTACAAACAATGAAGACAGGTGGTTGCCATTCACTTTTATGGCATACAGTCCTTGGTTCTGCACCTGAGGAAATACACCAGCTGTACCATGGGCCCAATAAGAAAGAACAATGTGTGTGCACATAATAAATACAAAGTTATTAGAGGAGAATCACAGGTATATGATCTATTATCCAGAAACCCATAATCCAGAAAGCTCCTAATTATAGAAAGGCTGTCTTCCACATACTCCATTTTAATCAAATAATTAACATTTTTAAAGATGATTTCCTTTTTTTCTCTGTAATGATAAAACAGTACCTTGTACTTGATCCATACTAAAATATAATTAATCCTTGTTGAAGGAAAAATTATCTTATTGGGTTTAATTAATGTTTAAATGATTTTTTTTGTTGATTTAATGTATGGAGATCCAAATTACAGAAAGATCCCTTATCCAGAAACCCCCAGCCAGATCTCGAGCGTTCTGGAGAACAGGTCCTGTACCTGTACAAACATTTTGTAGGATAAAACTTACAAGGGTGGGCATAAGCCATAAGTACACTGTTATTTGTGATCTACAGTCATTTCAGTGAAAAGCCAGTAGCCCTTCACTTGAATATAAAATAAAATACCCTGCCTTTCATAGCTAAGTATTGTCAAGCAAGTAAAGCCGAGGAAGCATTCGAGATTCAGATTTTATTTAATGCAGATCCATGAAATAAATATATGTTATACACTGTATACTTTTTCTTCTTGGAGTGCCTAGAGCCTATATCACAGCACATTGTACTTTTACAAATGAGCGGAAATTTATATCATGATATTTTTGATTGATCTCTTGCATAGAAAGCTCAACCGCAGTGCTCCAAACAGACATAGCCTAAATGAATGGTTGTTGTTGTTTCTGGTAAATGCCTGAGCTAATGAAGACAACATGGCCTGTCCCATTCATATGAATAAAATATGCAAATAAATGCTCTGCACATACATAATCTATGCATTCACATTTTATAGCCGTTTCATGAGTAAAGTATAAATAAGCTGTGTGTATAAGAACAAACACATACATGTGTGTGTATATATATATTTATATATACCGTATATTTATTATGTAATGAAGACCAGAGCATGCATATATTATCATATTTAATTATGTAAAATCATCTGGTAGCTAATACACATTGTAGCAGCATTAGGATACATTGCCCATCATTTTTTAAGAGTACGCCTTTGCTTGACTAGATCATTTGTGTTACAATAGTGCGCTGAACAAAAGATCTTTGCCTGTCTCTACTATAGAGCCAATCCTGAGAATTTAATCAATTATACCCATACTTATTCTTCTCTGTCTGTCCACCATTAGAGTGCAAATGAGTAAGGATCCCCCACACCCCCTCATGACATAGACAATAGAACAGCCTGCTAGAGAAGAGACAACGTAGTGAGAAATACAAGTTTTACCAAATGAAAAGGGCAAGTACTTTCCCGGACAGGCACTTCCTTATCAAGAGACTGTTCACAAGTACAAACTGTCTCTCTCTGTCTCACAGGAGCCTGACTTGTCCTTGATCACAACAATTCCCGGGTTGCAAGAGCAGGGGAGGCTGACCCCGATATGCAGTTTCAATACATGTTTTTTTAAAAAGATTTTTCTATACTGTCCAGTTACTTCTTGTTACACCACTGCCAGCCCTCTTACAGCCACATCCCTACAACATCCCTACAAAATTTCCCTCTGACTCCTATACACCAGAAAATCACCCACTGCTCTTACTACTACTCCCAATTCTCAAAATAATGGTTTAGATTATAACTGGGGTTTTAATCTGTTTGCCATTAGTAGTAGCAGATAAAGTCAGACTATTAATCTAATTGTGCTGGCAGTAGGGCATGACAGTGAAAGTGTTGTTGAAAATGGCTTGTTATATGTCTTGGGGGAAATTAAAACCTGTGGGTATGCAGGATAGGAAAGTCCTAGTGCTGAGAATTGACCATTCCAGTGTAGGGTATGGGAGCTGGACATGATATTAAAGGTGCTATAGGGTTATCTGTTAGCACATAACTATTTATGGCATGAATCAAAACTTTTAGAGATCCCCAACCAGTATCTTACAAGCAACATGTTGCTCACCAATCCCTTGGCTGTTGCTCCCAGTGGCCTCAAAGCAGGTGCTTATTTTTAAATTCCAGGCTTGGAGACAAGTTATGGTTGTATAAAAACCAGCTGTACTGCCAAAAAGAACCTTCTGTAGGCTGCCAGTCAACATAGGGGCTAGCAAATAGCCAATCACAGCCCTTATTTGACATTCCGTGGACTTTTTTCATGCTTGTGTTGCTCCCTAACTCTTTTTACATTTCAATGTGACTTACAGTAGATACGAAACGCGTCAGGACATGTGGTTTTAATAACATGGAAATAGTTTTATCTTCATTGGCTGGTTTAAGAGTGTGTGCTCATTCTGTCTATTCCTGCATTGCCACCCCAAGCAATTCTATTACTTTGTATCAATTGATTATATGGAGGTGATCGGCCCCGAAAGTGATGGACCTGGAGCTTTTTCCATCCATTTTCATTTAGGATAGAGCCTCTTTTTGCATTGTAATAATATACTAAAATGCAAAAGGCTTATAGAAGTTATCTCGGAGTTCTATAACCTTTATTAAAGCACTTGGCCTGCAGTGTTGTAGTAGTGTTTTTATATAGTCAATGACTTCAAATTACAGTAAGGAGTATATTATTAAATATACAGTATATATATATTAAAGCAAAGAGAAATACACACACCTTTACATTGCAATAATACTGTAGAACAATATGTTTTTAAATGTTTCTATCATGAGCAACAGGTAATGTAATACATTAGTCCTTACAAAGACAAAATAGTTTGTTTAACAAATCGGGTTTCCTAAAGTTTCTCACACACCCTCTTTTTTTATACCTCTAGCTATAAACTCTGCACTAACAAAAGCTTAAACACAAAGGATAAAGAAGAAACTTCTGTACTTTAAATGATCTGTATTTTATAAGCACTGTGGACGATGACCTGTAGAATACCAAAATTTCATAAGCAATTTTGTGCCCCTGTATAATAAAAATGACCCAGGCGATGCTTGGGAACTGGGGTGATCTCAATTACCATTAACGCAATGTCTTGCAGTGAAATAGCAAATTGGTCACAAAGGAAGTTGTTTCAAGAGGAGACTATAGCAAAATGCATTGCTCTATTTCAGTTTTCCAGATGTGGGTGTGTTTGTGTTGTTTAATTAGTTTGGCTGCGAATACTTGGGTTATAAGTGTTATTTGCAGGACCGGACTGGACCAGCGGGACACTGGGAAAAACCACTGGTGGGCCCCGGCCCACAGACCTGCTCCCAAGTCTGGATTTATGGTGCACCCCTAGGTTATTCAACCCACTGCCTGTTCAGACCTGCTTGCTCCCCACCTGTTCCAGATCCGCTTGCATACAGCCCCGTCCCCTATCTGTGCGCGCACCTCCCTGCTCCGACCTGCCTGATGCCAACCCGACCCACTCGCACACACCCCCATCCCTAACCCATTCTCACACCTCCCTGACCCGCTCACACACTCCTAGCACACTGCTTGCAACCCCCTTCCCCACAGTACAGTCGAGCCAGGCCGGCCAGGCGCCAAGCAGTGTAACGCATAAGCCGAATCTCAAATTGCCTGGGAGAGAGAACAGGCAGTCGGGAAGAGCGGGCATGGGGTAGGCGGCATGGAAGATATGTGCTTCCCCCCTAGCTTTGCACCCTAGGCACGTGCCTACAACTAGTTCTGGCCCTGCCCCACAGAACAACAGATAGATGTTAGAGAGAGAGAGAGAGAGATAGATAGATAGATAGATAGATAGATAGATAGATAGATAGATAGATAGATAGATAGACTTTGTGTTTATATGCCTGATATGTCTGTCTTGCAGATGTCTCCTTGGGTAGAAGTGTGCAAGTTAGAGCTGCCAATCTGTGATAAGGAAACATAAAAATATAGTTGTTATTACAGTGTTGTCTGCATTACACGTTGCTAATCTCTCAATACATTAATCACTGTACTGCCACTAGAGGGAGCCAAAACAGAGGAGAGTATCAAGCAGAATTCATAAAAAGCAATGGTGCTGGGGGCCAGGTTTTCAAAGTTTTTTTATTGCTTTCAGTTAACACTTCATTTAACCAATTACAGCAGCTCAAATTACCACTGGGAAAGTGCACTTCAATGTGTGCTAAACTGCAGCCCTAGCCTGCTGCTGACGATGAAATTGGGGCCCCACTGGCAAACTGTGCATTTCCCTTTCTGTGACATTAATGGATAAACGGTTCTGCACACAGAAGAGTGTTTTGTGATTTACTGATTAACTTAAGCCATAGTATAAGAGCAACAAAAGTATTTTAAAAATACACTGGTGACACAGTGAAATAAACAGTCATCATAGTGCTATTATTTTTGCAGTGGAAAGCTAACATTGTTAATTTAAAAGTGCAGGTTGTCAGGAAGCTTATCATTCTAGAAGAGAACAGAGTACTTATTTTAGTGTTATTATAGTGGCAGGTACCTACATAGGGGACGATATGGAAGAGGAAATTGAAGAGTAATTGAACTGAACATAAAAGTCACGAATAGCAAAAGGAATGTGATAATAATACAATGGAAGATTACAAAGAACAGGTAGAATTGTGAGATAACAAGAAGCGAAGAAGAGGGATAAGAGAGAAAAGTGATATTTCAGCAAATGCACTCCATCCACCATTCCTAACAGTTATTGCTTCATTTCTGCTTTTGTATTGGCATGTCTATGGAAATATTCTGTTTGGTGAGGAGTGAAGCTGTGGATAAGATTCTCTCCAGGTGGCACTGCACAGACCCCTAATGTAATACAGTTGTCTCTGAGGCCAAACAAGGAGTCCCCAACCTTTTTTTTACCCTTGAGTCACATTCAAATGTAAGCAACATAAGCATGAAAAGTTCCTGGGGGTGCCTAGTGGTTAGCTATTTGGTAGCCCCTATGTAGACTGGCAGGCTACAAGAGGATCTGTTTGGCAGTATACTTCATTTTAATGCAATTAAAACTGACCTCCAAGCCTGGAATTCAAAGATAAGCACCTGCTTTGAGGCCACTGAGAGCCATATCCAAGGAGTGGGTGAGTAAAAGGATGCTCACAAGCCACTGGTTGGGGATTACTGGTCCAAACAAT
Organism: Xenopus laevis; assembly: GCF_017654675.1. Classification (NCBI taxonomy): domain Eukaryota; kingdom Metazoa; phylum Chordata; class Amphibia; order Anura; family Pipidae; genus Xenopus; species Xenopus laevis. The sequence continues at coordinate 113,708,017 of NC_054381.1, read as the reverse complement.
CAAATCAGGCAGATTTAGGCCAGCTTCTTGGTGGAAATCTGAAGCAAAGTTCACCATGTAATACTCACCAGAGGAAAAGATCATTGACCATGAGAATGGCACATTTGGCTATTCAGAGTGTTTTGGCATAATAAAATAATGATCAATGATCACCACTGATGGTGGGTATGGCCAATTCTTATAGAAATCTATGGAAGGCTATTCTAAACCTTTTACAGCTGGAGATTGTGGAGATGACAAAATGCTCTGAATTGCCCCATTGCCCGTAGGATGTATGGCCTACCTTTTATTAACAGTACCTAAAATATACAAACACTAAAGATGTAACATTGTATATGTACTTTCACTGGCCATACATAAGACCGGCTAAATATTCACCTATGATAGTTTATCTTCCTAAACTATTAAGAATTTATGCACGTACAGAAGCTGTGCTTAATGATTTACCTGGATAGAATTCTGTAACTGGTAAGTTTCAGAAAGAGTATGTGATTTATTCATTATATAAGCTTCACAAGTACATAATGGCCACACAGAACAAACAAGAAGTCCAATGCTTCTTTCTAGGATGAGAATGGACAGTGCAGCGAGTGACAGCTGTTTATACAGCGGGCAGGAAAGGCTGGGATCATAGGGAGGAGCTGCCTAATCATAGACATTCCTGTGGGTGCCTCTGAGCATTGTGCTGAGTATTTCACTATGTTCTGCATAGAATCCATTCCCAGCAACATCAATAGAACATTGCCTTTCCTGCTTTTTGCCCATAATCTATAGCTCACTCGGTATTAAAAATGAATAAACAATAAATAAAATGCTGCCGTACAAAGAAGTCAAGGGAGCACTTGCACAGAAGAGGAGGCAAAAGAAAAAACCTGCAGTCTTGCAATTGTTTTCATTATTCTTATTTCCATTCTTTATTTATAAAGCAAGGACATATTCTGCAGTGCTTCACGGAGACTATACATCAGTCCCTGCCACAGTGATGCTTGCAGTCCTGTTTGTTTTTAAATTTCAGCTTCTGAGCAAATGGTCTCCAACTATGTGTCAGTGACAGTGACACATTGCAGATATAACTCTATAGCTGATCAACAGCCGGAGGATCTCCTGTTAGCCAGGATTTTAAAAGCCTTCCAAGTACGAGTGTCTCCTAATCTAAATCATCAGACAGCAGCACCCAACTAGAGCCAGACAACTGCCAAGTGCCAACAAAGAAAATAAATAAAAACTGTTTCCAAATAAATTACTTAAAGGGATGAATTAGTCCTTAAAATACATACATACACTTGCATAGAATACAATGATTGTTCAAATTAATATTGATCATTCTATTGAGTGTTTGCATTAGACTTGGTAAGATGATTAGAATTTCCAAGCTTGTATCTTTCATGTGCATTGGTTCAGACAGCTGGCAGTTATTTAGCTGACAGCCAGTGTCGGACTGGCCCACTGGGATACCAGAAAAACTCCCGGTGGCCTAGGTGTCAGTGGGCCCTGATGCTTCTAGCCATTTAGCCTATTTCATGGTCATTCCCTATTTCTTTATGGGAAAAAATGTGTAACAATGGAAGAGTAGAGTAAAGTAAGTAGATATAAAAGATGAGGAGAATAAAGAGGTTGAATGAAGAGAGGAGGAGTAATAGTTTGGAAAGTGGGCCCACGGTCTAAGGTTTTCTGGTGGGTCCTGGCATCCCAGTCCGACACTGCTGACAGCAGCAGAGGTCAAAGAAACCCAGGACCATAGGCCTTGTACTTATTTTCAGCATGGTTTTGCTCCTCAACTCTAGTTTTATCAACTTAAAAAAGCCTAGTGAGTTGAAATGCAAAAGCTGAAACCGAGCAGCAATGATTGGTGAGTCTGCATTCCTTTCTTTCTGTGCCTGATAACAGTGAGCGATCAGAGCAATAATCTCTCTATTATTCTTTACTATATTCTTTATTATTACAGACAATAGCTGGGAGCACATAAGTCATGTAAACATATATGATATGAGGTGTATAAACATATATGATTAAGGTACATAAAATCTCTAGGAGATGAATCACAGATATATACAGAGAACCTGTAGGACATTCCTATTATTAGACTAGGGTTCTCTCTCAAAGGTGAAAATGGACTATTTTCCAAAATGATTGAAACCAGGAATTTTTCCAAATGTGTTTTTTTCTGTAATTTGGATTTCCTTTAAGTATACTTAAAGGAGAATTAAGGCTTAACACAAAGCAGGGTAAAATACTGTATATTATGTTTTAACGAGCCCAAAGTAACCACAGCCCATCAGCAGGGGCGATTCTATCCCCTGAGCCAGAGGCAGGCCAAGCTGACCAGATGCCCTCCTGGTAACTTGTGGGCTGCTGCTGTCTAAAGCGAGTTTTTTAACATGCCTTATGGCACCTGCACATAAGCAGTTACCAACTCAGGTAACTGAAGCATGTGTTGCAGATAAGCAGAAAAGATAAGATTTACGATGGTTGTATTCATTGCCATAGATCTTAACATAGTAACTTACTATGTTATGTTACTATGTTAAGATCTATGGCAATGAATCTAACCGTAGTAAATCTCATCTTTTCTGCTGATCCACAACACGTTTTGTGCTGCGTTCAGTTACCTGAATTGAGCTTACAATACAGAATATTAAAGTCTTGATACAAGGATGAAAAGTAATTGATTCATTTCATTACATTTTATCTCAGAAACCAGCACTATTAGCATCAAATTTTAATAATATGCCCTGTAGCAGTAGCTTATGACAGACACACCTCAATTTCTGCTTGATGATTTGTGATTACCCATAAGCTTAGCTTCTCAGCAGCTGCCCAGAGCATAACGAGCATGTGCAGTGTCACTGACACTCCTAACAAAATACAAGGTGGGAAACTCCTGTGACAACTTTGAAGGCCTGGATAAATACCATATATAGAGATGATAAACCTTTAGGCTGGCGCATTAAGTTCACTATATAAAACATTAAATGTTTAACCATTTTGGCTATTACAGCTTAGTTCTCCCTTATACCTACTAAAAGTATAAACATTAAATAAAATAAATTTAATTTTTGCCCCCATTATGAATTAATTCAGCTCATACTGGATAAAGTAGAAAGTACTGTTTTATTATTACAGCAAATAAGAAAATAATTGAAAACATTAGATTTACTTTAAAAATGTCTTTCTGTAATTCAGAGCTTTCTGGATAACAAGACAGGTCTTATAAAAGAGATCCCATGCCTGTGTTATGTTGGTCCCTGCTAGAGATGTTCTATTTAGTGCATATGTGTAAGAGATTCTGTCAATACCAGATTAACGCTGCAAATTAACGCAAAACACTTCAACTTTTTACATTTATGACACTGTATCACCAGCAGGGATTAATGGTGAATGGTGAAGAAAGTTTAGATACAACAATGAAATAAAACCAGGCAGGCTAATTTATTATATTTCTCAAGTTTTTTTTCTAAATTCTATAACAAACAAAATCCCAAAGCATGTGCAACATGTCTACCCTACTTCTTCTTTAACCAATACAATCTCCAGGAGAGCTTCCCTGTGTGTTGGAAACCAAAGCTATCCATGTATGTAGCCTTACGTGTAAAACTGAAATATTTTGTGTTCACATAAATAGTAAATGCTTCATGTTGGTACTTGCTTTGCTCAGTCACAGTCGCAGTGCCCACATTCTCTTCATACAATGCTATATATTCCACTTATCAGAGCAGGCTGCTCCGAATTTCCTTTCATTTCCTAATGGTACATGTCAGAACTGGCAGTATAATGCATGTGTATCATAAATATTAGCTAGTGAAAGCAATGCTCTTGTGATCCTATTAACATATTATATAACTGTGATCAAACTGTGCTCAAAAAAGCACTGTAAATAAAGTCCATATTGCTTTTAGGTGAAAGAGTATTTTATAAGAGTCGTGAATACATGAAATGATAGTGGTTTAGAGAGGAGTGATCTTTTACACTAGTATTTATTATATGCCAAAAGTATCTATGTATTACACTTCAGTGACTTTGAGAGTGTGAGTCGGCACTGTCAAGTAAAGTAGATTGAAAAGGGTGATACAGTGTAGGTATTTCCTTTATTAGGCAGTTGCTATGACGGTGCTTCCTATATTTGCAGTCATCTGATTAAAGAGGTGGTTCACCTTTAAAGTTAACTTTTAGTATGTTATAGAATGGCACATTTTTTTTTAATTATTTGCCTTCTTCTTCTGACTATTTTCAGCTTTCAAATGGGGGTCACTGACCCCATATAAAAAACAAATGCCCTACCAGAGCCAGGCCAACCCGGCCAGGCGCCCTAGGCAGCCTGGCGGGCCAAGGTGTCGACTCTGTGCGCGTTCAAGACTGCGCATGCGCGAAAGTGCGCTCCAGTGCGCATGCGCAGAAGCGCATTTACGCGGAAGATGCCAGTCGAGGAGAGACGGGACCGGACATGGGGTAGGCGACAGAGCAGGTACGTGGCTGGCGCCCCCTTAGCTTTGCGCCCTAGGCACGTGCCTACTCTGCCTACCCCTAGTTCCGGCCCTGCTGACTACAAATGTATCGTTTTTGGCCACTTTTTATTACTCATCTTTCAATTCAGGCCCTCTCCTATTCATACATTCTTATTCAAATCAGTGCATGGTTGCTAGGGTAATTTGGACCCTAGCAACCAGATTGCTGAAATTGGAAATTGGAGAGCTGCTGAATAAAAAGCTAAAAAACTCAAAAACTATAAATAATGAAAAAATGTAAACCAACTGCAAATTTTGTCAGAATATTACTCTCTAAATCATACTAAAAGTTAATTCAAAGGTGAACAACCCCTTTAAATGCTGCCTGTCTGTTTTTCCTTCCATGTTTTTAAAATGGAAATTTAGCTCCGCTAGTGCAGAGAGCGATATAGTGCTCATTGCACTAGCGATGCAGCCCCCCTTTGACCTGCTCTGCTGCTGCGTATAGCTGAGTTAAAGGGATGGTTCACCTTGAAGTTTAACTTTTAGTATGTTATCGAATGCCCAATTCTAAGCAATGTTGCAGTTAAGTTTATTCAGTTTATTTTTTTTCATCATTTTTAAATGATTTGCCTTCTGATTCTTTCCAGATTTCAAACAGTGGTCACTGACCCCATCTAAAAACAAATGCTCTGTAAGGCTACAAATGTATTGTTTTTAATCCTTTTTATTACTCATCTTTGCATGCAGGTCCTCTACTATTCATATTCATGTCTCTTATTCAAATCAATGCATGGTTGCTAGGGTAATTTGGACCTTAGCAACCTGAGTGCTGAAACTGAAAACTAGAGAGCTGCTGAATATAAAGCTAAATAAATCAAAATAAAAAATAAAAGAAAATTGTCTTAGCGTACATCTCTAGCATACATCTCTACATCATCCTAAAGGAAACTCAAAGGTGAACAACCCCTTTAACATTCTGTACTTTGTATTTCATATACACAAAGTGTTTCATTGATTTTAGTAAAGGTATGGGATCTATTATCCAGACTGCTCAATAACTGGGGTTTTCCAGGTTACGGATATTTCCATAATCTCAATCTTCATACCTTAAAGGAGAACTAACCCCCCAATAAGATAAACCACATCTACTACCCTAGATAGTTCCCCCTCCCTGCTTCCTCCCTGCATAGTACATTATTCCAAAAAGTGTCCCTGAATATCATTCTCACTTATCTATGCAGAGGAGTACAGCGTTGCTCATGGGTGCATCTTCTGCACCTTCGCTCTTTTTCGGATCCTCTTCCTTCCCTTCAGCAATGTTTGGAAATTGCTGGTGCATGCACAGTTGGTACGATAGTCGAAGTTGAAGGTTTTTTCCTTAAAATTAAAATCATTCGATCGCACAATGAAATCCTTCGAATCATTCGATTAGTACGATTTAATCGTACGATCGTACGATTTTACTAAAAAACCTTTGACTTCTCAAAACTTAGCCAACGGCTCCTATAGCTTATAAGAGGTTCCCCCATAGGCTAAACAGCAATTCGACAGGTTTAAGGTGGAGAAGTGTCAAAGTCTTTTAAAGAGACAGTACTTAGATTTTCGAACGATCGAATTTGTCAAGTTTTTCCAATTCGAAACAAATTTTGGCCTATTCGATGGTTGAAGTACCCAAAAATTACTTCGAAATTCGAAGTTTTTGAATTTGAAAATTCAATTCGACCCTTAGTAAATGGGCCCCCAATAGACTTGTGTTACTCCATGCATATTTTAATATAGTCTATGTCCTTAATTTAAACAATAATAGTACAAGTTCATTTTTTTGTAACAGTGTAAACTGTGCCTCACCCTGAGAGTCATGGAGCAGTGTTAGGGGTGATATTAGGGGGACAATGCCTATTTGCATATTTTTAATACTGAAATACTTAGCATGTATGTTTATAATAACATTTCAATTTAATTTTGCAAAAATGTTCTATTTCTTCTTACCGTCCCCTTTAACCTATGAGAAGGCACACACTTTATATGCGGAAGTATCTGAACAGCACTACACAACATAAATCACACATTGCCATGGCTTACTTTACTTTAACGCAAATTAGTAGGCTTCATTTACAATGGTAATTCTTTCGATGGATGTAGCTCACAAGTCAAACACAGTGGGGCTCATTTATTAAACACAGGGCAAATTTGCCCACGGGCAGTTACCTATAGCAACCAATCGGTGATTAGCTTTTTAAAGCCATTTGCAAGTAAAACAATGAATGCAGCAATTTGATTGGTTGCCATGCGTTACTGCCCATGGGCAAAATTGCCCAGTGTTGATAAATGACCCCCAGTGTCACACTATACAGCCTGCCTGTGTGCATAAATCTTCTCTCTGCTGTAGAAGACTGAAGTTGTGGGTAAAGATGCCTCAGTAAATGGGAAATGACACCCTCACTGCAAAAAGAATGAGTCTGTTTTGTAAACAATTATAAGCCTGAAAAAACATTCTGTACATCGCTGTATTTTACTGAGCAGAAGAGAGCAGTGAATGTTACTGTATACTGATATGATGTTTGCAAGTAAGCATTTTATGGAAGAACACATGTATAAACTTTTATGGAGTGACATCTGGATGCCATTTACTACTAGTGCAGAGACCCATTTGCTATTCCTGCAGGAGGTGGGATACCTGGCTTCCTATAGATGCACATTATTCAACAGGCTGTTGGCTGAATGTGGGGGGTGTTAAAGTTAAATAACTATTAAAACCTTTATCACCTTTATGATTATAGACAGAGTTGATGATGATACATGTAATAGCAAAGTATTTTGTTTTCGGGACACTGATTTTAATTAGATATTTAATGTACAATATGCATTATTTAGAATCTTTTATTTTTGTCTAGTTTATTCATTATCCTCTGTGTCACTTGTACAAGAAGAGACACTGAGCAAACGCCGGGAGAAGACCCTTACACTATATGTGTTTGTTGCCTGTGTTGTTGTTATTGATCTAATTCCAATATTCCTTACCATTTTTCTTCCAATATTTTTTTTCCACTCTGTGGGGTTAAGATATTGTTTTGTGGCCAAAGTATCTAATGTAGGTGGGCAGGGTGATAATACTGTTTTTGCTTTAATGGTACAGTGTTTAGCATGGTTGCCTTGCAGCACTGAGATCCAAAGTTTGAGTTTATCCAGGGCACTGCTGTATCTGCAAGGAGTCTGTATTGTCTCCCTGGGTCTGTGTGGTTTCCTCTGGGTACTCTGATTTCATCCCACACATACAGGAAGGTTAACTGTCTCCTGATAAAATTGACCATAGTGTGCGAATGTGATAAGGACCTTAGTCGAGTTGTGCAGTGGCGTTAGGCAGCATTTTCTCATCCGGCATAGAAAGCTGACCTCCTCTCCTCCGCCTTATATTGTGTGTGCACTGACAGCAACTGCCAAACATTGCTCAATATTTGTGGCTGCCATGACATTTCTAAACAATGGACATCTGATTACTCTATGACTTCAACAACACGCAAGAAAGGCTATTAGCTGATATGACAGACCTAACTTTCCTTTGTCATTTCTGCTGCTGCCTCGTATGATTGTAAGACCTGTAGGCCATTGGGACATGTAGCATCCACATCTGAGGCCAAACCAAACATGATTCACTTGTTTGGGGTATAGACTGCTGTACACAGTTTTAACAAAACCAATAGTTTGATTCCTTTATGCAAAGCAAGCAATTACTAAACAGCTGACACTGTAATGAAGCTCTCAGGCCAACAAAATAATAATTATGTACTGATACATACTGTAACTTACCTTGCACTCACTTGGATGTTATTTATGGAATTATTTGCTATAAGGGATAATAGCAAATGGAGTAGGAATTGCTACAAATGTGGAGTGATTCGTACAATGAGAGAGGGAAAAAAGTGGAAAGGAGAAAAGGGTGGAAATAAGAGGCAAATGTCACATCAGGAGGGGTGAGACACACTGAAGAAGAGAAGGTGAGCAAGGCAAAATACAGCAGAGAAAAGGAGAGAAGAAAAAAATGCTAAACGATAATATAAGGGTGGACAAAAAAATAATAAATTCTTGTTAAAGAAAATAACTTACACGCAGGCTTTCAAGGAGGAAATAATGTATTATTATTGTGTCATTCTAACTTCTCTGTTGTGAGGCTTACTGATAAAATGTATTTTACCTTTCCTCTAAACAACCTGGGAACGTCAGTTATTTCTCAAGTACAACTTAACCTTTAATTTTACATTAAATGGCATGATCCCATTGTGTTCCACGTGCCAATATGCACTAGGAAAACTCTAGCAACATAAGGGCCAGCACCAGTAGCAAGTGAAGGGCTTGGTAAGGAATTCTTCTAGTCACTAACGGGGGAATGTAATAAAAATCGCTAACGGAAAAACTATTCGCAATGCGAAAAGTTATGCCTTTGTGCAAACAAATTTTGCTTTGTGCGAATTTAATATAGCTTTTGCGAGGCCCGAAACTGTTTAGCGACCACTTCCGACAGTGAAAGACCGTTTGCGAACTTTATAGTTGGCGCCAATGCGCAGTCAATGTAATAAAACTTCTTACTGAAAAAGTCGTTATGTTTGCTCCAAAAGATTACGACACCTTCAAGCACTTCTTATGAGTGCGCAATTAAAATTCCCAATGCGCAATTAAAATTCGCAATGCAATAACAGTTTAAGGAACAATATTACATTGCGAGATGTGGATTTTTAGTCTTATTGGTGCGAATTGTTTTGCTCTTTGCGACTTTTATTACATTCCCCTGTAAGGGTTTTATTTCATAAGGTAATCATAGGCTGCCTTTGCATAGAAATTATGCACCTATTCCACTCCGATAACTAAATCATTCCATTGCCCATAGTTTATAATATTGTTTATAATTTTTGTTTAAGTAAAATTTCTGACGTTATCATTAATAATGGTTTATATCTTAAGGATCAGAGCACACAGGCGGATTCAGGGAGATTAGTCGCCCGGCGACAAATCTCTTCTTCGGGGCGACTAATCTCCCCGAACTGCCTCCCCTGCCTTCCCGCCAGCTAAAATGCAAATCGCCGGCAAGATGGGACTCGGCATAATTCGTTTTCCAGAGTCGCCCGAAGTTTCCTCGTGAGGCAACTTCTGGCGACTTTGGAAAATGAATTGAGCCGAGTGCCATCCTGCCGGCGATAAATCTCCCTGAATCTGCCTGTGTGCCCTGACCCTAAACTTGTGGTTTAGAGTTACCCTTTAATCTATAGATACTGAACACTGGTTTATAATCATTCACCTGGCTCAGTCTCCAGCATTTACCCCAAAGACTGCCTTTTGAGCTTATCAGTATTTGGGAGTCCATACTTGGATCAATGTCAGCCCAGTTTCTCCTGTCTTAGTGAAACAAGATAAACATAAAGTAGAAAGTAGGAGAGAGAATAAGAATAGTGTTGAAAGGGGTATGCAACTGTACTTTTCTTCTTGCAGCCTCTCTACATCTCCTTCCACTGCATTCATAACTTTCCCATTGCATCTACAGAGTGACCTTGCCACCCCCTGTTGTGCCTGACAGTTTGTAAGCAGAACACTTGTGGATTTGTCACTGTAGCATGCGAGTGAAGCAGCTCTTTCACAATCAGCTTGTTTTGGCCGAATGACTCACAAACCCAGCAACGTCACATTCTTGTGTCTGACATTATGCAAATCACTATGGCAGCGGTCTAGCTGCCAATGAATGAATGTGTAAATGCAGGCCTTTAAAAGAAATGTGTTCTGGAGAAAGTGACTGTAGCAAACAGTAACTGACAGTAAAGTATGATGTTGCAAAGTCTCTTATACACGCATCTCTTGTCATGTTTCCTGACAATGATTTGCAGTGGCATTTTATTTTTTTTAAGTATCTTACTCATGCAAAACAAAGGAGATGATCTGGATATATTTTAAGCATAATGTCACACTGGGAGACCTCCCAGGGAAGATTAGTTCTGAGGATAGTCACACTGCATTCTAAGGGTTGCTTTGGCAATGTTGAGGGGGTGGCCTGGAAGCCATCCTCACTGGGCCAGCTGTACTGACTTTATGGCACACTCAAAGCATTTAGTTCAGGCTCAGAAACAAAACTCTCACAGCATACAATATGTCTTAGTAACTTGATGGTAGATGGATCAAGTGCAAGCAAATGTAAATTCTATACTGCAAAGTTTATGCATTGGTGTATTGTAAATTATTTCAACAGAAGGCCTGGATTTATCATTTTTAAGGTCACGTTGGCAGTTTGTGAACTTCATACAAATACTGCACATTCTATTTAATAGCAATCACATATCTTATAAATATGTTAGCAATAAACATGGAGGTATGGATTTTTGGACAACAGGATTTTTTTTTATTATCCTTTAATTACAAATCACAGACTTTTTTTTGGCAGCACTATACAGAGATTATATATTATTCACATATGTCGCTGACCCGGTAATTTACTGGACTTGCACTCTGTAGATTAGGGCAAATACCAAGGGGACTGCTGTAAGACGTCATAGACATTTACTATTTATTGGGCCTGCTGGGAGCTGTTAGGCAAAGGAGCTGCTGAACAAAAAGTAAAGTAATTAAAAAAAACGCAAATATTAAAAAAGAATACCAATTGACAACTGTCTCAGAATAGCATTCTTTATTTGTATATATTCTTTTTTGATAACCTATCCAAATGTGTAACATTTTATGGAACTTTACTTTGCTTACAACAATTTTATATATTTATATGTACACATCCATATGCGTATAGAACTTTATCTTACCTTTCATATTTTAACTTCACTTTATTATGTCCTTACATATATAAGAGTTAACTAGGTTTTTGAAAAGGTTTTTTTTTTTTTACAATCTCTCTAATGTTCTATAGCTCTTATGATTAACCAAGATGCTTTTGTATTTATATGTTTTTTATGTGATTTGTGTCGCTACTCAATTTGGGTTTGTGATGACTTTAAATTGGTAATTGACCTTTTCCCTCCCCTTTCATTGGTGTTTGGGTCTTTAAATACCGAGTCTGTGTTGTAAGTGTCCAAGCCTATGAATAAGTGTCATTGTGACTCGAAACGTGTAAGGCTTGAGATGATTGTTTAAATAAAGATTTTTTCTACTTTTTAACAATTTGACTTTGGGTCTGATCTATACGTGGCCTCCCAGAGTGCCCTAAACCCCTCTTGCTTTTGTATTCTTTATATTATACTCAAAGTTCATTTAAAGGTGAACAAACCCTTTAATTCATTTTTCAGTTTTAGGTCATATGTATGGGGAAAAGAAGACTTGTGATTTCTTAACTTTGCAGTGAAGGAGTATTAACCCAGCAATTCTGAGAAAAAGTTTCAGTATGATTAAAATGTGTCCCAGTTCTGACCATTGTTTATGGATCTGACTCATGGGATGTGATGTAAAATACAAGGTAAAAGTGCCAAATCATATAAATCATAGTGAGTCAGGTCTGAGGAGTGTCCAACTGTGACAAGTCCATATAAGGAATTTTATCACAGTGAAGAAAAAAGGTTAATAAGGTTAATCACATGTGGATTTTTCTCCACCAGCACAAAAACAATGGTGGAGTAAATATCAGTAATGCCTGTGGCTTAACGGCGAACGCTATTGACTTCATCTTCTTGTCATTAGGGGGGGAGCATTTTCTGTTTGAAATGCAATTCAAAATCCATGTAGGGATTGTGATGCAATTTTTCACAAAATTCAATAGTAAAATCTGCATGTGCCATAGACCTAAAATAAACATGGTACTGACTGATGTTTATGTAGATATAACCAGCATATTTACAGACCAACAGGCTGATGAACTGATAGTACTCTCACTTTTTCTCTTATCTATGTGCATGAGAATTGTGTCTTCTCTTTATGGTTCCATGGGCTTCAATCTCTTCCCCACTGTCCAAATTCATACACATAGCTGAAATGTTTCCTGATGAAATTGACTCTAGTGAATGTGCAAATTTGTATAGAAATTAGTGTATGTTCCTCTGAGGCAGGGTATTGAGTGTGAATTATGGAATGCCCTCTCTGTTCTATGCTGTATATGTCAGTGCTGTATAAATATAAAATAGTTATAAGATCAACTTACACAAACATGAGATAGGTAGGTGGAAACATAGATAGAGAAACATATGGCACCAAGTCTGTGCATGTTTTCCGTTTTGCTCTCAGTAAATTGATTCTCTTTGTGGGATCAGATTTCTTTACATTCCTCCATGTGGTGAAGTGACATAACTGCCTTCGCATCATGAAAGCTTGTTTTGTTCCCAATTGTCCTCAGTTCCTCTTAACAGAGCTCCACGAATACAAAGAGCCGACAACACACCTATCTAATAAATCCATTAGGAAATACATTTGCTTATCTTTGCACCTGTGTGCCGGTTTCTGGATAGACTTTGGAGCCTACATAAGTTGTGCAGTGGTAAAAGCACAGAGGTACAGCTTTTGCTAATAAATCTGTTTTGAATGTACCCGTTGACACAAAGCCATTTCCTTCTAAAACATCTTTGCTAAATGCAGCAGAGTTCATAGCCTCCTGACATTGTGCAACAGGTCTATATCTGTTTTGTAATGATACATCATTAGTTAAATATAATATTCTGATTTCCACCTTAATGTAATATTTACAACTGTCCAACACGGAAGGCCACAATGGGTCATTTTAAGCAGCTGAAGTAAATTATTTCTGTTTTTTGAGGTTTGCTATTTTTTGCAAACAAGGTGTCACTAAGCAAAAAATATTGACTGAAACAATTTCAGTTTATTCAGTTTATTTTTGCCAGCAGAGAAGCACCTGGCCCTCTTCTTGCCCACTCCCATTGTAAAGTATAGTAAAGTTTGCTAGATAACAGCAGTGTAAGGCAGTTGTCGAAGTAAATTGAAAGCAGCATGTATGATTTTGGTTGCCTCTCCATCGACTGAAATACGTGGGTGAAGAAACCACCAAATGTGCCAATATTCTAAATTATAATTTGAATTAAAATTAGCAGTTCTCCAAGTTAGTATGCAGGTATGGGACCTGTTATCCAGAATGCTCGGGACCTCAGGTTTTCTGGATTACAGATCTTTTAGTATCTTTTACAGATGTAGTTTGGATCAAGTACAAGCTATTGTTTTATTATTAGAGAGAAAAAGGAAATCATTTTTAAAAATTTTGATTATTTGGATAAAATGTAGTCTTTGAGAGATGGCCTTTCTGTAGTTCGGAGCTTTCTGGATAACGGACTTCAAATGGATCCCTGTGCAATTGATGGAAAGTTTTTGCATGCATTTGGGAGAGACTTCTGTGAGATTTTCGATGTGTATTTATTATAAGAAGCAATAGGCAATTAATTAATGCCCCATTAACATTGATCAGGAAGGTTAAAACATCCTATTAGGTTAGGTCTATATTGGGCTGTGGATGATGTCCTCTTCTTAAAGGAGAAGGAATCTTCTGATCATGGGGGAGGCGCCAAATGTTAGGCACCCCCAGTAATTATATTCACTTACCTGATACCCCAGGCCTGCACCAGCTTGCACATGCATCTGCCTCTGGCAACAGAAGAAAGAAAAAGTAGAAGAGGACTGCACAGATATACCTGGGCCAGTGCTGGTTTCTACTAAAAGGGGCAGTGCCCAGGATACCAGGTAAGCATTTAAATCATAGGGGAGTGCCTAACTTTAGGCACCCTCCCCCAGTGATTTTAATTTTCAGTATCCTTTAAGGGACTACACTGGGAAATGATCTATCCATTCAGTATTCTTGCTAAAGAAGAGAATATTAACCAGAGTGGCCAGCTGAAGGCTATCAGACAAAGAATCCTTGTCAGAAGTCCTATTTAGCAATACATCTAAGATGATCTGATTCAGAGTATATAGTTCACATAGCAGACATAGAGCATGGCAGGTCACACAAGTATGAGAAAAGCCTCTCCTTTATGCAAGCACAAAATGTGTCTATACTCATAAATCATATTATACAATGAATAAACATGTCAGACATGCCTATTCTATTTGCCTTTTATGAAATGTTAAGTGTCATTTAGATAAGAGCAGTCTGGAGGTTGTGGCTTAATGCAGTATTGTTGTTGCCACCCAAGAGGGCACTTTACAAATTAATGAAAACAGGCCTATTAAAATAGCCTATATCTGGATTAACGGCAAGGAGAGGAAAGTTTGAGTGGAAAGTATTTGCTTTTTGCCGACAATAACATTAATTAAAATAATAATAATAGGCTGGATGGAAGGTATCATGTAAAGACCTGTTACAAAACAGGCACATTTCAACCGAAAGATAGGTTGTAAGTGCCACTTAATTAGTTTAGACTTAATAGTAGCTACACTGGGGTAATTGATGCATTACTTGTAATTGAGGCTTTCTTAGTTTCGATAAATGTAAAGTAATGGGCAATATTTAAAAAATTGTGTTACACAGTGAAGAAATTTTACAGTCAGAAGATACATGCCGTAACAGAGGTTTTCAGACTTTTTGTGTTCAGCCCCACCCCCTTTGTGAATCTGTGACCCAAAACTGGTCAGACCCCCTCTCCATAAATCATAACATGGTTAAAATAGCTACACTGACATGGGATACAAGCGCAACACATAATCATTCACCCCTAACTCTTACCATTTTCTGCATAGGCCCCCTTGGGAGATCAGCCACACAGTTTGGAACCATTTGGGCCACAAAGCTGCAGCTAATCCATTTTTGACTTTTGAAAGCATTTGGTTTACTACTATAACAAGTGGAAAAGAGTGGGGAAAGCAGACAAGGGCATTTGGTTCACCACTGTTATCAGTTTAGGGGCAGTGGTGGACAAAACCATTCCATATGTTGGAGACCCAACACCACTGAAGTGCTGTAGGAAGCCACCTCCCCATTAGATAATTTGCATGACATCGTAACCCTCTCAAGTACAGTATTCTGTTGGAGAGCCCACCCATGGGTGTATGTCTTTAAAAAGGAAAAAAAAATCACTGGAATTGCAATTTTTTTGAAAGCACCCAGTAGTGATTAGTGGTCTTTAGTATCTTCCAATTACATTACAGAACTTTGGCTCTAGAAAGCTGTCTGCCCTAGCAAATACCCCCACCATTGACTGTCAATCTCTCAAGCTGTATCTAATCTCTACTACTCCCTTCCTCAAGGTGGCCATAAGTGGAATTTCATTAGAGTTATCTTATGGATTGCAGTCCAAATGGATAGATGGATGTTGTGCAATTTATCGATCTGGGGAATAGCCAAACAGCACTGTTCCGTTGGTCTTTAAAGGAGATTTGTGTCTCCTCTCATTTCAACCTTTGCACCATCTCCAATACACCTGCTAAGAAGGGGCATCTGCAGATAGTTTTTGGACATACTACTGCAATCTTATAGGATGACAGCATGATCTTTCAAAACTGCTCAGCGAGGAGACACACAACAATCCAGTATGGTAAAAATTGACCAAACTGCCTAACCACATTTGGGCATGTATTATTAGTTCGACTTAAAATTTCACAACCAAGATAAAAATAAAATAGAATGGGGCTACCTACGTTTTAGCCCAAGTTCATTTTGATGCTAGTGAATGATCTGTTAATATGTGACACATTAGTTATTAGAAGCAGGACCATGTCTTACTTAACTTGAAAGGTATTGCATTAAACTTACCTAAATTGGGCACTTTTAGTTAAGTCACAGCAGATAGTGTTCCAGCTTGTGTGCTTGGGAAAATACCTAAGATTTCCCCTTGAACAGTAGAAGGTAATGATCAGTCCTGGTTGTGACGCACAAGTGTTAGCAACACTTCCTCACTGGGAGCAGGTACTGTAAACCAAGGTGATGCAGATAATGTTCAATTAAATTAATTAATAACTGGTTCATAGACTACCAATTCCAGGGACGGACTGGGATGGCGGGAAAGCAGGAAAAAACTCAGTGGGCCCCTGCTGGCCTAGACCCGCTCCGCCGACCAGCTGCCCCCTAAAGAAAAGAAGATGTGAAGCGATGTGCTGAGAGGGGAGGTCAGGAGTTTGGAAGCGGGAGGGGCCCCTGGTGACTGTCAAGAGGGCCCTTGGTGTCAAAGCCCTGGTGGGCCCCCAATACTCCAGTTCGACCCAGACCAATTCTAAAATTGATTACAAAAGGGCAGTATAGCCGTTTGTTCAACATGAGTGAAATGAGCTTGTGAAGAAAATACTTTTCACCTATTGTTATAATCATGAAAAATCTTTTTTTTGGTAATGCAGCCTCTACAATGGCCTCTGCAAACAATAATGATAAAATGAAACTTTCAAAGTTATCCATGATTCCATCACACCTTACATCAGTAACGTCATCTTACGTATTTACAAAGCAGCTTTTTTTTTTCTTTACCTTGATCTCCTACTCACCATCACTCTCATGACTTTATGGGCTCTCTAAAGCTTTACGCCATCTCTCACGCCATACCCTCTGTCTTGCTAGCTCTGACCTGTCTTCCTTTCATCTCTAAGATCCTGAGATTAAAGAAAATCAGTGGGATCATGATGAGTCCCATTTATGATTAGAAGTCAAAGGGCCATTTAATTATACTAAAGCTAATGTCACACTATGCATTTTCTCTGCTCGTGGAAAAAATAACAATTCTTTATGCTTTAAGGGGCATATTTATTATGCTGTGTAAAATGAAATTCACTGAAAAAAACTGTGTGAAATAAATGCCGAATTTATCAAGGTGTGTAATTTTACACCATATAAATGTCAGATTTGCCTCCGTTGTTTTACATGTTTCCGGCGGAAGTCTCTCTAAGAAAAGATGAGTAGAAATATAAGCAATATAAAAATGGCAATAATAATACATAACAACTTTATGCCTATGTGTCTAGTAACTGACATAAAGGCTATTGATTTCAAAAAAAAAGTTTTAAGGATGAAATCTGTCCTGCAGTGACTGATGCCATACAGGATCTGTATTTTCTCTGCAGAAGCATAGTTTGAATTTAGTCTAAACCTCACACGCCCCAATTTGACTTCATTCTGTAATTAAACACTTGGGATTATTATTATTTGTAGTGTCTTTGTTTGTTTTTCATAAAGGAACCTTTATTTTTAGTACACACAACTAGGACACTAGCCTCAGTGGGGTGTACACTTGGAATAAGAAAATGTGGATTGTTTAATTACATGTATTTGTCTTTACTCTGTATCACAATATGAAACAATAGATTACACAAAACATAATTATTACACACAAATACATTCTCAGAGGCACATGATTCAGCACACAAACACTCCAAAAAACCAAACCACAAGTTCAAAAACTCACCCAGCCACCACTGAGGCAGGCTATCTGCAGGTGCCATGTGGTTCCTCTGTAGAACTAAGGTACAAACCGTTCATAACAGAAAATAGTGAAAGTAAGCTAAGTAAGTAAGTTTAATTTAAAGGGGTTTTCATCTTTGAGTTAACTTGTAGCATAATGTAGAGAGTGATATTCACAATTCGCAATTTTCATTTTTTATTATTTATGTTTTTATGAGCAACTCTTTAGTTTGCAATTTCAGCAATCTCATTGCTAGGGTCCAAATTACCCTAGAAACCACACAGTGAACTGAATTAGAGTCTGAATATAAATAGGAGAGGGTCTGAATAGAAATATAAGCAATAGGAAACTGGCAATAATAATACATAACAGCTTAACAGAGCATTTGCTTTCAGACAGGGTCATTGACTGCCATTTGAAAGCTAGAATGATTCAGAAGAAGTTGGCATATAACTGAAAAACTATAAAAATAAATAATGAAGACTAATTGAAAAGTTGCTTAGAATTGTCCAATCTATTTCGAAAAGTTAATTGAAAGGTGAACCATCCCTTTCATTTCCAGGATGAGTTTGTTAGAAATTGAAAACATATCATAAATCATAAACACAAAAAAGAATCTCTCTGTATACTGTATAAAGTTGATTTTCTGTCCTTTGAGGAAGGGGTTGGACCCCGAAAGCTTGTGCGTTCAATACTTCTGCAAATAATTGTGCTAAAGGCATTGCCTAGCTGAACTGGTGTGCTTCTTCCCTAATTTGGATTTGTTGCAGTGTTGGGCTTGGAAGCGGCCTGGGATATGGATGCACCCGGCACTATGAAGTAAGTGGTGTGCAGCAAATTCAAAAGTGTTGCTGTTAGAAATTGAAAACATAACATAAATCATAAACACAAAAAAGAATCTCTAGATATAAAACTGATACTGTATACAGTATAAAGTTGATTTTCTGTCCTTATATAGGTCTGCAAATTATACTGATTGCCCTGTAGCCTTCAAGTTTGGGCAATGAGTGCTTAACTCAAAAAAATGTAATTCTTTTTTTATAAAGAAAAAAATGTAAAGGGGAAATACTGATGCATACACTTTTGTTTCTGTTGAATGAATACATATATATATATTTATATATATATATATATATATGACGAAGGCTCCAGGAAGGAGCCGAAACGTTGGATTTTCAATAAACCTTCACTGATGTATAACTATCGCTGAGTTGTGAATATCCTTGGAGTGCTGTCAATACCTGCAGAATGTGTCTATATATTTCGGACTAGCACCCAGGTTTTTTGTTTATTCTCATGGTTGTGCACTCCATTTTCTCTCTCTCTCTCTATATATATATATATATATAAAAAATAAAGTCCAACGTTTCAGTCCCGCACAGGAACCTTCCGAAACATTGGACGAATAAACTATATATATATATATATATATATATATATATATATGTATATTTTTTTTTTTTTAGAAGTAGTTTGGTTGCTAGGGTCATATGTCACTGGTTCGAATGATAGAGGAAGGAGAATATGAATATAATAATCAAGTAGTTACAACACTAAAGAGAGTAGTTAAACAATTGTTTATAATCTATATATCAAGAGAAAAGAAAATGAAAGAACTGGCCCATATATTTGCACCTACCCATACATAAACTCCGAAACGCATATGAAGTATTTAAATTAAAACATAACCTTTAAAATAAATGTCCAAACTGCAACATTAAAAGACCAGTTAGAAGCAGGGGACTGACTGACCGGGTAAAGGGATTAAACTTGTTTAATCTAGCAAGATTAATTTGTATAAAAATGTATAATTTACAGGATATTGATGTATTGATGTATTTATTGTGTATTATAAAGATGTAATACAGAAGAGCCATGATTATCGTGTAAAATATATCCTTTTAATTGGTGCATAGTGATGAAATTTGTGTTACATGACTCACTGAAATGTGTATTATTTTTTTAAACAAAAGTACCCCCTGTTATAGATTTCACAGTGCTCCTGTGCTTTTCCAAGCCAAAATCCAGGAAAATGCCTTACCTGTCAGTAATGCTGGTGCATGGGGCAGTGGATTGGTTTTTTCTATGCCAGAGTATGCCTTATTTCCTTTGGAGGAAACACTGCAACTAACATTAGCCTGGGTGACTGGGGTTGGGGAGCTGCTCTGCATAACAAATTGGTTTCCTTGTCTTAATTACATCATATCCACATGAGTGGTATTAAATTGGAGAAATTGTTACACCAGCCTTTTAGGGCTCTTACAGACGAGCGTTTTTACCTGCGCTCCCCTGTACTCACACAGGCGCGTGTAGGCGCCGAACGCAGGAAAAATGCAGCATGTTGAGTCTCAACCTGCGTTCGGCGCCTACACGCGCCTGTGTGAGTACAGCCCCATTGGAAAAAATGTAATGCGTCTATCCCTGCGCTCCCCTGCGGCTGAATGCAGAAAAACGGAACGCAGGGGAGCGAAGCTACAACCGCTCGTGAGTAAGAGCCCTTATAATTAATGGTGAACTCCACTCTGTTAATTCTCCACTGTTTTTTATAATGACAGAAAATGCAAGTTTTTGCAAATATTTGTAAACCACTTTTAAAAGCAGTATATGGCTGATGTTTAAATTCTCTGCACTCCTAAAAAACTCCAAAAAACAATGTAGCAGAAGCCAGGAAGATAAGTGACCAGTTAGTGTTTCAAGAGTCAGTACCAGAAAACAGAAAGTGAATACTGCCTTCAACTGCAATTAAAAAATAACTTTTCAACCATCAAAAATTGTTACTGTATAGTGCAAAATTTAATTTTCTTTCAGTGTACACAGAAAAACCACTTTTGGGTGCAATATCCCTTTGAAAAAACACTGCAATTTGGTCTTACCTCTTTTTTTAAGCCCCTCTTGTGTTACATGATTTTCTGGTGTGAATGATCATTTTGCTCCATTTTGGCTCCACGTTTGTAAATTCCCCCCTGGAGTTTTTGGCTGTGAGAAAATAAAAGATTACCGTAAATAAATCATGACCATCTTACTGCCACCCTCTAGATGCAAGGAAGGTGGTGCCTTCTCCAAGTGAAAGATTCATACCCCCTCCATGGGAGGTAAGTTGGTTGTCAACATGATTAAATAGAAAACAAAAAAACAAATGTGTTAGGTTACCCTTTGTTTATACATCACCGGCTCCTACAATCCATTTAGCAGATGCTAAGAATGCAGGATTCTTATAATATATATTATTAACAATTATATCATTCTGAAGGGGGTTTCAGTTCCACTTCATGGTCTGATAGGAATCTGAACTTACAGAAAACCTGCAAGGGAAAGAATGACTTCTAAATGATGTAGTTGCACTTCCGCCCCCACGACTTTCACATAATCATTACACTTCTCTTTGCTGCAGGAGTTAATGTGAAAGGAGGGGGGGGGCATCAGAGACTTTTCATCTGCTGAGTCTCTCCAATTCAAAATTTAAAAGAAATGTAAGTCCCCCCCCAAGAAAGTTAAAAGGTAAGCCCCCTGCCCTGCAGCAACCTTACAGCTGAATTCACTGACAACAAGCATCAACTTCACTCTATGGGGGCAAATTCACTATGCGCCGAAAATGCGCTAGGCGTAGTTTCACCAGGGCTGCGTAAATTCACTAAGTTGCGCACAGGTTACCGAACTGTTGCGCTAGCGATAATATGATAAGCAGTCCGAAGTTACGCTAGCGATGCCTAATTAGCATACGGCGTGCAGTTAAAGTACAATGGCCGTATACGCTGCAGCAACTACATACACTACAGAAGGCCAGGGAAACGTAATAAAATGTAATAGAGGTCTTATATTGCCCTACACATGTGCCCACTGTATAGTTTAGTTGCCAAGACGGGTAACCCAAAAAAACTTTGCAACTTCGCCTGGGGTAAGGGTGCAAAGTTATGATAGAGTATGTCTACTTTGCTAGCGAATTTACGCCAGGGACCATTAGTAAATCGGTGACTTTTCACTAGCGTTAGCCACTTCGCCCTTTAGTGAATTTGCCCCTATGTATTTATAAATAAGGCACAAATCTGTTACCAGATAAAAAGAAACAACAAAACGCATTTCTAGGACAATCAGGACTTTCCAGAAAAAATGATATAGGTAAGCGATAATATGTAAGATCCCCCCCATGTCTTCTCTAGACAGGTCGGCAGTTAGAGAAAAAAGTGGTGAGAAGCAGGCACTGGCAAGTTTGGGTTCTCTTGTGAAGAGGGTGGGCTACAAAATTCAGGATCTCTAACCTGAACCCTCCAGCTGTTTAACTATATTTGCCAGTATCCTTTCTCCATAGCATTTTTAGCTGCAGTTGTAATGCAGAGCTGTTGTCCAAACTTGCAGCTGCTTATTAACATCCTTTAGGTTTATACCAACTAACAACAAACACACATTATAGTAATCCATTGTCCTTTTAGTTACTTCCGCCCCCCCTGGACAAGGGCCTCTGTGGTGTTGGGGGGCCCAGGGCAAATACTTTATTTGCTCTAGCCCAAAAGCGGCCCAGTGTGTAAGTATTCTTTGTCAGAATAGAGGGGTGAGGGGGAGTCTCAGTTCTACAAGCCTTGCAGGCTGCAGCTCGGTGGTTGAACAAAAGCAGTTTCTGTTTTTCTGCTGCCAGTGAGAGCAAAACTGGAGTGGGGGGAGGAGGAGGCGGGAACCAGGCAAACTCAGGTCTCCCCTTCCCTCCCCCGGGCAGGTTTTTGTGACTCAGGCTGAGTGTGTTGCTCCCCTTCATGAGGCCGGATATGAGCCACCAATCCCCGGCACAAACAAATGTTATAGGGAGGCCTCATAAAAAACCCCCAGCGCAGCCACGTCTCACATGAAATAACTAAGAGCTTTCTTTCTAAACATGCAGCACTTTAATAGCTCGGTCTGTGACTTCACCTACTGGCAAACACAACCACAGGCTCCTCCCCCGCTATCTCATGTCAGTCACAAAGGATGAAAGGCGCATTGTGTGTGGAGGTTTCATTGAGGGCGCGCGGGTTTATGGAGAGAGAAAATTGTGGCAGGATGGAGTCTGTCAACATTGGCAGCTTTCAAATAGCAGCGTGATCTTTATGTGTGGGGAGGGGACTTTTCTTTGTGTCAGGCACTGTCACAGAACTTCCCCCATGACATATATGCGCGAGAAATTACTTTCTAACCAATTCAATGTATTACACAAAAACAGCTACTACGTTCCACTACGTTGTTTTTGCTTTTCAGCACCCTATCTCCCACATATCATTAGGTACCAAGACAAACCCCATTGAGGGTCCTCTGAACTGTTTGAGGGACAGCCCCTCTTTTGACAGCTCCACCAGGAGTCCCTCATTTGTACTGGAAAGTCCAGTTTTTCTTTGCACTGAACAGCCAGAAAAAGAAACAAAGTTTCTAACTTAATTGGCTTTTGGCAGAGAGCCCAGAACAGCCACAGCAGAAGATAAGATACTTTTGTAACAATTTCTAGAAACGCAAATAAGCAATTGTAACAATATAAGATAAGAGGTCCCTAGGGCAATTCACCTTCATTAGGAAAACTGTAATAACTGAAAAAAACACAGAAATATATTCTTTCATAACCGGCCAAATGAACATGTTAATTAGGGGATGTGGTCACAAAATGGGTGTGGTCACATTTTTTGTCCCTCTTTCCAAAATATTGGGTAGTATGCTTCTGCTTGAGTAAAATGCAGTTGGGCCCTGAAAGAGCTTCATGGGAGTTGTAGTTACTGCATTGCTAGGGTCCGCTAACATTTGTTAAAAGTATTTACAAAGTACAAGTATATTCTGTGGTGCTGTATATATAATACAAGGGCATCAAACTCACAGGTTACATTCAAAATATTACTACACAGGGCCGGATTTACATAGCGGCACGGGCACCCCTAGGCCTGTTGATGTTTGCCGCCCCAATACCGTCCCTTATATTTGCTCAAATTTTCATCATCAGGACCGGAAGAATGGGGATTTTAAAAACTATTTTATCTCCTGTGCATATCCCCAGTGTTTCTGAACCAATGTGGGTGTAGTTGGGCAGCATGCTCCCCATCTACTAAAATCCTGCTGCCCTAGGCCCGGGCCTTGGTGACCTTTCCACAAATTTGGGCCTGAGTGTACATTAAAGGATAAGGAAAGGCTGAGTTTACTGCAAGTGCAAGTATATACTTACCTGACACACGGGCAGGTGCTGGAGAAAACTGCACCGGTCTAAGGGTTCTTACAGTGAGCACCACGAAGTGATCCCTTCCTTCTTCTTGCATTGCGCGAGTGCGCATGTGCAGTATCGCAAAAAGCTGAATTTTATCTAAAAAGTTGCCTATTTCGTTCTACTGCGCATGAGTCTGCCCCGGGAAATTTGAAGAAGAAGGAAGCCACTGGAAGAACCCCCGGACCATTGCAGTTTTCTGCTGATAGAAGCACCAGCCCGGGGTTTCAGGTTGGGGGTACCTAACTTTTGGCACCCCCAAGTAAACTCAGCCTTTCCTTCTCCTTTAAGAGGTCATATTGATTGTTGTTTACTGATGTGTCTGATTTTGTTAGTAACTGTTACTCAACATTCCTAAACCTGACTTTTCCCAACCTGACTGTACCTTCTCAACCTGTCAGTTTCTAATGCTAAAGGATTACTGCTGCACAAATATAGCAGCCCCTCATAGAGGAACATAAGGATCACATAGAAATTGCAAAGTAATCGGGCAAATACTTTAAATGTAGATTGCATGAAAAGACTATGTTATGATAGATGTATAAATGTATTGTTATTGCTAATTTTTATTAATCATCTTTTTATTCAGGCCTCTCCTATTTATATTCCAGTCTTTTATTCAAATCAATGCATGGTTGCTAGGGTAATTTGGATCCTAGCTACCAGATTGCTTAAAATGCAAATTGAAGAGCTGCTGAATGAAAAGCCAAATAACTCAAAAACCATAAATAATTAAAAAATGAAAACCAATTGCAAATTGTCTCAGAATATCACCCCAAAGCATACTAAAGGTTTAAATGGGTGTTACAGGACAGGAACTTTCAAATGTAATGTCCCTCTGGAAACATTGAAATTCCCAAATTATTGAGGTCACTGCCAACTGGTGCCAAAAGGATTTTGTATTCCCTGACTATTCCTGTGTCCACCCTCACTCACCTGGAAAGCAGAAAGGAACTGGGGGGGAATATTAAGGTGAAGTAAAATTAACATAGTAATAAAAAATTTTGGGGGTAAAATAGTCATAAAAGGAATGTCACTTTCACAAAAGTCTATGGCATTCTCTATGTTGTGGTACCTTGGGAAAGCGTTAAATTCCTCAGTTTGCCTCATGGCAGAAATTGCACTGATTTTACTGCAAATTAAACTGAATTTGCTCTAACCCAACCCCCAAGGTTGAAGATTGCATTGCACAAACAGCAAAGGCATATTCTTGGGGCACAATTGGAATAGACAACCAGGTAGAGGGTAGGTCAGCGCTGAGATGGGATGTGAGAGAGTAGGTGCAACTATTACTTGGCCTGTATCTGAGCACACTCTATTGGTTCACTTCAGGCTCATTGCTATGAAAACTCAACCAGAAGAGGCCCTCCCACTCTAAATACAGCAAGGACTGCTCTGTGGGCACAATAAACCAAAAAATGGGACATATGGTACAGAGCACATGTAGACTGCAGAATTACTCTGGGAAAGACACAGCAATCAGCATGCTAAGAATCCCCATAAATGTTTCCCCTTTAAGCTCAATAGAAATCGCACATATTATGGCACAGCAGCAACCCCTCTTAAAATCATTACCCCAGTGTTCTTCAAGAACAGCAGTTCCCATAGGCTATAATAACAAGGAGGCTTGTGGGAAATTCAATGGGATTAATTATCTGAGACATGCTAAAGTAGAGATGCACCAAATCCAGGATTTGGTTCGGGATTCGGCCATGATTCGGCCTTTTTCAGCAGGATTCGGATTCAGCCGCATCCTTTTGCCTGGCCGAACCAAATACAAATCCTAATTTGCATATGCAAATTAGGGTCGGGGAGGTAAATTGTGTTACTTTTTGTCACAATTTCCAGAACCCACCAGCACACCCTGGCCTCTCCAGCATAAGTTGGCCCGGTGCACAGTCAGAAGGGATCGGCAACCCCAATTGTAGTCAGCGTAATAAAAGAAAAACTGGCACTCAGAGCTCGATGCATGCAGGCAAAGCCCTGCGTGTTTATTACAATGTAACGTTTCGGGGGCGGGCCCCTTCTGTCTGATGAAGGGGCCCGCCCCCGAAACGTTACATTGTAATAAACACGCAGGGCTTTGCCCGCATGCATCGAGCTCTGAGTGCCAGTTTTTCTTTTATTACTTTTTGTCACAAAACAAGAAACATGTTTTTGCCTTCCCACCCTTAATTTGCATATGCAAATTAGGATTCGGTTCGGTATTCGGCCGAATATTTCACGAAGGATTCGGGGGTTCGTCCGAATCCAAAATAGTGGATTCAGTGCATCCCTACGTGAAACAGTAAAAAGTGAAAACTACAAAGTACATGTTTCTATTTAAAGGGGTGGTTCACCTTTATGTTAACTATTAGTATGCTTCAGATTTGTCCTTTTTTTTATAGTTTTTGAATTATTTGGCTTCTGATTCTTTCCAGCTCTCAAATAGGGGTCAGTGACCCCATCTAAAAATCAAATCCCCAACCTTTTTCACCCATGAGCAACATTCAGAAGTAAAATGAGTTGGGGAGCAAATCAAGCATGAAAAATGTTCCTGGATGGAGCCAAATAAGGGCTGTAATTGGCTATTGGTAGCCCCTATGTGGACTGGCAGCCTATAGGAGTCTCTGTTTAGTAGTACATCTGTTGCTTATTTATTCAATCAAAACCTGCATCCAAGCCAGAAATTAAAAGAAGCGACCTGCTTTGAGGCCACATCCAGAGCAACATCCAAGGGTTTGGTGAGCAACATGTTGCTCATGAGCTACTGGTTGGGGATCACTACTGTAAGACTAAAAATGTATAGTTATTGCTATCTTTTATTACTCTTCCTATCCATGGCCTCTCCTATTCATATTCTTGTTTCTTATTCAAATCAGTGCATGGTTGCTTGGGTAATTTGAGCCTTAGCAACCAGATTGCTGAAATTGCAAACTGGAGAGCTGCTGAATAAAAATCGAAATAACTAAAAAAACACAAATAATAAATGAAAACCAATTGCAAATTGCCTCGAAATATCACTCTCTACGTCATACTGAAAGCTAATTTAAAGGTGAACAACCCCTTTAAGTTTAGGTTCCAGGTTTCCAGATGACGTGAATACTTTAGATTTCCTAGAACAGGGCAGGTAACAGATGCCATTTCTCTGTGGTCAGACTTGACCCCTGTGCTGCAATAACCTAAAAACACTGACACTTTACTGGTTGTGAAATCCTCTTTATTTCGTAAGATTCTCAGATGAGAAAGTCAAGTGGCTGCAATAGAGGAGGAAGCAGCTGAGTCTCGTAAACATTTGCCATGAATTTGCTTCCCTGGCCCAGGAGTCAGAGCATGTGCGCTGCAAATGACAGTGTCAGAGCTGCTGCCGCCTACAATAATAACTGCTCTCCAAGCAGCAGCTTCACTTGTAGCCAGCGCTGCTGAGTCAGTGAGCTTATTGTGCCTTTGGGGAACATAACCAGGACCATTCACTGGATACTTTAACAGTTTGTCATCAGCTGCCTTACTGCTTCCAGGAGGCATTATTTGCTTTCCGGATGACAACAAGCATGTTCTCTGGTCAGTAGTAATACAGGGGGACAGTAGTAATACAGGGGCACATAGTAATATCTAACATGGGGAGAATAAATAAATAAGTACTTGGAGTTTCAATACACAGTTGGAAAGAGGCCCCTTGTTTTAAAGAGCTTACACATTCTACCCTGTGCTTCATACAGAACACATATACCCTTATTTATCTAATCAGAATCATTATATCCTAGTATAACATGTTGGAGCTGCCATACTATTTCCACTGCTCGAGTGAAATAAGAGTTTATTTTCGTAGAATCAGATGAAACAGCACACCCCCCGTGGCCAAAATGAGCATCAACAGACAGGGTCCCCAACCTTTTTTTTTTTTTTACCTGTGAGCAACATTCAGATGTTAAAAAGGTTGGGGAGCAACACAAGCATGAAAAATGTTCCTGGGTGGTGCAAAATAAGTGCTGTGATTCGCTACTTGGTAGCCCCTATGTGGTCTGTCAGCTTTATTTGACAGTACACCTTGTTATTATGAAACTGAACCCCCCTCCAAGCCAAGAATTCAAAAATAAGCACATGCTCAGAGGCCACCAAGCAGGCTCGGACTGGCAATCTTTGGGTTATGGCAAATGCCAGAGGGGCTGCTGTAAGGTCCCATAGACAGTCACTATTTAGTGGGCTGGTGGAGGACTATTTGGGCCTCTGTGTACTTGGAATGCCAGGGCCTACTTTGACTCCCAGTCCAGACCTGCCACCAAGATCAACATCCAAGGGATTGGTGAGTAGGGTTGCCACCTGGTTGCCGGTCTGGCCAGTAAAAATTAAGCTTGATTCCAATGTTATTGATAGGGGAAATGCATGAGAATAAAGGAAGGCCGGTATTTTTGAAGAAAAGGTGGCAACCCTATTGGTGAGCAACATGTTTCTCACAAGCCACTGGTTTAGGATCACTGTAAATTGTGTAACTGTAAAGTGACTTGGAAGCATCTTTTACTCAGCAGGGGTTGCCACACTGAACTTGCTTTATTTTCCCACTGTTTACATGCTGTCGCCTGAGTGTAACTCCAGCTGGGTTTAGATATGGAACCTCCCCACCCCCCATATGAGCTCTTACATTCCTTTAGCTTTACTGTCAACCTCAGGGAAAGCAACATCTGCTATAAAAGTGCTGCTCTTAGGGTTTGTGGCAGTTTGCAGTTCAGAAATAAAGCTGAATTCGTTTGTTACTGAGATTTCTGCGGAAACAATAGATGTTCAGCCTGGGGCTCTCCTTGGAATTCTGTGACATGCAGTTCGGCAAGAGACACAGGTTGTGTTCTAAGGGGTATTATGAGAAACAGACCTCATTGTGATTCCCCCCTCCCAACTCACATACTTTTTTTTGTCTCTCAGCAGTTTGGAGGGAATTTTGCTGGCAGGGGGGGGAGGGGAGGGATCGGTTGGCTCGTCCCATAGCAACAGGAGACAGAGCAGAGAGGCAGCTGTCAAAAGAGAAAGAATTAAAGAGGGAGAAAAAAAACCCAGGAGCCGCCTGTGTAGTTTAATGATCAAACGGCTGTCTGGGAATGAAAGCAAATAACAGGAAGCGGCTGCACCACCGACTGAAGCTCCCCCTGCAGCCCATGAAGTGTCACAGGCCCAGTGTGTCTGGGAGCAGAAAGGGGGGAATCCAGGAGGCTCATATCTCCTCCCACTGTGTGTGTGTGTGTCTGACAGTCCCGGGGAGGGTGTGAGAGCCGAGCTGCTGCTGCTTCTTACAAGCCATTAGTCATTAGTGTAAGGGGAGGGAGGAGAGCGTTACATCTACCTCTGGCTTTAACCTTAACTTGCCTCATTGTGGCACCAGACAGAAAAGTTGAAGGGAGACGGGCAGATTGGAACAAGAGCCAGAGGAGGAGGAGGGGGAAGAAGATTAAAGTGAAAAGATCGAGCTTGTTGTTAAAGTGAACAGACACACAAGCTGAAGTGATTGTATTCAGGGCATCCCGTGTGTTTGTGCATCGCCTCTCTTTAACGCTCTGCCTCTGAGCTGGGATCCTCCGGCGGCCCCGTGCTACAATGAAAGCCAAGAAAGGTAAGAGCTGCCGCCGCCGCCTGGGATGAACTTTAGTGCGAGTGGAGCGGTGAGTGAGCCGGCGCAAGAGCTCTGAGTTAGGGGGGTGATGTGATGGAGACGAGAGCGTGTTGCACTCTACTACACTACTGCTCTGTGTTCCCATGCGGATGGCGCTGTCAGTGTGAACGTGTCCCGCCTGTCTGTAGTGATACCCGCGCCCCTCTATCCCCCACTCCACTCTCCTAATTGTCCTGGACCCCTAGGCACCCCCCCTACAAATCCTTCCTTCCCACTCCAAGGAAACCCTGGTGGGCTCGCCAGGTGCGCTGTCCCTCTACCTCACAGTTCCACAGCGTGCTGCGCTCATAGCCGGGGGAAACCAATGTCACATTACAGGGGGTGCTGGTGTTGTTGGGACGGGGCTAACTGCTCACACTCCCCCAGTCACTTCTGCTTGTTGTAAAACAGATGTTGTCTTGTGTGTAAAACGTATCGCCAGTTGAAAGGGCTGACTGGCTGGGAGAAAAGTTGGAGCGAGTATTTAAGCGCTGCTGATCAGGGAGGGATGAAGAGTTTGGCACGGGCCGAGTCTGCCATAGGAATCGCCTGACAGGGGTGAAGGGAGCGCAGACAGTGTCCGGGGAAAGTCTCTAGCAGGGACAGAGCGCGGAACAAAGGGAAAGTAAAGCCGCGCGGCCGCTGCACTTGTGGAACAAAGAAAGTTAGATCACGAGGCAGCAGCAGCAGCACATGTGTACGGACTGGGGCAAAGCTTTCATTGTGTGTCAGCTCAGGGCTGTTATGTGCCCCCTGTGTGTGGGGTGTGTGTGGAGTGTGTGTGTACCCATTTGCCTAACGTATAAACTGTAGAAAACTTCGAAGCCCCAAAAGTCCCAGCAGCAGTCTGTCTGTCTGTCTGTGTATGTCTGGGAAAGTCTTTGTTTGGAAGCAGCAGCCTCGCATTCCAGGGGAAGGGCTACATAACTTTTAAGGACAGATCCGTGTAAGCAGCACAACTCTCATACAACTCTCTCTCTCACACACACAACTCTCATACAACTCTCTCTCTCACACACACAACTCTCATACAACTCTCTCTCTCACACACACAACTCTCATACAACTCTCTCTCTCACACACACAACTCTCATACAACTCTCTCTCTCACACACACAACTCTCATACAACTCTCTCTCTCACACACACAACTCTCATACAACTCTCTCTCTCACACACTCACAACTCTCATACTCACAACTCACACAGACACACTCACAACTTTCTCACACACACACTCACAACTCTCTTCTCACAACACACTCACAACTCGCTAAAGTTCCGCCACCAACTGCTGCCTACAAGTTGCACTTCTTTTGTTCCTCGCCATGTGCTCCGACAGCAACGGCCAGTGACAGCACTCGGCAGCAGCCTCAGGCCATGTCCCTGGAAATACTCTTTCTCTTGCCTAAATCTGCTGCTTGAGCAGTTCACCGAGTAACACTGAGTCTGAGTAACTTTGTGTTTGTGCCACAGTTCATCTTGAGCTCTCAAACTTTTTCTTTTCATTGGAATATTGTTTTCACCTAAGGTCCCTGTGTGTGCATTTGGCAGCTCATATCTCTGCCCCATTCCACTCCTGAGAACAAAGCTATTAAAAAACAAAAACAAGCTGCAAAGATGTTTTTGTTCCTTGCCATGTGAGGTGGATTGTGTGTGCTCCGCATTGTTCAGGCACAAGACAGCGGGGCACGTTGGAAGTTGAGGCGCAGGGTGACAGGGAGGGGGCAGTGCTGCTGACAGATCAGGATCAGTGAGAAAATGCTGCCAGATGCCTGAAACTGCCAGATGCCTGAAACTATCTAACTCCGCCCCTCCTGTCTGCCATCTCCAACACCACTTGGGACATTGGGATCTTTTGTTCTGCTCAATGTCCATATTTAATAGCATTTACTGTTTTTAGTGAATGCTGTACGCTCTGTCACTTCTGCAATGTTTTTAGGGTCAACATTTTAAAATACAATACACTTTGTAGGAGGGATTCCAAGAGAGCTGCTTGTCTTTGATTGTTAAAATTATATTAAAGCATCTCCTGCACATATCGGCTTTCCTCTTCTATCTCATCTATTACTCTTGTCAGTTTTGTTGCCCGAGACACAAGCTGGAAGAAAGGGGAAACTTGCCAGCTGCAGTGCTATGGAAAGTCCCATGGATTCCCAGTGCTTGCACGTTGGAGGATAAGTATATTGCCTGCAGAGCCAGCATGTTGCAGTTTTTCCCCTATTACAACACACTGACATTTTGGCAGGCGGCCAAAGGAGCAGTGAATTAAGAATGCTGTCAGTTTTCCCTGTTTACATTGCAAATGTGCAGTTGACTTTTTTTTTTTTTCACATGCCAAGCATTACTTTATTCAAAACAAACCGTTGCTCTGTAATTCAGTAATCTTATTATAACCAATTAGTTAGTAGCGCTTGCCATTATTGTAAAAAGAAAAAAAAAAAATCCCTGTTTTGCAAGAATGTAAATGTACTCACTAGTCCTAATACAAAGACCTTGAAGGGCTGTTGAGTTCATGCTGTATTTATGTATCAAAGTACTGATGGACGTTGTCCCAAACCTTGTTAGTAAGGGGCCGACATGGTGAACTTGATTTACTGTGCAGTCCCAGCGCACAACTGAATGTCATTTATTCAGTGTACAATCGGTGTATCTTGTTAGGCCTCATTTGTGTGCCTCTGCAGCTGTCACACACATTGGATCTGCCACATCACATCACACAGTTCTGCGGGAAATGGATTTGACCGGTACCTGTGGGATATGGATGAAGAAGCTTGGCATTCAGTTTTTTTCTCTGCACGTACGCCCCGTTTCCATGATTCATGAACTGCCACATGACCGTTGCTCCAGCTGTTGAGCAGAGACACCGCATTACAACTACTCTTGGCAACTGCATCCAGTTCAGATTTGACTGCAAAGTGCATTTAGACCCACCCAGTTTCTGTACATTTAATGGGGAAGATTGAGGACTGGCCACTTCAAGTAAGGAACGATGGGAAGTCACTAGTGTGCATTTGGCCTCAAATCCCTTGGCACTTGGTGACACCACAGTGAATTTTAGTGGTGGGCTGAAATCAAAGTGCAACCGCTTCCATTGTGAGTAAGACTGCAGACTCAAGCTTGTTTCAGAGTGGCTTTTAAAACCAATCTGTACCACATTTAAATACATACTTTTTTTTTTAATATATTGCCGGCTGGATTGGATCATCACTAATGAAACCGGGACGCTACTCTGATTTATCTCGAAAAGGCACCCACTCATGTTTTTATTATCGACCTTCTTTGACTTTTAATGACATCTGTCAGTGTTGCCTTTTTAACCTCACTGGCAGAACTGGGTTAATCCCTTGGTCACACCGTAGGTCTATAGAACATATTGCAAAGGAGACCTTTCTTGTTTCCACATGCCTTGGTTTCAGTGGATCATATGTCAAATATCAATATCACATCTCCGAATAGGATACAGAACAAAAGCTGAATTTTCATGAAAAACTTTGTGTTTCTGGGGTCACTGTTTTTAATATAAAAACAGTTGCTCTGGGGCCAGGATAAGACACACTGCTATATGGCCAAGTACTTCAGCTCCTGCAGAGCAGTCCTCTGATATTGTACACAATCTGTGCATTCAGCAGCCCACATTCCATGTGAACGCAATGAGGCAAATTGTTCTGCAAGATGACCCCAGAAAATCTGCAGTAGTTTAACAGCTAAACAGGAAAGGAAATGGCTTTGAATGCAATCATATGGCAGAGGAACAAAGCACCTTTTTTGGCATTTTTACAAATTGAATGCAAAGTAAATAACATTTTCTAAGGAAGCAGGCCTTAGAAATGCTAAATTATTTGCTTTAACCAGTATTGTGGGTAGATGTGAAAAGTAATGTAAGCTTAATAAAATCGTAGCCCTTGGTTTCCTGTGTATCGTATGGCCAGACTGCATTGTGAAATATTATTATTCATTTTTTTTTTTTTAAAGCCACTTGAGTTAGAGCACTGCCTCCCATGGATCAGTATTTTCTGTCCAACTGCTATAGCTTACTACAGTGAATTGGTCTGACTGTATTAAAAAGACAGTCAATAAGAGAATAAGGCCGCTCCAGACGAGGTGTTCCCAAAACGCAGTAGGCGATTGTTGGTCGGTGACCTGTTGCAATAAACCACCTTTTTTTTTTTTTTTTTTTTTTTTTTAACCGGAGTGCCGCCGTTCTTTTCGCTCAAGTACATTTTAAAAAGACAAATACAAGATATAAGGTCAGCTTCTGGAGAGTACCACACGCTGCCATCCAAAATAAATCACATGGCCCAACCTGCCATTGGACTTTAGTAGAAAATCATTAGGTGTGAGCTCTGCTATACAAGCTCATGCAGTCAGGTTAAATTTGACAGGAATGGCAGGCGCTCTAAAATAAATATAAATCTTGTGTTGTGAACATTGCAGCTTTCATTTTCAAATGTTCTTTTAAAAAGGAGTTTCAAATATTTTTGCACAGACTAAACCATGGTGTATGCATGTGTTGGGAACCCCAAAAGTCATCGCTTTGACCCAGTGATAAAAAGAAAACAAGACCAGCTATTGACCCAGTTTGGTGGATGTTTTGGGTCATTAACAGAACTGGAAGTGCACTGGTCACACTTCCTCTGAGTGATAGGTTTCCTGTGGAAAACTCTTAATTTTTTTTAAACACAGAATTCACGAAATTTTTTTCTTATATTAGAAAACATTCTAGTTGTAAGTTAATTCGAGGTATAAAATAAAACCTCACAAACATCTAAAAGTCGTCCTTTGACAAATAACCCCCTTAATGTGAGAAATGCTAACTATGCTTGAATTCTGTAAAATGCAAGCTGTGTGTTCTTTCTGTTGGCACTATTTACTAACTGTATTCCTTGATAAGAACACTCACTGACTGTATTATTGGTCTGGGCCGTTTCCTGCTTGAGCTATAAAGACACAATGAACTTGTTCCTTATATTTGTTTACAGTCACTTTTAGATCCGAGTGCGTTTCCTGGCTGTTCTCTCCTTTGACAGAATGCTCTGGCAGCCAGGGAAATTAAAGAGGTGTTTATGTTTGACAGAGGCCATAATAACATATGGTATTCCAGTACAGTCAGCCTCTATTTCACCACTCTCAGCTGACTTTGCATAAAAATGGAATGTCATCTTAGAGACGTGGCTGTTTGGGTGCAGTTTTCAATTTTATGTCATTCCTAGTTCTTAGTTCTTTCTCAAATCAGCACAGAATCACGTGGATGTGGTGAGCATATACTTTCTTCAAAATGGCACATTACAGATTTATTGTTATGATCAGGACACTGGCTGCTGAATGGGAATGATTTACTAAGTGAAGTAAACAGAGTTAAGCTTTCGCCTCGTGTTCTCTTCTGACAACCTTGAGTCACGTCTTATCTATTATGTTACTGGAATTAAACTTGATAAAACAGACGGTTGAATATCACTCATAGCCGTGGAATGAAATGAGAAGGGAAGGAGCGATATTAATTCTGAAATGTGTTCAGGAGCAGCGGTGATCTAACTGCACTTGTTGCTTGCTCTTCTCTCCATTCTGAGGGTTTTACAAGTTTGTCTTATGCTGTTTGCAGTGAAAGCATTAAAACAGACCAAATCAACTGGCAGAACTTAAAAGGCACTTCTCAGATCTGAATTGGTTTGCGGTGTGAATAGTTGGATTTAAAACAAACGTTTGTGGGGATTTTTTTTTATCATGAAACCATTTCCTGGATGTCCATAAAATCAGTGTGTTTTTTTTTTTAAATTCTCACAGCTCCGTGTTGTGTTTAGTTATTTGTATTAGGTTGTGTTACCACTGTAGCCCATAACTTGTATTAATTCTAAACTATAGGCTTGGAGGTGAATGTTTGTAAGCAGTGATTGAAGGGAAATGTTATTTTGCAACTATGTCCCATGCAGCTTAACAGTCTCTGTAATATACTTGCCTTGAGTATAAATCAAATAAATGCAAATAAATGAAATACTTGGCTTATATTGTCCATAACTCTAAAAAGTGCAAAACACTGAGTGTCACAACACGCCTCCGTTATCCCATTGCTAGTTTTTTGTTTTTTTTTAATGATAAAAGTAAATTCCTATTTCACCTCCCCAAAGTGGTTCATCAGTGCTAATCGCCCTCTTCAATCATTTTGTTACCATTGAAGGAAACGTGTGCAGTCTATAAAATGTATTTGTCTTGTAACTGCAGAAAGTGTGCCTATGAACTCATGGGAGTTTTTCATGAGCTTTAAAGCTTCACGTTGTTTTTTTTTTTTTTTTGTCATAGGAAACCACACTTAAGTGAATTGTGTCTTTGCTTGTCTTCCAGGCTTAGTTCCTCTCTCAGGCAGCGAGACAGAGGATGACGATAGTATGGATATCCCACTGGACCTTTCTTCCACTGCTGGCTCAGGGAAGAGGAGGAGACGTGGAAACTTACCTAAGGAATCTGTGCAGATTCTGCGGGACTGGCTCTATGAACACCGCTACAATGCCTATCCCTCTGAGCAAGAGAAAGCACTCCTGTCCCGTCAAACACATCTCTCCACACTACAGGTACATACAGATTCTTTAAAATATGTCTTAAAAGATACTGACACCATAAAATAATAATTTTTTATCTCTATCATAATATTATCTTGGAATGCTATTTATAATTTTGCCATAAAAGTATTTGCCTGATGCTTTTACATTAAGTTTCTTAACCCTGTGTTTCTTTTTGAGGGGGCTGCCATATTTGTGCAGAAGTCTGTTAACATTAGAAACTCTTAACTGACAGGTTAAGAAGGGGTTGGCAAAACAGTCAGGTTTTAGGAACTCCAAGTAACAATAACTTACAAAAGTAGAACCATCAACAACAAACGGTCAACATGACCTATAGGTAACTTTTAAGATTAAACGTTTAAAAAAGAAAAATGTTAGTGTCCGTATCACTTTAAATGCTAGGAGTGAGTTATAATTGTGTGTGTGTTTAATTCTGTAAAAATATATTGTAAGCTAGTTCTCATAATAACAATACTATGACACCAATATATACCGTGTATGTAGCTCTTGCTGCTGCTGCTGCTGCTTTTTTCTGCCACAGCCATAAAGTATAAATATACCAGGTATGCTCTTAAAATATTTTAAAGTTAAATACATTTAAAGAGCTCACATGGCAATTGGTCTCAAATAAAGTTTTTATCTTTTTATCTTTTAGAGTTAAATTATCATGCCAGGGTGACATCCCAATGGTGACTTGTGGTCCACTCACAAAACCTTTGCATTGTCTCACACAAACAGTAACCTGTTGCACTGGGAGGCTCTTGCTAGCTGCTACATGTTTCAGTAGTTCTGAGTTGTCTAGTGTCAAAGTCCAGAGCTTGGCATCAGATATACACACAAGAGATTTAATAGTACTCTGATAGCAGTTTATTTGTTATTCTGTGTTTCAAAGGACTTTACAAATAGGCTTCTATGCTAACACTAGCTTGGATGAGTAATAACAACAGACTAGTGATTTTGCCTCGAAGGAGCTTCAGATTGTACAACGACGACATTAGGCACATACGAGAGTCTACATTATACAAATTGTTTATTATAAAGTGAAAAAATTATAATACCCCCCTTGACATCTGGAAAATGTTTTATCATTTCAAAATTGAGGAAGATTCTTACCATGGGGTATATTTGTCAAAGAGTGAAGAGTGAAGTCCACTATAGAAAAATTCCGGCACTCTCCATTCATTTCTATGGGATTGTTACAGGCATATTTATCAAAGTATGAACTTTCACTTTCACCCATTGATAAATACTCTTTTAAAAATCCCATAGAAATTAATGGAAAGTGGCAGAATATCACACTAGTGAACTGTGATGATCTCTAACTTCACTCTTTGACAAATATACCCCATAGAGAGAATCTTCCTCAATTTTGAAATGATAAACATGTCAATGGGTGGGGGGTATTATAATTATTTCACTTTATAATAAACATTTTGTATAATGTAGACACCCAATTTTCTAAGACAATTTACATTTAGCCTACATTTTTTAATTTTTGTATACTTTTTTTAAAAACTACTTTCAGTCCTGGCTTTCTGTACTCTGGATTTTAAAATGTTAGTGACCCTGATAACATCCAAGATGCTGTCTAGTGCCTAGACTAAGCAGTAATGTAGCAAGCTGGTGCACTTTTAAATTCCATCTTATCCAGCTACAGTACTGTAAGAAATATAATATCTATGCCAGTGTGCTAGCATTTACTCTGCAAACTATACTTCTGTAAAGGGATGGAAATAATAATGTTTTAGCATACTCGGCTCCACTAAAAGTAAGTCTGGTCTGGTGGCTAAGTATCTTTTGAGATTATTTTACAGGTCAGTAGCTGTGATTAGCTATTTATCTATACTATGTGCTGTTATGAAAAACAGTAGGTCAGTGTTGGACTGGGGTGTCCGGGGTCCATCGGGGCTATCAAGTCATGGGCCCCCCATTCCCAGTGTCAGAATTAGGACTTCTAGTACCTTAAGCAAGTCCAGGAGCTGGTTCCCCTTCCCCAAGAAGATTTTAGCAGTAAGATTACATCCACTGCTAAATATATGTGTGTGTGTGTGTGTATATACACACACACACACACACACATTTCCGAAAAATAGAAACCCAAATATATAAATATATATAATTTTGCAAGTAGGTCCACCAATCTCTGTATAAATAAAACATGTTAATTTCCCCATGCAAAACAAACAAAAACATATATAGCTGCAGGACATTTTTACCTTTCAACTCCATGTATTTCTGATCCCTGTTTCTTCTTCATTTCCCTATTTTTAATGTTTCTGCTATTCTTTCTTGCTTTCAAAATGTTCTTATTCCTCACGTGATCCTTTTTGATTATCCTTACCATTATTCCTCTGGCTTTCTTTTCTATGCTAGGTACTTCTCTGTCTTTCTGTGTGTCATTCTCTTCCATCTACTTTTATCTCTAACATGCCATACATTCCAGCTTTCTCTTTCTCTGTAGTACAACAAACCTAGTGCATGGTGATTTTATGTTACCCCGCACAAATCATCTAGTCGCACTCTGGCTCCAGCAGGACACTGATTAGTAGCGTAATACTGAACTCTGACCCTGACAAGTTACTGCGCAGCAGCAAATCCATTAATGAACAGTGTCGGGGTCAGATAAAGCTACCAATCCGCTCCGTTATGATTTGTACAGGGTTACATTACAAAAAAGCAGCATGCTCCTACTCTTGTGAAACTCCCATAGTCTGCCTACACCTTCCCTCCACATACGCCTCTTACTTGCAGCTTGGAATGGGGAGGAGCACTCAAAGTTCATGGGCCTGGGTTGACGGGGCCCATCGGGTTTTTTCCCGGTTTCCTGCCGACCCAGTCCGACGCAATAGGTTTCTTAGGATTAATAATGGTGGTTGTCTCCACTCCTGTTCCACGAGTTACCAGGTTTATAATATCTTATTTGCAAGTTTCCGAGATTTCCAAGAACAATTTATCCCTGGTCAGACTGTGTGATAGGTTGAACCATGTTTTCATGAAGCTATACCATGGGGTCTACTGTTGGCCTCCAGCAGCCCCCCAAACAAAGCAGCAATTTTTATCCACATTCCTGAGATCTGAGCATTCTGATGGGACAGGTTACTGGTCCAAGTGAATAAAGCTGGAGTTTTGTAGTGTGCATCCGATATTAAAAAAAAGCTACAAATAAATTGGTTCTTAGTGTATATTAAACATGGCTGAAAAACTAGGGGGAAACTTTACTCTGTTCTACCCTTGTCTGCATGTTTCTTCCGGATACACTGGTTCCTCCTGCATTCCAAAAACCATACACTTAATTGGCTCCTGATAAAATGTACCATTTCAGTGTGAATGTGATCGGGACTTAGACTGTAAGCTCCAGTTGACAGGGACTAATATGAATGATATTTAATCTCTGTAAAACTCTGACAATAAGAATTTATTTACACAGTGTCAAGTATTTCTAAAGGTGCAGAATCTTACACAGTGAAGTTATAGTCCTAATATGTCCAAGGCTTTGTGCATATAGGTCTTTATAATACCATTTAAGTCAACATAAGATTTAAATTGTTAAAAATTATATCTAAAGGGGAAGTCCACTTTATATTCCATCTCTCTAAATTAAGAATGCTAAATGCTATGTGATCAACAGCAACGTTACTTTTCTATTGCTTATGTTTTGTGTTAGACTCACTCCCTCTCCTAGTCTGTAATTCAATACAAACCGATCAATAACTCTGGGAGAAAATAATAAACATTTGCATGTTGTGTGAGAATACTTCTAAAGGTTAATTTTAACATCGGTAAAGGTAAACTAGAAGGCGAGCGGGTACTTGAGTGTTCTCCTCCCACGTACTGAACTTGTTTAATAAAGTCTATATAGCTGTATGGAGAGAGTTAATTTCCAAAGTGGAGCCTGGAGTAATTGAAGACATGCCTGGTAGCACACAAGTTCAACAGTTTCAATGAGTCACTGCCCTCTCTGGTAAAAGACAAACAACATCTTGTTTCAAAGGAAAAAATTCCCACCATTAGCCTCAGGTATGGGAAGTCACACGGAAGAAACATTTAAAAATGAGAGCCTTCAGACGATTTATAGATTGAAATTTCCTGGGGCTTTATTAGGTAGAACTCGTTCTATGTATCAGTCTGACAACTGCTCCTTTGTATTGGGAGAAACCGCTGGGAGAATTGGTGTCTGGGGTTGTATTTAATTCTGAATCCACAACCTGTTTGATCTCTTAAAGGAAAAGCATGTTAGTTACAAGTATACATGCCTAAATCTCATTGCACATTTAAGGCATGTCCCTTCAAATACTGTTATATCAGTTTGGGTGTTGTAGCAACAATACATTTGTCTGTAACTAGGGCCTTACAGATTGAGGTGCCAATAAGGATACAGATTCACCTCAATTTTGTATATTTGACAGATTTGGTATCCAGTAGAGCCATTAGTTTGCAGAATGATTAATCCAGGGAATAAGCTTTCGACGTGTACTGCAGTTGGGTGCATTTTTCTGACATTGCAATTTTGTTACGGTGTTACTTAAACCCATTTCTTCACATTGGTGATGTCCTGTTTCATGTACTTTATCAAGAATCCAATGAAATTCTGTAATTTATTTTGCTCTCCAGGTCTGCAATTGGTTCATCAATGCGCGCCGCAGGCTGTTGCCCGATATGCTAAGAAAAGACGGGAAGGACCCTAATCAGTTCACCATTTCTCGGAAGGGGGCCAAGATAAGCGACGTGATCCAGATGGATTCTCCAACAGGCACAAAGCCGTACATTCCCACTATAGACGAGAACTCCTTTCATTTCACTTCAGCAGGACCCAATCAGAGCTCAGGGAAGTTACTGGCCTCTAAACTCTCTCCTACACAATCTCTGCTCGCTCGGCCTTCTGTGATCTGTCATACCACTGTAACGTCACTAAATGATGCGCCTTTCAATTTCACCCATGTGTTGAACGCTGGACAAATCCCAGATGCGCAGCAGACCGACGCAAACAACTTCACAGAAACCTCAATTCTGTACCATGAAGACACTAGTAAACTGGGACAAAACACAAATGCACAAAGTGGACTTTTCAACACTCCACCTCCGACTCCCCCAGACCATAACCAGGATTTCAGTGGCTTTCAGTTATTGGTGGATGTTGCTCTCAAACAGGCTGCAGAGATGGAGCTGCAGGCTAAACTTGTGGCCTAACTTTATTTTTTTTCTTTTCTCCTAGGAGTTAAAAAAAAAAAACTTTCAGAAACATTTCTTTTGGACTGCCCAGGTTAATAACAGACTCCTTGCATTATCTGAATCTATATATTTTTTCATAGTTTTTTTTTTTTTGCACATGGAACTGTCAAGCGGAAGATTCTTATAACAAAGAAGTCTTACCTTTTTTTAACTTAGACAGATTTGTGTTCACTTTCATAAGAACTGTGACTTGAGCGTTTGACTGTTGAGAGATTCTCCGTTGCCATGTACAGACTATTTTTTATTTTTTTATTATGCAAAGATGCCATTAGCTTATTCTTGCAGTGATCTAGACCAGGGGTGTCCAACCTGCACCCCTCTAATTGCTGGGGGGGGTGCAAGTGACGTCTATGAACTAGAGGCAGTACTCAGGGGCGAGGGAGATGGTATATCCACACACACACACTGCATTTCATTCAGATAATTCAGATAAAAGTTAGAGCTACTGTAGAAACAACATGCTTCTTATGTTTCTTGGTAGATAAATGTGAGTTGTTTCCCAAGATTGTGACTTATTTTGGTACCTTTCAGACTGTGCAATATTTAGAAAAACAAATTAGAACTTTTTATATCATTCCAGAGCAGGAAATATGCTCTCATACTGTCTACAACTAGAAATCTTTTTTTTTTCCATTGGTTTCTATTTTGTTTTGTTTAAGGTAATCTACGAACTGTTTTTGTTACCTGGGAATAGCATTAGAATACTATGTAACTGGATTCTGTTCCCACCTGGAATATTAACTGCTATGTAAAGATTTGTTTCCATGACCTGTATTATTTTTGTATACTTTTGTAATATAGAAAAATAACAATGAAAAAAAACCCCACAACATAGTGTTTGTTTTATTTTGATTCGTGTAGTTGTATGAGATGGCCTACTTTTTGAATTAGACTGTCTGCTCTCTAAATGAAAGGTTGGCACAAAACAAGAGCGCAGTATAGATGACGGATACAAGACTAGGTTTTCAGAGATCCAGTCTGACATGCTCTTGGCACATGCCCTTGATTGCAGTATTCGTTGACTGCTTATTCCCAGTAGCATTCACTCTTGTGCCAGTAGCAAAATCAGATGAAGTCGGCAATAGAACAGACTATGGATTACCGTAATGCAATAACTGTTATACCTCAGGAAAATAATTTCATTCACCCACGCTAGTGGGTGACTAAGGGAAAACAGAGTCAAAACTGCAAGCTGTCGCTTTCCATACCTTATTCATGGATTGGAGGCTAGTTTCTGAGGTATAAAGGTCAAGTTTACTGTCAAACCGAGCCTCCTCCAGTCCACACGGAGGTTACAAAATAGCAAATTACAGCACTTATAAGACAACCCCCAAGAACTTTTTTCATTCTTGTGTGGCTTCTCAACCAATTTTACAATTGACTGTAGCTCTTGAGTAAAAAGGATTATGGATCCCAGGTCTAAGCCTTACTAAAAACTGACGTTACAGGCAGAGACGCACAGGAAGATTTAGTCGCCCGGCGACTAATCTCCCAAAAAGCCTTCCCGCCGGCAAGAATCTAAATCACCCACAGGATGGCACTCGAAATGCTTCGTATTCCGAAGTCGCCTGAAGTTACCTCACGAGGAAACTTCGGCCGACTTCGTAAATTGAAGAGCTCCAAGTGCCATCCTGACGACGATTTACATTCTAGCTGGTGGGAAGGCTTTTCGGGGAGATTAGTTGACGAAGAAGAGGCGATTAGTCGCCGGGCGACTAAATCTCACCAAGTCTTCCTAAGTCTCTCTACCCTAAAACGTTAACTACCCCTTTAAAAATAAGATTTCCCTTAAAATAAGGAACCATTGTGGTTATGTGTGAATAGAAGAACATGGAATAGGTGATTTCCCCACAGCTCAGCATTTGAAATCCATTTGACTCCACTTGAGAGATACAGTAATTGTGAGGTCAAATGATTTATCCTGTTTCTAAGCTCACTGCTGTCTGAGAGATTTGCTGATTTTGTTTCCTAGACATTCCCATTCCTGGACAAGCTCATTCTTGGCACTCTGTAAATCAGGCTCACTCCTTCTTTGGCACCCATGGGCTTTTGCGTGTTTCTGCCATTCATTCACTGGTAGCGGCAGCAGGAATGGGGTTTTGGCAAGTGATTCAAATTCTGCAAAATCTCCTGGGTTTAATAAACAGGTTACCTTTATTAGATTTTATGTCTAAGCATTTTGTTGAGGATTTTCATCCAGAAAGCTAGCACTAATCATTTCTAAATGTGAAATAGAAATCTGCTGCCATTTGCCTCTCTCTCTCTCTCTATTCATACTTTGTTTGTTAGAATCCTCTCAACTCCCATAGTCCTTTTGTTGGGTTCCTTTCTGGCTGCGTAACTGTTTAAACTTTTGTGAAAATGTAATATAAGCTTTATCATATTGAAATAAGAAACTTTCTAAATACAATCAATTAAATATTCTGCATCGTTTCTGAAATAATCAAGTTTATCTTCACTATCCCTCTCTCAGCATCTGTTTCTCTTCATTCTCTCTTTGTGCAGCAGTTGGATGTCCAATATTCTTTGACAGTTAGATCCAATATTTCTTATGGGGGCTGGGTGGGCTTCCTTTCCTAGCAGATGAATTAGAGCTCACTCAAATAACTGATTCCAGTACAAACAAAATCTAACAAAATAACTGCCTTTTGCACAAATCCTGCATGTAGAGAGACATGATGTCTGGTAATTTTAATAGATTGAGCTCTAATACATCTTCTAGGCAAAAGGAGCCCCCCTATAAGATATATTGGCTCTAACTATGACTATGGGACATCCAACTCCTGCATGAAGAGAAACAGATGCTGAGACAGGGATGGTGAAGATAAACTTAATTATTTCAGAAACAATGTATTCATTGTACTGAGGGAACATCACACTTTATAGAAATGGTGCTGCATAATATTATATAGAATTCTAATTCCAGTTGTTATTGCCTAGGGACCTTCAATTGGACAAATGTAGTTAAATAAGGTTGTCTTGGTCACTTTCTTACCATCATAATGGACTGTGGTATAACCTGTGTCATACAGAAATACACCCGTATCTCTCAGATTATTTTTTAAATGTCATTTTCCCCCCAGTATGTTTGTGCATTGGTTCCAGACACAGATCGTTCCTCCAGAGTCAGAGTCAATGGATTGACGTGGTTCTAAAAAATATCTTGACTCTGAAAGCTAAAACGATTAAGTGGAAAAAGGCCGATGCACTTTGAAATCTATCCGCTATAATTGAACTATGGTGGAATTTCTCAGGAAACTCTTTAACAGGAACATAA
Source organism: Xenopus laevis (assembly GCF_017654675.1). Taxonomy (NCBI): domain Eukaryota; kingdom Metazoa; phylum Chordata; class Amphibia; order Anura; family Pipidae; genus Xenopus; species Xenopus laevis. The sequence goes on along the minus strand of NC_054381.1, from coordinate 113,663,392 downwards.
AAGTCTGTGGTAGAGGTCATATAAAGCCAATGGTTTTGTTGAAGTCCATGCACTTTCAGTGGAGATCTTTCATGCAGCTGGTAAAGAAGTTAAAATATAGCACATTTGCATTCATCCAGGGGTCTATAGACCAATAAAGTGCCGAAGTACCCAAGCAGGCAGCTATTGGTTTTTAATGTCTGTGTCTGTGCACTTGGGGTGGGTTTAGACCAGAGAAAAAATTAACATGAACATTTTTTTGTCTTATCTACTTGCCATTATGTTTTATTTTGTGGCCATAAAAACCTTTGCTTTGATGGTATTAACCGTTCTGAAGTATTAAAAAGCATCGTATGGAGAGCAGATACTTATAACGATCAATGGCCTTGGCTTTAACACTAGGGTGCTGGAGTTCTGTTCCGCACACTGAACTCTAACACCCCATAGGAAAGAATTGATTTTGAATGCTCTATTAAATTGAAGCCTCAATCCGATTCAATAAACATGCCAGTTCATTAAACACTTTGCTGACAACCATTCCGTCCTTAAGCAGGATGCCCAATATTCTTAACATGCAAATCACCATTCAGATGAGTTCATGAGCGGCACTTATCAGCCCGGTGCATTTCACACAGCTACAAAGTGGATAAACTGATAAACGGCCTCCTACTTACTTTAATGGAACCTCCTTTATAAGTTCTTTTTAGCTGGAAAATGCTCTTGTGAACCATAAGGCTGAGGGCACACAGAGATTTGGCTTTTCTGCAAAAGCTCCTCTAAAAAGTACAGCCTCCACTGAGTGCAGGTACGTGGAGTGGAGCAGAGATGGGCCCAAAAATGTCTGGTTTTGGGCTGATCTTCGCTCCATTCCATAAACCGGCACACAAGCGGAAGCTGTGCTTTTCAGTGCAGATAAATGGAGCTGGGGAAGGGAACAGATCCACTTCTCACCCTGCAGAAGAAGCACAAGCTGAGCGCATCCAAGCTAACGCTCTGGGGTGTATTTATCAAAAAATGAAGTCCGAGATCTCCACAGTCCGCTAGAGTAAAAATCTCCTTTCATTTCTATGGGATTTTGAAAGGCGTATTTATCTAAGGGTGAAGTTTCACTTTCACCCATTGATAAATACCTTTAAAAATCCCATAAAAATGAATGGAGAGTGGCAGAATTTCACTTTAGCAGACTGTGGCGATCTCTGACTTCATTCTTTGACTGACATCACTCTTTGGTAAATATACCCCCTAGACCTTTAGAGCCAGGGCACATAAGGGTATATTTACCAAAGAGTGATGTCAGTCAGCTAGAGTGAAATTCAGCCACTCTCCATTAGTTTCTATGGGATTTTGAAAGGCGTATTTATCAAAGGATGAACTTTCACTTTCACCCATTGATAAATACTCTTTTAAAAATTCCCATTAAAATGAATAGAGATTGGCGGAATTTCATTCTAGCAGAATGTGGCGATCTCCGACTTCACTCTTTGATAAATAAACCCCATGGTTTGATGTCCCTTGGGATCTCACTTGTCAAACCGTGTGAATATGTTGTGTATTATAAAGCTGTGACACAATATATATTGCTTTGTACATTTGTGTTGCTAAATGCTATGTTATAGCTACAATTCCAAGCATTTTGTCATTGTGGTTATTTATTTTGGCAAAGCCTGAGGATACAGGTGAAACACGCCAGGTGCTGTAAATGGGTTTATTTTTAATAATGATTCCTTTTAGGGTCAGGCCACACTGGGCGTTTTGGGTAAATTTGGTTGCCTGGCGACTAATCGCCTCGTTTTTGCGGCGACCAATCTCCCCAAACACCTTCCCTCACTCTGCGCCAGCTAAAATGAAAAAAATGCTGGCGCTAATCACACGTGGCAATTCGTTTTCCAAAGTTGCCCGTTTCGGGCGACTTCGGAAAACGAATCGCCGCGTTTGAATAACGCACACATTTTTTTCATTTGTGAAGCACATGGTGTGCATCACAATAGACCATGTGCTCCACTCATTGGAATCTGCACAGTGTCCCGAGCTGAGGGCTTTATAAAAGCAAAGTTTTAAATACATCCAACATTTCCCTATTTCTTTTTTGTCTTACTCCTCCTGTCTCCTGAATACACTTGGTTAATTTGTTCCTATATGGTGCAGCATACTGTATGTTCTACTGTTACCCTCTTTGCGTTTTTTGTTTTTCCAGAATATAATTTGCACCTTCACCAATCTCTTTACAATTATTGAGTTGGGTGGATGGTGCGGTGGTTTCTCCTTTTTACTTGCGTTTTATTGTCCTTATAAGTTTTCAGTGACAGAGCCATCAACCATATATCATTATATAAATAGCCAGGCTTTTGTAAAGGAATGTGATCATTTCCCTACAAGTCAGTCAAAACGCAATTAATTGTGATTGTGATTTTGCCATTTGTGTTGGAAAAAAGACTGACTGATAATTGTATATATGGGGACCTGTTATCCATAATGCTTGGGACCTAGGGTTTTCCGGATAACAGATCTTTCCCGTAATTTGGCTCTTCATACCTTAAGTCTAGAAAATCACGTAAACATTAAATAAACCCAATAGGCTGGTTTTGCTTCCTATAAGGATTAATTATTAGGGATGCACCGAATCCACTATTTTAGATTCGGCCGAACCCCCGAATGCTTCGGAAAGATTCGGCCGAATACCAAACCAAATCTGAACCCTAATTTGCATATGCATATATGAGAAGGGGAAAACATTTTTTACTTCCTTGTTTTCTGACAAAAAGTCAAGCGATTTCCCTCGCTGCCCATAATTTGCATATGCAAATTCGGATTAGGTTCGGCTGGGCAGAAGGATTCGGCCGAATTAATCCTGCTGAAAAAGGCTGAATCCTGGCCGAATCCCGAACAGAATCCTGGATTCAGTGCATCCCTATTAATTATAGCTTAGTTTGGATCAAGTACAAGGTACTGTTTTATTATTACAGAGAAAAAAGAAATCATTTAAAAAAATGTGCATTATTTTTATGAAATGTAGTCTATGGGAGATGGCCTTTCTGTAAATCGGAGCTTTCTGGAAAACGGATCCCATACCTGTATTTTTTCATAGTCCCCTTGATACTCATCTGACAACATGTACAGGTATGAGACCTGTTATCCAGAATGCTTGGGACTTGGGGTCTTTCCATAATTTGGGTCTCCATACCTTAAATCTACTTAAAAATCATTTCAACATTAATTAAATCCAATAGGATTGTTTTGCCTCCAATAAGGATTATTTATATCTTATATTTTATTATTACAAAGATAAAAATATGTTTTCAAATTTTTAATTATTTGATTAAAATGGAGTCTATGGGAGATGGCTTTCCTGTAATACGGAGCATTCTGGATGAAGGGTTTCCAGATAACAGATCCCATGCCTGTACTGCTATTCACCAGTGTCATTTTATTGTTCTACTTCACATTTACTTCTGTGTATTTTTTTCCGGAAGTCTGAATCGCTTGTGCATTTCATTCAGCAAAGAAAAACTCCACACTATTACTAGCAATGCATTAAGGATTTTATTCTTTTCTTTTTCCTTTTTTCTTTTTTAACATTATGGGAAAACAGTAATTTATTTACAACTGTCAGTCCACGCAGAAACGTAACCATAGAAAAATAAAAACAAAAAACGATTCCAGAAATGCATAAAAATGCTCTGCCATTCCTATCAAAATGCTTTCACTTCCAAAATTGTCATGAAACCAGACGCATTTAAAACATTGTGTGAATGCAGATCCGTCACATTCCAGATAAAGTTTGGAATAGGCAAATACAAAAAAAACAAAACAAGGAACACATTTAAATAAAAACTAAGGTGCAGAGTCAAACAGTAAAGGAAGGATGTGAAATATATAATAAATATTTTATTTCCATTTACATATTACAAATCTTTGACGTGATTTTTTTTTTTTTTACGTTCGTTACAAAAAAGGTTTCTTTTACATATGGCAACGTCTGCACAAAAAATAGATTTCTAAGGCTATAGAGAGCCTATAGTGAATAAACGTCTGCACTAGTGTCTAGAGACCAGATGTACTGGAGTGCAAAATGCTGAGCTCCTTGGAATTTTGATCATTTTTCAGATATACATGGAATTATGTGTGAATTCCGATGTGCATGGAGAAACAGCTTTGCATTCCCTGACATTGTCTCCCAAGCCGGAAAAAGTCGGGAGAGCTGGTCCAAGGTGGGCATGTAGAAAGGGTGGGGATACAGAGACGTTGAATTTGTAATAAAATGACTGTGCTTCCTATAAATTCACAATTTACTCACTAGCCACTGTTCTGTGCATTGAAAGTCTGGACCTTTTGTTAATTTCTTGACAATAAAGTGGCATAAGATACTGGCACATTGGGTTTCAGAGACTTTTTTGGAGGATTTTTTTCCTCACTAATAAATACTTATGTCTGTACATGTCAAAAATTCTTTGGTTGGGAGTGGGGCAGATGGTTGGTATTTAGGTAAAAATAAAATTTCTATTCCTGCCTATTCATCAAAATGTGTTTGAATTTGTAAAATTGCCTATTTATTAAAATATGTGAATCTAAAAATGTGTTTGAAGAATACATTTTCAATGAGTCTACAAACTTTTTTAAAAAAATCCAAAAACCTTGAATTGAAATAGATGGCTTAACTATTGCCAACGACAACTCCCACTGACTTCTACATAAACGACATAAGCTTTTAGATGCCAAAGTTTTACATTTGAATTTTGAAGGCTTAGGACAGAGACACACACTCAGATTCAGGGGGATTAATCATCCGGCGACAAATCTCCTCTTCTTCGGGCGACTAATCTCCCCAAACTGCCTTCCCGCCGGCTAGAATCGAAATTGCCAGCGGGATGGCACTTGGAGCGCTTCGTTTTCCGAAGTTGCCTCACACGGAAACTTCGGCCGACTTTGGAAAGCCGAATTGATCCGAGTGCCATCCCACCGGCTATTTACATTCTAGCGGGCAGGAAGGCAGTTCGGGGAGATTAGTCGCCCCGAGAAAGAGGAGATTTGTCACTGGGCAACTAATCCCCCCGAATCTGAGCGTGTCTCTGCCCTTTAAGGGGGTTGTTCACCTTTAGATTAACTTTAAGTATGATGTAGAGAGTGATATTCTGAGATAACTTGCACTTGGTTTTCATTTTTTATTATATGTGGTTTTTGGGTTATTTTGCTTTTTATTCAGCAGTTCTCCTTTTGACACGTTCAGTAGTCTGGTTGCTAGGGTCCAAATTACCCTAGCAACCATACAGTGTTTTGAATAAGAGATTTGAATATGACTAGGAGAGGCCTGAATAGAAAGATGAGTAATAAAAAGTAGCAATAACAATACATTTTTAGCCTTACATAACATTTATTTTTAGATAGGGTCAGCGTACCTCCCATTCCAAAGCTGGAAAGAGTCAAATAAAAAAAGTAATAAAAACAATCAAAGCCAATTGCTTAGAATTAGCCAATCTATAACATACTAAAAGTTAACTTAAAGGTGAACCACCTCTATAATAAATAGCAAACATTTGAGTTTTTTAAAATGATAATTCAAATTTGTGAGTTTTATGGCAAAACAATTTGAAATGTGATAAATCGGCCCCTTAGATACAGGTGATGATCTTCTTCTGGTATTTAATGACTGCACATGTGTTATAAAGCAAGTAGTATTCTAAGGCCACAGAAAAGTCTGTTTCAATTCGGACAGCTCTAGAAAACCAGTTATGTGACCTGCTTAGCATGAAATGTCTTTCTTTTGCATCTGTAAGACCACAGACATTCATGATTGGAACATGATACAACTCTCTGCTAAATCTGCAGCATTCACAGATCCAAGCATATTACTTGTCTGCAGAATACGCTTGCATTAAACAATATAAATTGGCTTTATAAAACGAAAGAAGGATCATTTCATAACATGCATTAAAGGGCAAATAAAACATTTTACTGTTGTTAAAGTTGTTTCCCTTTCCTCATGAAGCTTTCTTGGTATCAACAATTGATTTCAAATAGGATCTTAACAGGGCCATGGGATAAAATAAAGTCTTACATTTGCCCACATCAAGCAACTCATAAACAAAAACAAAATAACTTGGATGCTATTGGTCATTAGATGTGGGCCAACTTTTTATAAGACTCATGACAAACATGGCCTATTTTTCATCTAGGGGGAGAAGTACCCAAACTCGGCCATGCAGATTGCCATTTGCACTAATGGTGACCGCTAGTGAAATGGTGGATTTGGGCCTGAAAATGCTGATTTTAAAAAATGACAGATTTGCACAGCAGAATTCAGGTGCTTTGCCAATGGAAACATTTGGAATATATGGAAAATTCCATAAGCCTGAGACTGCTGTGAAGTGCGTGTTCTGTTATAAAGCCAGCAAGCTTTGACAGAAATGCTACTTTTGTTTTCCTTTACAAGGAGGAAAATGACAATGTTTTTCAAACAAGTTGAACTGTATGTTTTCAGGCACAGGATTACATTTTAATGCAGTCGGCTGCTGCGCCTTTTGTGGATCCAAAGCTTATCTGTCCCTCGTTCTTTATTTCTAGGAGCCAGAATGCCTCGACCCCGCATAGGGCTGCTGTCTGTGGCTAGAGATAAAGTAGGCCTACATTACAGTCCTGCGTGGGTCCAGGTTGGGTGCAGGTTTGCCCTAATGGAACCCACACAGGACTCTAATGTAGGCTGACCATCAACCCCGACCCAGTATGCTCCCCTGCCGAGACCCGATACACAACCCGGCCTGTGAATAGTTCACTTACCTCCCGACCGGGCACCCAGAAGTGGCGTCACCGTGAGCCAGCAGTTCCAATTCGTATGGAGACAAAACTTGGGGGAGGGAGGGACCAGTCCTGCAACTTAGCTGTGAACCCAGACGTGTTACCCGCAGACTACCCACACAATCAGGTAATCAGAACCACCTTGCAGGTATTCCACGGGTACCAGACTCGATGCAGGACTCTAGCCTACATACAATATACAAAAAGAGGGGTTGTGGGAGCACTCAAAAGCCTAAGTTAAAGTATATTTAAGTATAATGGAAGTGCTATTTTTTAATGCACATTCCTTGGTCCCCTGTCTCATAAGCAATTCAGTATAAATGCAAGTGCATGTGTTTACAAAACAGGGGTTTTTTAGTTACAAACAGGGCCGTTCCTGCCATGAGGCAAGGTGAGCACCTTGCCTCAGGCGGCAGTGAACGGCCAGTTACAAGGGGCGGCAAAAAGCCGCCTCCTGTAACTTTAAGAGCCGAATTACTGGTTTTTAAACTGGAAATTCGGCTCTGCTAGTGCAGAAAGTGCAGTACGCGCTTCTGCGCTAGCGATGCGGCCCCTTTTGATCCGCTCCGACGCTAAACTTTTAAGCAGAGAGGGGGGCGGCATCAGGGTTGATAAACCACCATACCCTGTCAAGGTAAAAGGGGGGTTGTGGGAGAACGTGTTTAATAAAAAATAGTATTTAGCATTCATTTGTTTATATATATATATTTGTAAGAAACAGCTATGGTTTTTGTTCCTTGTTGCACTGGTCATAGCAGAAAAGTAACACTGAGGAACACATTTACTAAGCTCGACTGAAGGATTCGAATGAAAAAAAGTTCGAATTTCGAAATAATCGAATAGGCTACTACGACCTTCGACTCGAACGATCTGAACTAAAAATCGTTTGACTATTCGACCATTCGATAATCAAAGTACTGTCTCTTTAAAAAATACTTTGACTACATACTTCGCCAGTTCAAACCTACTGAGGTTCATTGTTAGCCTATGGGGACCTTCCCCAGCACTTTTCTAACCTTTTTTAGATCGAAGAAAAATCCTTTGATCGATCTCTTAAGATCGTTCGAGGATTTCCACTAAATCCTTCGAATTCGATATTCGAAGGATTAAATTCAAGGGTTGAATTCGAGGGTTTATTAACTCTAGATATTCGACCCTTGATAAATGTGCCCCTGAAAGTATGTTCACTTTCCTTTGTCTGCAGGGAAAAAGGCAGTTCATTAAATTACCCGGCCAATGTAAACCTCCTATATAATTAATGTCTTTTCTGTAAACTTGAGATACCAGCAACAACTGATTTAAGGGAGGGGCTTATCTATACAAGCCTCATTATCTCTGTTAAAACAAACAGATTACAGGGGAGGTAGTAAGGCTGAAAACAAAACAATCTTTTGAGCTTTATTATGAAATACATGTTTTTTTTTATCAGAATAATAGGAAGAATACATTTGCATGTTTACCCATTTATGTAACTCATGTTCAACAGAGGTTTATATTAAAATAAAACTACTGTACTATGAAGGCTGTGGCTCATACGGTTACTCGGGATGCTTTTCATTTCATACAGCGGGCAGAGAGCTATGCGTTTTGATCACCTTGTGTGCTGCAGAGCTAATAGTCTGGCTGGACCACTACTGTACTTGGAGTTCTTTTTTAAAGCTGGCCCTAGATGTAAAGATAAAGTCATATGATTTTCAGACCGTGTGTGGATCATCCCATCGTTTTCCGTACCAAGGCGATCGGCTGTATTGTCGGTTGGACAGGTTAGAAGATGTCTGTCGGCTAATGATAATATCTCTGCGTGTATTCCCTATCTGACAATATCAATGGGTGACTGTCACTATTTGTCAGATTGCTGTCTGTCAATTAATCCTCTGATTTGGTTTTTTTTTTTACTTCTTGGATACTACTGAATGTTTAATTCGTCGGACGTAAGGAAGAAATCTGTACGTCTATGGCCAGCTTAAGATACATAGATATTGGTTCCCTGATGCCTGATGCGATCAATGGAATACTCATTGTCATTTCGTTTGATTCCAAAAAATGGTTTACCTGTGCCTGAAAACAATGTTTGCCATTGCACACGTATTGGGGAAATACACTGAAAACTTTTGAAAAACAGATTTCGGAAGAGACAGAAATAACATCACAGTTCTATCAACGGCAACAATTTAAAACAAATAAATGAAAGAATAACAACATTGTCTGATAAAACTGTGATTTGATTGGCATCAGACTGAATGCAAACTGGTTTAATTGGCGTGGCCCTAGTTATGAAAATAGACACTTATAGGGGTGGTTCACCTTTAAGGTAACTTTTATTACGTTACAGAACGGCCAATTCTAAGCAACTTTTCAATTGTTTTTCATTAGGGATGGGTGAATTTTTTCGCCTCGTTTCGACAAAAAAATGATGCCCATAGACTTGTATGGCGTTGCGCGTCAAAATAAAAAGACGCGTGTCAAAAAAATGTCACTGCACAAAAAATTTTTTTGATGCCCATAGACTTTAATGGGCGTCGGCGACATTTCGACGGCGGCAAATTTTTGGTGAAACGAAATGGGGCAAATTTGCCCATCCCTAGTTTTCATTATTTTTTTTGAGTTATTTGCTTTTTTCTTCTGACTCTTTGCAGCTTTCAAATGGGCGTCACTGACTCCCTTCTAAAAGGCTACAAATGTGTTGTTAGTGTTATTTTTTTTATTACAGATCCTTCTATTCAGGCCTCTCCTATTCATATTCCAGTCCCACTGCATGGTTGCTAGGGTAATTTAGACCCCAATAACCAGACTGCTAAAATGGCAAATTGAAGAGCTGCTGAATTAAAAGCTAAATAACTCAAAAACCACAAATAATAAAAAATGAAAACAAATTGCAAATTGTCTCAGAATATCACTCTCTACATCATACTAAAAGTTATCTCAAAAGTGAACAACCCCTTTTAAGAGGTTTCCATACCTGCTGGGCTCAAGCCCCCTACTTCTCTCCAGCATTTGTTCAACCCCCTAAGTGCACAAAAAAACTTCGGAAGGAGTATTCTGATTTAGGCACGTTATAAATCCAGAGCACAGACACATTTAATGGTTTGTGGGCTGCAAAGATACTCCTTTTATTCCAGTATTTATTTACAGAGAAGGATAACAGATTTACTATAAATAATTAAATATGACTTCATTGACAACTTATTCGCAGTGATGAAACCACAAAACCAAGGGGTTAGAACTGCTTCCTATGAAAGTTATTTTTATACTGTATCTTAGTCAATACTGTCCATTGTCCTCCAGGTTTTATTTTCCAGAAAAATGAGAAGTAGAACTAATATGACATAGAGCTGAACAGAACGTACTACAGGATTATATAAAATGTTACCTTTGTAGAGGCCTACAGAGGTCAACGGGCTCAGAAGGTTGAATGTATGAAGGAATGCTTTAATGATTTGCTTTACTGCCACTTACTGCTCATGTTCTAATCAATCGGATCCTCCACATTTACTCACATCTCTAACTAGCTGGCTTTCTCGTTACATCATTGCATGGTTATCATTTCACCACAAATCAATTAACACTGTTGGAAAATGACATTATACCACCGATTCCATTGAAGATACTGCGACTGTCATTGGCAGTGTTTTTATTTGTAGAAAAGGGCAGACACGTTCATAGAAACATTTTCAACAAATGATTTTAAAAATTCAGCATTATATTTATTATTACAGTTTCTTTTTCTGGTTCTAGTCTTTTTGTACTGTGTATAAAATTAAGGGACAATTGGTCAAATGTCACACGTGGAACATTTGGAAGCTCAAATTTGCAGAAATGCTTTCATCTTTGTATCAATCCACCTGCAAAAGTCGTCAAGAATTCTTGAGTTGGGTTATCGTAAAAATCTTGTGCAATGTAAGAAATGTATTCTTGGGTCAAATTCAGGAAGAAAAAGGTTTATCGGGTGAATGAGATTCAAGTGAGATGCAATTAACTTTAGAAAAACGTATCTCGTGGTTTATCACCTGAAAACTCTATTGAAGCCTATGAGTTTTTCCCCTCTAATTGAATCTCGTCCATGAGTTTTCACGTGATAAACCATGAGATAACGTTTTCTCTCTGAATTAAATATGGCCCAATGAATGATAAATAAATGAAAAACAAAAATCGTGAAACAACCTCATAAGATTCAGCAAGAAAAATGAAGGAGAATTTTTGAATGTTGATAATTCCCCACCCTTTATTCTTTTTTAAACAAATAATTTAAAAAGTAGGGATACACCAAATCCAGGATTTGATTTGGGATTCGGCCTTTTTCAGCAGGATTCTGATTTAGAATCCACATTCTTAAAATCACATGACTTTACTCCAGACAAACAAGGAAGTAAATAAATCCTCTTTCTTTTTCTCTTTAAGACTTCCGACCGCTGATTTGCATTATACAATTTAGGGTTTGGACTTGGTCCGGTAATTAGCCGGCTCCCAAAAAATTGTGGATTCAGTGCATCCATATTAAAAAGTGCTGTAATATAAATAGTAAAAATCAATTTACGTTCAAACATTTGAGAAGAAAAGACATTGGACATTCAAAGCCATGTATAATACTGTACTGGTGCTTACTCCATGATTTCATTTCAAGCCAAAGCGTATCGTATCTATCAAAATAAGTCATAAATCTTTTCATTTATAGCTGAATTTCCCAATCGTGTTGCCATTCGTTATCTAAGATATTAGAACGGACATTGGCATGCTTAAATGAGTAGTTGAAGATATGGATACGCAACATTTGTGTTTCTGCACTCTAACTAATAATTAGCAAAATATAGATTACAACTTCACAAAATAAATCTTGTAAATGTCTCTGTTAATAAAGGTTTTACATGTCAAGGCTACTTGGTTGTGTTTATCTTTGTGTACACAGACTCTATGGCAGTTTTCTTGGGTTTCCGTGTATATCCATCCCAAAGAATGTGTGAAACTTGATTGTGTATTTAGATGTGCTAACTGCCTTCCCTAGAAGCCATGCTCCTTTTGCATTGTTACGAGTGTTCTACTCAGTCGCCTGTTACCTAAGGGAGAAGTGCATTTGAGACTCAGAATAAAGTGCGCCATCTGCTCTAGAAAGAAAAGGAGTTGGAACCCGAGCCTTTGTTTTTTCACGTTTAGAATAGGAAGACGTCAGAGTCCACAGTACTGTATACCCTACAATTTTCTATTGCTGTACACTAGATTACAGACTACTGTAGCTCCAAACAAAAGAAAGAGGGGGGCACAATAGTGAATTTTATACAGAGGAGCACAGAGTTTTTCCTTCTCCCTTCCCCTTTTCTATTTATTTTTGTTTTGTTTTTGTTTTTTTAAAAAAAAGAGCAGCACTCTAACCCATTTCTGTCAGAAAAAAACATCATAAGGACGAAATGAGGCAAGAAAAGAAGCAGGAATAAAGCCTCAGAATACATCTCTTAGGAGAACTTACAGTTTGCACTTCAAACCAAGGAAAACTGTAAGAAATATGAGTTCTGAGGGAGAGAAAGAGCAATAGAAAGATAAAGAGAATGAAAATACAAATACATGAAAGACTTGATTGTGTTCTATCAACCAGATAAAAAGACAATATATATATATTAGGTTTTTTGTATGTGATATAGGTATATATATATATATATATATATATATATAATATCTCTCTGGTCTTTCTTGGAATGGCTTCATAGCCTTGTCTGGGCCTCTGGGATGTAGATCTCAATACTATCAGCACTCTCTGTAGCTGAATTCTGCCGGACAGATGCAGCACGTTTCGCAGACATCAGCCGCTTCCGGGCTTCATTTCGTTGTCTCTCTGAACTTTCCAGAGACCTGTCTCGGACCAGTGGGGCCTGACCTTTCGATGGCTTCTTTGGCACTGGAGGAGGGGGCCTTTTATCCTGATAAGAATAGAAGGTTGATTCCATTATACAGATTCTCCATAAGAGTTGGGAAAACAGCTTGCCCTACTGTCTATATAAACTACGGATGCACCAAATCCACTATTTTGGATTTGGCCGAACCACCGAATCCTTCACAAAAGATTTGGCCGAATAGCGAACCAAATACTAATTTGCATATGCAAATTAGGGGTGGGAAGGAGAAAACATTTTTTACTTTTACCTTGCTATGGGACAAAAAGTCACGCAATTTCCCTTCCCACCTCTAATTTGCATATGCAAATTCGGATTCAGTTCGGCCGGACAGAAGGATTTGGCTGAATCGGAATCCTGCTGAAAAACACCGAATCTCGAACCAAATCTTGGATTTGGCGCATCCCTAATATAAACGACTAATTTCTTTTCATTAAGCATTGTATTTAACTCATTCATGCAGTGTTGTCATCTTGGTTTGTGTCAATAAGTGTCAGTAAGTAGGCATTCATCAACTGGAACTTGCCCAAGATTCTCTTAGAACCCGGTTCATAGTTTGATATAAAGTATCAAAATACACCGGAAATTCGAGGCTAATAGTGGGAGACTCGTGCACTTGCTCCGTTTTCTTAGACAATGGGCAGATAAAATGAAAGAGCAATGTATGTGAACATTCATGTATTCAGCACTGCATGCAAACGTGCCTCTAAATACATGACATGGGTATATGCATAGTCTCATTGAGAAATCACAGAGAATCCGCATAGCTTTTTGCGATCCAAGATTTATATTTGCGAAAAATCGAAAATTGATTATCCAAAAAGCAAGTTTTTGAAGTATGTAATCATCAGTTTGGCAAACTCTTTTATCAAAGAGTAGAAAATGACCAAAATGGAGCAAATCTGTAACTGCCACCAATAATAACCCTCGGTGCCCCCGTATTAGAAATTCTCAATGATTTTTCAAGTAAACAGTGTTTTCTTCCAAATGCATTAATGTGTAATGCAAACTGGAAAACAAGCGCGTCAGCTAGAATACTTGAATTCTATGGGACAAAGGTCAAAACATGGAAACTTGGCTGATTTCCTATTATGGTTCTGGCAAACTAATAGTATATTTAGGTTCTTTGTGACAGGAATTGTTATAAGAAATGTACATAACACATAGGACTAAATAGGAAGACAATTCTAAGGAATACTTATTTGCATCAAGTGACTTTCCCATTACATCAGTAGATTTTGTTATGTACGTTTTTAATATTATCGTCTTAAATGTATCACATTTGTTATACAATCAGGCTTTTTTTTTTCTTTAGGGTAATGGCACAAGGGACTGTTAATTGTTTCCTAATCGCCTCCCTAGATTTAGAGTCAGGGCACACGCTCAGATTTGGGGAGATTAGCCGCCCAAATCTCTTCTTCGGGGAGACTAATTTCCCTGAACTCCCTGAAGTTGCCTCACGAGGAAACTTCGGGCGACTTCGGAAAACGAACCGATCCGAGTACCATCCCGCCGGCGATTTACATTCTAGCCTGTGGGAGGCAGTTCGGGGAGATTAATCGCCCTGAAAAAGGATTTGTCACCAGGCGACGAATCTCCCCCAATCTGAGTGTGTGCCCTGACCCTTAAAGAGATTCTGTCACGAGAAAAATGTTTTTTTTTTTCAAAAGGCATCAGTTAAAGGGATGGTTCGCCTTTAGATTAACTTTTAGTATGTTATAGAATGGCTAATTCTAACTGACCTTTCAAGTGACCTTCATTTTTTCTTTGTAATAGTTTTTGAATTATTTGCCTTCTTTTTCTGACCTTTTCCAGCTTTCAAATGGGAGTCACTGACCCCATCTAAAAACAAATGCTCTGTGAGGGTAGGGGCACACGGGCAGATTCGGAGAGATCTAGTCGCCTGGCGACTAATCGCCTCTTCTTCTTCGGGCACTTCGATTTCCAAAGTTGCCTCATGGGGAAACTTCAGACGACTTCGGAAATAGAATCGAGTGCCATTGCGCTGGCGATTTCTCATTATAGCCGGCGGCAAGGATGGGGAAGGCAGTTCGGGGAGATTGTCGCCCTGAAGAAGAGGCAATTAGTCGCCAGGCGACTAAATCTCCCCGAATCTGCCCATGTGCCCCTACCCTCACAGAGCATTTGTTTTTAGATGGGGTCAGTGACTCCCATTTGAAAGCTGGAAAAAGTCAGAAAAAGAAGGCAAATAATTCAAAAACTATTACAAAGAAAAAATGAAGGTCAATTGAAAGGTCAGTTAGAATTAGCTATTCTATTCATATTCCAGTCTCTTATTCAAATCAAGATAACAGCTCCCTGACAAAAAACTGTAGAGATGAGAATAGCACTCAATGGTAAAAATCCAAGTCCCACTGTGAATCCTTCAGTTACATTAAACAGGGGAAACAATAGCTTATCTGAAAGCAGTTCCATCATAAAGCACTGGCTCTTTCTGAAAGCCCGGGATCAGGCACAATGACCTGAGATGGTGCCTTCACACCAGAATTACAGCTAAAAATAAAGTATTTTTAAAGTAAATAGTATAATTTAGAAATAAAA
The DNA here is from genome assembly GCF_017654675.1 of Xenopus laevis. NCBI lineage: Eukaryota > Metazoa > Chordata > Amphibia > Anura > Pipidae > Xenopus > Xenopus laevis. The sequence continues at coordinate 113,648,183 of NC_054381.1, read as the reverse complement.
ATTAAGCCATAATCAAGACAGAACGTTGCAATTGCCTGTGCTGGTGCTTGTCAGGCAATAGTTACTTAGACAGCTGTAATCTGACAAGTGCTTGACTACATAAGTCTATGGAGGATTGTTTTGGGCTTCCATGTTTTTAGGTTACTTCAAAAGACAGCGCTTAAATTACCAGCCCCAAATGCCAATACTTGTAGAAATAGTGGAATGCAGGTCCCATCAGTATGAAATAAAGCAATACAATGGGATATCTGTAAATATCTGAGCCTTCAAGAGGAAAAACAGAGGAAGACATGCATTTTAAATACAGCAGTAGACTTTATTATTATTTATTGATTGATTATTTATTGATTATTGATTGATACAGTTGGCTATGATAAAATGAGCATTGTGGTCTGGCCTCATACAGGTCATTTGCTTCATCAACAACTACACGTGTGGTCATATTTGTACAGTGTTCATACCAATATCCAATATATTTAAAATGTTTAGAAAGATGACATTAACTGTTGCAAATCAGGATCCATACAAAGCATCAAATTTCTTTTCCTAATTTGTCATGCAAAATCATGTCTACCATAAAATAAGTTTGTTCTGCAAAAACGAATGGGAAAAAACTTAGTTTAATGTACCAGCAAATCAACACTTATCTGGGCTTATGCATTAACTGCAATAAAAATAAGGTGGATAGAGCTTTTGCAAGACATATTAGAGATTAAGAAATGAATGTTCACTGAAAACACCGAAAAATAAAACGAAAAAAATACAGATTTTTGTTTTCAAGATGAATTTCCAAATTTGGTATTTCTTCTAAAAGTTGTTGACAGAATCACCAATTGTGTCACTATATTTTCACAGATAATTGTTTACACAACTTTCCTAGTCACATGTTTTTGAAACCTAGGGGTATATTTATTAAACAGTAAAGGTAGAGATCGTCACAGTCCTCTAGAGTGAAAATCCCCCACTCTCCATTCCTTTCTTTGGGATTTTTAAAAGAGTATTTATCAATGGGTGAAAGTGAAAGTTCATTCTTTGATAAATACGCATTTTTAAAATCCCATAGAAATGAATGGAGAGTGGCGGAATTTCACTCTAGAGGACTGTGACGATCTCTAACTTCACTCTTTGATAAATATACCCCTATTGTTTTGTAGGACACTGACTACCCCAAGATTTCACATCTATGGCTTCCTTAACTGAGAAGGATTTGGGAATTTTTAGGGATAACAAACAGTGTAACTCTAGGAAGAGACACTCAGTTGCTACTAAAGCAAATAAATTACAGTCTTCCTTAAAAAAAGGGCATTAACTCAAGGGATGAAAACATAATTATGCCTCTTTATAGGTCCCTGGTAAGGCCTCACCTGGAGTATGCAGTGCAGTTTTGGACTCCAATCCTTAAGAGCTGGAGAGAGTGCAGAGACGTGCAACTAAACTAAACTAGTAAGATTGTCAGGTATTGCTATGAAAGGTAATGAATGCACTGTTTTTGTTTAAATCAACCAGATAGATTTCATGAATACACTATAAGTGATGCAATAAGAGAAATGAGCTTGCTTCCTCATTTTGATATTTGAAATGTATTGAAACTGCAAAATATCAATGCAATTAACATCGAAGTCCTATGCCCCAAAAGAGACAGAATTATAAAGATACATAACAATGTGCAAAATAGTCCCTTTGAAATAGTCAATGCTAAAATCTCTCCACTAGAAGAAGGAACCATTATGGCCTAAATCAGTGACACTTATATGGCTTTTATGATAGAAAAGACATATTCAATAAATAGATCTTTCCTAATAAATAAGCATATATTATATATATATATATATTTAAATAAATAGAATAAACTTTGTGTCACTGGAAGGCAAACCTGTATTATATCTGTAATGTGTATTGTTCACCCTAACAAATCTCAGTTCTAGTTACTAAACCATATACCGTAACACTTCTCATTGTCTAAATTTAAAGTGCTTGCTAATTTTCAGGGTTTAACTATTCTGTGGGGTGTTGGAGTTATCACTGAGCTCTAACACCCTGTAGCACAGAACAGAGTTGGACTGCTCTAAACAGCAAAACACCCTTTGACGAATTAGCACATTATCAAAGCAGTAAATGCATTCTTCGTAATTCATTAAATTCATTAAAAGTAATTTTAGTAACTGCGATAAAATCAAGTTTTAATTTCAATCCATTCACAGCAGCCATATCTACTGCATGAATTGTAATCCCAATGCTCCATTCTCTGTCTTAAATCCATTCCTTGTAGAAGCTCAAAGGGAAAGCCCCGGCAAGGTTTGTCTAGATACAAATCAATCCAAATGCCTGATAGATTTCATTAAATCAATCTGTCTCCAGGAATTGGCCTTGAAATTTGCTCCAAAATTATCTACCAGCATTTTTGCAGATTTGTAATTTGATATTGATACACGTGTCTAGATTAAGAGGTACAATTAGAGACAACAATAACAGCATTGACCTTTGGCCCTTAACAGTCATATAGAGTTTCTGGTCTTGGCATAAGAAATGCCAATTATTTCTGCAGTACTGGCATTTTAGAATGTAAATGGTATTCTTAAAATACCAGTATCAAACCACAATGAAAAACTATGAATATGTCAAGACACATGTGGAGAGGGCAATATGGGTTAAGAACAATAAAAAAAATAATTATAATGGATTTAGTTAAATTAAAAAATAAGTTGATATGGTGCAGCCCCATTTTTTTTAATGTGGTTGAGCTACAAAACTCTCTTCTGGTACAGTTAAGTACTTTTCCCAAAAGAACAGTGTCCCTGTGAATACCACAGGCCAGATGCATGTGATAATTACTGAGGGATGTCGCCACTCCATGATCTCTGTGCTCTGGTCTTATATATAGGAATGAGGCCAGAGAGAGTTCTGACTGTTCCCTTTGTACAGGTAGGAGACCTTGTATCCAGAATGCTTGGGACCTGGTTTTTTTTGCAGATTTCCAGGATTATGTATATCTTAGTTTGGATCAAGTACAAGGTACTGTTTTATTATTACAGAGAAAAAGGAAATCATTTTTAAAAATTTAGATAAAATAGAGTCTATGGGAGTTGGCCTTCCCGTAATTCGGAGCTTTCTGGAAAACGGGTTTTCGGGTAACGGATCCCATACCTATATTTACTGTATTTTTAGTGTCATTAAATTAAATTGAGAACAAGTGGATGCCACTACTGGGAACATTGTGTCTGGCATAAAAAATTCACAGCTGCCTGTGATATTATCCTTCTCTATTTATACAGCTCATGGGAGGGGGGGTAAAGATTTATCTTCAGAATAGGACAACCCCCAATATGTATTAATGCAATGGCACAGTAATGTATTGGCAGCACTATAGCAGTTAATGATTCAAGAGAAAACCACTGGGATGTGGCAGAATGTGCCTTTAATAACTATTGTGCTTAAAGTGTAACATACCTCCCAATATTTTGGAAATAAAAAGAGGGACAAAAAAGTTGGCGGCGACATTTGTGACCACGGCCATTTTTGTGGTCACACCCCCTAATTACCATGTTCATTTTACAAAATTTGGCAGGTTATGAAAGTTTGAACATATTTCTGTGGTTTTTTCAGTTATTAAAGTTTTGCTAATGAAGCTGAATTGCCCTTTAAGCTGTGAGTCTAACTTTTCCCACGGGACCTGTTATCTTATATTGTTACAATTACTTATTTGATTATCTCGAAATTGTTACAAATGTATCTTATCTTCTGTTGTGGCTGTTCTGAGCTCTCTGCCAAAAGCCAATTAAGTTAGAAACTTTGTTTCTTTTTCTGGCTGTTCAGTGCAGAGAAAAATGTGACTTTCCAGTACAAAAGAGGGACTGTCCCTCTAAAAACGGGACAGTTGGGAGGTATGGGCGTAACACCAATCCAAAAGCTGTTACGGTACTTTTTACCTTATGAGAAGTACTTTCTGGGTGAAATATGGTATTGTGAAAATGAATATAACCTGATTTTTTTTTGAGAAAACCCCCCTTATATTGGAACGACAACCTAACACTGATTTTGAAAGCTGTGAAAAATGTGTTATTTACACCATATGCCGGTGTAAATAAAATAATATAAAAATAATACAAATAGTTCACTCTGATGTGGCCATGTTTTTTGGTAACCGGGTACTAGGTTTTGCAAGTGTTGCATGTGATTGATCATATTTATCTCCATTCATCTCCATTGTTGTGGTACGTTTTTACAGCTCTTAGTATTATACCAACATATGTAATCCCTGCATGATTGTTCATTATTTGGTCTGCCTAGCCCTAGATGGATTTCCATTAGCTTTTGAGCCCACTGGCCAAACCTATATGCTTTTTTCAGCTTTATGTGTATATGTTTTTACATTTTTGCATATGGGATAAAGCATTTTTTAACATCTTACTAAATCAGCACTTGCTCCAATTTAGGGGGATCATTGATATATTTTTCTCCTTTAGACGATCCTCCTATTATAATACAATTTTCTGTAATTTTTTTTTTTGGTGTTCATCTTTGAAGTTGGGTGTTTTTCCTTTTTTAATGAATATACTCCCAACTAATATGTATATATTTATAAGGATAATATGTATAAGGATATAAAAGAGAGAACTTTGCTATGAATGAAGTGCAAAAAATACTAAGATTACCCCGAACTCAGGCAGTACAGCATTAAAGGGCAGATAAAGACGCAGTTAATGTGCCTCTTTTAAAAGGGCATTTCCGGGGGGGGGGGCATGAAGTTTCTGAGACGCAGCATCGCATTTTAGTGAATTAGCGTAGTGGTAGCGAAATAACAGCTGACAAAATGGCGTGAAGGGGGGCAAAGCCTTCACACTAGTGTTTCTCTGAAAATAGAGGGCTTGTTCTTAAACTCAGCATGTTAAACTGAGACATCAATAAATCAATTTTAAAAACACAATTGCCAGGCAAAGGGCAGTTGGTGATAAGCTTAGTTTAAAAGCTGGCGTTGTAGAGAAGCAGCAAAATTAGAGGAAATGGAACATAGGGAGGTATCATGAAAGGGGTTATAGAAAATAATATAGAAAATAAGTCGTCTGAGATACATTTCTAAAAAGAGGTGCAACAGCTGAAGATGGAGGTGCCATATATCATTAAAGGGAATGGGTGAATCTCTCGATTGCTGAACTTTAAATGCTATTATTATTAATGCTAATAATAGTAACAGCAGGAAGGAGAAGGTTTGCCAGCTCCTCTATTAGGGCAAACAGTACAACTTTTAAATATTACCTGAGAACAAACACCAACTCCCACTAAAAAATATCTATATAAAAAAAGATGTAAATAATTCCATATAAATAAATTATATTTGTTTTTCAAGGATGGCAGAGGATCCTTTGCAGGTTTTGCTCCTGTTTTTTGAGGTGATTACCAGGTTCAGTGGTGTTTTCTGTGCTTCCTGACTTTTCTTGGTAGCAACTCCTGGAATGTGCAAGTACATTGATAATTGTGCTTTGTATAATATCTTGCAGCTTGACTTCAGTTTAATTGAACGAAAAGAAAGAAAAAGCACCCAAAAAAGCAGGATCCTATATATATATATATATATATATATATATATATATATATATATATATATATATATATATATATATATATATATATATATATATATATATATATATATATATATACACACACAAAAACAAAAGGCCCTAACCTACTGGAGAACCAGAAACGATTAAACCCTACAAAGAAGGACCAGGTTAAAATTCATCGCTTATTATTTATAATTATCAGTGAAAGAAAATCAGAACAGTTTATAACATAAGGCAAATGCAGTCTGGGAAATGACAACTGCTGAGTTTGCTATACAGTACTTACCTTTTTATCAAGGGAGTCCATCTGTTTCCAGTTATTGGCCTTTAGCTGATGGAGTTCATCGAATTTCATACTAATGTTTTCTATTGACAGCTGAAGCATGTCCCAGAACCCCGCTAAATCCTGAGAGGTAGGCCTAGGGTGTGCATTAGGATTCTGGAAAACACGCACACGTATGTCCATAACATGCAGAATTAAAATGATTTCATTCATAAAAGGAAACAGGGTAGAAAACCTAGGATATTGGTATTGAACTTATTACACTGCAAAAATGTTTCAGTGTTTCAAGATGTTGTTTAATGTGTATAATATGGTAGGAAGGTAGCACAAAGTCTAGTGATCCCTAAAAGAGCTATGATGTCAAATATTTGTATTTTTACACATTTGACTCTTACTTGCACTTTATTATGACATATACCATAAGCTCAGTTAGCCCAGTTCATTATAAAAGTACAGGTATGTGATCTGTTGTCTGGAAATCCATTATACATAAAGCTCCGAATTACAGGAGGACATCTCCCATAGATGCCATTTTAGGGTGGTGACACACACTAAGATTACATGGAGATTAGTCGCCCAGCGACAAATCTCCTCTTCTTCGGGCGAATAATCTCCCCGAAATGCCTTCTCGCCGGCTAGAATGTAAATTGCCGGCGGGATGGTACTCGGATCGATTCGTTTTCCAAAGTCGCCTGAAGTTTCCTTGTGAGGCCATTTCAGAAAATGAATCACTCAGAGTGCCATCCCACCGACGATTTACATTGTAGCCGGTAGGAAGGCATTTTGGGGAGATAAGTCACCTGAAGAAGAGATTTGTCGCTGGGCGACTAATCTCCACAGAATTTTAGCGTGTGCCACCACCCTTAAGCAAGTAATTCTAATTTTAAAAATGATTTAATATTTCTCTGTAATAATAAAAAAGAACCTTGTACTTTTTGGTAACTAAGCTGAAAAATTCAATTGGGTTTATTTATCAAAGGTCGAATCTTAGCGTTTTTTTTTACCTCGAATGAACTCACAACTTGAACGGTTTCTAATTTAAGAAAAAACTTGAATGGGAAATACTCACAACAGAGTTTGGGGTTAGCAACCAGAAAAATCGAATTGATTGCTTTTTCAGTGAAAAAAAACTTGAATCACTCGAATTGATTGAGTTCTTGGGCAAAACCCTCCAAAAAAAACTTGAATATCATGAAGGCTATTAACATCTTCAAATGGTTCAATGGATCGGACTGGGGGGCCCAGGGCCCACTGGGACTACTGTCCAGGGCCCCCTCTGCCCCCCTAAGATGACGCGCATGCGCGTGCATGTGTGTAGTGCATGTGTGTAGGCGCAGCTTGGCGAATCAGTGAAAGGTGCGCAGATGGCGCGGCACATAGAAAAATATCAGATACGATCTGGACGGGACTGGCCCGGTGGGGGCCCATTAAGGGTCGGGCCCATAGGGTTATTTCCAGTCTGACACTGTTAGATGGTGTATCTTCGGCTTCGAGCTATTTCCAGGGTCAGGGTATAATAAATCTCGAAAAAATTCAATTTTTTTTTAACCCGAAAAACCGATTTTTAACTCAAAACTACAAACCTCAAAAAGTCGAGCCTTAATAAATCTGCCCCTTAATGTTCAATTGATTGTTAGCAGACTTAAGGTGTGGAGATCCAAATTACAGAAAGATCCCGTATTCAGAAAACTCTCGAGCATTCCGGATAGCAGATCCCATACCTGTACACAAAGGCTAAAAGTATTTTATTAAGAATCATTGCATTTTGTGTTGCCATGAAGTGGCAGAGGAGAAGCCTGTCTGGGCAGATACACAGAGAAAAACAAGTGTGTGTTCTGCAAGTCAGTGATGTTTCCCACAGAACTTTAATAAGTGGGATTACAAACAGGAAAATGCACTGTAATTGTAGAGTGATAAAATAGACATTAATAAGATTCCATGCAAGTAAACACAGCAGATTCACAACAGCTCCGTGGCCTCCAGTCCATGTTAAGCAGAGATCTGTGGCACTGAGCACATACGTACCAGGTTCTCCTCACAGAGCTCTCGGAACTGATAGAACTTCTGGGACATCAGAAGCTGGGCACAGCCAACAGCACCGCCGATCTTCTCTAAAACTAAAAGAACAAAATGATTACAGCATACGCCATAAATAAAATATCCTGTACATGAGCTCTGATCAGAGTAAAACATGCTTACTGTCTCATGTCAATGTGTAATAGTGGGGAATACAGTCTGGTTCTGAGAATGACTTGCTCTTCTTAAAGAGGTGGTTCACCTTCAAGTTAGTATGTTAAAGAATGACCAATTCTAAGCAATATTTCAGCTGGCCTTCATTATTTTTTTTTTTAATAGTTTTTTAATTGCTTGCCTGTACCCTCTAAAAACAAATGCTCTGTAAGGCTACAAATGTATTGTTGTTGCTACTTTTTATTCCACATCTTTGTAGCCAGGCCTCTTTTATCCATATTCCAGTGTCTTAATCAAATAAATGCATGGTTGCTAGGGTCATTTGGACACTAGCAACCATATTGATGAAATCGCAAACTGGAGAGCTACTGAATAAGAAGCTCAATAACTCAAAAACCACAAATAATAAAACATGAAAACCAATTGCAAATATCACTCTACATCATACTAAAAGTTAATTTAAAGGTGAATAACCCCTTTTTCGGGCTGAGACAGAAGAGAAGATTCGGGAAGGTTTAGTCGCCCAGTGACAAATTGCTAAAATCGAAATTGCCGGCGGGATGGCAATCGGAACGCTTCGTTTTCTAAAAATGCCCGAAGTTGCCTCGTCTGTCTCTGGCCTAAAGATAAAGCTACCTCTATGCTTGTATGTGGGGTGGCTTAATTCTCTCTACTTCCTTCTTTTTTCTTGAAAAAACAGCATTTCTCTCTTGCTTTCTGGTTGAATATAGACTTAGGAGAAAAGCAAATGTTTTACATAAGACACCATTTATCAATAGAAGGCTATTTGTTTACTATTCTGCTGCCTAGAGATAGAATTGACGATTTAACTATGATATTGAAAGAGAGAAGACAATTGGGCTCTGGCAGAGGAGAAACTGGAGAACTTAAAAAAAAACCTCACACATAAATCTGTCATCCAAACCTATAACTGTTGTGACACTACATTGCTCATAATATGATGTGCTTGATGAAAAGCAATAAAGGTGCGAAACCTTTCACATTATTCCCTGATTTCATTTGTGTGCCAGGAAGTTATTACCGTCATTGAATAGGCAAATGTGTCCTAGATTGGAATTTTGAAAAACTGTTGCAGCTTGTGCTTTCTTGTTTTGTTTCATAAGAGCTATTTCTAAGGTGGCACATGTTATTGTTGCAGTTATTAGGTAGGGGTAGGTGTACTGCAGGGAGGCTATGCTGCACCCTTTTGTCATCTTATGGGACCCAAGCACTTCTTAATACCTTATAAAGTCCCAGAGAATTACTGCTGAGTGTCACAAGGGGAATAGTGACTTTTCCTCTCCACAACCAGACTGTTAATGTGGCTATACATGGGCTGATAAAAGCTGCCGCAGACTGAGTTAATAATGGCCTGTGTATGGGGCCCTCCGATGGGCTTGATATCTGGCCAAAAGTCGGGCAGATGTCAATCGGGCAGGGCTAAAAATCCCGTCGGATCGCGGACCGCATCTGTACATTGATGCGGTTCCGACCGCCTGTATTACCTGGTGTAACATTAGCCCCCAACAGGGGGTATATAGAATTGTCATTGGGTCACACGGTGTCATTAAATACAACTAGATATTAGAAGACTTCTTAGAATATGCCTCTTGCCTTGCAAGTATGATCTAGTCAAACATCCGATGTGTAGCCCACTCTGCATTCAAATACAATATGTTTTATATGTTTTCTATTGGGTAATATAAATGCTCGTTTCAAAACACACATTCCTGAAAATGCTTCCTCTGTGGAATGTGAGAGGTGGGGTTGCGAGGTGCACTTCACATGCAGTTTGTGTTTCTAGCAGGGAATACAATTATTCAATCTATCAGGCAGTTTATTTGCCAGTGAGAGAATGGAGCACAGATCCTTGCAGCGTTACAGGCTGTTGTCAGCTTGTAATGAGTTAGGCCCAAGGAGCAGCTGTTCCACACAAGGGCTGCTTTGTCCCACAAAAGCCTGGATCATTTTACTGGGAGTGGCATGAAAAACAGGCCTTGTGAGCCCAGACTCCAACTGATTCTCTGACATCCAAATACTCTTTTCTATAGGACTTCCTCATTCAACTCTTACACAAGTTTAATGTTCAGTGGGTTATTCACAAATATATACAGAGATATCTACATAAATAAATATACACACATCCATGCCATGCATATTAAAACAAAGGTACTCACTGACATTTCTTAAAGGAACTTTTTAATGTTTTGTGACAATTTTTCACTTTATGGGTTTTTATTATTATTATTATTATTAGTGGAAACAATTTGTTCTCCTGTGAAGACGTGTGAAAAAATATTATTGAGCAAGTGAGTATAAGACTAAATTTTCAGCACCATTTTGGCATGATTTACTGACTGGATCCTGAACAATTTTGGCCATAGGTTATAATCCAGGGCCCGGTGGACTTTCACACCAGGGGCCCCCACACCCCCCAGCCGCAAAGCTCCTGGGGCACCTCCTGCCCCCAATGTGTCACATTCCTTTACTCCTTGTGACCACCATTGGGGCCAGGTGGGCTACGTGAGGAGTAGGGATGGGTGAATTTTTTCGCCGTGTTTCACCGCGGAAATGAAGCCCATAGACTTGTATGGCGGTGTGCGTCAAAAAAAAAAAAAAAGCAGTGCGTCAAAATTATTTTTTTAAAGACCATAGACTTTAATGGGTGTTGGCAACATTTCGCCTGCAAAACTAAACGGGTCAAATTCGCCCGTCCCTAGTGAGGAGGTGGGCATGGCTCAGGCAGGTAGCGGGTCTGGATCAGTTGGGCTGACCACTTTTTTTCCTGGTGTCCCGCTGTCCCAGTCTGGCCCTGGTTATAATGCCATTTTTACTTGAATTTTCATTTGAGAAAAAAAATCCCCCTTTAGTTCCACTACCCCCTCTGCACTTTTCTATGAAACGCTACAATATCGAGAAAATGAATAAGAAAATACCCACATTTCAGTGCATTGTTATATACATAATGTAATTTGTTTTACTTGACATAACAGCAGCATTTCATGCGTTTATGTACGTTTCCCCTATTTTGCAAATGTAGGTGATTTAGAAAACCCAAAGTAAAAATCAAAATAATTGGAACACATTTCAGTCTTATTTGTCCTTTTGTCTGAAGTGTCATATTGATAAATACGCCAGCAAAAAGCAGCCCAATATGAATTTCTCTTTTCATTTCGAGGAAGCCTTGTACACTGTGCACCTGTATTAACAATGGCAGCTATTTTATTGCTTCTCTCTCATGATTCCCATATCTCAAATGGGAAATTACCTGCAGTATGAGGGTTCAAAAGGACAAAAGAAACCCCAGACTAAAATAGTAGTCATTTCACTCTACCTTGTCTAATGGCTCTACTTATTACAATAAGGTCTAGAATGACTCAAATCAACATTTTGTGGCATTCTGTTTAAAGTAAGCTAAAATAAAATTGAATTTCCAATGTCCTTTAAAGGAAAAGTTATATTGATTAGCACTTTTCTAAATTAATTTAATCAATATATGTATATTAGGTTAATGAATTTATACACGCTGTAATTGGCACTCACATTCTATAAATTATTATTACGTATATTTATTAATTCTCTGTATCGTGTGTTGGTCTTGCCTTACTCGATTCAATTTAGTATAGAAATTGGTTAAGTTATATTTGGTTTTTTTTGTCCATTACTGACAAGGTAACAGACCTTAAATTTGGATTACTTTAAAATCCTGTTGGTTATAGGCGGGGTTCTTTTCTCTTTTTAGGCCTTATCCTGGGTAATAACACTGAGGCTAAACTTCTTGTCACAACAGACGTCCTCAAAAGTGGTTGGATGCTCTTGTATTAGTGAGATTAACAAGTACTATTTAAAGGACGAGTTGAGTTCAATTCACTTGGTTCAGTTTGTTCACCATTTTGGCCATTGATAATTGTCAAGTGAAGTATGAAGGAAGGTTTAATATAAAGAATAAATAATTTGCATTACTCGTCTGAAAAGAAAATGAATACCAAAAACTTGTCAGTGCTTGAGACACAAGATTTTTTAGTACTTTGAATCATTTATATAAATGGGAGCTTCCATGTTTGCCTTGGTAGAGGCAATCTCCATGGACTATAACTAAATAGTACCTCTAGTGAGCATATACACTTCACTGCTCTGTTCAAGTTAATGCTATAAAGCTCTGTTGCTGTAACGCTATACAGGTATGCGACCTATTATCCAAAATGCTTGGGACCTAGCAGGGGCGTAACTACAGAGGAAGCAGACCCTGGGCCCAAGAGGTATAGGGGGCCCAAGAGGTATAGGGGCCCCACGAGGCCCTACTTAGTAAGCAATTTCAACATATATGGAAAAACAGGACAACCTTTGGATATATTGGAGGGCCCTAAAATTAATTTGCTGTGGGGCCCAGTAACATGTAGTTAAGTCACTGGGACCTAGGTTTTCCGGATAAGGGATCTTCCTGTAATTTGGACCTTAAGTATACTAAAAAAATCATTTAAACATTATGTTTTTTATTAAGGTTTGAGATGTGTTTTCCACAAAAATCTGAGTATTCAAGGTTATTTTTGGGTCAAAAATAAAATCTTCAGGTTAAAACTCAATTATTTTCCCGATTTATTATACCCTGACCCTGGAAATAGCTTGATTCCGAAAATACACCATCCAAAACCTGTCAAGGTCATGTAGGAGTCAATGGCAGAGGTCCCTTGAACCATTTGAAGATATCCTTCGTGATTTTGGCCAAAAACTCGATCAATTCGAGTGAGTACAGTTTTTTTTCCTGCCAAAAACTCCATTGATTCGAATTTTCTGGTTAACCCCAAACTCACTCAGTAAAGTTTTTTCCATTTGAATATTTTCTTAAATTAGAAACCTTTCGAGTGAGTTCATTTTTAGGTATAAAAAAATGCAAAAATTCAAACTTTGCTAAAGGATTCATTACATCTTAATTGGGATCAAGTACAAGGTACTGTTTTATTGTATTAGAGAAAAAGGAAATCATTTTCAAAAATGGATTATTTGGATAAAATGCAATCTATGGGAGATGGCCTTCCGGATAACGGATCCCATACCCGTACTCTCTTCTAAAGAAACTAAAATGGAGAATAAACCTTACTTATGATTGGAGTATAGTTAGTTACAATTTTTGCCTTTCGCTCCCGAGGTGAAAGTTAATAAAGATAATTACTCACTGGGACCAGGTAGATCATTTTCATGTTCCTCTCTCTTCATCTGTTGGCACCAACCCTCCATTCGTTCTTTTTCTGCCTGAAGAAGCTTTAAAAACCAATGTCCATCTCTGTGGCAAACTGATCTGTGCACGGCTTCCATGGGGTCTTCTGTAATGGAGTCGATCCATGGGTCAGGCGGAGGTAATATGGACGGATCAAAATCAGCATCAAAGTCCTCTTCCACTGCACACGCATGGTAATGGTTGCCTGAGCCCTGGATGCTTACTGTAGAGGTACAAGCATCTCGGGAATACTGCTTTGTCAGTGGCCTACTGAACTGGAATTCCTGGTCAGCCAGTTCCACTGGACATTCAAAATGCTCCCTGAGATCCAGATCTGCTTGCACGGCAGCAGTAACACTGTTAGACCGGGTCAGTCTGCGCAGCCTTTTGGTAAAGAAACAGATCAAACATTTTCATTAGACAATTGCTGGTTTATATGAAACTTACAGAATGCTGTACATCTACCCAAAGTATTCCCTACCACCTCTAAATCTACAGCAAAATGTTGTGCCGTATTAGCCACTGGCAGAGACAGGAAGGGATTCAATTCAGGTGATACACTTAGAGGCACATTTATCAAGGGTTGAATTTCGAATTCATGTACGTTTTTTAAAACTCCCATAAACTTGAAATTTGATCCAATCGAAATGTATTGATAAAATTGAATATTCTCAGCTCGGACAAATTGAATCGACCTGAAAACTCAAATCGAATTCAATACGAATTAGAAAACTCGAACGTCAGGAAGGCTGCAAACATCACCAAATTGATCCCTGGACCTCTCCCATTGACTTGTGCAGTAATTTGGCAGGTTTTAGGTGTAGAAAAGTCGAATTCAAGTGCCAGAGTATGCTAAATCTTGAAATTCGAATTCAAATTAAAACTCGGATCGAGTTTGGATAATTCAGAATTCGTATTTGAGAGTTTTGACCCTCGAATTCGAATTTTCACGTCAACCCTTAATAAATCTGGCCCTTAGTGTAACGGCAATTGAGGCCTGAAGTTTTAGGCACTTCAGGCCTCAAAAGAGTGATATTCTGAGACAATTACCAAATGGATTTAGTTTTCTATTATTTGTGGTTTTTGAATTATTTAGATTTGCATTCAGCAGCTCTCCAGTTGCAATTTCAGCAATCTGGTTGCTCGGGCCCAAATTACCCTAGCAACCATGCATTAATTTGAATAAGAGACAGGAATACAAATAGAATAAGGCCTGGATAAAAAGATGAGTAATAAAAAGTATCAATAGCAATACATTTGTAGCCTTACAGAACGTTTGGCTTTTAGATGGGGTCACCGACCACCACTGGAAATCATGACAGAGTGAGAAGAAGAAGGCAAATAACTAAAAACGATAATAAATTAATAATGATGACCAATTGGAATTTAATACTAAAAGTTAATTTAAAAGTGAACCACCCCTTTAAATAGTGCAAAAACAAGGCATTAAAGTGTCTGAAACAGCTCAAAAACATGTGCAGCTGCTTATTCACAGCACTGGCAATAGTGATTGTCAGTAGTGATGGGCGAATTTGTCCAGTTTTAGCCAAAAATTTGCGAAACTGAAAAAAAATGGTGAAATTTTGAAAAATTCTCAAAACTGCGAGAAATTTGCGAAAACAAATTGAAGTCAATGGGCGTAGAAATTTGTTTTTATGCATCAAATTTTCACTCCAGTTTCGCAAATGTATTCGCCGGTAGTAAAACGCAGAAATTCGCCGCAAATTCATGCCTGCCGAATTTATTCGCCCATCACTAATTGTCAGGTGATTGCAACATAAGTCTATGGGGATTTAAAGCTCCCAAGCAGTCCCAGGGGTAATTACCTATTCTAAGCAATTTTTCAATTGGTCTTATTTTTTTTCCCCAGTTATACACTGTAAGCCTTCCTATCCCACCTTATTTTGGGCTGCAGCTAAGAATGCCTACTGGATGTCAGGATCACTGACCCTGGCAACCAAGAAAATCCAGTGCAATTACGAGGCCTGAATTTAATTTTATAGTCACTTTGATTTTTTCTAGACATCTTTTATTCTGAATTCCTTACTGCTATATGGTAAGTGGAGCAATTAAAGCCAGAGTATATAGGGAGATATTAAAAGTCCAAGCACAAAAAAAAAAAAAAAATGAAGACCAATAATCTTAAATACCACTGCCTACGTTGTATTAAGCATTCGCTTTAAGGGAAACTGCCTGTTTAATTGATGGTTTTGAGGACTTTTGTCTTTTTAGGTCCCTTATTCAGGCATGTTACTGGGGCACCCTAGGGCAGGCTGAGGGCCATAAAAATATTTAGAGGACCATATTTTGCCAGGGGACCTCTAGCTGGACAGCTTTGCAAAAATGTTACATTTGTTTAATACATTGCTGAACCTATTGGATTAATGCAAATACAAGTGACACTGCTACACAACATACACATTTCATTGTGCCATTGCTTCATAGGCTCCTGCATGTGTTAGAAGTATTGTCGCTGTCCTGTTTTTTCCAAATCTACCAAAATATGACATCACGCGCATGCATGCCAATAATCGTCTTATGCAATGTTTGCATTCTTGGTTGGACGTTTCAAGTCAACGGCAAACAGATAAAACCTTTCAAACACCTTTGAAGGCGTGGGAACAGCATGAAAACACTGCACATGTTTGACTGAACCCCCCGACCTCGTGCTTTCATGGGCTCCTTAAAGCTGCAGTGCCACCCATTAGCAAATCACTAAAATGCGGCTCCTGCAGAATTTGCTTTAATGTACAGCAGAACGGCATGGTGACGGAAATATCAAATGCTTGGAATGATACTATGTCACACTTAGGCAGTCATAGTTGGTATTTTTGGTTAATATAGAGCTTCCTCAGTTACAAAGTATTAATCTATGTCTGTAGACTTTACAATTTAGCATTTTACCTTTTCATTTGACATTAACGTGCAATGACCCCTCTTATACATTCTCATAGAGAATCACTGAACTTGTTGTGACTCTCACACAAATCTAAGACTGATGTAGGAATAAGCTTCTATTTGAAATTAAACTGCAGATGTACCCAACTTCACACAGTTTCAGGCCTAAATAAAAGATTTGTTATGGAAATGTATATCGTTGTTCTAAGGCTTCTTCATGTTACAGAGAGTGTGTTGGCAATCGTTGATCTGCCGTGGACTGTTGCCTTCTTGTTGCTATGAAACATCTGAAATCTGTTATGATACCTATCTGGATTATTTTTATGATCATCGTTACTTAAAGGGATACTGTCATGGGAAAAATTTTTTTTTTCAAAATGAATCAGTTAATAGTGCTGCTCCAGCAGAATTCTGCACTGAAATCCATGTCTCAAAAGAGCAAACAGATTTTTTTATATTCAATTTTGAAATCTGACATGGGGCTAGACATATTGTCAATTTCCCAGCTGCCCCAAGTCATGTGACTTGTGCTCTGATAAACTTCAATCACTCTTTACTGCTGTACTGCAAGTTGGAGTGATATCACCCCCTCCCTTTCCCCCCCCAGCAGCCAAACAAAAGAACAATGGGAAGGTAACCGGATAACAGCTCCCTAACACAAGATAACAGCTGCCTGCTAAATCTAAGAACAACACTCAATAGTAAAAACCCATGTCTCACTGAGACACATTCAGTTACATTGAGAAGGAAAAACAGCAGCCTGCCAGAAAGCATTTCTCTCCTAAAGTGCAGGCACAAGTCACATAACCAGGGGCAGCTGGGAAATTGACAAAATGTCTAGCCCAGTGATCCCCAACCAGTAGCTCATGAGCAACATGTTGCTCTCCAACCCCTTGGATGTTGCTCCCAGTGGCCTCAATGCAGGTACTTATTTTTGAATTCCAGGCTTGGAGGCAAGTTTTGGTTGTTTAAAAACCAGGTGCACTGCTAAACAGAGCCTTATGGTAGGTTTATAATCTACATAGGGGCTACCAAATGGCCAATCTTAGTACTTATTTGGCAGCCGAAGAACATTTATCATGCTTGTGTTGCTCCCCAACTCCTTTTACTTCTGAATGTTGCTCACAGGTTCAAAAGGTTGGGGATCCCTGGTCTAGCCCCATGTCAGATTTCAAAATTTAATATAAAAAAATCTGTTTGCTCTTTTGAGAAATGGATTTCAGTGCAGAATTCTGCTAGAGTAGTACTATTAACTGATGCGTTTTGAAAAAAACATGTTTTCCGATGACAGGATCCCTTTAAAAGACCAGTAACATCATTTTTTTTTCTAAAAAAATGAGTTTTTACTTAACGAAAAAAAAACCCACCAAGGCAGTTTTAACTTTAAATGCGCAAAGACTTTATTAAGAAATTACTTACCGATTCTCTGCTTATGCTCCTCTTCAGAAAGGCGACAGGGCAACAATCCATTGTGCGGCGCTCAATTTCTCCTCCCTGCCTTCTATAGCCAGGGAGGAGATATCGAGCACCGCACGATGGATCGTCACCCAGTCGCCGTTCGACCCCTGAATCCTTTGCGAAATATTTGGCCAAATACCGAACCGAATCCTAATTTGTATTTGCAAATTAGGGGTGAGAAGCGGAAAACATTTTTTACTTCCTTGTTTTGTGACAAAAAGTCACACGATTTCCCTCCCCACCCCTCATTTGCATATGCAAATAAAGATTTGGATTCAGTTCAGCCGGGCAGAAGGATTTTGGCTGAATCCCAAACCGAATCCTGGATTCGGTGCATCCCTAGTATCATAACAGATTTCAGATGTTTCATAGCAACAAGAAGGAAACAGTCCAGGGCAGATCAATGATTTCCAACACACTCTCTGTAACACCATTTTCTACAGAGCTGTACAATAATCTACACAACGTACACAAGAGCTCATTTTTCCAGTGGAAGACTGCTGTTTTTTTATTCATTTTTAGTTTTTGAATTATTTGCCTTCTTCTGACTCTTTCCAGCTTTCAAATGGGGGTCACTGACCCCATCTAAAAAACAAATGCTCTGTAAAGTTACAAATGTATTGTTATTGCTACTTTTCATTACTCATCTTTCTATTCAGGAACTCTCCTATTCATATTTTCTTATTCAAATCAGTGCATGGTTGCTAGGGTAATTTGGACCCCAGCAACCAGATTATTGAAACTGCAAACTGAATAAAAAGCTAAGTAAGTCAAAAACCACAAATAATAAAAAATGAAAATCAATTGCAAATTGCCTCGGAACATCACTCTACAACATGATACAATTTAATTGAAAGGTAAACAACCCCTTTAAAGATTATTTTTGGCATAATTTGAAATGTTGGCCCAAGTCTTTCCACCTTAACTGCATCAGTCCAACCTTACTGCTGCTTGTTATGGGCTACTGGATCAGCAAACCTCCATAGAGAAAACTAAACTCCTCTTATGGCACTGGTGTAGCAACTCATTCAGTCTAGGAACTTACCACTGTAAATTGCAACTAATTACCCATCTTTTGGGTCTGTAAAGTAAACAACCACTTAGACTGTAAGCTCTGTGGGGCAGGTACCTCCTTCCTCATGTACACTTTTTTTTACTTACTTACAATTACATGTATTGTACATGTAGTTCTATTATTCTTTTGTGCCCTGACTGTTCTATGAATGTATGTATGTATATAAAAAACTATATATATATATATATATATATATATATATATATATATATATATATATATATATATATATATATATACATACAAATTACATCTGTAGCCGGAGTTACTACATGACCCTCATGTGCAACAAGCAGAATGTAAGAACACGATTAATATGTAGGGTAGCACATCCAGTGGCTATGCCAACCTTCAATATTAGAAGGGCCATCATATTAATGGTGTTATTGACAACATTAAAATGAATTGTGTACACTGAACAAACGGGTGGTTCAGTCATTGTATAACCAGTCTATGGTATGTCCCTTCCACAAGTCAGGTTTTGCACTGTAATCCTTGTTCATAAATCACTGTGCAGAAGGTTCAGTTGAAGCTTTGGTTTTGCCAAATTGACTTCCTTCTAGGCTCCTCTTAATCCCTTGCAACTGCCACACAAATGTTATTAGTATCTTTTATTATATAGTGCGCACATATTCCACAGCACATTATTACAGAGACTGTTCATCTTCCCCCTGTGGGCCTTACAATCGCAGGTTCCAATCATATTCCCAAAAACTAAAGCTGGCCAAGATGGAGCAATATACATAGTCCATACAGCCCCTCCGGACCAAGTTGACAAGTTATCGGCACCTGTATGTGGGGGGCGAAATTCTCACGATTCGATTTTTTTTTTTTTAACTTTTGGCCGTGTGTCCGAAAAGTCGCTTCTGTCAATTCTGACACCGGTGTTAACGTCAGAGTGCCTGAATAGTGTTGAAGCGCCCCGATTTTGACGTGAGTGACTTTTTGGATGCGCGTCCATTCGCCTTCGTATATACGGGGGAGTTTCGCAAATTTATTCTCCAGCGGCGTAAGCCGGAAATTTGCTGCAAATATGCGCCAGGTGAATTTATTCGCCCATCACTACTAACCAATCATCCGACTCCATTGGTGACCCCCCCCAAACGAGCAGAATTCAGTGTGTATGGCATAGGAGCCAATGAACCTGCCTAAAATCAAGTAACATTACTAATTGACAGTTTGCTACAAATGAAGTGTTTGAAGCTTTTGTGGTCCCCCAATCATCTCCATGAAAAGATAACATAAAGGGAACATCTGCTAATGTTCTGAAAAGAAAAATGTTGAGCCTGAGCATATCTGAGCTTGTTCATTTGCTCAGTAGTTGATCCAATGGTAAACAGCAAAGTCCAGCATAGACACATTAAAGTAACCAATACTATACACTCATTTAAAGCTGGCCATAGATGTTGAGATTTTTAAAAGATCCGATCCTCATCGTGAGACCACGATTTTCTCAGAACGATCGTACGAATTGACCATCAACTAAAAAGACCAATTTGCCAGGAAAACAAAGGGGAGCTCCCTGATTGGCCCTGCAAACATAGACAGATTGCACTGGGACCGACAAAGATTTTTTGACCTGGCCGATCAATTTCCGGACAGATGTCGGCCGAAAAATCGTAAAATGTACGATCGTTCAAATCCCACTAACCGCACGATAATTTCGAAGGATTGGGTGGACTTCCCTAAAATCGGTCGTTCGGCAAGAAGAATCGTGGCGTCTATGGGAAGCTTAAGTCTTTGCAGCTCGAGATTTCCTTTGTTCTGTATCAGGGCAAACAGCGTTTTGACAAAACGGAATGACTCACTTAACACTATTGATGCTAAATATACACTCGCCTGGGCTCATTTTACATATACTTTACTTGTTTCACTTCAACATTTACTTTAACCTGAAGAAACCTTTTTTTTTTTAGTCTTTACAGATGTCGTTCCTTACATAGAGCCCTGCTGTATTACTTTCCCTGCTATTTTATGAGCACATAAGAGAAAGTCATAAATGTATATTTATATACATTGCCTGGGAACTGCCTGGAGTTTTCTTGGAGTCTCCAGCTAATGCCAAGTCTCCATTAATTCAAGTCTATTTTCATATATTGTCCCCCCACACACTTATATTATTGCTTTTGTTAGCTGATTTATATTACATTAACATGAACTGTAAGCTTTCATTTTATACGGAATCAGCTTTGCATTGAATCCCAAGCAATTCCCCCCCATCAGGTTACAAAAAAAGTTCAACCTTTTCTTTACAAAACCCTCTCCATCATGAGTTGAGACATTCCCTGGGCACAAAAACAAAAATGTTGATGTTCTTGCAGTTCCATTTTTAATTATTTTCCTGCCACAGCTTGTAAAATCTATGGAAACCTATAGCAATAACTAGACAACTTGTGAATTACATAGCATTCTGGCAGGCTACCAGGCAAAATGTTAAGCAGTGGGAATCTGCAAATAGGGGCACTTGTCCACCCCTGGAATTTTGCATACCTCACAAGCTAACAGACCACTGTCCCAGATCACTGTTTAAAGGAGAAGGAAAGCTACAGAAGCAGTTTATTGCCAATAGATTAGCCAAAATAGTGCAAGCTATAACACTATATTTATTCTGCAGAATGCTTTACCTTACCTGAGTAAACAACTGTAGAAGTTCTCTCTGTTTGTTTAGGATAGCAGCTGCCATATTAGCTTATTGTGACATCACTTCCTGCCTGAGTCTCTCCCTGCTCGATCATAGCTCTGGGCTCAGATTACAGCAGGGAAGGGAGAGGAGCAAACTGAGCATGCTCAAGCCGAGCCCTGGAGGTTTAAGCTGAAAACAGGAAGTCTGATACAGAAGCCCATGTGTACACAATAGAAGGAAAGAAATTAGGTGTTTCTTTTGACAGAGGACTCAGAGTAGCATTACTTTAAGGGTTTATTGGTGTATTTATATAGACCTATCTGATAAATATTACTCAATTTTAGCTTTTCCTTTAAATGTCTCACATCATCATGAAACAATCCAAGATGAACTTGCATTCCACTGTGGACCAGACAACCCTTATGGCTTGTTTTTTTTTTTTTTTTACAGAAACCAGGCAGAAAGAGGTGGAGAGAGAGAGAGAGCCAAGCAGCCTGGAAGCAGCAGGAAAGAGGAACTTTGATGTTGGTATTCTGGCTTTGCAAGTGTAGGTGAGACAATGCTTTCGATCTATTCATTTCTGCATTCATCTTATTTGGAGTTAATGTAATGCTCATTAGTCATTTTTCAGTGATCTTACTGGCTTGTCTTGGGTGAAACGAGTGTTCCTTGGCCATGTCTATACTCTATGATTATACTGACATGTCTGTGGTTTATATGATGATTATCCATTTCCTGTAGCAATTATACTGGCATATCTAGGGTTACTATGCAGATTCTGCATTTTTCGTGGGAATTATACTGTCGCATCTGGGGTCACATCTGGGGTCTAATGGGGTGGTTCACCTTTAGTTTAACTTTTAGTATATTATAGAATGGGCAACTTTTCCATTGGTCTTCATTATTTATTTTTTATAGTTTTCTAATTATTTGCCTTTTTATTCTGACTGTTTCCAGCTTTTAAATGGGAGGGGGGGGGGGTCACTGACCCCATCTAATAACAAATGCTCTGTTAGGTTACAAGTTTATTGTTATTGCTACTTTTTATTACTCATCTTTCTATTCAGGCCCTCTCCTATTCATAGTCCAGTCTCTTATTGAAATCATTGCATGGTTGCTAGGGTCAGTTGGAGCCTAGCAACCAGATTGGTGATATTGCAATCTGGTGCGCAGCTAAATAAAAAGCTTAATAACTCAAAAACCACAAATAATAAAAAAATGAAAACCTATTGCAAATTGTCTCAGAATATTACACTCTACATCATACTAAAAGTTCATTTAAAGGTATCTATAGTAACTATACTGGCACATCTTATGTTGACTATGCATTTTATGTAGTAATTATACTGGCACATCTCAGATTTTTACAATTTCTACTTAAACAGTCCCCCTAGTTGTAAGCAATTATATGGGCTTTGCTAATATACTGATTTCCTACAAACTTGGCATCTAGTATTTGTACATAAGCTTAGTCTAGAAAAACATACAGGTTGTTTTTGCTTGATGACTTTGAAAATATTCTGCGTACGTTCATGAGTATTATTGTTATTATCATCCTTTAGTGCAACACACATTACATCGATTGTAAGCCCCACTGATAATAACGTCTTGATTTCACTCACTGGAGTTAATTTTACTAGGAGCCAATTTACCTGCCTCTTGTTTTTATGCTGTAGTTGTAAACAGAAATAGCAAAAGGGAAGCCCAGAAAGACATAGGAGAAAATGCAGTTTCCTAGCAGACAATGACATGGGTGTAATTCAGGAGCCTGTGCCACCCATCAGTTTACTGACAGATTTGTATAGACTATACATTGTACACACAACTCTTCTCTTGCCTCTGCAGTTAGGCCTGATTTACTTCAGTGGTATGTACAGAGCAAAATGTGCAAGGCAAAACCATACAGGAATACTGCTAGAACACTAATTAGAAACACATCACTTCTATAGATGGTTATGCCTAAAGACTTATTTGAGACATTAAGTAAATTGCATGTCTCAATTCATAATTCCTAAAGTGAGAGTTAAAGCTTGTCAGTGCTATGTGTATAGTGTGAGACGTGAATTCCTTGTGTTTATACACTATGGGGCAGAGTTATCAAAGGTCGAGGTGAAGTTTCAAAGTGAAAAACTTAGAATTTCAAGCTATTTTTTGTGTATTTCGACTAGGGAATAGTCATACTTCGAATTGAACTCGAAGAAACTTCGAAATTCGAAGGTCGAATTTTTTTGAAGTACTGTTTCTTTAAAACTTCGACCATTCGCCACCTAAAAGCTGCCGAAGTGCTATTTTAGCCAAAGGGGGACCTCCTACAAACTGTATGGAGGCAATTTGGGGAGTTTGGGAGATCGAAGTTAAAAAAACCTTAGAACCGAAGTACGATCGAAGTACGATTCGAAGTAGGCCGAAATTCGGCCCACTTCGAACCCAAAAAACCTTCGACCTCCATTCGATTGGTCTTTTTGAATTCGAAGTTTTTTTAAGTTCGACCTTCGATAAATATGCCCCTTTATGTCTAGCAATAGAGGGGTGGGTCACCTTTACATTAATTTTAAGTATGTTATAGAATGACCACTTTCAATTGGTTGTCATTTTTTTTTTTAAAGTTTTTAAATTATATGCCACTGTTTTCTGACTCTTTCCAGTTTTCAAATGTAGGTCACTGACCCCATCTAAAACCAAGTGCCCTGTAAGGCAATACATTTACTATTATTGCTACTTTTAATTATTAATTTTTCTATTCACACCCCTCCTATTCATATTCCAGTCTCTTATTCAAATCAGTGCATGGTTGCTAGGGTAATTTGGACCCTAGCAACCAGATTGCTGAAATTGCAAACTGAAAAGCTATTGGATAAAAAGCTTAATTACTCAAAAAATACAAATAATAAAAAATGAAAACCATTTGCAAATTGTCTCAAAATAACACTCTCGAATAGGGCTCTTTGGCTACATTTAGATCGTCTCACAATGACCATGATGATTTATGGTCTGTATTAGTCTTCATGAATAGGGATGGGCAAATTTTTTCGCCAAAAAAATGACGCCCATAGACTTGTATGGCGTTATGCGTCTAAATAAAAAGACGAGCGTCAAATATAATTTTGCAGGAGAGGGCCAGAATAGAAAGATGAGTAATGAAAACTTGCAATAGTAATAAATATATAGCCTTACAGGGTATTTGTTTTTACATGGGGTCAGTGACCCCCATTTGAAAGTTGGAAAGAGGCAGAAGAAGAAGGCAAATAATTAAAAAACTATAGACCATTAATAATGTAGAATAATTGAAAAGCTGCTTAGAATTGGCCATTCTATTACATACAAAAAGTTAACTTGAAGGTGAACCACGCCTTTAAGTGATATTTGGAAGCCAACTATAATGGCAGAAGGATTTCGTTGGTAACAGCTAGTGACTGGCACTATTTAGCTTCCTGAATTATGGCTAAAATAAAGTAAGAACATCTTTATTTCAATTGGTATAAGTCACACAAAACTTCACATCTAAGCACACTGTGCAAAATGAAATGCAAACAAATGTAATTGCTCAAACTGCAGGTGGAGAATGAGTTCAGTTTTCCCCATATACACAGGGGCCCTCCACCAATGAGGCGACTTGAGCCACTGGCAGCAAAAACGCCACTCCTGGTAACTAAGAGCCGAATTTCCAGTTTTCAACCCGCAAATTTGGCTCTTCTAGTGCAATTACGCTCTCTGCACTGGCGACGTGCACCGCCCCCGACCCCCTCCGGCGCTGAAAAGGTGAGCTCCGTGAGGAGGGGTGGGGGAAGGCCGTCTCAGGCGGCGAAAAGGAAAGGATCGCCGCTGCATACACATGTGACAAAATACCACTTGAACCATTAAATCTAAATGTGGCCCACATGATGGGAGCACTGCAGTAATGGCCAAGGGCTGTACCATTGCAGCTGTTTGAGGATTAACCAATGGCATAACATCTAGTGGCTACCAAGAAGAGCGGATAGGTTCAAGAAATGTTCTTCAGATAAAGGCATACTGAGTGTATGTACTTAGCTGGTGCAACAATATGTGCTTGAAATATATCTCAATATGGTTCAGTGTTATAACTTCAGTTCTATAGAGCACAGACAAGGGTCCATACAAGGGAGTTGTGGAGTGAATGGAATAATTCCTGTAAAATGAGGTAATACTTCCCCCTCCAAACTCTTAGGGGCAGATTTATCAAAGTTCAAGGTCAATTTTTGAATGAAAAAAATTCAAATTTCGAGCTATTTTTTGTGTACTTTGACTAGGGAATAGTCCAAATTTGATTTGAATTTGAAAAAAACTTAAAAATTCAAATATCGACATTTATCATGTACTGTCTCTGGAAAAATTTGACTTCGACCATTCGGCATCTAAAACCTGCCGAATTGCTGTTTTAGCCTATGGGGGAGCACCTAGAACTTATTTGGAGTCAATTGGTGGGCTTTGCAAAATCAAAGTTTTTTTTGGGAAAAACTTCTAATTGAATTTGATCTAATGTGCTATTCCTTCGACTCGTATGATTCGAAAACGGACCTATTCAACCAAAAAAACGTAATTTCGGTTGGTCTTTTTGAATTTAAATTTTTTTCAATATGAAATTTTTCCCTTGATAAATATGCCCCTTGCTGTGATTAGCCATTCTCTTGCCCTAAGCTGTCATGTTACTATTATAAGTAACTTAATATGAAATCCATACCCCCCTGAGATTTAAACATTAGTTCACTGCCTCTCACTGGATATAAAATAAATGCCATAAACTGGCAGCTGAGGAGGTTTAATTTAGTCAAAAGGTTGACCTTTTTTTTTTTTTTTTACTAAAATGTTAGTGTCATCTTCCACTATATATAATTATTTTATTATTATCAACATGTACTTTTAAAGCACCAACATATTGCACAGCGCTAATGTTTGTAGTTGGGATGCCAGTACCCACAGCTTTTCATTTTATATAATGTGATTGGGCTGCAGAACTCTCATTGTATAAAAGGTGATGCTAATACCAATTTCTGTTATTGTTTAATGTGGATGAGATGATGGACAGTGTACACTAGGGGGCAGATTTATCAAAGGTCGTGGTGAATTTTCGAATTCAAATAAATTCGAATTTCACGCCGTTTTTTGTGTACTTCGACTAGGGAATAGTCCAAATTCGATTTGGAAATATCGAAATTTATCATGTACTGTCTCTTTAAAAATTTGACATTGACCGTTCGCCATCTAAAACCTGCTGAATTGCTGTTTTTGGAGTCAATTGGTGGATTTGAAAACTCAAAAGTTTTTTTGGGAAAAACTTGGGATTTGAATTCGATCAATTGTGCTATTACGTCGATTCGTATGATTCTAATTCGACCGAATACGGACCTATTCGATCAAAAACTGACCTATTCGCCCCAAAAAACACTTTGACTTAATTTCGGTTGGTCTTTTTGAATTCAAATTTCGAAGTTTTTCAACTTCGAAATTGGCCCCTTGATAAATATGCCCCTGGCTGTGTCAGGCTGCTTACCAGAGATACACGCATTCCAGTGCTGATAAATCAGAAGATATGTCTTAAAAAAATCACTCCCATCTGCACTTTTGCATGACCCCCACTATAGTAAGGGCTCTTACACACGGCGTTTGTTTGTGCGCTCCCCTGCATTGAGCTTTCTTCTGTTCAGCCGCAGGGGAGCGCAGGAGTAGACACACTAAATTATTATCAATGCGGCTGTACTCACACAGACGCATGTATGTGCCGAACGCAGGTAAAATGCAACATGCTGCGTCCCAACCTGCGTTAGTCGCTTACATGTATGTGTCTGTTGAGTACAGCCCCATTGACAATAATTTAGTGCGTTTACTCCTGTGGCTGAACGGAGGAAAGTGCAACGCAGGGGGGCGCACAAACAAACGCCCGTGCGTAAGAGCCCTAAGACCAGCAGTGGATCTGCTACATCTAACACTTATGCCAGCTTTAGCCTCTCCAATTACCATCAGTCTATGCACAAGTTAACTTTTAATATGTTATAGAATGGCTAATTCTAAGCAACTTTTCAATCGGTCTTCATTTTTTCTTTTTTTATAGTTTTGAATTATTTGCTTTCTTCTTTTGACTCTTTCCAGCTTTCAAATGGGGGTCACTGACCCCATCTAAAAAACAAATGCTCTATAAGGCTACAAAGGTATTCTTATTGCTTTTTTTTTATTTATTTTTTTATTAGTAATCTTTATATTCAGGCCCTCTCCTATTCATAATTCAGTCTATCATTCAGACCATGCGTAGTTGCTAGTGTCATTTGGACCATAGCAACCAGATTGTTGAAATTGCAAAATGGAGCGCTGTTGAATAAAAAAAACTCAAAAAACACAAAAAAATTAAAACCAAGTGCAAATTGTCTTAAAATATCATTCACTATAATTTTAAGGTGAACAGATTCAATTCGACCAGGCACTTGGATTCAGTTGAATCAGAATCCTGCTGAAAAAAAAGGCAGAATTCCAAAGCAATCGGTGCATCCCTAGATACAGATTTCCTCTAAATGGGCCCAATGCATTAATGTACCAGAAGGGCTAATTAAATCTATATAAGATATTACCCTTATGGCCTGATGGAATATTCCTTTCTAAAAACTATAGATTTTACTGGATTTTATTTTTTATTTCAGATTTTCAGACACTTTTCTACAGACAAAAGAAAATATTCAGTGCTTAAAGTTAAATAGGCTGTATTATCATATGTGCTGAAAGTTACAGACCCACGGCCTGGAGGAAGCAGTATTCAATACAATACACTATCTGTGTCAGCTGCAAGAGCTGGAATGATTCTTAGTACAAAGCCTTGCTGGTTCTTTGCAGTTTGTGAAGTTTTTTGCTTTACGTTACACACTAGAAAAAATCCATGAGCTATTGCCATTGTATGGTTATTTGGTTTTTTTTTAAAAAAAAAAATAATGAGTGCAATTATATTTCACCATTCTCAATTACTAACGAAAACAAATGTCCCATACACCAATAACTAATTATACGCCACACAGTGGCAAAATCATTTGTATCATGTGATAACGTTTACGTGACTTACTTCTACAGCTCATATAAAATACCATTTTTAGTCCATAATGAATGCAGTCACCAAACACAATAAATGCAGTATATATGTAATTACCATTATGGAATCTGTTATCCAGACTGCTCAGGATTTGGGATGATCCAATATGCTCTTTGGTGAAGGGAGTTTTAAACCTGCCCAGTCTGGCCAAGAATATACAGGTAGGGGACCTGTTATCCAGAAAGCTTGGGACCTGGGGTTTTACAGATAATGGATCTTTCTGTAATTTGGATGTTCATACCTTAAGTCTACTAGAAAATCATGTTAACATTAAATAAACCCAATAGGCTGGTTTTGCCTCCAATAAGGATTGATTATATCTTAGTTTGGATCAAGTACAAGTTGCTGTTTTTTTTATCATATTTAAAAATTCTGATTATTTGGATAAAATGGAATCTATGGGAGACGGCCTTTCTGTAGTTTGGAGCTTTCTGGATAACAGGTTTCCGGATACCTGTAATATCATTCACATTCAAAGCTCTCTACGACTGTCACACATCTTGTAACTCTGTTCACCTAACCACTCTGTATGTTCTAATCTTGATCTACCACTCAACAGCACTCTCATCTCTAAAGTTGCACCACTTCTGGAATTCCCTTCCACTTTAAACCAGACTTTACCAAAATGTTTTCAACGTCCGATAAATCTCTTAAACATACCTTGGTCTAAGGAAGTTCACCCTTCCAGCTTGTTCTCTTTTCTTACTTTACTAATAAACCGACTGAAAATCAGTGCCCATTCAACACATTTCCCAGAATATCTAATGTACTCAGCCAATCAGCCATGCACATCTTTACTTTCCCTTTATCTTCTTTTGGATTGCAAGCTCTGCGAAGCACAGCCCTCCTTATATCTTGCATCAGTCTATGCTTGGATTAGTTTGAATGCACTATTGTTTGAGACCTACAGTACAGAACTCCAATGTGTTAGAATGTTATAACATACCTCCCAACTGTTCCGTTTTGAGCGGGACAGTCCCTCTTTTGACAGCTCAGTCCTGCGTTTGTACTGGAAAGTCCTGCTTTCCAAACAGCCAAAACAGATACAATGTTTTTACTTAATTGGCTCTTGGCAGAGAGCCCAGAATAGATACTTAAGATATATTTGTAACAGTTTTGTTAGACTCACAGCTTAAAGGGCAATTCACCTTCATTAGTAAAACTAATAACACATGAAAACTACAGAAATGTTTTCAAACTTTCATAACCTGGCAAATTTTGTAAAATGGGCATGGTAATTAGTGGGTGTGACCACAAAAAGGGGTGTAGTCAAATTTTTTTTTTTGTCGCACCAAATTTTTTTGCCCCTCTTTTTGTTTCCAGAATGTTGGGAGGTATGTTATAATACAGTAGAACCCCCATTTTATGTTTTTCAGATGACCAGAAAAAAAAAATCCAGGAAAATGTAAAATCAGGGAAATGTATTATGCATAATATATAGGTGGGACCTCATAAACAACAAAATAAAATGAGGGAAAACTTAAAATAAGGGGATAAAAATGGTGGTTCTACTGTAATTACAATATTTTATGTCAATGCTGCTGCTCTCAGTTAGACTTACATTGTGGTGGGGTATAGTTTTCCTATAAGTGGATGAATACTATGTGGCAAATTTACTACCAACTCTATTTTACAAATACTATCAACTCTATTTTATTTTAAGGTTTCCTGGGCTTGTGTAATGTAATGTATTTGCTGCAACATATACGTCCATTCAACTTTAACTTCCCGCCGTATCCAAATTAGCCAATGATAGGCATCTTCGCTTCGCTCGGCGCAGTAACGCTAGCGCAATTTCGCCAGCGTTCGGCTCCCTGGACGCAACTTCTGATTTCAATGAATTAGTGTTGTCCTGGCAAATCTACGCCTGGCGAAGTGTGTCGATGTGAGCGAAGCCGTCGCTGGCGAATTTCCGGAGGTTAGTGAATTTGCCCCTAAGTATCCAAGCAAAGGGTCTGATCCAAATGAGAGAAGTGGTTTAAGCATTTAACAGCACCCAAATTTTTATCATTTAGGTTTGTACCTGTAATTATATGCATTGTAGTTTCATTTACAGGAAGCACATTTTTGTAACACTCCCCAGAGTAGGCAACTTTCTTTTTATAGTGTTTTGTCTGTGATTAATGTTCTAGTCTTTAAACCACTTCTCTAGATCACATTGGTGGCCTCATTGTCTCCTGGAAAGGAATCTTGTCAACCCAGGCGTAATAATAAGATACACCATTAGCAAACCTGATTAATAATTATCTTTTGTACAATATGTGTTGTGTACATAGCACAGAAACAAAGCCAAGCAACAAAATGTTACATATAAATATATATACCCCCCCCACACACACACATAATATTGTAATAGTTGTAAAAAGAGAGAACTCCACAGAGAGTAATTTAGAACCTAAAGATTAGTGATGAGTGACCAGCCAAGAAGTGGGTTAAAAGGCAAGAGACAAAGCTCTGACATTCCTTTAAAGCAGCCTGCGTGGAGATGCTTCCCATGGCAGCACTCACTGATAATAATGCATTGCTTAAACATTTGCTAGTTCTGTTCTCCCATCTCATTATTGACAGTGGCAAAGACACAGAGCTTGTATAAAATCTACTAGAATTACATCAAGAGTTAAAGCATCAGCATTAATGTAACTAGCAGACAACGCAAGCATTTTCCCAAAGGCAAAACATTTATGACAAATCTGTGACTCATCCTTTTTAGAGAAAATATTGTCATTGTGGTTTAAGAATGAAGTGCTTAGCAAGCAAGCAACAATTTGCTTTGATCAGTCATCTGCATGCTGTCGTGCCATTTCTCTCCGTGTAAAGGGTTACTGCTCTATAGCACATTTGCCCCGTGTCAATAAATAAGCACCGCTTGGGGTTATGTAATAATAGATTGCCCAGGAGCAGTATCCCATAGCAACCAATCAGCAGGTCGCCACTTCTGGTCACCTGTTTAAAAGCAAACATCTTATTGGTTGCTATGGGTTACTGCTGCTGGACAAACGTAGTGTCTTTTATTACATATGGGGGAACACGTTTTGTATGTTATGTGTTCTACTCACATCAGCTACTTCATGTTGCTCCTGTGCTGAAATGACATGGCATCATTTGAAGTACTTTTTACATTTCAGGGATATCAGTAGGGATGCACCGAATACACTATTTTGGATTCAACCGAACCCTCCGAATCCTTTGCGAAAGATTCGGTCTAATATGAACCAAATCCGAATTTGCATATGCAAATTAGGGGTGGGAAGAGGAAAACATTTTTTACTTCCATGGTTTGCGGGGAAAAAAGTCACGTGTTTTCCCTCCCCCGCCCCTAATTTGCTTATGCAAATTCGGATTTGATTCGGCTGGGCAGAAGGATGCGGACAAATCCAAATCCTGCTGAAAAAGGCGGAGTCCTGGCCAAATCCCAAACTGAATCCTGGATTTGGTGCATCCCTAGATATCAGTGATGCTTAGTACTGCTATTTACTTTTTTGCTTTTTATACTTGTGATTAGATTCATTTTGAATCTTATTCCAGATGACTTCATCACTAGCAGTACTTGAACAAGAGAAAGCCACCAAAAATCCCGTCTTATCAACAAAAATTAACTGTAGTAATGGAAGCTCCACTTTTCTGTTACATGTAATAGATATGGGGTCTGTTATCAGGAAACCCGTTATCCAGAAAGCTCCAAATGACTCTATTTTATCCAAATACCGTATATACTCGCGTATAAGCCGAGTTTTTCAGCACCCAAAATGTGCTGAAAAAATTGACCTCGGCTTATACGCGGGTAAGAACCTCTTGTAGATGAAATACGGTAGGAAGGCTGCCTCACCGGTAAATTTCAGGAGGCGCCACCCCCCGAGTCCTCAGCCCGAGTCCCTGGAAGTCCACGTGTCGCGCCCGGAAGCCCCACAGCTCGAGCAGCAGCCGGACGCCCCCTCGCGTTTCCCCGCAATTTACACCCGATCCCCGGCCGCCTCTGCCTTGTGCTCCCGGCCGCCTCCCCTATCTCTGCTCCGAGCCGTATCTGCGCAGCTCTCTCCGCTTCCCCCGGGAGCATCTGTGTATCTCCGCGGCTCTTCCCTCGTCTCCAGCTGCTGCTGCCGGGTCTCACCTTCCGGCCAATGGGGGAGGAAGAGCCGGAGAGTCGGGGAGAGCGACCTCAGCAGCCCCAGCGCAGAACTGGCAGTCTGTGTCCGACACAAACAACTACCGGTATTAGAAACTTTCTCAGATCTGCATTAACATACCGGTATTTTATCAGCCTTGTCATTATTGTGTGGGGAGTGTGTGTACGGTATATAGTGTATGATGGTGTGGGTAGAGAGTTTGTGTGTGTATATATTATATGTGTGGGGAGTTTGTGTGTATAGTATGTGTGTGTGATTATTTTGTGGGAAGAGTGTGTGTGTAAAGTATATGTGTGTCTATGTGTGTATAATTGCTAGTGGAAAGTATATTTTGTCTCAGCTGAAAAATATCTGTAATATAAATCCACTTAGGGGGGGACAAATTTTCAGTGATTTCGTTTGCGCTGTAGTGATTGTAGCATGAAGGGTCTTAGTTGTGTCTAGGCTTATACGCGAGTCAATACGTTTTCCCAGTTTTTGTAGGTAAAATGAGGTACCTCGGCTTATACACGGGTCGGCTTATACACGAGTATATACGGTAATCAACATTTTTAAAAATGAGTTCCTTTTTCTCTGTAATAATAAAACAGTACCTTGTACTTGATCCAAACTAAGATACAAGTAATCCTTATTGGAGGCAAAACCAGCTCATTGGGTTTATTTCATGTTTACATTTTTTTTAGCAGAATTAAGGTTTGAAGATCCAAATTACAGAAAGATCTGTTATCTGGAAAACCCTTGGTCCCAAGTATTCTGGATAACAGGTCCCACACCTGAACTACTATAAAGGAAAGTGGCCAATTTATATCTAGGCATCAGGGTACTTTACCTTTTTGTTGTATTATGTTCTCTTGTGCATAACCACACTATATTTTTATGAGTAAGAGTTTTTTTTTCTTCTTAATTCATAAAGCTTAATAATGCAAGTCATAAATCCTTACGCTCTTTCTTCTTCAACTTGAATTCCTACAGACTGATAACGAAAGGCTGCTTGTCTCTCTTCTGCCCTAGCAGCTTCCTCAGGTCCATCAACCTACAGAATAATGCAAAGTAGTAAATACTTTTCCATGGTAAAAAAAAAGACACATCCATAACCCTTCTCATTCATCCCCTGCTGTGTGTGAAGCAGTCAAATAAGCCGCTGACCCCTTTTTTTGTACATTGACCCCTGGTATTTAGTTAATGTATGCACTTAACTGTATTCAGTGCCTGCCATGCATTAGCACTTGCTTGTCCAGCTGGAGGCCACCAGATAATGCTCATGGCCTCCAAAATACTAATGGGCTCCACAGACTTATTTATTTAAGATTTGCTCCAAATTGTTACTAAAATACTAATGGGCTCCACAGACTTTAGTTATCATTTGCTCCAAAATGTTACTAAAATACTAATCCCAAGAACCTCACAGGTTTAGTGAGAACCAAACAGATCTACTTTTAACTTCCTTGATTTATTATATGCAAAATGTTATATTATATAGAAGAAAGATCCATTTATCCATTAATCGCTAATTCTAAGTAACTTTTCAATTGGCCTTCATTTTTTCTTTTTTATAGTTTTTGAATTATTTTCTGCCTTCTTCTGACTCTTTCTAACTCTGAAATGGGGGTCACTGACCCCATCTACAAAAAACAAATGCTCCGTAAGGCTACAAATGTATTGTTGTTGCTACTTTTTATTATTCATCTTTGTATTCAGACCTCTCCTATTCATGTTCCAGTCTTTTATTCAAATCAGTGCATGGTTGCTAGGGTAATTTGAACCCTAGCAACCAGATTGCTGAAATTGCAAACTGGAGAGCTGCTGAATAAAAAGCTAAATAACTCAAAACCCACAAATAATAAAAAATGAAAAGCAATTGTGACTTGTGTCAGAATAGCACTCTCTACATCATACTTAAAGTTAATTTAAAGGTGAACAACTCCTTTAACCTAGACAAATGCACAATTAGAAGTTAGTGCTATATTGCATGTTTTCCAGTGATAACTGTAAATGGCTTGAATACATTTGTAACACTGTGCAACATACATTTTAAACAAGTCCTCCAACATGTACCTGAATTCCAATAGACAGGTTCTTCCGGAACTGATTTTTTTTCCTGTCGTCCTCATTGATGATGGTGGTGGTGGTGGTAGTGGTGGAGTTGACTGTTGTTGTGTTGTCCAAGTGTTGGCTTGCAGGGCCATGGATCTGAGCATTGGCAGCTTCGATGGCCGCAGTAAGAGCTTTCATACTGTCCAGACTCTCGGTGGAGTTACTCAGCCCTGAATGACTAATCATATCCCCTCTTTGGCCATGTCCATCCATGTAGGCATCTTGTGCGGATTCTGTGCTACTCTGAGCCGTGATAGAGATGAAAGGTTTGGTGGTTGTCCTTGGAGGAACTGGAGGCGGCGTCTTCTTGTACGTAGTAATACATGAGGATACTGAAAAACACACAAACACAATACACAGAAACCACATCATTTAATAACGAGTACAGAAAGAATAAGTCATTTTCCAGTCCAGAAAAGCAGACAATAACTTGGTCAAATGCTACTAGATTTAACACCTTTTCTGTAAAAAAAATACCGGCCTTCCTGTTTATTTACCTGTTTTCCCTATTATTAACATTGGGATCAGCCATCATTTTTACCGGACAGGTCGGTAAAATACCGGCAAGTTGGCAACCCTAACTATAGTAGAAAGTGGATACATGACTTGAGTGTACTGGTGATGCCACAGAGCTTGCTTGCCCACTGCCTGCCTGTAGAACCCACACTGTGCCAGTAACATTTTCTTTAAAATTGCATTCATATTGATATCATGTGAAGAGACCAATGTATTGGATTCTCATACAGAAATCAACAGGTTGCATAAAAAAGGTATGGGATCTGTTATCCGGAAATCTCGTTATCCAGAAGGATCCGAATTATGGGATGGCTGTCTCCCATAGACTCAATTTTATCCAAATAATCCAAATTTTTAAAAGTGATTTCCTTTTTCTCTGTACTAATAAAACGGTCCCTTGTACTTGATCCTAGCTAAGATAAAATTAATCCTTATTGGAAGCAAAACTAGCCTATTGGATTTATTTAATTTTTCCATGATTTTATAGCAAACTTTAGTTTTGTAGATCCAAATTACAGAAAGACCCATTATCCAGAAAACCCCCAGGTCCCAAGCATTCTGGATAAGAGGTCCCATAGCTGAACCAACCTTGGGGGACACATATACAGTATCATGAAAAACAGATCAATAAAAATAATGGAGATTGGGGAAGCAGAGAAGAGCGATGAAACTATTCAGTGAAGGTCAAGAAGGAAAACCAGGCTGTCACTATATACTGTATATATATATATATATATATATATATATATATATAGTCATATATAGTCATATTCCAAGGAATGACGCACTCCAGGACTTCATAATGAGATCAAGACTGTCTACACTTTATGACAGCACCCAGGCAGTAAAACTCTGCTGGATTGGAGTGCACCACAGCCTGAACTGTATGTATATATATATATATATATATATATATATATATATATATATATATATATATATATATATATATATACACACACACTTTTACAGTGTTGAGCTGAAGCAACAGGAATCTGAACCAAAGAAAATCTAATCACAAACAAATATGTCTAAAAAATCTGTTTTTAGGTTTATGTGTGACACTTCACATGGTCAGTGTGCCCTTTGTGGAGCTTAAGTTCTCCTTTAAGATGTCTAGTAGTAGTTTACTATATCTATTTATTTATATAAATATCACTAAAACATTTAAATAGAAATAAGTATAACGGTTAAGTTAACATTTTGTATGTTATAGAATAATTCTAAGCAACTTTTCAACTGGCCTTTGTTTTTTCTTTGCTATAGTTGTAAATTATTCGCCTTCTGATTCTTTCCTGCTTTCACATGGGTCGAAAAAACCAATGCTCTGTAAGGCTACAAATGTATGGTTATCTCTACTTTTTAACTACTCGTCTTTCTATACAGCGTTTCTCCTATTCATATTCCAGTCTCTTATTCAAATTGATGCATGGTTGCTAGGGTATTTTGGACCCTAGCAACCAGATTGCTGAATTTGCAAACTGAGAGCTGCTGCATCAAAAGCTAAATAACTCAAAAACCACAAATAATAAGAAATGAAAACCAATTGCAAATTGTATCAGAATATCACTCTCTACAATCATACTAAAGGTTAATTCAAAGGTGAACAACCCCTTTAATTTAAATTAAAGAAAGAAACACTCCTTCCACATATAATGTGTACGATAATAAAGTATACGTGTGCAGCCCAATAACCATTCTCCTGTGAAGATGTGTTTGGAAAGAACATTTTCATACTCTACAAATCAACAACTACATGTCTTTGTAACTCAGCATCAGTGGTTGTTAAACCTGGCGGTGGCCCAAAATGGTGTCAGCTGAAACTACCACTTGTGGATTATTGCCAGAGATCTATTGGGTTGATATAACAACAGAAATAAAGCACAAGCGTATCTGTTACTGTATGACATGAATTATTATTATCCTTTATTTATACAGAACTGTACAGAGATTCACATCAGTCCCTAACCTTGTGGCGCTTACACTCTAATGACCTTATATCGATATATCTGTACTCTATAAATATAATTTTTACTTTGCTCTTCATATCCATTGACAATATAGAGAAGAAAACCCCTTATAAAGGGTGAAGTTCAAATTCTTGAAAAGTACTCTTGCACCATTGTCTCTTTGCCTTAAAGGGGAAGGAAACCTCGTCGGCGCTAACCCCCCTCCCCCCCTCCCGTGTATTGCCCCCCCTCCCTCCTCCCCCCTGGCCTACCCCTCCCGCTGGGCAAATGCCCCTAACTTGTTACTTACCCTTCTGCGCAGGTCCAGTCCAGGGAGTTCACAGGCGACATCTTCTTCCACGCGATCTTCTTCCTCCTTTGACCGGCGTTTTGGCGCATGCGCAGTAGGAGCATTTCGCCGGTACGGATCTACTGCGCATGCGCAGTAGATCGTACCGGCGAAACGATCCTACTGCGCATGCGCCGGTCAAAGCAGGAAGAAGATCGCGTGGAAGAAGATGTCGCCTGTGAACTCCCTGGACTGGACCTGCGCAGAAGGGTAAGTAACAAGTTAGGGGCATTTGCCCAGCGGGAGGGGTAGGCCAGGGGGAGGAGGGGCAATACACGGGAGTGGGGGGTTAGCGCCGAGGAGGTTTCCTTCCCCTTTAAATACATAAGTCACTAAGTTTGCCCGGGTCAGTAACCTATAGCAACCAATCAGCAGGTAGGATGTACTGGTCACCTGTATAAAAGCACATATCTTATTGGTTGCTGAGGGTTACTGCTACTGGGCCAAATTAGCACCGTTAATTAAATATGGGGGAAGTTTTATTGCCTGTCACGAAGATTTATGGAGCTTGCATTATGTTTTTTCAGTCTTGCAACGTTTGGATGTTAGGGGGAACCCAATTTAAATTCACACCCGTGAAGTCCAAGTATCTGCCTTGTTTGCATAATCCACTATACAGGTGTGGGATCCTTTATCTGGAAACCCATTATCCAGAAAGCTCTGAATTACAGAAATGCCATCTCCAAAAGACCCCATTTTGTCCAAATAATCTAAATATATAATTAATCCTTATTGGAAACAAAACCAGCCTATTGGGTTTATTTAATGTTTACATGGTTTTCTAGTAGATTTAAGGTATGAAGATCCAAAATACATAAAGATCCATTTTCCAGAAAACCCCAGGTCCTGAGCATTCTGGATAACAGGTCTCATACCTGTAATTAATTAAAAGATATACCAGTCTTGAGAGTGTATTTATAAGCAGGCACTTTAACCAGATGCGTGTTACTTTCCTCTCATCACATATGGGCATATTTATCAAGGGTCAAATTGAAAATTCAAATTTCGAATTCTTCGAGTTTTTTTATTGGCAAAACTGTCAAATTAGACTTGGGAATTGTTAGAATTTGATTTGAGTTTTTTAAACAATTAGATTTTCAATATTTATCATACTCTGGCCCTTTAAGAACTCAAATTTGACTATTCACCACCTAAAACCAACTCAATTGCTGTTTTAGTCAATGGTAGACGTCCTGGGATCAATTTAGAGTTGTTTGCTGACTTCCTGACACAAGGTTTTTTTTTTGGAGAAAAAACTCAAATCGAGTTTTTAAAACTCGAATCACTTTTGATCAAACTTTCGGGTCCATCCTATTCACTTGAGTTTAGAAAATTCTATTTTTTTAAATAAATTTCGATTGGTCGAATTTCGAATTCATGGGAGTTTTAAAAAACTCCCATGAATTTGAAATTCGGCCCTTGATAAATCTGCCTCTTTAAAAGTCTTTTAAAGTCAGAGGAACAAGCATAAGCCCAACTGGATGCAGTCAAGTATTCTCTGTGTAAGTGTCTGTTACTAGATTCTGCATATTATTCTTAAAAATTATTCTTAAATGATTCTTAAAAAAACATAGCACTACATTACAGCAAAGAAACTGCCACAGAGAGATCATACCCTCACTGAAACCAACCGGGGTTTCTTAATGGACATGGTTAAACACTGTGCCCAGATTAAGAGGATTGTTTATCAAATATTATTTCATAAATGATCTCAATATTTTCTGCTACTAACTCCATTCAAGTCCGCTCTGGTTTTTTAAGCTTATTTATTATTATAGTTTCTCGAAACTTTGTGCTGCCATTTTTAATCTAGGATAACCACAAAAAGGGAAGAAAAATATTTGATTTAGCAAATGCATTCATGCCCTACTTTCCAAGGATGTGAGCTTGTCCCAGGTGATCGACTTCACATGATCATTAGATTGCAACAGAAAATCATTGCCCAACCAACGCACACGAGTTATCTTACAGAAAGGTTTTTCCAAAATAGTATCGATACTCTTTCTCCTTTTACTTTCTACAAGGGATTTCTTCTCAAATCTTGGTCCTTGGCTCATACCCCCTTTCTATATAGGGGCTACCAAAAGCCAATCACAGAACTTTTTTAGTTCCCCCAGGAAAGGTCTGCATGCTTGTTTTGCTCCCGAACTCTTTTTACATTTGAATGTGGCTCATGGGTAAATAAATTTGGGGTACTAGTGTCTTCATCTGCATCTTAGGCCTATGTACATTCACTGCCACTACTTTGACATTGGTTGGAAGCAACCAGTCGGAGCTGTTTGTACTATCATTCTTTTCAATGGAATCTGTTGTCTCTCTATTTCATCCAAAAATGCTTGCAGCCTATGTGCCATAGGCATTATACTCTTAACAATACCCAGAACTCCAGTCTGTCATCTGTCACTAAATTCCTTGTCCCTTTACAACTTTAGCACAATTTCACTTTACACCCCCCCCCAAACTGCTTTGAGGCCACTGGGAGCAACATCCAAGGAGTTGAAGAGCAACATGTTACTCATGAGTTACTGGTTGGGGATCACTGCTCTAACCAGTGAAGCTATTTGTGGTATTATGGGGATAGATACTAGATCTAATATGATATTGCTGTATTCAGGGTGCTTCCTCCTGTGCCTTTACATACATCTCACAGCTAAATACATCTTTCAGTAATTTACAAATGTCTTCCCCAATTCTCCATACTACGGTTGCTGGCTTCTTCCCAAATACTTTTTTTTAAAGTCTTGTCTACTTCCCTCCCTGTAGTAATCTCCTCCCACTCATGCAGACATTTTCACTCTGTATTTATAGAATGCGTTGCTGATGCCTTCAGGGGTATGAAAACACTAACGCTTTCTCAAGACAGAAATACATTATGTAATCACTGGTTGTATTGTTTATAAAACGTTGCATAACCAGGAAGATATTTTATCTTACAGAATTTACTGGATATAAATAATAGCTGAAAGTCAGAGTAGCAGGGCTGGTGAAATATGAATGTGTTTAAATAAGTATCATGTGGTATAATAACCTGTGGGCTTTGTACACCCTACTCCTGACTTATACACTGTATGATACCATGTGTCTGACTAAACTAAGCACCGTATCACCATCATACATTAATTGTATTACTGTAGTTGATCACAGAAGCAAAATGTGCAGAGATCTATCTATCGTCATCTATTTATCTATCTATCCTTCGTCTATCTACCATCTTCTGTCCATCTTCTGTCTATCTATCTGTCTGTCTGTCTGTCTGTCTGTCTGCCTGCCTGCCTGTCTGTCTGTCTGTCTGTCTGTCTATCTATCACATTTCATCTATTTATCTATCTATCCTTCATCTATCTACTATCTATCTATCTATCTATCTATCTATCTATCTATCTATCTATCTATCTATCTATCTATCTATCTATCTATCTATCCTTCATCTATCTATCTATCTATCTATCTATCTATCTATCTATTATCATATTTCATCTATTTATCTATCTATACTTTGTCTATCTACCATCTACTTACTTCCAAAAGAACCCTGCTTTGAAACACCCTGAATTTGTGGTATCCCAGATTATGTGCCCATGATGTGTGGCCCTGTGCTTGTGCACTACGTCTATCTATCCACTATATCTTAAAATGTTGCAGAGGCGGGTCTAGCTGGCGGGGTGCCCTAGGCACCCCAGCTCGGCAGCTTGCCCCCATCCTCGTCTTTCGCACATGCGATTTAGCGGTGATTGCGTGTGCGTCAGCGTCATTTGCTCGTGTCCGTGCTGTTCATTCGCATGTCTAGTGCCAGGTCCAGTCTAGGGTTAGGCAGGACAGGTAGCAGCCCAGCGCCCCCCACTCTTTGCAACCTAAGCAGCTGGTTCTTCTGCCTTCCCCTATTTCCAGCCCTGTTGGCAACAATAAAATGTTCTGACACCAATATCCGTATGCATTTAATCCTGTTAGAGGTGGTTAGAAGTGAGAGAAGTGGATTTAACGAAAGTCGTTGCACACTTGATTGCGTTGGCTCACTAAGAGCAACATTATACCAGCACAAACTGATTTATTTTAGACGTAGCGTTATTATTGCCGCATTAATATATACACACACAAAACACATGCTTTGAACATGAATGCGATCTGCGGGACAGGGATTCTCATGAATGATCTTGGGGGAAGCCAAAGTTCCCCAGACTCTGAAGTGAGTTAGGCCACCTGGTAATATAAATAATCCAATAATCCTCCCCTTAGTCAATGGTGCAGGGAAAGCAGCTCTCTGCATCCCACCTACTGTATCTTCAATTTTAGCTACTGACTGCCTGTCGAGTAAGGAGAGGGGAAATAACTACAGGCAGGAAATTGAATCTGTCCTGCATTTGATTTAAGAAACAAGAAAGCCTTGAGAAAATGAACTTGTAAAAACCTCAATGTGGGATAATCTTGCACAGAGGGCTTTGTAAACACTCCTGCTTAACTCTCAAGCACAATTACCGTTGTACTGCTGGGGAACACTTCAGGATCACATCCCTGACTTCAGAAATGAGAAAGAAAATTTAAAGAACGAACAGGAAAAGCTTCATTGGATTTAGGAGAGGGAAGAGAGGGAGGCCATTTGCCCTAGGTCTATAACATCAACATAGGTTAAAGTACAAAAAAATATTATTTTGTGTATTAACTGCTATTAAGATGTTTCAGTAAATACACCAGTAATGTCCAACCTGCAGCCTAGAATGCTGGGAGTTGTAGTCAAACAACAGCTGAAGCCTTGCAGGTTGGACAATTTTTCCTTCATTAACACCAGCCTCGAGGAAAATAAAAAATGACTCCTGAATGAAAATATTACATAGTACTATTGTTTTTTTTATTACTGAAAGGGATTTAAATATAACAAATTGTATTTTGACATGTGCCTACATCTATGCCAGTATTTGTTTATAGTTATTTCCATGTATTTATGTAGAGAACTACAACTTAACTGGTGTGGGATACGTAATGCGGAAACCAGTTATTCAGAAAGCTCTGAATAACAGAAAGGTCATCTCCCATAGACTCTATTTTATCTAAATAATTCAAATGTTTAAAAATGATTTTGCTTTTTCTCTGTTATAATAAAACAGTAGCTTGTACTTGATCCCAACTAAGATGTAATTAATCCTTATTGGAGGCAAAACCAGCCTATCAAGTTTATTTAATATTTTTAGGATTTTGTAGTAGACTTAAGGTTTGAAGATCCAAACTACAGAAAGATCTATTGTATGGAAAAACCCCAGGTCCTGAGCATTCTGGATAACAGGTCCCATCCTGTATGTTAAAAATATTTACACTTTACATTTTCTATCCCTGCTCTATCTTCCTCCTTCTTATGTAAAAACAATATCAGTCACAATATTTTTTGTCATCGCTGGGAACACATGGCAAAACATTCAAACTTAAATAGTTATGGAAAGGTAGTGGGAAAGGATGCAAACTAAAAAAGACCACTGCATTTTCAAACTGAAGGGTGTTATGTCTGGTATAAAGTCTAAAAAAACACATATTATTTTTAGTCTTACCCAGCAGTCCTGAATGAAAACGACCCGATGCATAAGAAAATATTGTGTTTCAGTATTTACAAAGGCTACCAAATTCCTGAGACGCGGCTGTCAGTGATACATTAGCATGATACAGGAACTGAAGACTATTTTCAGTTCCCCAGGGCACAGATATACCCAATGCAATCTATCACAGCTCAGCAAACACTTGTTGTTCACTTTTTTCAGACAGTAATGATCCCTGTTGTTTCTAAGATGAAGAATGGATTGGATAAGTGATGGGGACACATAAAAGGAGCAGGGGAATCGTATTGAGAGATGCTCAATTTGGGCTTCCACCAGCATAAATGTCTTGGTTTCACACCAGGCCCTGCATTTTTGAATGATACAGAAGCACCTAGACAAAACCATTCACTTCCTGGCAATTATAATTGATTTTGAATGGAAATTTCTAATATTTTTTCCCGCTCCCATGCAGCAACACAACATTGGTGTGACGAAATATTAGAAATCTCCTTGTGTGTTATTACCCTTACATATGATCAT
This sequence comes from Xenopus laevis, assembly GCF_017654675.1. NCBI lineage: Eukaryota > Metazoa > Chordata > Amphibia > Anura > Pipidae > Xenopus > Xenopus laevis. The sequence goes on along the minus strand of NC_054381.1, from coordinate 113,604,702 downwards.
TTTCTAATTTTGTATTCATAGATATAATGCTAAATACAAATCTATCCAAATATATACTGTTACCTGTGGGGAAGGTGACAAACGATAGCTTGTACTTGATCCCAACTAAGATAGAATTAATCCTTATTGGATGCAGAACAATCCCATTGGGTTTAATTGATGTTTCAAAGTTTTTTTTAGTACATTTAAGGTATGGAGATCCAAATTATGGAAAGATCCCTTATCCAGAAACCCCCCCAAGTCCAGAGCACTCTAGATAACAGGTCCCATACCTGAACATATCTTAGGTGGGGATGTTGATCAGGTGGCAAATCACTGTGTCCATCACCCAACTCTTTAGACTTATTGCAGTTAAGATCATTAGTAGTGCTGGCTCAAACCATTGGAAAGCTGTAAAGGGGTCAAGCAGGTGTAGGGCCACTTGAGCACCCTATCACCCTCCCCTGCTCACGCACCCTCCTCCTCCTGTTCACATCTCCCTCATCTACTCTACCCTGCTTCCTTGATCACTGGCATTTTCCCCAATTTCAGATGTGCCAGTGGCCGCCCCCTGAACTTTGCCACCCTATGCCTGGGCCTTTGTGAACTGCCCACAAATCCAGGCCTGAAGAAATATCAAAAAAAATATCCAGTATCATTAGTATGAACGCAGCAGAAATGCAGACAGTGTATTTAGGGGTTACAAAGGCTCAGCCTATGGTTAAGCACAACATTTCAGGTTGCCACGGTAGGAGGTTCAAGATTAGGCACATCTGATGTAATGTCTAAGGGGCAAATTTACTAAAGGACGAAGTGGCCGGCATATCGAAAATTCGCCAAAATGACACTTCCCAGGGACATCGTCATTTTACTACTGGGCATAGAGGACAATTCACTAGTGCTAATGAAGCTTTGTGCCCTTTCACCAGGTGAATTTTCGCTCAGGCGAAAGATCATTACTCCGCATATTCATTAAAGTGCGAATTTTCCAGTACGTTATCTCTTTCGCCAGTATCTGCTTCCCCAGGTTATACCAGGCGAACTGATAAGATGAAGCAACATCCTCCTCAATCTTATGTCAGTGACATCATATCCTGTATGCAGGTGTCATGAAAAACAAGACAAATTGCCAGCATTTTTTCCATATTTTAAAGAGGGATTATGTTGTAACTGTTCCATTTTTTTAACCATTTGTTTTAGGGTGGGCTCATGTCTAGGTCATTAGAATCTCTTTATTTTGCTTCCTTGGACATTTTTTTTTGTAATTCAAAATTTTTATTCATTTTCAAATATATTTATGTTGGCTTTGAAAAAGCCAACATCTTGATCTACTAGTTCAGCTCATTCTTCTTATTAGTGGTGCTTGCGAAGCAAAGCATCACTACTGTTATCTTGCAAACTTATTTTTATTCTTCTTCCGTATGAAAGTTTGGCGCGTAACTAGTCCCGCACCGTTTGTCCTAGACCCATGAATGAGGTGTCAAATCGTGCGGCTTAATCGGGAATGGGGTGGTATGACTTTTCTAAGGGGTGGGTGGTTAATTGCCCCTTGCGGGGGCAATTAACCACCCCGAAAAGTCCCATAGATTAACATTGAGGCCAACTTTTGACGGATTCTAGCGCAGAGAGGGAATCTTGTAGAAACGTTAAATTTACCACATTTGAAGAGGTTTGCGACCTGTGTCAGATGATACCCCACACGAGGGTATAAGTTTTACCCCCGGGGCAGGAGAGGTCCCCAAATTTGCCCCATTGACTTATAATGGGGAATTTATCGAATAATTAGTTTGTCGCAGACCCATGAATGAGGTGTCAAACCGTTCAGCTTATTCGGGAATGGGGTGTTGTGACTTTTCTGTCCTATTTTGGGGACCCAAAAAAGTGAGCGGAGCCGCAAACAACCAATCAGATTTTCCCTATTGACTTCAATGAGAAAATGTAAACAGCTGTAATTCTCACAGTAATAAAGCCAGAGCTCCCAAACTTGGCAACGTGGGTCACTGGGTGACTGCGGCCAAAATTTACAAAAAGTGGGCGGAGTCTACAACAGCCAATCAAATTTCAGCCATTCAATTAAATAGGAAAATTTTAAACTGCTGCCGCTCTTAGACGGTTAATGGCAGCCTCCTCAAAGTTGGCACAGTTGGTCACTGGGGGACTGGGATTAAAATTAAGAAAAGTGGGTGGAGCCAAAACCAACCAATCAGATTTCTTTGATTGGTTTTAATGGGAAAAATTAAGAAGGCTGCCATTCTCTCAGTATTGATGTCAGGGACCTTGAATATCACAAATGTGGTCGCTGGGGGTTTCCACTTCAAGTTTAGAAAAAGTGGGCGGAGCCACCAACAACCAATCAAATTTCATTCATTGATTTTCAATAGAAAAAAATAGAAATGCTGCCATTTTTACACATTAAATGACAGCATTCCCAAACTTTGGTATGTTAGTCACTGAGTGACTGTGGTTCACAATTAGGAAAAAAAGGGGCGGGGCAACAACAGCCAGTCAGATTTGGGCCTGAGTTTTGCCACGGCAAGCACCACTCACATTTTCTTCAGGAAATGTACCTCTCTAGTTCTTATTATTATTAGCGCCCCCCGGTTTTCTAAACGCTACTCCTTCTACAGTTTTAGGGGTACAAGCGCCAAACTTTCCACACCTATTCGCCTTATAGCAAAGTACGTTGCTTGCGCTTTAGTAAGCGATCCCACCCACTGCGCCCGTGCGGCGGACCACCGAAGACGCCTTTTTTCGTATTGACTTTGACAGGGAAAATTTTCAAATCGCTGCCGCTCGTACAGTTTTGAAGCTACATTCCCCAAACTCGGACCGCATCTTGTTGGTGCCACCCCGAATAAAAATATGTATTTTTGGGGGGCACCCCAAAGTGGGCGGAGCTACCAACAGCCAATGAAATTTTAGCAATTTTAAAAAACGCTACTCCTCCCAGAGTTTTAGGAGTACAATTATGAAACTTTGCACACTTGTTGGGCTCATACCCGAATAGGTTGCTTGTGCTCTGTTAAGCAATCCCACCCTCCGTGGCCCTGTGGCGGCCCCCCAAAGACCCCATTTTTTCCCATAGACTTTCATTGGAAAATTTGAAACTTTTGCCACTCGTACAGCATTAAAGTTACACTCACCAAACTTGGGTCACTTAGTCATGGGGTCAACCTGAAAAGTTCTGTCAAATTTTGGGGACTCCAAAAAGTGGGCGGAGCAACAAACAGCCAATCAGATTTTCCCTATTGACTTCAATGAGAAAATGTCAAACACTGTCATTCCCACAGTGTTAAAGCCAGAGACCCCAAACTTGGCACCATGGGTCACTGGGGTTAGAATTTGGAAAAGTGGGCGGAGTCTACCACAGCCAATCAAATATTAGCCATTTGTTTCAATGGGAAAAGTTAAAACTGTCGCCGCTCTTAGATTGTTCATGGGAGGGGCCTCAAACTTGGCACAGTTGGTCACTGGAGGACCGGGATCAAAATCTGGAAAAGTGGGTGGAGCCAAAAATAACCAATCAGATTTCTTTGATGATTTCAATGGGAAAAATTAAAATTGCTGCCATTTGCACGTTATTGCTGTCATGGACCTCGAATATCACAAATGTGGTCACTGGGTGTTTGCACTTCAAAGTTAGGAAAAGTGGGTGGAGCCACCAACAACCAATCAAATGTCATTCATTGATTTTCAAGAGAAAAACATAAAACTGCTGCCATTTTTACAGGTTTAATGTCATGATTCCGAAACCTTAAAGTGTTAGTCACTTGGTGACTCTGGTTCAGAATTAGGAAAAAAGGGGGGCGGGGCAACAACAGCCAATCGGACTTCAGCCATTGACCTTAATGAAAAACGCCAAATTGCTGCTATTATTATGGCCTCCATGCCAAGTGTCCCAAACTCAGCACAATTACTCACTGGGTGACTGTGGTCAAAATTTAGGAAAAGTGGGCGGAGCCAATAACAGCCAATCACATTTTACCTATTGACTTCAATGTAAAAGTTTCAAATACTACCATTCTCACAGTTTTAAAGCCAGAGGCCCCAAACTTGGTACAGACCATGACTGGGTGACTGGGGTTAAAATTCGGAAAACTGGGTGGAGCTTAAAACAGCCAATCAAATGTTACCTATTGCTAATCAATGTCAATATATAAGTTGCTGGCATTCTTTCACAGTTAATGGCAGGGACATCAAACTTGGCACAGTCGGTCACAGGGGGACTGGGATTAAAATTTTAAAAGTGGGTGGAGCCAAAAACAGCCAATCAGGTTTTTTGGATTGATTTTAATGGTACAATTTGATCTGCTTCAATTTTCACAGTTTTAAACCAGATTCTACCAACTTTGTGTACTCTCTATGCACCAGGGGCGACTGGCCCCAACACCTCTTGCGTTTCAAAGCCAACATCTTGTGGTTTCTTCAGAAACGACACCATCTAGTTTTTTTTGTAATTCTTCCTTGGACATTTTTAATAATCAGTGGCCACTTCAAGCATTTGCTCCAACATCTCTAATAAAGACGTCTATACGACCTTTATGTACCCGCCCTTTTCAAATTGATCTAAGCGTAAGTGTGTTAACGAAGTTTCTCTAGGAAGAAATAAACACTAACAAAAGTTTGCAGTGAAATGCTGGTGCTGACGAATTTCCAAGGCAAAAATTTGCATCAAAGTAAATCTGCCCCATGCTGTCACCATCTTGCCTTGCGCTGTGTATTGCACCACTGGTTTCTCTTTACAATTGCTGGTTTATAATACCCAAAGAAAGACTAGGGGGTCCCCAATAATCTGCTCAGCCTCCAGGATAAAGTGTAAAATGTTTTCTAGTAACAATATATTTGCACGTGGTTTTAGACCAACCAACTTCCAAAATCTAATGAGAATAATTGTATTTTCAATTTCCTTTTGTTTATATGAAGGTTTGGACAGAATGTCCTGTTGAATAAAATGCCCTACAATAGCAGATGGTCCACTCACCACGTGCACATTATTTCCTTGTCTCTCTGGTAAGAATGCAAACAAAGCTGGCTGCGCTTTACATGTTTTCTCAGCCAGAAGTAAAGTTCAGCTCTTGGGAACAAAGTAATGCACATTACCTCACCCTCCAGCCGCCCACTCCAAACATACGATTACAGTAAATCCAGCCCTATTCTTCCTTGGTCACCCTTGAGCGGCGCAGCACAGACTGTGCACAGCAAAGCTTTTATAGACAGCCATGTTTACTGGTTCAGCACTGCTTGCCCTGGGTTTGGGGGGACTTTTTATTTAACTGCACTAGTAGAAAAATCATAGCAGCAGTGTATAAAGTAAAAATGACTCTATTTTCATGTGTTTCATTGGCTAAACCTGCTCAGGAAATAGTTTCTTCTGCACATAGAACCATATTTACCTACAGTTTGAATCAAGTTTACCACAGTTCACCAGTGGAGAACTCAACTGCTCTCTATGCTCTTGTTTAGGCTTTTTTAAGACCATATTTACCTGAAGGTGAAGTCTATTTTCAGCACTTGATAAATATATACCCTAGAGAGTTTTATTTATCCATGTTTGTATTTTTTCCACTTTGCGCTGCCTTTTCAGGAAAGTTTTTTCTGTACAGAGTGTTATTTATAACTATATTTGCTTTTTGGGGCTGCCATACTGCACACTCTACTGAGGGTTCATAGAGGATCATCTATAGACTCTAATGATACATTTACCTTAATGGACATGAAGATGGTGCTGCCTAGCAGTAACCTAAACATCTCTCAGATATTGGACAAAAAATAACGTATTATTACAACTTTTTTAAAATCATGAATGTCATGTCCTTTATTAAAAGATCTAAATATAATAAAGCATGAACGAAAGAAAGCACTTACAAAAAGTACAAATACCATGAAACCCTCTAAAAATTCCAGTTTTTCGGACAATTACTTGCGAAGAAAAAAGTCTGATTGACTAAAAAAAAGTCCAAAAAGTTCAGCGCAGCTCCCATTGACTTCTATAGGACTGCGACAGCTTTTACTTGCAGAAGAAAAAACCTCGTCTTTAGTTAAAAAAAAATTTGATTGTGAAAAAAAAAAAATAGAAATTTAAATATTATTAAATAGGCCCGTATGTGTTATGTGGAGTCTCTGTAGAGTCAAACTACATCCTAGGATTGTATGGGACTTTTCTGGTTATATAACTTTCTAAACCTTATGTCTGTTCATATACATGGATATATATACATATATATCCTGAAGATGGCCTCATGTGGACCGAAACGCGTGATGCACTATGCAATATTAAAGATGCACTGAAACGCGTTTATCTATTGTTGCCTTTAGTGCTTTTGTCGACTGATATATTTAGGGGCACATTTACTAAGGGTCGAATATAAGGATTTTACTTTGAGGGTCAGATATCGAGGGTTAATTAACCCTCGATATTCGATCCTCGAAGTAAAATCCTTCGAATATCGTAGGTTTGCGAAGTAGGTTTGCGAAGTATGTAGTCAAAGTTTTTTTAAAGAGACAGTACTTCGACTATCGAATGGTCGAATAGTCGAACGATTTTTAGTTCGAATCGTTCGAACTGAAGTCGAAGGTCATAGTAGCCTATTCAATGGTCGAAGTACCCAAAAAAAACTTCGAAATTCAACGTTTTTTTACTTTGAATCCATCACTCGAGCTTAGTAAATGTGCCCCATAGAGTACACTGTCAAGAATGATAGAGATAGCTGTATCATTTATATTCAATGGTGTAACTAATGGTGGCCCCAAAGGGGTGCAGGCCAGGCCCCTGCACCCCTAGTAGATATGCCTCTGTTTATTATGCTAGACAGACAGATATATATATAGGTACATTTATAGGTACAGATAGAATAGACAGAGACAGATACTTATTTTCAACATTTTACTGAAAACGCTCTCCCAGATCAGTACAGGTATGGGACCTGTTATCCAGAATGCTTGGGACCTGGGGTTTTTCAGATAACAGGTCTTTCTGTAATTTGGATCTTCATACCTTAAGTCTACTAGAAAATCATGTAAACATTAAATAAACCAAACATCTGGTTTTGCCTCCAATAAGGACTAGTTACATCTTAGTTTCGATCAAGTTTAAGGCAATGTTTTATTATTACAGAGAAAAAGGAAATCATTTTTTATAATTTGGATTATTTGGATAAAACAGAGTCTGTGGGAGACAGCCTTTGCGTAATTCTGAGCTTTTTGAATAATGGGTTTCCATATAACGGATCCCATACCTGTACTGTACAAATAACAATAGGAAAATAACTATTGACCATGCTTCGTATATACCATGACAAAAGAACAAGAATGCTCTTGACAGGAAAATGGGCTCCAGAGGCTTCGCTGACCTTACTTATCCCACAGTTTCCCAATAAGACAAGCTCATGGTGAATATTTTTTCACATCTAGTCTGCTTTCTTACCACAGGAACAAATCAAAGCATTCCTCAATCCGACTGGGGCAGGATAGGCTCAGGAATGCATAAGTAAATACAGTAGATTTCCCTTAGAGCTTTCCTTATGAGTTGCCTAGACTAGACTCTTGTAGCTTTGAGGTGACAGCGGTGAGGCTGGATCTGTATAGAAAACTGACTCCGTATTTAATCACAGAGCAATGGAATTCTAACACAGCTCCAGGGACTGCAGAAAGGCCTTGTGCCCCATCACAATTTAGCAAACATGGTAACATTCACTAGCATCAATAAGAATTTGTAACTGCAAGTTTTTTAAAATATAGATTTTCAAACAGATTATTACAAGTAGGGGGTTATTTACTAAACTCCTAATACCCGAAAATACCTGAAATCCGAAAAATGTGTGTTTTTTTTGTGTGTTATAATAGGCTTTTAAAAAAAATCACAAATTTTTCGGAATTTATTAAACCCCGAGTATTAAATGCCCGAATATAAAAATAAATTTTTGGTTGTGTCGGGGGTTTCGGGAAATTTCACAATGTTTTTGGAGCTTTCGGGGGAAAACTCGGAAAATTCTGAGTTTTCGGGGAAAATTCACAGAAAAATCATGAAAATCTGAACTTTTCCCGCAAAGGTAATTTTCAGGAAAATGTAATAATAAATAAGCGTTAAAAACCCGAGCAGCTTAGATTGGAGTTTGTAGCAGCCAATATTGAGATAAATTCAGACCTTGATAAATAACCCCCTAAATGTATTTATAAGTGCACAATGCAGTTATTTTACAGGTAGAGAATATTATATACACCCAGCCCCATTTATCATTATTATTACTGCTCCTGTAATATTAAACTCAAATGCCTAAAACAACCGCAAGTTCTTGGAACTTGACTGAAAGTTGCAAAACAGACTCATAAAGGCACAAATGTTTGGTGGTGGTGCTCCCTCTCGTGGCTAGAGAAGTGAAGTAACTGGATGGGAATATTTCAACGTTCGTCACTTAACATTGTCCATCTATATCATTGTCCATCTATATCATATAACGCAATACTTTTATTAAAGGGGTTGTTTACCTTTGAATTCATTTTTAGTATGATGTAGAGAGTGATATTCGGAGACAATTTGAAATTGGTTTGCATTTTTTATCATTTGTGGTTTTTTATTCAGCAGCTCTCCAGTTGGCAATTTCAGCAATCTGGTTGCTAGGGTCCAAGTTACCCTAGCAACCATCCATTGATTTAAAATAAGAAACTGGAATATGAATAGAAGAGGGCTTAAATAGAAAGAAGATTAACAAAAAGCAGCAATAGCAATACATTTGTAGCCTTACAGAGTATTTATTTTTTTAGATGGGGCAAGTGACCCCCATTTGAAAGCTGGAGAGAGTCAGAAGAAGGAGGCAAATAATTAAAAAACTAGTAAAGAAATAATATAGGCCAATTAAAAAATTGCTTAGGATTGACCATTCTAAAACATACAGATACAGGACATGATATACAAAATGCTTGGGACCTGGGGTTTTTCGGATAACGGATCTTTCTGTATTTTGGATCTTCATATATTTAGAAAATCTAGGTAAACGTTAAATAAACCCAATAGGCTGGTTTTGCTTCCAATAAGGATAATGATTAATTGTATCTTAGTTTGGATCAAGTACAAGGTACTATTATATTATTACAGTATTACAATATTTGGATTATTTAGGAGCTTTGTGGATAACAGGTTTCTTAATAATGGATCCTTTACCTGTACTAAAAGTTATCTTAAAGGTGAACCACTCATTTAACACATGAAAAGGCTATTATATGCTACATCACTAAAAGACCCAGAATGATCATTGTCCTTACCAGGAAACACATTTCACCCTGTAGCTATCCAGTTGTTAAACTACAAGCCCCAGCATCCCCTGCTATTGCATATATCTATTACTGGATTTAAATGCTGCTACCCAAGCTTAGATGTTTTGTCACTGTGACTTTTCAGTAAAAGGCACTTCATAAAAATGCAGGAAAATGTTTTAATTATCTTTTATTAAACAGCACCAACACATTAACAGTGATTGTGAATAACTGATTCTACACTATTATGACTAGGGCTCATACACATGGGTCCTTATTAATATTAGGACTATACAGGTATAAGATCCATTATCCAGAAACCTGTTAAGGAAAGGCCATCTCCCACATAGACTCCATTTTAATCAATTCAACATTTTACAAATTATTTACTTTGTCTCAGTAATAATAAAACAGTACCTTGTGCTTTATTCTACAAGAATCCAGACAAGATATGGAGATGCAAATTCCCCTGAGTCCCTAGCATTCTGGATAACAGGTTCCATACCTGTATAATAAATGCATAAAAACATTCCATACAAGTGCATTATGCTGCATTCATTTATACGTTCCTATACCTGCTTAAGTTTAAAATGTAATTCTCCAATACATAATTTGTGGTTATGAAGCCTGGAAATTATAGAGGGGTACAATTTTCTCTAGAGAATTACACCTGTTTGCCATACTAGGTTTGATTCCATTGACTGTCATGACTCTTTCCTTTTCTCCATATTATATCTGCTATTTTCCTTTTTATATTTGCGGTGCATTTTCCTTATGGAATCAATAAAATACAATAATAGAGTTATAAAAAAAGAGGGTAGCTGAAAGTAAACAGGTTTCTGTATAACGGGTCCAGTACCTTGGAAATGTAATGGCAGAATTGCCCTGCTAACTAAATAACTTTAGCTGATTTGTTTTCTCTGTGAGATTCACCCTTCAATCTTATGCATTTTAACATATTTATTTCAGTCAAGTGAAGAATGTAAATGTATATGTATAAAACCAATCTATTTATTATTTGAGTGACATTTTTGCCTGCAAACTACAGGGTTTTAATAAATGCATCAAATTACATAGAACATCCATTTTGATGGAAGTTTTTTTATTCATTTTTATTCAGTTGGGTTAAAACTGTTCATGCTCTATAAGTATCATTAGCTGTTTAAACTGGTTCTAACGTTACATCACAATGCTGGGTTATAGCATTACATCACAATGCTGGGTTATTGCATTACATCACATAGACTGTGTCATGTGACCAGCAGGTGACATTGTGACATCATAGATATGTAGCTACTTGTTTATCTACACACTGTTCTTGTGCTCAGTTCGTAGTTTTCACTTGGACGAGACGCATTGGAGAATAGAAGAGAATAATAAGAGCTTATTTTGAGTACTTATTTTTTCCCTTTTTATTCTTCATTGTGATTCATTTCATTCTATCCAATACTTAAAAGAATTTAAGGTAAGACATTTTTCATCTCCAGATATTAGGAAATTAGTTAATTATGGTAGAGAGACAGATAGAATAGACAGAGATAGATACTTGTTTACACACAGGTTTCTGTATAACGGGTCCAGTACCTTGGAAATGTAATGGCAGAATTGCCCTGCTAACTAGATAACTTTAGTTTATTTTTTTTCTTTGTGAGTTTCACCCTTTCATCTTATGCATTTTATCATATTTATTTGAGTCAAGTGAAGTGAATGTAAATGTATATGTATAAAACCAATTTATTTATTATTTGAGTGAGATTTTTGCCTGCAAAACTACAGGGTTTTAATAAATGCATCCAATTACATATAAAACCATTTTGATGGAAGTTTATTTTTTCATTTGTATTCAGTTGGGTTAAAATTATTCATGCTCTATAAGTATCATTAGCTGTTTAATCTGGTTCTAACATTATATCACAATGCTGGGTTATAGCATTACATCACAATGCTGGGTTAAAGAATTTCATCACAAAGACTGTGTCATGTGACCAGCAGGTGACAGTGTGACATCATAGATATGTAGCTACTTGTTTATCTACACACTGTTCTTGTGCTCAGTTCGTAGTTTTCACTCGGACGAGAAGCATCGGAGAATAGAAGAGAATAATAAGAGCTTATTTTGAGTACTTATTTTTTCCCTTTTTATTCTTCATTGCGATTCATTTCATTCCATCCAATATTTAAAAGAACTTAAGGTAGGAAATTATTCATCTCCAGATATTAGGAAAGTTAGTTTTTGCATTAAGGCAGGCTAGCCTTTTTCCAGTTTTTTTCTGCCAATATCAGTAACATTTAGAGGGGTAAATATTAATACTGGTGATGCCACTTGGTACAGTTTATGTCATGTTACCAGCAGGCTTGTTTATTTATTTTCTTCTTTTCCTTCAGAATGAAATTCCTTAGACTTTTATTTCCTCCCATTATTACAAGAACTGTTACAAGATCTTGAAAATATAATGGGAGAACTGCCCTAACTAAATAACTGTTATATATGATGCACCCAGCAATCATTAGCAGATTTGTTTCCTCTAAACCAATCACCATTTAGGGGGGGTTATTCTTTAAACTCTGAATATTAAAATCTTGAAAAACGAGTTTTTCTCACAAGAAAAGTGATCCACCAGCTCAGACCTTTTGAGGTCCTGCATAAATATGATATTTGTATAAAACCAGTTGATTAATTAATATGATATTGCACCCTGCAAAGTGCTTTTATCCCTGCAAAGTGCAGTGTTTTTATAAATGTATAAAATAACATGTAAAACAGCTTTGATGGAATTAAATTTTTTTTTATTCAGTTGGGTTAAAAATGATCATGCTCTATAAGTATCATTACCTGTCATAACTGGTTAAAACTGGTTATAACATTACATCACAAAGACTGTGTCATGTGACCAGCAGGTGACATCATAAATGTGTAGCTTGTTGTTTATCTATGCACTGTTCTTGTGCTCAGTCTAAAGTTTTACCATTGGACGAGAAGCATCAGGAGGCATAAGAAGTGAAGGATAAACACTTATCTTGAGTGCTTATTTTTTCCCTTTTTATACTTCATTGTAATTCATATATCATTCCATCCAACATTTAAAAGAACTTAAAGTAGGAAATGACTAACATTTGGGTATTATTTAATAGAAAATAAGATGAACCAATGTTTTCATTGAATATGATCTATTAAAAAAATGTAAATAAATACAGATGATTTTTATTAGGTGTTTGAATCCTTTACATCCATCCAATAATTATTTTCTTTCTTATATCTTTCTATACCAGAACTAGAAGAACATGAATTCATTATCTATCATATGGATTATCGTATTTGGACTTTATCATCTTTTCTACCAATCTACGTCAGGTAAATAGAGAATGTGAACTCAAATTCCTTAATTAGTCCTAAGTTCTGCCAAGCATTACAGTTTATGGTTAATAGGACATCTTAGGACAGTTTCTTTATATAGTTTCTGTATACCACACCTGAATTAAAATTATGATAGCTGTTCTAAAATTAAAAAAAAACAACTTAAATATAAATCAATAAGCATGGCTTGTTTGTAGTGTATATAACTTGAACATAGCCTATAGATTTATATTGTTTTAAATTAAAATTCCCAATGAATTATGATTTAAAGCTTCAAAACCAAATTTTTACTGCAGTTAAATATTTTTTTGAAGGGAAAACACAAATGTTTAACGTTTTATAAGTGCAAACAATTTGAAAAAAAAAAACTGTATACAAAAGCTTGTGAGTTTGTGTAGAAGCCTATGGGAGTTGTCATAGGCAAATTTTAAGTAATTTTTTTTAAATTTGAGTTTAAAAAAAACAAAACACTATTTTGAGAGTTTGTAGATCCATTGAAAATATAAATTTGATGTATTTCGGTTATTTTTATGGTTTTATTCAATCAAGTTTATTTCGATGAAAATTTGTTAATAAATAAGCAAAATTTGAGCAAATTTTTGATTTAAGTCAATTTAAACAAAAACTGTTAATTTCCCAAGTTCAAATTTTGATTAGTACACATCCAGGCTATAACTTCCACTAAATTATTACAAATGAATCTTCTCATTCAGTGCGCAGTTCCTAGTTTTTAATATCATCCCATTTTGCCACTATTTTGTTCTAAAAACTGTAGCTTAAAGTAGCAACAGACGTTTTATTGAAAAATGTTCTTAAATGCTTTCGCTTTTTCCCCTCCTTTAGCTTTTGAGATAAACGGTTTTGATGAAACACTTGATGAACCTAGAATCCAGTGGAAGAGAAGTGTTAATGGAACTGAAGAAGATTTAAATAGAAAACATGTAATTCCAATAGTGGTAATAGTGGTAATGCTGACATTTCCTGTGCTTGGTATTATTGTATGGTAAGCCACTTTACTTACAGGGGTATTAAATATATATTATATATAGTGACATAATTAGACATTACTGGGTCCCACAGCACAATATTTTGGCTCATTCATATGACTAGATGCTGCCAGAACCAATTAAAACATTATCAGTACACTATAATACAACATTAAACCCCAGGCAGCAACAGTGGGCGTCCTCGTTTAAATCAGCATAAGATATAATTGTGCTACAAGGCTGCTAATGTTATACACATCCACTAAAACTTCACAAACTTTTCTTATGTCACTACAGGTTAGTATATGTAAAAATAAAGCAGAAGAAGAAAGTGGTTCACGATGTTGAAAACCCACCGGTGGCAGCACAGCCAGAGGAAACATCTCCTGAAAGCCCCAACAGGTTTGTAAACCTCAGCATTTCACCTACAGTTGTAGCTTTGACTTTATAAACATACAGTAAGATTCAATAAACTGGTCTTTGTTTTAGTTTCAGGAGAGTGTGCAAAAAAATTGACATAGAGAACCCACCAGAAACAGTTCCTTTGCAACAAACGACATCAGCCAAAAGCCATGTTAGGTTTGTAGGCCTCAATGTACTATATTCTTCCACTTAAGCCATTGGTAATGTGATGTTCTAGCTTACAATTTAATAGAAGAGTCACAATTTTCCATTATTTAAATACAGGCAGCAAATAGATTTTTCTATTGCTGTAAAATAAAAATAATAGCATACATTATTCTGTTTGGGAAGAATTAGGTCCCTTTTTTGTAAAGTCATATAAACCATGTTAGAATGCTAAGATTTATACAAATATTATTTACCAAATTACACGCACATCCTCTCTCAGGGAAGAATCCTCAGCCCTAATTTTCTTTTTCATTTATTTAGTTCTGCGCTGAAAAAATGTAAGAGAAAGAAGCAGAAGAAAGAAGTTGCTGATGCAAAGGAACCACCAATGACAGCTGAGCTTAAGCATAAAGCAAAGGCAGCTGAAGATGTTATTAGGTATGTTAGCCTAAATTAACTATATTTGTGGCTTCTCTTCAAACTTAGCTATAAAATATGTACTCTGTGTACTTTTAGTACTTTCTTTTGCATGACCAATATACACGCACTAAGCACCAATAAACCCTACTTTTTGGTCATTTCAGGTCTGTGGAAACAGTAGATAATATTGAGACGCCTTCTGAGGCAGCACAGCCAGAGGAAAACACAAAAACTGCTAAAAGGTATGTAGGCCTCAACTAACTATATCTCCCACCTAAGGAAAATATGTCATGAATGACTGCTTAGAATTACCAATACATCTTTTATTTGTTTTTAGATCTGTGAATAAAGAAAGAAGGCGAAAGAAGAAGATAAAGAAACCAGTTGTGAAAGTAGAGAACCTACCAGTGACTGTACAGTCTGAAGCAGCAACTGAAAGCCCTAATAGGTTTGTACCAACCCGTTATATAGTTTCCTTTTCATTAGAATATTAACTGATTATATATATATACCCCAAAAGCAAACGAAAGACATTCTGATGATGTTTACACTTTTCTATTTTTTACAGTGAAAAGAAAGAGAAAAAAGAGGCCCCTTCCAGCATTCCAGAACCTAAAAGTGGTGCTTTTTCACCAGTTAATGCTTTCAGCTTACTGGAGTCTTTGGTGTTGTTACCGAAAAAACCTTCTGAGAATAAGAAACGTAAAAAGTGAGTTTGCTTGGCATGGCATGTGATATATTAGTAGAATATAGGGATGCACTGAATCCAGGATTCGATTCGGGATTCTGCCTTTTTCACAGGATTCAGAATCACCTGAATCCTTGTGCATGGCTGAACCGAATCCTAATTTGCATATGTTAATTAGGGGCGGGTAGGGAAATCACATGACTTTTCATCACAATTCAGATTTAAGAAGTTTTCTTAGACCTAAACACCTCTATTTGTACAGGGTACTACGTTCAATGACCATCGAGGAGATTATAGATAATAAAGAAAAAGGAGAAGGCTTGCAGGAACAATTGAAGGACATAAAGAGCAAGTCATCCACTGCTCAAAACCTCAACATGTAAGTATAATGAATTCAAATTATATCCCCCAGCAACATCATATTTGCTGATATAGTAGTTAAATGCGGGTTTCACTAAATGTGATTATAAAATGATGTATAGTCATTTAAATACCAGGGTGCTCACTTACAGAGAACTTTCACTCCCCTTGGATTACTGGTCTCTGCATTGTGCAGCCTTTTAGTTGCACTCTTTGGGGGGGTATAGTGTAACCCCTATTGAATTTGTAAATTATCTGCTCAACACAACAAGAAATAAATGTCAGGAATGTAATGCTTGTTTTATTTTATAGTTCAGTGTTATATAAAAATATTGAAGACGACGACATGGAGGAGGACAGAGCCCCTTCACTGAAATTTGAGTTAGAAACGTCCTCATTCCTGCCACAGACTTTAGAGCCTTCAAAACCTGATATGTAAGTTTGCTAAGCTCTATGCCATTCTATGCCAAGCCATTATATCATTTATAAATAGATGACTATGGTGTTTTACACATCCCCAGAATTATTTGGTTTTTAACTTGTTCATATTTCTTTTACAGAGTAATAGAGATACCGGAGGACTCTGAAATTGTAATAGAGACACCGAAGAACTCTGAAACTGTAATAGAGATACCGGAGGACTCTGAAACAGAAAAACAAATGTGAGATTGTAAAACATATTATTTTAGTTACGTCACACCATTATCAATGCTGTGTACAAATATGGGCCCTTTACCAATGTTGGGCAGCTTTATACCAGAGCAGTAAACCATAACAACAGTTTGTTTATTGAACAGCTCAGGTGCAAATCTGCTCAGTGTTAGTCAATGCGCCTTATTCAATATTATGATTTCATACAATAACAGTTGACTGATACTTGTTTTCTATTACAGTGAAGAGAAACCTATTCAACCAACTGGGAACATCTGTGGCAATGAGGAAGATGAGCTTTTATTGCAAATGGAGCTCTTGTTACTATTATTGACATGTTTACATCAGTCTGCAGAACCAGACACGTGAGTTTGCTATATCATTTTGAAAATTGTAGTACAATGAATATTTTGAATTATGGGAAAGCCATCTACTATAGACTCATTTTTAATCCAATACTTGACATTTTAAAATATAATTTCCTTTTTTTCCTATAATAATAAAACAGTACCTTGTACTTGATGCCAACCGATATATATATATACAGTAAATAATCCTTACTGCAGGCAAAACAATCCTATTGGGTTTATTTAATGTTTAAATGATTTTAAAGTAGATTTAAAGTATGGAGATCCAAATTGCAGAAAAACCCCTTATCTGGAAAACAACAGGTCCTGAGCTTTCTGGATAACAGGTCCCATATCTGTACTTTTAGGTCACAAAACAGTGCAAATTTTATAGCTGTAAATTCATCTTTCAAAGACAACATTTTAACGCAAGTAATATTTGTTCAGCACAGTTTCAGGTTAAATAGAATATGAAGAATTAATTCTTTTTTTCTAATCCACAGTGAAAAGCAACTTGTACATGTTGAACCAAGAGAAGATACATGTGGTGATGAAGAACTTCTATGTGAAACGGAGTTCTGTTTCATATTAATATTGACGTCGATTTATAAATCAGCAGAACCTAAGCGGTAAGATTTCTAGTTTCTATACCCCGATATAACACCTGAGCATGTTTGTATACAGTGAAACAACTGGAAACAACTGGAAACATCTATCATAGACTCATTTTTAATCAAATACCTGACATTTTAAAATATTATTTACTTTTTTTCCTATAATAATAATAAAACAGTACCTTGTACTTGATGCCAACTGATATATACACAGTAAATAATCCTTACTGGAGGCACAACAATCCTATTGGGTTTATTTAATTTTAAAGTAGAATTAAGGTATGGAGATCCAAAATGCAGAAAGACCCCTTATCTGGAAAACACCAGGTCCTGAGCTTTCTGGATAATGGGTTCCATAACTGTACTTTTAGGTCATAAAACAGTGAAAATCGTGTCTGCCAGCAGACATCTTATAGCTGTAAATTCATCTATTAAAGACAACATGTTAAGTTAAATAATATTTGTTCAGCACAGTTTCAGGTTAGATAGAATGTGAAGAATTAATCCTTTTTTCTAATCCACAGTGAAAAGCAACTTGTACATGTTGAACCAAGAGAAGATACATGTGGTGATGAAGAACTTCTATTTGAAGCAGAGTTCTTTTTATTATTAATATTGGCGTCGATTTATAAATCAGCAGAACCTGAGCGGTAAGATTTCTAGTTTCTATACCCCGATATAACACCTGAGCATTCAAAAACATTTGCCTGAGAAGAACCTTTCCATGCAATGCCAAATATTAACCTTTGAAAAACATGTGTGTTCAACACAAGCACATATCAGATAATTGTGAAGTAACACTCTTTTTTTTTTTATTTACAGTGAAGTGGAACCTGTTACCGAAGATGCTGACAAGAAAGATGAACCTTCATTGCAAGAAAAGGAAAAAACACCTAGACAAGTTTGCAAATATTATAGATTTAACAAAACCACACCAAAAACCACACCAAAAACCACAGCTATCAAAATGTATGAGCCTACGAAAAGATCATGGCGGAAAACAAAAGTCTGCAAATTGTACGGTCCTGGCAGAAGCATACAGCGGAAAGGAAAATTTCATGAGCCTGACAAGAAAGATAAGGAGTAAAGAAAGAATTTTGCAAATAATAAGAGAACAGAATTATATAGGATTATATATAAGAAACGTATTTTTAAACTTCAAAAAGTGATAATATAACAATAAAGTTATTGACTGCATACATTGTTTTTTATTCCTGTAATATTATGTACTAGACATTAAGCCCGTTAAATTAACGGGCGCTAGAACATATGTAGAAAATTCGCCAGAGACAGTCCGTGGGGCACATGCGCAGTAGCGCAATCCCACGGACACAGGGACTGGACGCAGAGACACTTCAACTTTATTATATAGGATAGGATATTAGATTATAACTTCTGAACTTGGTCATGGTTGAGCTCAGTGAAGAAATATGCCAGCAAGTGGGAGGCTATCGTGTCTCTTCAGCCTAGGGACCTTCTCTTCCAGGAACTCTCAGGCCGGGTGGCTGGTTCTCTATTGCCCCTGTGTGTGTCAGTCAGTACGTCTGTCTGTCTCAGGTGGCAAATATCTCTCAGCACTGCCGGCTTTTTTGTGTCACTCTGCGTACAATGTGCCCCATTCAGCGAGTGATGCCCTGACCCTCCGCCAAGCCCCCAGTGACGTCAGAGCAGCCTATCCTTTAACTGTTCAGTGTCTGGAGAAGGCAAAGGCGTGAGTCACGTCACATATGAGTGTTAGTTGTTTCTGACGCAACCGTCTGCTAACGTTTAGTCCAATCTACAGCATTACTTATTTCCTATATCTTATTAACAGCCGCCATATCTGGTCATTGAGTGGCAGTGTGGGGAATGTGTCGCTTTAAATGGAGCGCTGCTTCATCCCATTCATATTGCGTGACAGGACAGTACGGCATATTGAGGGGGTGATGTAAATAATGGCTGCCTCTAATGTAAGGAGTATAGAATTGAATACATTGTACAGAGAGGCGGGATACACGCTGTTACACGTTTGGTTACGGTTCCCTTGTGATTCACTCTAGGGGGGCTTAGACTTTGCAGGAACCGGCAAGAAGACGGTCCGTGGGGCACATGCGCAGTAGCGCAATCCCACGGACACAGGGACTGCACGCAGAGACACTTCAACTTTATTATATAGGATATACAATACACAAGAGCCATGACTATCCTGTAAATGATATATTGAATAAAGTACCCCATCTTGAAAAATATAAGGATATTATAAGTTACAGAGGAGTTCCATGATCATATAAAAGCACAAGGCTGAAGGCACAATGTGACTTCTAATATCCTCATATTTTGCAACAGGGGTTATGTTATTTATTATAATACACAAGTTTCAGTGAGTCATGTGACAGAAATGACATCACTAAACTCAGATTATAACTGATGACATCACTAAGCACTGTTTATGAGGATATCAGGATGTTCATGGCTCTTGTGTATTATATCCTTACAATACACAAAAGCTATGAATATCTTGTCAGTTATAAATGGTGAGTTCTGATGTCATTTGTGTCACATGACTCACTGAAACTTGTGTATTATAATAAATAACATGCCCCCTGTTGCAAAATATGAGGATATTAGAAGTACTTTATTCACTATATAAACAGTGCTTATAGACGTCATCATTTATAATTGGTTCTCGGTGATATAATTTCTGTTACATAACTCACAGAAACGAATGTATTATAATGTAATAATATATCTATATAATAATATAATATCCTTATATATCACTATAGGGGTACATTATACAAATATACACGCAGACACACATGTATATCTTTATCTATCTATCCCTCCTTTTGTAAAATATAAGGATATCATGTCACCAAGGTCCATGAATATAAAGGCACAAAGTCAAACAGAGTACATTATTTTTTTATAATACACATGTTTCAATGAGTCAAGTACATCACTAAGCACTGGTTGTAACTGATGACATCACTAAGCACCGTATATAAGGATATCATTTAAACAATATTTTAGGATCATCCAGTTATGCTTTATATGTCTGGGAGGAAACTCAAGTACTAAGAGGAAGACATAGGGTGAACATACAAACTCAGATGTTGAAGTCAAATCTCAGGAGCCCAGAACTGCCAGGCAGGAGTGTCATTTGCAACTTATCAGTCTTTGTATTATAAATGGTCAATTCAGAATAATAAACTATTATAGGGTGAAAATGGCCATACACCACAAGATCTACTTGGTTGGAGAGTTGTCAGATAAGCTGGTCTTTGTCACATCTGGCCTAGGTTCCAGATCATACAGAGGAGTCTATGGAGACCCACCAGATGAGAAATGAATTCATGTGCCCGTTATCTGACAATATTTTGAATCTGCCAGATATTGGTCGGACAGGTCTGTTGGTGGCCCCCCTACATGTTCCAATTAGCTGCCTACATGTGAAACATCTCTCTAAGGACTTGTACTAATGATCAATAAGAAATTGGTAGAACGTAAAGAAGTTGGTGTGTGAAAATGCGTTCATATCGCTACTCCAGCAGAAGTCTACACTGAAATCTCTCTTTCCCCCAGAGACGTAACTAGAGGGGGATGGGCCCTGGTGCGGGACGTGCAGCTGGGCCCTGCCCCCTCTGTACGGCCGGAAATGGCTGTATTACCACCGCATTTCCCATTTACGAGTGGCGTGCGAGCTGCCGGGGGGGCCCCGAGGGGGTGCGGGCCCTGGCCCAATCGCACCCCCTGCTCCCCCGGTAGTTACGCCACTGATTTCCCCCCAGAAGCCAATCAATAGAACAGTGGGATGGTAACCAAATAACATCACCCTGACACAAGATAACAGCTCCCTGCTAGATATGAGAATAGCACTCAACAAGTCCCACTGTGACACTGAGTAGGAGAAACAATAGCCTGTCTGAAAGCAGTTCCATCATGAAGTGCTGGCTCTTACTGAAAGCACAGGATCAAGCACATTGACCTGAGATGGTGCCTACACACCAATATTACAACTAGTTTAGGAATACAATTTTATATAGAGTGCATTATTTGTAATTTAAACAGTGTAATTTAGAAATAAAAACTACATCATAACAACATGACAGAATCCCTTTAATATTAAAACATCCTAAACATCCTTATTTAAATCTAAAATCAAACAAATTATTTTGTGTAAATTTTAAGAACCGCATTGACAATATAAAAAAAACCCCATCCATTGCTTGTTGATTGTATAGGGTCCAACTGTATACACAGCTCTATTCCTTAAAGGATAACTAAACCTTTATAAAGATGTGCCTGGAACTCTTATATGCTTTACTGTATATATTATATGTATGTTACTGTATATATATATATATAGTTATATATATATATAACTACTACAAGAAGGTCTGCACTCTCAGGATTTATAAAAATCATAATATTTATTATAAACGTTTTGGCTAGGTCCCTATATATATAAATATATATATATTGTACAAAACAGGTCCGCACTCTCAAGGCTTAGGAAAAATTAAGAAACCTTTATTCACATCGGAGACTGACGTTTCGACCTCAGAGGCATTTCTCAAAGTACTGACAGGGATTACAGAAATGCTTTAAATACACAGAAAGGACGGGAACATTAGTTAGATTGAAATAGACGTGTCAGCATGATCATCAGTATATGTTACATAATTAGCCTGCACATATTTAAAACAATACACTCATTTGGTGTATAACTTCTAACAATTACATAACACACCAACGTTTAAATTGAATTAAACCTCTCCTACACTTTACACTGTTAAAATGGTTAAAAACAATACTAAGTAACATTCTGCTGCCCTCTATGGTCATTTCCTGCTTAGTTTAGCCGCAGCTGTTCATTTAAGTGTTTTATGTTACGAATAGTATCCAATAAGAGATAAGATTGAAGGTCTGTCCAGGGACTGCAGGAAGGCCTTGTGCCCCATCACAATTTAGCAAACATTAACATTCACTAGCATCAATAAGAATTTGTAACTGCAAGTTTTTAAAAATATAGATTTTCAAACAGATTATTACAAGTAGGGGGTTATTTACTAAGCTCTGAATACCCAAAAAAAAAAATCACAAATTTTTCGGAATTTATTAAACCCCGAGGGCTAAAAAGCCCGAATATAAAAACACGGCATCTCAAACCTGTCGAGGTTGCATAAAAGTCAATGGGAACAATCCCATTGATTTTTGGTTGTGTCGGAGGTTTCAGGAAATTTCACAATGTTTTTGGAGCTTTTGGGTGAAAACTCAGAAAAATTCGGAGTTTTCGGGGAAAATTCACGGAAAAATCGTGAAAATCTGAGCTTTTCCTGCAAAGGTAATTTTCGGGAAAATGTAATAATAAATAAGCGTTAAAAACCCGAGCGGCTTAGATTGGACTTTGTAGAAGCCGATATTGAGATAAATTCGGACCTTGATAAATAACCCCCTAAATGTATTTATAAATGCACAATGCAGTTATTTTACAGGTAGAGAATATTTTATACACCCAGCCCCATTTATCATTATTATTACTGCTCCTGTAATATTAAACTCAAATGCCTAAAACAACCGCAAGTTCTTGGAACCTACGGACTGAACAATGACTGAAAGTTGCAAAACAGACTCATAAAGGCACAAATGTTTGGTGGTGGTGCTCCCTCTCGTGGCTAGAGAAGTGAAGTAACTGGATGGGAATATTTCCAACGTTCGTCACTTAACATTGTCCCTCTATATCATTGTCCATCTATATCATATAACGCAATACTTTTATTAAAGGGGTTGTTTACCTTTGAATTAATTTTTAGTATGATGTAGAGAGTGATATTCTGAGACAATTTGCAATTGGTTTGCATTTTTTATTATTTGTGTTTTTTTATTCAGCAGCTCTCCAGTTGGCAATTTCAGCAATCTGGTTGCTAGGGTCCAAGTTACCCTAGCAACCATCCATTGATTTGAATAAGAGACTGGAATATGAATAGAAGAGGGCTTAATTAGAAAGAAGATTAACAAAAAGCAGCAATAGCAATACATTTGTAGCCTTACAGAGAATTTATCTTTTTAGATGGGGTCAGGGACCCCCTTTTGAAAGCTGGAGAGAGTGAGAAGAAGGAGGCAAATAATTATAAAACTAGTAAAGAAATAATATCGGCCAATTAAAAAATTGCTTAGGATTGACCATTCTAAAACATACAGATACATGACCTGATATCCAGAATGCTTGGGACCTGGGGGTTTTCGGATAACAGATTGTTCTGTATTTTGGATCTTCATATATTTAGAAAATCTAGTTAAACATTAAATAAACCCAAATAGGCTGGTTTTGCTTCCAATAAGGATAATGATTAATTGTATCTTTATTTGGATCAAGTACAAGGTACTATTATATTATTACAGTATTACAATATTTGGATTATTTAGATAGGAGCTTTGTGGATAAGAGGTTTCTGGATAACGGATCCTATACCTGTACTAAAAGTTATCTTAAAGGTGAACCACTCATAACAAATGAAAAGGCTATTATATGCTACATCACTAAAAAACCCAGAATGATCATTGTCCTTACCAGGAAACACATTTCACCCTGTAGCTATCCAGTTGTTAAACTACAAGCCCCAGCATCCCCTGCTATTGCATATATCTATTACTGGATTTAAATGCTGCTACCAAAGCTTAGATGTTTTGTCACTGTGACTTTTCAGTAAAAGGCACTTCATAAAAATGCAGGAAAATGTTTTAATTATCTTTTATTAAACAGCACCAACACATTAACAGTGATTGTGAATCACTGATTTCTACAGTATTATGACTAGGGCTCATACACATGGGTCCTTATTAATATTAGGACTATACAGGTATAGGATCCATTATCCAGAAACCTGTTAAGGAAAGGCCATCTCCCACATAGACTCCATTTTAATCAATTCAACATTTTACAAATTATTTACTTTGTCTCAGTAATAATAAAACAGTACCTTGTGCTTTATTCTACAAGAATCCACACTGACGGCAAAACAATCTTATTAAGTTTATGTTGTAAATGATTTTTAGCAGACAAGATATGGAGATGCAAATTCCCCTAAGTCCCTAGCATTCTGGATAACAGGTTCCATACCTATAATAAATGCATAAAAACATTCCATACAAGTGCATTATGCTGCATTCATTTATATGTTCCTATACCTGCTTAAGTTTAAAATGTAATTCTTAAATACATAATTTGTGGTTATGAAGCCTGGAAATTATAGACGGGTACAATTTTCTCTAGAGAATTACACCCGTTTGCCATACTGGGTTTAATTCCATTGACTGTCATGACTCTTTCCTTTTCTCCATATTATATCTGCTATTTTTCTTTTTATATTTGCGGTGCGTTTTCCTTGTGGAATCAATAAAAAACAATAATAGAGTTATAAAAAAAGAGGGTAGCTGAAAGTAAATTGGTTTCTGTATAACGGGTCCAGTACCTTGGAAATGTAATGGCAGAATTGCCCTGCTAACTAAATAACTTGAGCTGATTTGTTTTCTCTGTGAGATTAACCCTTCAATCTCATGCATTTTATAATACTTATTTGAGTCAAGTGAAGAATGTAAATGTATATGTATGAAACCAATCTATTTAATATTTGAGTGACATTTTTGCCTGCAAACTACAGGGTTTTAATAAATGCATCAAATTACATATAAAACCATTTTGATGGAAGTTTATTTTTTCATTTTTATTCAGTTGGGTTAAAATTATTCATGCTCTATAAGTATCATTAGCTGTTTAAACTGGTTCTAACATTACGTCACAATGCTGGGTTATAGCATTACATCACAATGCTGGGTTATAGCATTGCATCACAATGCTGGGTTATAGCATTACATCACAATGCTGGGTTATAGCATTACATCACAAAGACTGTGTCATGTGACCAGCAGGTGACATTGTGACATCATAGATATGTAGCTACTTGTTGATCTACACACTGTTCTTGTGCTCAGTTCGTAGTTTTCACTCGGACGAGACGCATTGGAGAATAGAAGAGAATAATAAGAGCTTATCTTGAGTACTTATTTTTTCCCTTTTTATTCTTCATTGTGATTCATTTCATTCTATCCAATACTTAAAAGAACTTAAGGTAAGAAAATTTTCATCTCCAGATATTAGGAAATTAGTTAATTATGCTAGAGAGACAGATAGAATAGACAGAGATAGATACTTGTTTACACACAGGTTTCTGTATAACGGGTCCAGTACCTTGGAAATGTAATGGCAGAATTGCCCTGCTAACTAAATAACTTTAGTTGATTTGTTTTCTCTGTGAGTTTCACACTTTCATCTTATGCATTTTATCATATTTATTTGAGTCAAGTGAAGAATGTAAATGTATATGTATAAAACCAATTTATTTATTATTTGAGTGACATTTTTGCCTGCAAACTACAGGGTTTTAATACATGCATCAAATTACATATAAAACCATTTTGATGGAAGTTTATTTTTTCATTTTTATTCAGTTGGGTTAAAATTATTCATACTCTATAAGTATCATTAGCTGTTTAAACTGATTCTAACATTACGACACAATGCTGGGTTATAGCATTATATCACAATGCTGGGTTATAGCATTACATCACAATGCTGGGTTATAACATTACAACACAATACTGGGTTATAGCATTACATCACAAAGACTGTGTCATGTGACCAGCAGGTGACAGTGTGACATCATAGATATGTAGCTACTTGTTTAGCTACACACTGTTCTTGTGCTCAGTTCGTAGTTTTCACTCGGACGAGACGCATCGGAGAATAGAAGAGACTAATAAGAGCTTATTTTGAGTACTTATTTTTTCCCTTTTTATTCTTCATTGCGATTCATTTCATTCCATCCAATATTTAAAAGAACTTAAGGTAGGAAATTATTCATCTCCAGATATTAGGAAAGTTAGTTTTTGCATTAAGGCAGGCTAGCCTTTTTCCAGTTTTTTCTGCCAATATCAGTAACATTTAGAGGGGTAAATATTAATACTGGTGATGCCACTTGGTACAGTTTATGTCATGTTACCAGCAGGCTTATTTATTTATTTTCTTCTTTTCCTTCAGTAAGAAATTCCTTAGACTTTTATTTCCTCCCATTATTACAAGAACTGTTACAAGATCTTGAAAATATAATGGGAGAACTGCCCTGTTAACTAAATAACTGTTATATATGATGCACCCAGCAATCATTAGCAGATTTGTTTCCTCTAAAGCAATCACCATTTAGGGGGGGTTATTTTTTAACTCTGAATATTAAAATCTTGAAAAACTAGTTTTTCTCACTAGAAAAGTGATCCGCCAGCTCAGACCATTTGAGGTCCTGCATAAATATGATATTTGTATAAAACCAGTTAATTAATTTATATGATATTGCACCCTGCAAAGTGCAGTGCTTTTATAAATGTATAAAATAACATGTAAAACAGCTTTGATGGAATTAAATTTTTTTTTTATTTAGTTGGGTTAAAAATGAACCTGCTCTATAAGTATCATTACCTGTCATAACCGGTTAAAACTGGTTATAACATTACATCACAAAGACTGTGTCATGTGACCAGTGGGTGACATCATAAATGTGTAGCTTGTTGTTTATCTATGCACTGTTCTTGTGCTCAGTCTAAAGTTTTACCATTGGACGAGAAGCATCAGGAGGCATAAGAAGTGAAGGATAAACACTTATCTTGAGTGCTTATTTTTTCCCTTTTTATACTTCATTGCAATTCATATATCATTCCATCCAACATTTAAAAGAACTTAAAGTAGGAAATGACTAACATTTGGGTATTATTTAATAGAAAATAAGATGAACCAATGTTCTCATTGAATATGATCTATTAAAAAAAAGTAAATAAATACAGATGATTTTTATTAGGTGTTTGAATCCTTTACATCCATCCAATAATTATTTTCTTTCTTATATCTTTCTATACCAGAACTAGAAGAACATGAATTCATTATCTATCATATGGATTATCGTATTTGGACTTTATCATCTTTTCTACCAATCTACGTCAGGTAAATAGAGAATGTGAACTCCGATGCCTTAATTAGTCCTAAGTTCTGCCAAGCATTACAGTTTATGGTTAATGGGACATCTTAGGACAGTTTCTTTATATAGTTTCTGTATACCACACCTGAATTAAAATTATGATAGCTGTTCTAAAATTTAAAAAAAACAACTTAAATATAAATCAATAAGCATGGCTTGTTTGTAGTGTATATAACTTGAACATAGCCTATAGATTTATATTGTTTTAAATTAAAGCTTCAAAACCAGATTTTTACTGCAGTTAAATATTTTTTTGAAGGAAAAACACAAATGTTTAACATTTTATAAAAAAAAAAAAATATACAAAAGCTTGTGAAGTTTGTGTAGAAGCCTATGGGAGTTGTCATAGGCAAAGTTTAAGCAATTTTTTTTAATTTGAGTTTAAAAAAAACCCACTATTTTGAGAGTTTGTAGACCCATTGAAAATGATGAAAATATCAATTTGATGTATTTCGGTTATTTTTATGGTTTTATTCAATCAAGTTTATTTCGATGAAAATTTGTTAATAAATAAGTAAAATTTGAGTTTAGCAAATTTTTTATTTAAGTCAATTTAAACAAAAACTGTTAATTTCCCAAGTTCAAATTTTGATTAGTACACATCCAGGCTATAACTTCCACTACATTATTACAAATGAATCTTCTCATTCAGTGCGCAGTTCCTAGTTTTTAATATCATCCCATTTTGCCACTATTTTGTTCTAAAAACTGTAGCTTAAAGTAGCAACAGACGTTTTATTGAAAAATGTTCTTAAATGCTTTCGCTTTTTCCCCTCCTTTAGCTTTTGAGATAAACGGTTTTGATGAAACACTTGATGAACCTAGAATCCAGTGGAAGAGAAGTGTTAATGGAACTGAAGAAGATTTAAATAGAAAACATGTAATTCCAATAGTGGTAATAGTGGTAATGCTGACATTTCCTGTGCTTGGTATTATTGTATGGTAAGCCACTTTACTTACAGGGGTATTAAATATATATTATATATAGTGACATAATTAGACATTACTGGGCCCCACAGCACAATATTTTGGCTCATTCATATGACTAGATGCTGCCAGAACCAATTAAAACATTATCAGTACACTATAATACAACATTAAACCCCAGGCAGCAACAATGGGCGTCCTCGTTTAAATCAGCATAAGATATAATTGTGCTACAAGGCTGTTAATGTTATACACGTCCACTAAAACTTCACAAACTTTTCTTATGTCACTACAGGTTAGTATATGTAAAAATAAAGCAGAGGAAGAAAGTGGTTCACGATGTTGAAAACCCACCGGTGGCAGCACAGCCAGAGGAAACATCTCCTGAAAGCCCCAACAGGTTTGTAAACCTCAGCATTTCACCTACAGTTGTATCTTTGACTTTAAAAACATACAGTAAGATTCAATAAACTGGTCTTTGTTTTAGTTTCAGGAGAGTGTGCAAAAAAATGAAACAGAAGATAACAAAGCATAAGCCTGATATTGACATAGAGAACCCACCAGAAACAGTTCCTTTGCAACAAACGACATCAGCCAAAAGCCGTGTTAGGTTTGTAGGCCTCAATGTACTATATTCTTCCACTTAAGCCATTGGTAATGTGATGTTCTAGCTTGCAATTTAATAGAGTCACAATTTTCCATTATTTAAATACAGGCAGCAAATAGATTTTTCTATTGCTGTAAAATAAAAATAATAGCATACATTATTCTGTTTGGGAAGAATTAGGTCCCTTTTTTGTAAAGTCATATGAAATAAAACATGTTAGAATGCTAAGATTTATACAAATATTATTTACCAAATTATACGCACATCCTCTCTCAGGGAAGTATCATCAGCCCTAATTTTCTTTTTTATTTATTTAGTTCTGCGCTGAAAAAATGTAAGAGAAAGAAGCAGAAGAAAGAAGTTGCTGATGCAAAGGACTCACCAATGACAGCTGAGCTTAAGCATAAAGCAAAGGCAGCTGAAGATGTTATTAGGTATGTTAGCCTAAATTAACTATATTTGTGGCTTCTCTTCAAACTTAGCTATAAAATATGTACTCTGTGTACTTTTAGTACTTTCTTTTGCATGACCAATATACACGCACTAAGCACCAATAAACCCTACTTTTTGGTCATTTCAGGTCTGTGGAAACAATAGATAATATTGAGACGCCTTCTGAGGCAGCACAGCCAGAGGAAAACACAAAAACTGCTAAAAGGTATGTAGGCCTCAACTAACTATATCTCCCACCTAAGGAAAATATGTCATGAATGACTGCTTAGAATTACCAATACATCTTTTATTTGTTTTTAGATCTGTGAATAAAGAAAGTAGGCGAAAGAAAAAGATAAAGAAACCAGTTGTGAAAGTAGAGAACCTACCAGTGACTGTACAGTCTGAAGCAGCAACTGAAAGCCCTAATAGGTTTGTACCAACCCGTTATATAGTTTCCTTTTCATTAGAATATTAACTGATTATATATATATATTCCCCAAAAGCAAACGAAAGACATTCTGATGATGTTTACACTTTTCTATTTTTTACAGTGAAAAGAAAGAGAAAAAAGAGGCCCCTTCCAGCATTCCAGAACCTAAAAGTGGTGCTTTTTCACCAGTTAATGCTTTCAGCTTACTGGAGTCTTTGGTGTTGTTACCGAAAAAACCTTCTGAGAATAAGAAACGTAAAAAGTGAGTTTGCTTGGCATGGCATGTGATATATTAGTAGAATATAGGGATGCACTGAATCCAGGATTCGATTCGGGATTCTGCCTTTTTCACAGGATTCAGAATCACCTGAATCCTTGTGCATGGCCGAACCGAATCCTAATTTGCATATGTAAATTGGGGGCGGGTAGGGAAATCACATGACTTTTCGTCACACAAGAGGAATTTTTCCCACTTGTTCCTTTCCTGCCCCTAATTTGGATTTGGTTCGGTATTCAGCCAAATCTTTCACCAAGGATTCAGAGATTCGCCGAATCCCAAATAGTGGATTTGGTGCGTCCCTAGTAGAATACAAGAGTGGCTTTAAAGTGCTGCTTATACAGATTTGTAACTTACAAATTCAGATTTTAAGAAGTTTTCTTAGACCTAAACACCTCTATTTTACAGGGTACTACGTTCAATGACCATCGAGGAGATTATAGATAATAAAGAAAAAGGAGAAGGCTTGCAGGAACAATTGAAGGACATAAAGAGCAAGTCATCCACTGCTCAAAACCTCAACATGTAAGTATAATGAATTCAAATTATATCCCCCAGCAACATCATATTTGCTGATATAGTAGTTAAATGCGGGTTTCAGTAAATGTGATTATAAAATGATGTATAGTCATTTAAATACCGGGGTGCTCACTTACAGAGAACTTTCACTCCCCTTGGATTACTGGTCTCTGCATTGTGCAGCCTTTTAGTTGCACTCTTTGTGGGGGGTATAGTGTAACCCCTATTGAATTTGTAAATTATCTGCTCAACACAACAAGAGATAAATGTCAGGAATGTAATGCTTGTTTTATTTTATAGTTCAGTGTTATATAAAAATATTGAAGACGACGACATTGAGGAGGACAGAGCCCCTTCACTGAAATTTGAGTTAGAAACGTCCTCATTCCTGCCACAGACTTTAGAGCCTTCAAAACCTGATATGTAAGTTTGCTAAGCTCTATGCCATTCTATTCCAAGCCATTATATCATTTATAAATAGATGATTATGGTGTTTTACACATCCCCAGAATTATTTGGTTTTTAACTTGTTCATATTTCTTTTACAGAGTAATAGAGATACCGGAGGACTCTGAAATTGTAATAGAGACACCGAAGAACTCTGAAACTGTAATAGAGATACCGGAGGACTCTGAAACAGAAAAACAAATGTGAGATTGTAAAACATATTATTTTAGTTACGTCACACCATTATCAATGCTGTGTACAAATATGGGCCCTTTACCAATGTTGGGCAGCTTTATACCAGAGCAGTAAACCATAACAACCGTTTGTTTATTGAACAGCTCAGGTGCAAATCTGCTCAGTGTTAGTCAATGCGCCTTATTCAATATTATGATTTCACACAATAACAGTTGACTGATACTTGTTTTCTATTACAGTGAAGAGAAACCTATTCAACCAACTGGGAACATCTGTGGCAATGAGGAAGATGAGCTTCTATTGCAAATGGAGCTCTTGTTACTATTATTGACATGTTTACATCAGTCTGCAGAACCAGACACGTGAGTTTGCTATATCATTTTGAAAATTGTAGTGCAATGAATGTTCTGAATTATGGGAAAGCCATCTACTATAGACTCATTTTTAATCCAATACTTGACATTTTAAAATATAATTTCCTTTTTTTCCTATAATAATAAAACAGTACCTTGTACTTGATGCCAACCGATATATATATATATATATATATATATATATACAGTAAATAATCCTTACTGCAGGCAAAACAATCCTATTGGGTTTATTTAAAGTTTAAATGATTTTAAAGTAGATTTAAGGTATGGAGATCCAAATTGCAGAAAACCCCCTTATCTGGAAAATACCAGGTCCTGAGCTTTCTGGATAACAGGTCCCATATCTGTTCTTTTAGGTCATAAAACAGTGCAAATTTTATAGCTGTAAATTCATCTTTCAAAGACAACATTTTAACGCAAGTAATATTTGTTCAGCACAGTTTCAGGTTAGATAGAATATGAAGAATTAATTTTTTTTTTTCTAATCCACAGTGAAAAGCAACTTGTACATGTTGAACCAAGAGAAGATACATGTGGTGATGAAGAACTTCTATGTGAAACGGAGTTCTGTTTCATATTAATATTGACGTCGATTTATAAACCAGCAGAACCTGAGCAGTAAGATTTCTAGTTTCTATACCCCGATATAACACCTGAGCATTCAAAAACATTTGCCTGAGAAGAACCTTTCCATGCAATATTAACCTTTGAAAAACATATGTGTTCATGTTTGTATACAGTGAACCAACTGGAAACAACTGGAAACATCTACCATAGACTCATTTTTAATCAAATACCTGACATTTTAAAATATTATTTACTTTTTTTCCTATAATAATAATAAAACAGTACCTTGTACTTGATGCCAACTGATATATACACAGTAAATAATCCTTACTGGAGGCAAAACAATCCTATTGGGTTTATTTAATGGTATGGAGATCCAAAATGCAGAAAGACCCCTTATCTGGAAAACACCAGGTCCTGAGCTTTCTGGATAACAGGTTCCATAACTGTACTTTTAGGTCATAAAACAGTGCAAATCGTGTCTGCCAGCAGACATCTTATAGCTGTAAATTCATCTATTAAAGACAACATGTTAACTTAAATAATATTTGTTCAGCACAGTTTCAGGTTAGATAGAATGTGAAGAATTAATCCTTTTTTCTAATCCACAGTGAAAAGAAACTTGTACATGAACCAAGTGAAGATACATGTGGTGATGAAGAACTTCTATTTGAAGCAGAGTTCTTTTTATTATTAATATTGATGTGGATTTATAAATCAGCACAAACCAAGCGGTAAGTTTTCTAGTTTCTATACCCCGATATAACACCTGAGCATTCAAAAACATTTGCCTGAGAAGAACCTTTCCATGCAATGCCAAATATTAACCTTTGAAAAACATGTGTGTTCAACACAAGCACATATCAGATAATTGTGAAGTAACACTCTTTTTTTTTTATTTACAGTGAAGTGGAACCTGTTACCGAAGATGCTGACAAGAAAGATGAACCTTCATTGCAAGAAAAGGAAAAAACACCTAGACAAGTTTGCAAATTTTATAGATTTAACAAAACCACAGCAAAAACCACAGCAAAAACCACAGCTATCAAAATGTATGAGCCTACGAAAAGATCATGGCGGAAAACAAAAGTCTGCAAATTGTACGGTCCTGGCAGAAGCATACAGCGGAAAGGAAAATTTCATGGGCCTGACAAGAAAGATACGGAGTAAAGACAGAATTTTGCAAACTTAAATAATAAAAAGAGAACAGAATTATATAGGATTATATATAACAAACATTGTATTTTTAAACTTCAAAAAGTGATAATATAACAATAAAGTTATTGACTGCACACACTGTCTTTTATTCCTGTAATATTATGTATATACAATACACAAGAGCCATGACTATCTTGTAAATGATATAGTGAATAAAGTACCCCATCTTGAAAAATATAAGGATATTATAAGTTACAGAGGAGTTCTATGATCATATAAAAGCACAAGGCCGAAGGCACAAGGTGACTTCTAATATCCTCATATTTTGCAACAGGGGTTATGTTATTTATTATAATACACAAGTTTCAGTGAGTCATGTGACAGAAATGACATCACTAAGCTCAGATTATAACTGATGACATCACGAAGCACTGTTTACAAGGATATCAGGATGTTCATGGCTCTTGTGTATTATATCCTTACAATACACAAAAGCTATGAATATCTTGACAGTTATAAACGGTGAGTTCTGATGTCATTTTTGTCACATGACTCACTGAAACTTGTGTATTATAATAAATAACATACCCCCTGTTGCAAAATATGAGGATATTAGAAGTACTTTATTCACTATATAAACAGTGCTTATAGACGTCATCAGTTATAATTGGTTCTCGGTGATATAATTTCTATCACATAACTCACAGAAACGAATGTATTATAATGTAATAATATATCTATATAATAATATAATATAATATCCTTATATATCACTATAGGGGTACATTATACAAATATACACGCAGACACACATGTATATCTTTATCTATCCATCCCTCCTTTTGTAAAATATAAGGATATCATAAGTCACCAAGGTCCATGAATATATATAAAGTCAAAGTCAAACAGGGTACATTATTTTTTATAATACACACGTTTCAATGAGTCAAGTACATCACTAAGCACGGGTTGTAACTGATGACATCACTAAGCACCGTATATAAGGATATCATTTAAACAATATTTTAGGATCATCCAGTTATGCTTTATATGTCTGGGAGGAAACTCAAGTACTAAGAGGAAGACATAGGGTGAACATACAAACTCAGATGTTAAAGTCAAATCTCAGGAGCCCAGAACTGCCAGGCAGAAGTGTCATTTGCAACTTATCAGTCTTTGTATTATAAATGGTCAATTCAGAATAATAAACATTATTATAGGGTAAAAATGGCCATACACCACAAGATCTACTTGTTTGGAGAGTTGTCAGATAAGCTGGTCTTGGCCCCATCTGGCCTAGGTTCCAGATCATACAGAGGAGTCTATGGAGACCCACCAGATGAGAAACGAATTCACCTGCCAGTTGTTATCTGACAATATTTTGAATCTGCCAGATATTGGTCGGACAGGCCTGTTGGTGGGCCCCCCTACATGTTCCAATTAGCTGCCTACATGTGAAACATCTCTCCAAGAACTTGTACTAATGATCAATAAGAAATCGGTAGAACTTAAAGAAGTTGGTGTGTGAAAATGCGTTCATATCACTACTCCAGCAGAAGTCTACACTAACATCTCCCTTTCCCCCAGAGACGTAACTAGAGGGGGGCGGGCCCTGGTACCGGACGTGCAGCTGGGCCCTGCATTTACGGCCGCATTTCCCATTTACGAGTGGCGTGCGAGTTGCCGGGGGGGCCCCGAGGGGGTGCGGGCCCTGGCCCAATCGCACCCCCTGCTCCCCCGGTAGTTACGCCACTGATTTCCCCCCAGAAGCCAATCAATAGAACAGTGGGATGGTAACCAAATAACATCACCCTGACACAAGATAACAGCTCCCTGCTAGATATGAGAATAGCACTCAACAAGTCCCACTGTGACACTGAGTAGGAGAAACAATAGCCTGTCTGAAAGCAGTTCCATCATGAAGTGCTGGCTCTTACTGAAAGCACAGGATTAAGCACAATGACCTGAGATGGTGCCTACACACAATATTACAACTAGTTTAGGAATACAATTTTATATAGAGTGCATTATTTGTAATTTAAACAGTGTAATTTAGAAATAAAAACTACATCATAACAACATGACAGAATCCCTTTAATATTAAAACATCCTAAACATCCTTCTTTAAATCTAAAATCTTAAAATTCTGTAAATTTTAAGAACCAATATACAAATATGTGCACAGCATTGACAATATAAAAAAAACCCCATCCATTGCTTGTTGAAGATATAGGGTCCAACTGTATACACAGATCTATTCTTTAAAGGATAACTAAACCTTTATAAAGATGTGCCTAGAACTCTTACATACTTAACTGTTCCAGCTTTACTGTATATATTATACTGTGTATAATATGTATGTGTATATACAACTACTACAAGAAGGTCCGCTCTCTCAGGACTTATAAAAATCATATTTATTATAAACGTTTTGGCTAGGTCCCTATATATATATATATATATATATATATATATATATATATATTGTACAAAACAGGTCCACACTCTCAAGGCTTAGGCAAAATTAAGAAACCTTTATTCACATCGGAGACTGACGTTTCGACCTCAGAGGCCTTTCTCAAAGTACTGACAGGGATTACAGAAATGCTTTAAATACACAGAAAGGGCGGGAACATTAGTCAGATTGAAATAGACGTGTCAGCATGATCATCAGTATACGTCACATAATTAGCCTGCACATATTTAAAACAATACACTCATTCGGTGTATAACTTCTAACAATTACATAACACACCAACATTTAAATTGAATTAAACCTCTACTACACTTTACACTGTTAAAATGGTTAAAAACAATACTAAGTAACATTCTGCTGCCCTCTATGGTCATTTCCTGCTTAGTTTAGCCGCAGCTGTTCATTTAAGTGTTTTATGTTACGAATAGTATCCAATAAGAGATAAGATTGAAGGTCTGTCCAGGGACTGCAGGAAGGCCTTGTGCCCCATCACAATTTAGCAAACATTAACATTCACTAGCATCAATAAGAATTTGTAACTGCAAGTTTTTAAAAATATAGATTTTCAAACAGATTATTACAAGTAGGGGGTTATTTACTAAGCTCTGAATACCCGAAAAAAAAATCACGAATTTTTTGGAATTTATTAAACCCCGAGGGTAAAAAGCCCGAATATAAAAACACGGCATTTCAAACCTGTCGAGGTTGCATAAAAGTCAATGGGAACAATCCCATTGATTTTTGGTTGTGTCGGGGGTTTCGGGAAATTTCACAATGGTTTTGGAGCTTTCGGGTGAAAACTCAGAAAAATTCAGTTTTTGGGGAAAATTCACGGAAAAATCGTAAAATCTGAGCTTTTTCCGCAAAGGTAATTTTCGGGAAAATGTAATAATAAATAAGCTTTAATAACCCGAGCTACTTAGATTGGAGTTTGTAGCAGCCGATATTGAGATAAATTCGGACCTTGATAAATAACCCCCTAAATGTATTTATAAATGCACAATGCAGTTATTTTACAGGTAGAGAATATTATATACACCAAGCCCTATTTATCATTATTATTACTGCTCCTGTAATATTAAACTCAAATGCCTAAAACAACCGCAAGTTCTTGGAACCTACGGACTGAACAATGACTGGACATTGCAAAACAGACTCATAAAGGCACAAATGTTTGGTGGTGGTGCTCCCTCTCGTGGCTAGAGAAGTGAAGTAACTGGATGGGAATATTTCAACGTTCGTCACTTAACATTGTCCCTCTATATCATTGTCCATCTATATCATATAACGCAATATTTTTATTAAATGGGTTGTTTACCTTTGAATTAATTTTTTGTATGATGTAGAGAGTGATATTCTGAGACAATTTGCAATTGGTTTGCATTTTTTATTATTTGTGTTTTTTTATTCAGCAGCTCTCCAGTTGGCAATTTCAGCAATCTGGTTGCTAGGGTCCAAGTTACCCTAGCAACCATCCATTGATTTGAATAAGAGACTGGAATATGAATAGAAGAGGGCTTAATTAGAAAGACGATTAACAAAAAGCAGCAATTGCAAAAAGCAGCAATTGCAATACATTTGTAGCCTTACAGAGTATTTATTTTTTTAGATGGGGTCAGTGACCCCCATTTGAAAGCTGTAGAGAGTCAGAAGAAGGAGGCAAATAATTATAAAACTAGTAAAGAAATAATATCGGCCAATTAAAAAATTGCTTAGGATTGACCATTCTAAAACATACAGATACATGACCTGATATCCAGAATGCTTGGGACCTGGGGGTTTCGGATAACGGATTGTTCTGTATTTTGGATCTTCATATATTTAGAAAATCTAGGTAAATGTTTAATAAACCCAATAGGCTGGTTTTGCTTCCCATAAGGATAATGATTAATTGTATCTTAATTTGGATCAAGTACAAGGTACTATTGCATTATTACAGTATTACAATATTTGGATTATTTAGATAGGAGCTTTGTGGATAACAGGTTTCTAAATAACGGATCCTATACCTGTACTAAAAGTTATCTTAAAGGTGAGCCACTCATTTAACACATGAAAAGGCTATTATATGCTACATCACTAAAAAACCCAGAATGATCATTGTCCTTACCAGGAAACACATTTCACCCTGTAGCTATCGAGTTGTTAAGCTACAAGCCCCAGTATCCCCTGCTATTGCATATATCTATTACTGGATTTAAATGCTGCTACCCAAGCTTAGAAGTTTTGTCACTGTGACTTTTCAGTAAAAGGCACTTCATAAAAATGCAGGAAAATGTTTTAATTATCTTTTATTAAACAGCACCAACACATTAACAGTGATTGTGAATAACTGATTCTACACTATTATGACTAGGGCTCATACACATGGGTCCTTATTAATATTAGGACTGTACAGGTTAGGATCCATTATCCAGAAACCTGTTAAGGAAAGGCCATCTCCCACATAGACTCCATTTTAATCAATTCAACATTTTACAAATGATTGTCTCAGTAATAATAAAACAGTACCTTGTGCTTTATTCTACAAGAATCCACACTGATGGCAAAACAATCTTATTGAGTTTATGTTGTAAATGATTTTTAGCAAACAAGATATGGAGATGCAAATTCCCCTAAGTCCCTAGCATTCTGGATAACAGGTTCCATACCTGTATAATAAATGCATAAAAACATTCCATACAAGTGCATTATGCTGCATTCATTTATATGTTCCTATACCTGCTTAAGTTTAAAATGTAATTCTTAAATACATAATTTGTGGTTATGAAGCCTGGAAATTATAGAGGGGTACAATTTTCTCTAGAGAATTACACCTGTTTGCCATACTAGGTTTGATTTCATTGACTGTCATGACTGTCATGACTCTTTCCTTCTACTCTGTTCTCAAGCAATACTGTGCATAGTGTACATCTGCATTTTCTCCATATTATATCTGCTATTTTTCTTTTTATATTTGTGGTGCGCTTTCCTTGTGGAATCAATAAAATACAATAATAGAGTTATAAAAAAAAGAGGGTAGCTGAAAGTAAACAGGTTTCTGTATAACGGGTCCAGTACCTTGGAAATGTAATGGCAGAATTGCCCTGCTAACTAAATAACTTGAGCTGATTTGTTTTCTCTGTGAGATTCACCCTTCAATCTTATGCATTTTATAATACTTATTTGAGTCAAGTGAAGAATGTAAATGTATATGTATAAAACCAATCTATTTATAATTTGAGTGGCATTTTTGCCTGCAAGCTACAGGGTTTTAATAAATGCATCAAATTACATATAAAACCATTTTGATGGAAGTTTATTTTTTCATTATTATTTAGTTGGGTTGAAACTGTTCATGCTCTATAAGTATCATTAGCTGTTTAAACTGGTTCTAACATTACATCACAATGCCGGGTTATTGCATTACATCACAAAGACTGTGTCATGTGACCAGCAGGTGACATTGTGACATCATAGATATGTAGCTACTTGTTTAGCTACACACTGTTCTTGTGCTCAGTTCGTAGTTTTCACTCGGACGAGACGCATCGGAGAATAGAAGAGAATAATAAGAGCTTATTTTGAGTACTTATTTTTTCCCTTTTTATTCTTCATTGTGATTCATTTCATTCCATCCAATATTTAAAAGAACTTAAGGTAGGAAATTATTCATCTCCAGATATTAGGAAAGTTAGTTTTTGCATTAAGGCAGGCTAGCCTTTTTCT
The DNA here is from genome assembly GCF_017654675.1 of Xenopus laevis. Taxonomy (NCBI): domain Eukaryota; kingdom Metazoa; phylum Chordata; class Amphibia; order Anura; family Pipidae; genus Xenopus; species Xenopus laevis. Next base: position 113,565,299 of record NC_054381.1, on the reverse strand, counting down.
GCCAATATCAGTAACATTTAGAGGGGTAAATATTAATACTGGTGATGCCACTTGGTACAGCTTATGTCATGTTACCAGCAGGCTTATTTATTTATTTTCTTCTTTTCCTTCAGTAAGAAATTCCTTAGACTTTTATTTCCTCCCATTATTACAAGAACTGTTACAAGATCTTGAAAATATAATGGGAGAACTGCCCTGTTAACTAAATAACTGTTATATATGATGCACCCAGCAATCATTTGCAGATTTGTTTACTCTAAAACAATCACCATTTAGGGGGGGTTATTTTTTAAACTCTGAATATTAAAATCTTGAAAAACAAGTTTTTCGCACTAGAAAAGTGATCCGCCAGCTCAGACCTTTTGAGGTCCTGCATAAATATGATATTTGTATAAAACCAGTTGATTAATTAATATGAGATTGCACCCTGCAAAGTGCTTTTATCCCTGCAAAGTGCAGTGTTTTAATAAATGTATAAAATAACATGTAAAACAGCTTTGATGGAATTACATTTTTTTTTATTTAGTTGGGTTAAAAATTAACCTGCTCTATAAGTATCATTACCTGTCATAACCGGTTAAAACTGGTTATAACATTACATCACAAAGACTGTGTCATGTGACCAGCAGGTGCCATCATAAATGTGTAGCTTGTTGTTTATCTATGCACTGTTCTTGTGCTCAGTCTAAAGTTTTACCATTGGACGAGAAGCATCAGGAGGCATAAGAAGTGAAGGATAAACACTTATCTTGAGTGCTTATTTTTTCCCTTTTTATACTTCATTGCAATTCATATATCATTCCATCCAACATTTAAAAGAACTTAAAGTAGGAAATGACTAACATTTGGGTATTATTTAATAGAAAATAAGTTGAACCAATGTTCTCATTGAATATGATCTATTAAAAAAATGTAAATAAATACAGATGATTTTTATTAGGTGTTTGAATCCTTTACATCCATCCAATAATTATTTTCTTTCTTATATTTTTCTATACCAGAACTAGAAGAACATGAATTCATTATCTATCATATGGATTATCATATTTGGACTTTATCATCTTTTCTACCAATCTACGTCAGGTAAATAGAGAATGTGAACTCCGATGCCTTAATTAGTCCTAAGTTCTGCCAAGCATTACAGTTTATGGTTAATAGGACATCTTAGGACAGTTTCTTTATATAGTTTCTGTATACCACACCTGAATTAAAATTATGATAGCTGTTCTAAAATTAAAAAACAAATATAAATCAATAAGCATGGCTTGTTTGTAGTGTATATAACTTGAACATAGCCTATAGATTTATATTGTTTTAAATTAAAATTCCCAATGAATTATGATTTAAAGCTTCAAAACCAGATTTTTACTGCAGTTAAATATTTTTTTGAAGGGAAAACACAAATGTTTAACGTTTTATAAGTGCAAACAATTTGAAAAAACAAAACTGTATACAAAAGCTTGTGAGTTTGTGTAGAAGCCTATGGGAGTTGTCATAGGCAAAGTTTAAGCAATTTTTTTTAATTTGAGTTAAAAAAAACCACTATTTTGAGAGTTTGTAGACCCGTTGAAAATGATGAAAATATAAATTTGATGTATTTCGGTTATTTTTTATGGTTTTATTCAATCAAGTTTATTTCGATGAAAATTTGTTAATAAATAAGCAAAATTTGAGTTTAGCAAATTTTTGATTCAAGTCAATTTAAACAAAAACTGTTGTTTCCCAAGTTCAAATTTTGATTAGTACACATCCAGGCTATAACTTCCACTACATTATTACAAATGAATCTTCTCATTCAGTGCGCAGTTCCTAGTTTTTAATATCATCCCATTTTGCCACTATTTTGTTCTAAAAACTGTAGCTTAAAGTAGCAACAGACGTTTTATTGAAAAATGTTCTTAAATGCTTTCGCTTTTTCCCCTCCTTTAGCTTTTGAGATAAACGGTTTTGATGAAACACTTGATGAACCTAGAATCCAGTGGAAGAGAAGTGTTAATGGAACTGAAGAAGATTTAAATAGAAAACATGTAATTCCAATAGTGGTAATAGTGGTAATGCTGACATTTCCTGTGCTTGGTATTATTGTATGGTAAGCCACTTTACTTACAGGGGTATTAAATATATATTATATATAGTGACATAATTAGACATTACTGGGCCCCACAGCACAATATTTTGGCTCATTCATATGACTAGATGCTGCCAGAACCAATTAAAACATTATCAGTACACTATAATACAACATTAAACCCCAGGCAGCAACAGTGGGCGTCCTCGTTTAAATCAGCATAAGATATAATTGTGCTACAAGGCTTCTAATGTTATACACATCCACTAAAACTTCACAAACTTTTCTTATGTCACTACAGGTTAGTATATGTAAAAATAAAGCAGAAGAAGAAAGTGGTTCACGATGTTGAAAACCCACCGGTGGCAGCACAGCCAGAGGAAACATCTCCTGAAAGCCCCAACAGGTTTGTAAACCTCAGCATTTCACCTACAGTTGTAGCTTTGACTTTAAAAACATACAGTAAGATTCAATAAACTGGTCTTTGTTTTAGTTTCAGGAGAGTGTGCAAAAAAATGAAACAGAAGATAACAAAGCATAAGCCTGATATTGACATAGAGAACCCACCAGAAACAGTTCCTTTGCAACAAACGACATCAGCCAAAAGCCGTGTTAGGTTTGTAGGCCTCAATTTACTATATTCTTCCACTTAAGCCATTGGTAATGTGATGTTCTAGCTTACAATTTAATAGAAGAGTCACAATTTTCCATTATTTAAATACAGGCAGCAAATAGATTTTTCTATTGCTGTAAAATAAAAATAATAGCATACATTATTCTGTTTGGGAAGAATTAGGTCCCTTTTTTGTAAAGTCATATGAAATAAACCATGTTAGAATGCTAAGATTTATACAAATATTATTTACCAAACTGCACGCACATCCTCTCTCAGGGAAGTATCCTCAGCCCTAATTTTATTTTTTATTTATTTAGTTCTGCGCTGAAAAAATGTAAGAGAAAGAAGCAGAAGAAAGAAGTTGCTGATGCAAAGGAACCACCAATGACAACTGAGACGCCTTCTGAGGCAGCACAGCCAGAGGAAAACACAAAAACTGCTAAAAGGTATGTAGGCCTCAACTAACTATATCTCCCACCTAAGGAAAATATGTCATGAATGACTGCTTAGAATTACCAATACATCTTTTATTTGTTTTTAGATCTGTGAATAAAGAAAGTAGGCGAAAGAAGAAGATAAAGAAACCAGTTGTGAAAGTAGAGAACCTACCAGTGACTGTACAGTCTGAAGCAGCAACTGAAAGCCCTAATAGGTTTGTACCAACCCGTTATATAGTTTCCTTTTCATTAGAATATTAACTGATTATATATATATATACCCCAAAAGCAAACGAAAGACATTCTGATGATGTTTACACTTTTCTATTTTTTACAGTGAAAAGAAAGAGAAAAAAGAGGCCCCTTCCAGCATTCCAGAACCTAAAAGTGGTGCTTTTTCACCAGTTAATGCTTTCAGCTTACTGGAGTCTTTGGTGTTGTTACCGAAAAAACCTTCTGAGAATAAGAAACGTAAAAAGTAAGTTTGCTTGGCATGGCATGTGATATATTAGTAGAATATAGGGATGCACTGAATCCAGGATTCGATTCGGGATTCTGCCTTTTTCACAGGATTCAGAATCACCTGAATCCTTGTGCATGGCCGAACCGAATCCTAATTTGCATATGTAAATTAGGGGCGGGTAGGGAAATCACATGACTTTTCGTCACAAAAGAGGAATTTTTTCCACTTGTTCCTTTCCTGCCCCTAATTTGGATTTGGTTCGGTATTCAGCCGAATCTTTGACCAAGGATTCAGAGATTCGCCCGAATCCCAAATAGTGGATTTGGTGCGTCCCTAGTAGAATACAAGAGTGGCTTTAAAGTGCTGCTTATACAGATTTGTAACTTACAAGTTCAGATTTAAGAAGTTTTCTTAGACCTAAACACCTCTATTTGTACAGGGTACTACGTTCAATGACCATCGAGGAGATTATAGATAATAAAGAAAAAGGAGAAGGCTTGCAGGAACAATTGAAGGACATAAAGAGCAAGTCATCCACTGCTCAAAACCTCAACATGTAAGTATAATGAATTCAGATTATATCCCCCAGCAACATCATATTTGCTGATATAGTAGTTAAATGCGGGTTTCAGTAAATGTGATTATAAAATGATGTATAGTCATTTAAATACCAGGGTGCTCACTTACAGAGAACTTTCACTCCCCTTGGATTACTGGTCTCTGCATTGTGCACCCTTTTAGTTGCACTCTTTGTGGGGGGTATAGTGTAACCCCTATTGAGTTTGTAAATTATCTGCTCAACACAACAAGAAATAAATGTCAGGAATGTAATGCTTGTTTTATTTTATAGTTCAGTGTTATATAAAAATATTGAAGACGACGACATTGAGGAGGACAGAGCCCCTTCACTGAAATTTGAGTTAGAAACGTCCTCATTCCTGCCACAGACTTTAGAGCCTTCAAAACCTGATATGTAAGTTTGCTAAGCTCTATGCCATTCTATTCCAAGCCATTATATCATTTATAAATAGATGATTATGGTGTTTTACACATCCCCAGAATTACTTGGTTTTTAACTTGTTCATATTTCTTTTACAGAGTAATAGAGATACCGGAGGACTCTGAAATTGTAATAGAGACACCGAAGAACTCTGAAACAGTAATAGAGATACCGGAGGACTCTGAAACTGTAATAGAGATACCGGAGGTCTCTGAAACAGAAAAACAAATGTGAGATTGTAAAACATATTATTTTAGTTCTTTCACAGCATTATCAATGCTGTGTACAAATATGGGCCCTTTACCAATGTTGGGCAGCTTTATACCAGAGCAGTAAACCATAACAACAGTTTGTTTATTGAACAGCTCAGGTGCAAATCTGCTCAGTGTTAGTCAATGCGCCTTATTCAATATTATGATTTCACACAATAACAGTTGACTGATACTTGTTTTCTATTACAGTGAAGAGAAACCTATTCAACCAACTGGGAACATCTGTGGCAATGAGGAAGATGAGCTTCTATTGCAAATGGAGCTCTTGTTACTATTATTGACATGTTTACATCAGTCTGCAGAACCAGACACGTGAGTTTGCTATATCATTTTGAAAATTGTAGTACAATGAATGTTCTGAATTATGGGAAAGCCATCTACTATAGACTCATTTTTAATCCAATACTTGACATTTTAAAATATAATTTCCTTTTTTTCCTATAATAATAAAACAGTACCTTGTACTTGATGCCAACCGATATATATATATACAGTAAATAATCCTTACTGCAGGCAAAACAATCCTATTGGGTTTATTTAATGTTTAAATGATTTTAAAGTAGATTTAAAGTATGGAGATCCAAATTGCAGAAAAACCCCTTATCTGGAAAACAACAGGTCCTGAGCTTTCTGGATAACAGGTCCCATATCTGTACTTTTAGGTCACAAAACAGTGCAAATTTTATAGCTGTAAATTCATCTTTCAAAGACAACATTTTAACGCAAGTAATATTTGTTCAGCACAGTTTCAGGTTAAATAGAATATGAAGAATTAATTCTTTTTTTCTAATCCACAGTGAAAAGCAACTTGTACATGTTGAACCAAGAGAAGATACATGTGGTGATGAAGAACTTCTATGTGAAACGGAGTTCTGTTTCATATTAATATTGACGTCGATTTATAAATCAGCAGAACTTGAGCGGTAAGATTTCTAGTTTCTATACCCCGATATACAGTAACACCTGAGCATTCAAAAACATTTGCCTGAGAAGAACCTTTCCATGCAATATTAACCTTTGAAAAACATATATGTTCATGTTTGTATACAGTGAAACAACTGGAAACAACTGGAAACATCTACTCATTTTTAATCAAATACCTGACATTTTAAAATATTATTTACTTTTTTTCCTATAATAATAATAATAATAAAACAGTACCTTGTACTTGATGCCAACTGATATATACACAGTAAATAATCCTTACTGGAGGCACAACAATCCTATTGGGTTTATTTAATTTTAAAGGTATGGAGATCCAAAATGCAGAAAGACACCTTATCTGGAAAACACCTGGTCCTGAGCTTTCTGGATAACGGGTTCCATAACCGAACTTTTAGGTCATAAAACAGTGCAAATTGTGTCTGCCAGCAGACATCTTATAGCTGTAAATTCATCTTTCAAAGACAACATGTTAACTTAAATAATATTTGTTCAGCACAGTTTCAGGTTAGATAGAGTGTGAAGAATTAATCCTTTTTTCTAATCCACAGTGAAAAGCAACTTGTACATGTTGAACCAAGTGAAGATACATGTGGTGATGAAGAACTTCTATTTGAAGCAGAGTTCTTTTTATTATTAATATTGATGTGGATTTATAAATCAGCACAAACCAAGCGGTAAGTTTTCTAGTTTCTATACCCCGATATAACACCTGAGCATTCAAAAACATTTGCCTGAGAAGAACCTTTCCATGCAATGCCAAATATTATTTTGAAAAACATGTGTGTTCAACACAAGCACATATCAGATAATTGTGAAGTAACACTCTTTTTTTTTTTATTTACAGTGAAGTGGAACCTGTTACCGAAGATGCTGACAAGAAAGATGAACCTTCATTGCAAGAAAAGGAAAAAACACCTAGACAAGTTTGCAAATTTTATAGATTTAACAAAACCACAGCAAAAACCACACCAAAAACCACAGCTATCAAAATGTATGAGCCGACGAAAAGATCATGGCGGAAAACAAAAGTCTGCAAATTGTACGGTCCTGGCAGAAGCATACAGCGGAAAGGAAAATTTCATGGGCCTGACAAGAAAGATACGGAGTAAAGAAAGAATTTTGCAAACTTAAATAATAAAAAGAGAACAGAATTATATAGGATTATGTATAACAAACATTGTATTTTTAAACTTCAAAAAGTGATAATATAACAATAAAGTTATTGACTGCACACACTGTCTTTTATTCCTGTAATATTATGTATATACATTCAGTGGCGTAACTAGATGTTGCTGGGCCCCATAGCAAATTAATTTTAGGGCCCCCAACATATCTAGTGTTTGTCCTGTTTTAACAATATATGTTCAAATTGCTCATCAATAAGAGCCTCATGGGGCCCCCTGTACCTTCTGGGCCCCCCTGCAGCCGCAGGGTCTGCTTCCTCTGTAGTTACGCCCCTGTATAATAGAATACACAAGAGCCATTACTATCCTGTAAATGATATATTGAATAAAGTACCCCATCTTGAAAAATATAAGGATATTATAAGTTACAGAGGAGTTCCATGATCATATAAAAGGACAAGGCCGAAGGCACAAGGTGACTTCTAATATCCTCATATTTTGCAACAGGGGTTATGTTATTTGTTATAAATATTATAATAAGTTTCAGTGAGTCATGTGACAGAAATGACATCACTAAACTCAGATTATAACTGATGACATCACTAAGCACTGTTTATAAGGATATCAGGATGTTCATGGCTCTTGTGTATTATATCCTTACAATACACAAAAGCTATGAATATCTTGTCAGTTATAAACGGTGAGTTCTGATGTCATTTGTGTCACATGACTCACTGAAACTTGTGTATTATAATAAGTAACATACCCCCTGTTGCAAAATATGAGGATATTAGAAGTACTTTATTCACTATATAAACAGTGCTTATAGACGTCATCAGTTATAATTGGTTCTCGGTGATATAATTTCTGTCACATAACTCACAGAAACTAATGTATTATAATGTAATAATATATCTATATAATAATATAATATGGGTACATTATACAAATATACACGCAGACACACATGTATATCTTTATCTATCTATCCCTCCTTTTGTAAAATATAAGGATATCATAAGTCACCAAGGTCCATGAATATATATAAAGTCAAAGTCAAACAGGGTACATTATTTTTTTTTATAATACACATGTTTCAATGAGTCAAGTACATCACTAAGCACTGGTTGTAACTGATGACATCACTAAGCACCATATATAAGGATATAATTTAAACAATATTTTAGGATCATCCAGTTATGCTTTATATGTCTGGGAGGAAACTCAAGTACTAAGAGGAAAACATAGGGTGAACATACAAACTCAGATGTTGAAGTCAAATCTCAGGAGCCCAGAACTGCCAGGCAGGAGTGTCATTGGCAACTCATCAGTCTTTGTATTATAAATGGTCAATTCAGAATAATAAACATTATTATAGGGTAAAAATGGCCATACACCCCAGATCTACTTGTTTGGAGAGTTGTCAGATAAGCTGGTCTTGGTCCCATCTGGCCTAGGTTCCAGATCATACAGAGGAGTCTATGGAGACCCACCAGATGTGAAATTAATTCATGTGCCCCTTATCTGACAATATTTTGAATCTGCCAGATATTGGTCAGACAGGCCTGTTGGTGGCCCCCCTACGTGTTCCAATTAGCTGCCTACATGTGAAAGATCTCTCCAAGGACTTGTACTAATGATCAATAAGAAATCGGTAGAACTTAAAAAAGTGTGTGAAAATGCGTTCATATCGCTACTCCAGCAGAAGTCTACACTGAAATCTCCCTTTCCCCCAGAGACGTAACTAGACGGGGGGGCCCTGGTGCGGGACGTGCAGCTGGGCCCTGCCCCCTCCGTACGTCTGGAAACAGCTGCATTTACGGCCACATTTCCCATTTACGAGTGGCGTGCGAGCTGCCGGGGCCCTGGCAAAATTGCACCTCCTGCACCCCCTGCTCCCCCGGTAGTTATGCCACTGATTTTCCCCCCAGAAGCCAATCAATAGAACAGTGGGATGGTAACCAAATAACATCACCCTGACACAAGATAACAGCTCCCTGCTAGATATGAGAATAGCACTCAACAAGTCCCACTGTGACACTGAGTAGGAGAAACAATAGCCTGTCTGAAAGCAGTTCCATCATGAAGTGCTGGCTCTTACTGAAAGCACAGGATTAAGCACAATGACCCGAGATGGAGCCTACACACCAATATTACAACTAGTTTAGGAATACAATTTTATATAGAGTGCATTATTTGTAATTTAAACAGTGTAATTTAGAAATAAAAACTACATCATAACAACATGACAGAATCCCTTTAATATTAAAACATTCTAAACATCCTTATTTAAATCTAAAATCAAACAAATTATTTTGTGTAAATTTTAAGAACCAATGTACAATATATGTGCACAGCATTGACAATATAAAAAAACCCATCCATTGCTTGTTGATTGTATAGGGTCAAACTGTATACACAGCTCTATTCTTTAAAGGATAACTAAACCTTTATAAAGATGTGCCTGGAACTCTTACATACTTAACTGTTCCAGCTTTACTGTATATATTATACTGTGTATAATATGTATGTGTATATATATATATATATATATATATATATATATATATATAGTCAACGGAAAAGCCAGCACTCTCGATAAATGGTTTAAATTGCCTGGGTGCAGTGTCCAAAATTTCATTGTACAAACAGCAAAAAGGGTCCGCACTCTCAGGTCTTAAAAATGTAAAAAAGTTTTATTGTTAATGCCAGACTAACGTTTCGGCCTCCTCCGAGGCCTTTCTCAAAGTGTCTAGTAGATTACATGAATGCCTTAAATACAAGAGTTGGCAGGAACATAGACAAATTGGAACTGACGTGTTATTGCATCATTGAAACGTAGCAGCCATACAGATGCCTGCATATAAATGTGTTAAAAATACTTAGTACATACACAAAAAGCATTTATACATAATTTCAACTTTTTACACAATAAAACCAAAGTATTGCTAAAAGCACAAACTAAAGTAACAGTTGCTAGTATTCATTTCCTTATCTCAGAATAAAACAATGTTGCAAAAATGTTACACAAGATGCGTCAAAAATTGAGTTAAGGTGACAGGCCTGCTCTGAAGTTCTGTCCATCTGTTATAATGATCTATATATCAAATATGTGTCAAGTGTAAAAAACTACCTCTCAATTAACGGTAAGTGGCAACCTGTAGAATATCCTATGTTCCCCGAATTCAACTAAGTGGGCCCCTGCTACTATTCCTATCCTCGGAATGTTAAATCCAAGCTCAGCCACTGAGGGAGGGGCGTTCAAATGTAATATCGCCCCCCTGTGTGGCTAGCCATGGTGTGTTAGTTCATACCCCGTTATGGATCCGTGACATCTCCACTACGCTGACACACTCATTCTAAGTAATCACTAAGTATATGTGTCCCTTGAGCCCGTAAACCTATAATATATGTGAATATTAAAGAAATCCAAACCATGTATACTAGCCCATAAATAAATAAATAAATCAATACACCCTCGGTTACACATAATTCAGTATTATCTATTGTGTGTTAACCACCCGGTTTCCCAAACCACTATATCCCACTTGCATAAGTGCTCAGTCAGAAATCTCCCCAAGTAACCATAATCAATAAGTGTATAGGTATAGACCCCACAAAGTAACACAAAATTAGATATAATCCACGTGGCTAAAAAATATAAAAAAATATATAAAAAAATATATAAAAAATATATAAAAAAATTCAAAAAGTATTCAAAAAATATAAATAATGTAATCTTAGGTCGATATATAAAATATATAGTGTTTTAAGTGTTCAAAAAAGTCAGTATCATGCCACACTTCGATTGTTATCACACCATACTTCAATTGTTAATCGTCTCCCAACTCAGGCTGGCCCAATTTCCACTGAATGTTCAAAAGTATCAGGCCCATTCTATCGACAGCAGGTGTTAGTGGAGAGGTTATAGAACATGTCGGGCGTGTGCATTTCAGAGTCCCATATACACCATCTCTTGGATAAATAGTTGGGGACATCACATACCGGCCCCTGCATGTCTGTGTTCATAATAAGCACCACAGAAAGTTTTACCTTCACTGCAGGACAAATACGCGTATCTCCGTCCATCCTGTTCAATCTCCCACTCGTACACACAGTGCAGTGATATGATGCAGATACAGGGCAAACCGCGGGAAGTTTAAAATATATTTTCCATGTCAATCCTATATTCGCCGTAGTTGGAGGGCGCTCACCCCAACCGAATATTGGTGTTGGTGTCTGGTGAGTCCGCACAGACATTAGGGACACGGAAGGCAACAACAGGAGAGACCGCGCGAAGTGCATGAACATTCAAACACCGGAACACTGCCGGCTTGGAGCGCCAAACTCACATGCGGCCGGCCTCTTCGGACACCAGTCTCCTCCGCTATCACAGGGAACACCTTCGTATGTAGCTGTCTTTATTGGCTAGATATATCCTTATGGTTGCCATGCTGAGCCACTCCGTCTATCATTCCTTATTTGTTGAGGGTAGTGAGCAGATGGAGTCTAATACGAACGCTAAAACCGCAGCCATCCTTCTAGGCTGCAGGTTAGCGGTCTCCACTCCAGACCATTATGGGCCTCTGGGGGATGTGTCCACTGCGTCAGCCAACAGTATATCTTGCGATGCCAATCTTGAAAAAACATTCAATCAGTTAAATTGTTAATGTATCAGAAGTATCACGGGTGCGCGGCTAAAATTACAAGTAACAGTCAACGGAAAAGCCAGCACTCTCGATAAATGGTTTAAATTGCCTGGGTGCAGTGTCCAAAATTTCATTGTACAAACAGCAAAAAGGGTCCGCACTCTCAGGTCTTAAAAATGTAAAAAAGTTTTATTGTTAATGCCAGACTAACGTTTCGGCCTCCTCCGAGGCCTTTCTCAAAGTGTCTAGTAGATTACATGAATGCCTTAAATACAAGAGTTGGCAGGAACATAGACAAATTGGAACTGACGTGTTATTGCATCATTGAAACGTAGCAGCCATACAGATGCCTGCATATAAATGTGTTAAAAATACTTAGTACATACACAAAAAGCATTTATACATAATTTCAACTTTTTACACAATAAAACGAAAGTATTGCTAAAAGCACAAACTAAAGTAACAGTTGCTAGTATTCATTTCCTTATCTCAGAATAAAACAATGTTGCAAAAATGTTACACAAGATGCGTCAAAAATTGAGTTAAGGTGACAGGCCTGCTCTGAAGTTCTGTCCATCTGTTATAATGATCTATATATCAAATATGTGTCAAGTGTAAAAAACTACCTCTCAATTAACGGTAATATTCACATATATTATAGGTTTACGGGCTCAAGGGACACATATACTTAGTGATTACTTAGAATGAGTGTGTCAGCGTAGTGGAGATGTCACGGATCCATAACGGGGTATGAACTAACACACCATGGCTAGCCACACAGGGGGGTGATATTACATTTGAACGCCCCTCCCTCAGTGGCTGAGCTTGGATTTAACATTCCGAGGATAGGAATAGTAGCAGGGGCCCACTTAGTTGAATTCGGGGAACATAGGATATTCTACAGGTTGCCACTTACCGTTAATTGAGAGGTAGTTTTTTACACTTGACACATATTTGATATATAGATCATTATAACAGATGGACAGAACTTCAGAGCAGGCCTGTCACCTTAACTCAATTTTTGACGCATCTTGTGTAACATTTTTGCAACATTGTTTTATTCTGAGATAAGGAAATGAATACTAGCAACTGTTACTTTAGTTTGTGCTTTTAGCAATACTTTGGTTTTATTGTGTAAAAAGTTGAAATTATGTATAAATGCTTTTTGTGTATGTACTAAGTATTTTTAACACATTTATATGCAGGCATCTGTATGGCTGCTACGTTTCAATGATGCAATAACACGTCAGTTCCAATTTGTCTATGTTCCTGCCAACTCTTGTATTTAAGGCATTCATGTAATCTACTAGACACTTTGAGAAAGGCCTCGGAGGAGGCCGAAACGTTAGTCTGGCATTAACAATAAAACTTTTTTACATTTTTAAGACCTGAGAGTGCGGACCCTTTTTGCTGTTTATATATATATATATATATATATACTACAAGAAAGTCCGCATTCTCAGGACTTATAAAAATCATAATGTTTATTATAAACGTTTTGGCTAGATCCATATATATATATATATATATATATATATATATATATCTATATATATATATATATATATATATATATATAGTACAAAACAGGTCCGCACTCTCAAGGCTTAGGAAAAATTAAGAAACCTTTATTCACATCGGAGACTGACGTTTCGACCTCAGAGGCCTTTCTTAAAGTACTGACAGGGATTACAGAAATGCTTTAAATACACAGAAAGGGCGGGAACATTAGTCAGATTGAAATAGACGTGTCAGCATGATCATCAGTATACGTCACATAATTAGCCTGCACATATTTAAAAAAATACACTCATTCGGTGTATAACTTCTAACAATTACATAACACACCAACATTTAAATTGAATTAAACCTCTCCTACACTTTACACTGTTAAAATGGTTAAAAACAATACTAAGTAACATTCTGCTGCCCTCTATGGTCATTTCCTGCTTAGTTTAGCCGCAGCTGTTCATTTAAGTGTTTTATGTTACGAATAGTATCCAATAAGAGATAAGATTGAAGGTCTGTGTTGTAGTGAGCTCCCTCACAGTTACATTCAAAGTGCCCTTACGTTATGCAGTAAATCTAGTATGGCCTTCAATACCGCCCAGGAACGTGCATACTGCTCTCCCCTTTAGATGAAAGAGCTTTAACTCATCTCATATGGTACATGTCCCTACATACGGGTATTAGCCATCCAATTCTGAACCGGGTGGTGTGTGTTGAGAGTAAAGCTCTGTGTGTGCTGGGACATCCACTAATGGATACATAGAGCATGTCTGTGTTATAACCGTACTCAGGTGTAGTTAGCCTTGTTTAGCTTATACTCAGTGCTAATAACTAAAATCGCTATACAAATGCTAGTCAAATGTGTATTCTGTAAATTGCCCCATTTAATTCCTGAAAAGTAAAAAACACTTAAGCCAATAGGCATTCAAATTAGAGCACACATCATGTATTTATATAATATTCCCCACAAGTAAAAATAAAATGTACAAAAACAAAATGCAAAAAAGACCATGAGATATTTACCATATGAGATGAGTTAAAGCTCTTTCATTACTATGTCCCCTGTGCTGCATAGTAATAAACATGAACAAACATTTCCTAAAAGGGCTGCTACAGGTTCATAATTGGAAGAAATATAATGCTGCACTTATAACGGTTGTAGAGAAAGAAAAGTATGCAAAACATAAATATGATCATTTTAGGTGATATGGCTATTCTTATTGTAGTAACCTGCTTGTGTGGCCATTTTGGTTAAGGGCATTCCTGCTGTTTTGCCATTGTCTTATGATTCACTCCTGTTCCTGTTTCCCTCTTCCTGTCTAAGCTGAGAGCAATAATGGGACAGGCCACACCTACCTGCCATGTTGTAATAAATGTACCAGAAGCAGGGGAGTAACTATAGAGAAAGCAGACCCTTCAGGGGGGGACAGGAGGTATAGGGGCCCCATGAGGCCCTAATTCATATACAGTTTCAATAAATATTGGTAAAACAAGTCAACCTCTAAACATTTTGGGGGCCTGGAAAATAATTTGCTGTGGGGCCCAGTAATATCTAGTTATACCAGAAGTTCCTGTGCTTGTCTGGCTGCTTTGCTTGAACTAACACAGCAGAATCATTTAATCCAGTTGTAAGGGGGGTTAAGGGTTAATGCCCCGCCGTCACCATTGCAACGAAACTTCACTGGACAGATGGAAATCCACATTGGCAATACTTTTCGATATCCATTAATTTTGTACAATCCAAGGACACAGTCCCATGGGTGTCACTTACTCCCTTCCTTGCAGAGCAATAACTTCCTTTTACGAACCCCTCACACGAATTCACTGGACAGATGGAAATCCACATTGGCAATACTTTTCGATATCCATTAATTTTGTACAATCCAAGGACACAGTCCCATGGGTGTCACTTACTCCCTTCCTTGCAGAGCAATAACTTCCTTTTACGAACCCCTCACACGAATTCACTGGACAGATGGAAATCCACATTGGCAATACTTTTCGATATCCATTAATTTTGTACAATCCAAGGACACAGTCCCATGGGTGTCACTTACTCCCTTCCTTGCAGAGCAATAACTTCCTTTTACGAACCCCTCACACGAAATCACTGGAGACACAGGAACACCCCTTTCCAAGGCGACTTACCACCTTCCTACTTCAGTCGGGCTGACACCACAGCAGTGCACCACTGACCTTTTGGGATAGGAATTTTCCACCTTCTGGTCCTACCAGTCCGGTATACGTCCTATGCCCCTCTGGCCTACTCCAGATAGGATTTTTCTTGTGCCCCTCCTTCAGGATGTTCGTGTTCCCCTAACACTCCAGCCCTCACTGGCAAAGCCTTGGCTCCTAAGCCACTCACTCCTCGTTGGGGTCTTAACTACCCATTCAAGTGGTCCACTCACTATCTGTAGTACCTAGTACTTTTACGGTAGCCTATCACTATCTACTTTTCTTCAGAAGCATCCACTGAACACCCATTACTGTGTTTCATCCCTTTATATACTATCCCATAACAACCATCCCCTTAACATTCACTGTGCATGTGCTTTTAACATTTCCCTATCATGTACTGTCCTCACTGCAGTGCATGTGCTTTTCCCCAGTTCACCACATGAAACCTTTACCATTCATTTGCATGACAACACTGCCACCTTGTGGTGCATTTTACACATTACAGTCTCCAAAACATTTAACACTTCCAATCAATTACATTTAACACTTTCAATCATTTCAACATTTTTACAACACTCACATTCACTTTACACATACAATACACGTTTTCATGCACACAAACCAATCACCTTCTTACACACTACCAGCCAGTTTATCACACATCATCTTGCAGCCTAATTCATCATTATAATTGGTCTAATATCCCTTCAATGATGTCTGACAAACTCTCAGAGTCAGTTTTGTATATATGATTGTTAGGCTCCAACATCTCCTCCTAGCTGTAATCTTGCACCAGTTAGCTTCTAGCAGTCTCTTAATAATGTGCTTAGCTATAGTTCAACTACTACATAATAGGTATAGTCAGATGAGGGACGATCATGTGCACACATATTCTGTATAGTATGATGTGTAGGTTATATGAGCTGTACTTTTTGTAAACAAAAGGGGTCATTTAGGCAGGGGCAATTTTAGGGGATCATAATTAATTTATTTATATAGAAGCAACAAGCTGCACAATGCTTTACATTTATTTATAACAAAAGGGCTCTAATGATGCCGTCCCTTTACCTGCCCAGTGCTTACCCCTTTCACCAGGGCCGGAATTACGGGTAGGCAGAAGAGGCACGTGCCTAGGGCGAAAAGTTGGAAGGGCGCCAGGCACTGTACCACTTCTGCGGATTCCCCCTAGTTCTAACCCCCATCTGCACATGCGTGCAAGCAATCTCAGCACCGTGGGCACTCATGCTCCTCTACGCATGTGCATGTATGCATCATCTGTGCATGTGTATGTATGTGGGCACTCGATTGTTCACCTGCGTGCATGTGGAGGGGGGGGGCGACATAGTAGGCTGGGTTGTTTAGGGCTAGGGTAGCCACCTGGCCGGTAAAAATGATGGTTGATCCCAATGTTATTATTAGGGAAAAAAAATAAATAGGCCGGTATTTTTTTCCAGAAAAGGTGGCAACCCTACTTAGGGTGCCCAGCAGACTTGGCCCAGCACTGCCTTTCACATGAGAGCAGGTCGAGGGGGGCACAACACTAGTGCAGAGAGCACAACTGCGCCCATGTCACATCAGTAATGACGACACCCAGAATTAGAAAAGAGCAATTGGGTCTGATTAGGGTCAGAGCACAAATATAATTGTGCAATTTGTAATGCATTGGATGCAATTGTGTCAGGCATCTCACATGGCAACTGTAGTCATTAATGACCCCTAGGGGAAAATTCACTAAAGGACGAAGCGCCCAACGCTAGCATTAATTCGCTAGCATAGCGCATTTTCGTTAATTCGGTGATTCACTAACGGACACTGGCGTAAATTCGCTAGTGTTAATTCGCACCCTTACGCCTGGCGAATTTGCGCAATGGACGTAACTACGCAAATTCACTGACGCGCGCATTTTTCTGAACGCTACCTTTTACGATAGACTTCCTTCGCCGCCTCAGACCAGGCGAAGTGCAATAGAGTAGATAGGGATTGCTTCAAAAAAAGTTTAAAATTTTTCAGGCTGAAAAAAATCGAAATTTTTTTTGGGGCTCCCCTCCTTCCCCCCTACATTTCCTAACTCATGGCAACTTAACTATACAGTGGGCACATGTGTAGGGCAAAATAAACATTTTATTTGATGTTTTGAAGGTTTCCCAGGCATGTATAGTGCTGCTACGTATACTTCCATTGTAAATTCAATTTGCGCCGTATGCAAATTAAGCATCGCTAGCGTAACTTCGCTTTGCCTGGCGAATTAACACTAGTGCAACTTCACAACCTTTCGTTTCCCCTGAGCGCAACTTCGGATTTTAGTGAATTTGCGTAGCGCTCGCGAAAATTCGCCTGGCGAAGTGTGGCGAAGCGGATGCTGGTGCAACTACGAATCTTAGTGAATTTGCCCCCTAAAGTCTATGTAGTACAATGTGTAACCTTGGTGATTACGGATAGTGATGGGTGATTAAATTAGCCAGACACTAATTCTGTGGAAATTACCATCAAAAAAAATTGCGAGCGTCAAAATTGTCACGTGCATAAAAATTTCAGATGCCAATTGACTTTAATGAATTTGGACCAAATAGGTGCACGTATAAAAATTGTAGCTCACCCATTGCGTTTCGTGAATTTTTCGCAGTTTCGCGAATTTCGTGGCACAGATTTGCCTATCGCTAATTAGGGACATTGTATAATTAATACTGTCAAATCTGAAATGCGCAGTTCCTTGCCCAGCTGCAATCCAGGTGCATGTCATACAATAATATAATTAGAAAAATAGTATTTTTCTCAGAGTGAGTTTAGAATTTTTCAACAAACTGCTGAACTCCATCTGCCAGTGGGTCATTCAGCTGTCTTACTGAGCCACATTTGCCAGATGGGAAAACTTCACACATGGGTAGTCTCTGCTCACTCACAAACTGTTACACTGCTTTTGACAAAGCTGCCATAGTGATGAAATATGGTTTAATGAATTGGTATATAATCTGGTATATGTGGCTATACAAAACTTATAACTGAGTGTTTGTCAGACATCATTGAAGGGATATTAGACCAATTATAATGATGGTTAGGCTGCTGTGTGATGTCTGATAAACTGGCTGGTAGTGGATTAAATGATTCTGCTGTGTTAGTTCAGGCAAAACAGCCAGACAAGCACAGGAACTTCTGGACTCAGTGGTGTAACTAGATATTACTGGGCCCCACAGCAAATTATTTTCCAGGCCCCCAAAATATTTAGAGGTTGACTTGTTTTACCAATATTTATTGAAACTGTATATGAATTAGGGCCTCATGGGGCCCCTATACCTCCTGCCCCCCCCTGCAGGGTCTGCTTTCTCTATAGTTCCACCCCTGCTTCTGGTACATTTATTACAACATGGCAGGTAGGTGTGGCCTGTCTCAGCTTAGACAGGAAGAGGGAAACAGGAACAGGAGTGAATCATAAGACAATGGCAAAACAGCAGGAATGCCCTTAACCAAAATGGCCACACAAGCAGGTTACTACAATAAGAATAGCCATATCACCTAAAAAAGATCATATTTATGTTTTGCATACTTTTCTTTCTCAACAATAATTATAAGTGCAGCATTATATTTCTCAGCCATTTGTAAAAACTTCCAGTTATGAACCTGTAGTGTTTGACAGCAGCCCTTTTAGGAAAGGTTTGTTCATGTTTATTACTATTCAGCACAGGGGACATTAGAGGTGCCCCCTATAGCAGGCCAGATACTATGCCTTAGGGATGATGCAGCCATGTGGAGCAGAGCTGGCAACTTCTCATCTTGTTTGTTATATGGCAATAAGCTTTGTTCTTATTGGTTCAGGAATGTGACTGACAGTGTTGCTTCGCAGAATGTTTATTTTATCTGTTTTGTGAAACTGAGCTTTCATTTTGTGAAAAAAATGAATCCTGTACTATAAAATCTTGGTTTCTATCACAAATATCTATTTTGTCATTCAAATTTAGATTGACATGAACTAGTTAGTTACACTATTATATATTATGTCCACTTTTTTTTTTTTACATAATTCATTCTGTAAGTTACTTTGCACATAAGTGCGTCCGTTACATGGAGGTTATACATTTGTGCGACAGATTGCTTGTTAAACTGTACAGAATGGAGTTTGTGATATAATGACATCCTTTTGTGCACTAACCAGATTTTGTTTTTATTCTTTAATAGAAATAGTCTTTTGTATATTTTTTTATCTGTGTATGGTCACAAATACTTATATACCATGAGAGACATTAATTCTGTGTATTAGGGATGGTTTTGTATACAGAATGTATTTGGGACAAACGGCACCCTATATATCTGTGTCTTTCTATTTCAAACTACTGAGTTTTGCAGTTTTTGGTGAAATACCTGAAAATTGCCTCAAAGCTTCAACTTTCGAGAATTGTATCACCCAGGTATCATTATGTACTAAGAAAAAACATCCTAAATATGATTTCCACAGGTCCTCCAAAAATGTGATGCCCACTGTGCATAGGATTACCAAAGTATGTAGCATTTAGAGGTCCCAAATTGAAGTTAGCGCATGCAAATAGCCCTGTAGATCGCGTCAGCTAATGAAAAATCAACACTTCAGAATCACACTTGAACAACGCCTATGCAGAGCTGAAAATGCAATAAAATAGCTAAAATTGCAATATAATCACCAATATAATAACTGTATTGTGCAGCACAGTTAGCAAATACACTATATGCAATCGCAATAAAACATTTCTTTGATTAGGAAAAAAAAACAGATGATGCAATAAGAATAAAAAGCCAAAACACAGTGTATATGTGTATGCGTTTGTACAACTGGAAAAATTGCATGTTTGTGCGTGTGTGTGTGCTGTGAGTGCATGTGACCCGCCAATCCCCAAAAATGTATGTGTGAATGTAAGTGTGTATCAGTGTAATAAGTGTGTGTAAGTGTAACACTAACCTAGAAACCGTATGAAAATCCATCTGAGGATGCTGTAGGGGGTCCCACGAAGAGGAGGCAGAAGTCTAGAAATGCTACTCCTCTGCTTCTGCTTCTGAATGTAGAATATACATTCTGTGGCACTTACATACTTTTATCCATAGAACGTAGATTCTACATTCTGTTCCACTTACAGGGTTAAGCTCAATGTATATAGATTTTATACATATTGTTTAATACTTTGAACTTCAACAATCAAAGTCAAATAAAAATTAGCATTAGTCAAGAGCCTATATGGGATACATGTTGTATGACCAAATATATCAAGACATGCCCATTGATGAGTTACCTTTAAAAGCCATAGAAGACCTTTTAACAACAATATTTAGTAATTTTTAATATGACAAAATTCCCCGGATGCTGTCCCTGGCTCTCAGCACCTCATAAATCAGAGGTTTGCAAACTTTTTAGATCAGCCCCCCGAACCACAACATGGTTAAGTAAAATAGTTTAAGAGTAATGTAGGGTAAAAAGGCTCACTTTCCAGTTTCTGCCCAAGGGATCTGTGAAATGCCTGCCATGTAACAGACCTCGATCTGTAAAAGATTTTACTGGAGGTGCTTGTGAGTCAATTTTTGGGAGTTTCTGCGTTTGCGCAGATGTCGCATAACAGAAAATTGCTCCAACTGCGCATGGGCCAATACGCCAGTCTCATGCCGAAGAGAAGAAGGCTGCCGTGAACTCCGCTGGACAGAATCTGCACGGAGGGGTAAGTAAAGAGTTCGGGGCATTTGCCCCGGGGTAGCAGCTAGGCTGGAGGAGGGAGGGTCTATGTAGGGTACATTTCTGTTCATTTGAGTTTGCAATTGATCCTCAGCATTCAGCTCAGATTCAAAAACAACAGATCTGACCCATGTGGTCCCCCTCAAGTTTCTGATCCAGCCTTTATACATTACATTTATGGCTAACTAACCAATCCAAAGGTTTAGTAAAGCACAGGTCCTGTATTTGTCACAAATACTTATGTATACATGACATCACAGTTACCAACCGGATGCCTGGTGATTTTTTTCTGCTTTTGCTGAACATGTAGAGGCTGCAGACTTTATAACTATAAAATATATTTTTAACTATGATTTGTTTATTTATATTACGGGCAGGTTTGGGGACGCTTAGCCAAGGCTTTATGAAGTAACAAGTAACCAAAGAAATATTTGCCATCAAAAATTTAATAACTTATGTAATATATTTATTAGAGTGTCCGTGTAAATTGCAATATGTAGGACGGACAGGTAGATCACTAAAAACAAGAATAAGAGAACACAGTATGAACATAAAAAAAGGAGTACTAACACACAGTGTGTCAGCACATTTCAAGAGCCACCATAATTCAGATCCGTCTCTTCTAACCTTCAAAGGAATAGTTCAGAAGAAATCCCATTGGCGAGGGAGTAATATAACTAATTTAATATCTAGGGAAGAAACCACTTGGATTCACAAACTGAAAACATTAGCACCAAAAGGTCTAAATATTGAAATAGATCTAAAATGTTTTTTAAACGATTAACATGGTTTTAAATACGGAGAAACCACAACCTCCTTATTTAGTTATATTATTATTTCGTTATTTTTAAGAACCAATTAAGAGATTTTAATGTATGTCACTACGAAATTTGTAGCAAATTGATTTTATCCATTGCGCAAGACAATTGTAAAAGTGTATCAAATGTACAACCTGAACCAATTAACTCAATTACAATGGACTGAAACGAGTTAATTGATAGAACATCCCACCGACCAGATAAAAGACGTTCAAACAAAACGCGGGAAGAATCTTTGCCCCTGATGAAGTATAATTTTATACGAAACGCGTTGGGCTTTTAATTTGACTTTTATAAAATCTAATAAAGATATCTAATTCTTTAAAAAGATTTCACTGCATCATCAAACGACGGCGCAATCCCAGGGTGAAAGAAGCTACCACGACAGACCTGACGTCTAATACTAAAACCTTGTGAGGCACAACTAACCCATTATCGAGGGGTAAGTGCGGACAAAAGCCGCTATTTTTCTACTTCATCCACAGTATTGCATTATTTGAGTTTATTCCCTCAGATATATCTGGAAGCAAGCACAGGACTTTCTCTACGTATATTTGAAGCGCTAACCAAACGAAATCCTTGTGAGTAGTTCCGTATACAGATAAATCTGCTGTGCTAATTTTAACAATATTACACCATTGGGATTACACTGTCTCTTGTAGGTAAAGAAAAAATCCCTGCTCAACAAGCGCACCCAAAACCTCATTTTGCTTTATGAAGATCCACCCATGCTATTATCTCCTACAAGTCATTAGGGAACCAAACAAAACACCCTAAACATAAATGTCAGGGTTCTGTTGAACAATTTGATATCCGATATGCATAGGTTTACCTAAGTATGTGGCATGTGGGGTCCAAAATGGAAATACTGTAATTATGAACTCCAGACATCTACTGAAAAGTTTGAAGCTCAATAACCATAGTTTTACTAAAGAATTTGATGCCCGATGTGTATAGGTTTACCTAAGTATGTGACATGTGGGGTCCAAAATGGAAATACTGTAAAATCACCACATTTACTGCATTTTATGTCGGGTAAAGCCACAAAAAAGTAACCTGATCCCAGAAAGCAGTGTATCTTTGGAAAATACACATTCTCTGAAATTCCAAAGTACCAAACTGCACAGCTTCCCTGAAATAGTTTTTGATGGTAATTTTAATGACAGTTTCAAAAAATCACTCATAGCTTTCACTTTGAAGCATATTATCACCTACAGCTCATTCGGCAACCAGATACATACTCTAAATATGAAGGGCAGGGGTCTGCTGAACAGTTACAATACTAATTGCATGGCTTATTCACAAACACACTGACAATAGTTGTGTGTGGTAAAACCTGCAAAAAAGTATGTTGACATCTGAAATAGTTTTATTGACGTTAGCAGGTTTGAGGGCATTTCTAAAATATCTCCAGACATCTACTGAACTGTGTGAAGCTCAATAACCATAGATTTACTAAAGAATATGGCCTGTAAAATAGGACTTGTCTAGCAATTCAGCTTCTGTGAACAAAACCCCCTGCCCGGGTGTTGTGTGTTGTAACTAACACCCCTAAGAGCTTGAGGAAAGGCTATTGTAAGCCTGAAATGTTGCTCTATATCTGTCCGAGAAAAGCCCTCTGAATAAAGGCTTTTTAAGAAAAATCTCATCGCCTGGTGCTGTCTAATTCGAAAAGTGACTAAACCGAAAAGTGACTAGACCGTATCCTGTTGTTGATTGCTGACTTCTTATCTTGTGTAACTACAACACCTAAATGCACAAAGACCCTAGAATGCAATATATGTTTGGAAAGTACACATTATGTTGAATGCACAATAGGTAAAGGACACAAAACACTTTCATTTATCTAACACAATTTCCTACGTACAAAGGCAAATCACCCTAAATATGAGTGCCAGAGGTCCACTGAATTTTTTGATGCCAATATGTATAGATATACCAAAGTAATAAAAATAATGTATATGAATAATTACATGAATACAAATATAATAAAAGAATGTGAAATGGTGTAGAGGGTGCAGTGTGTGTATAATAGTGCAAATCACAAAGCAGGGAAGTTACATACCCCAACAGCAAACATGATGTCTTTGCTGTTTGAGGTTATGAGGGCTTTGATCAGTTGGCTGGAGGATATCTTGGAGGCCTCTGACTGTTGCCTAAGGTATTGAGGTAATGGGGCAGAGCTGGGAACTTGATTTACACATCCCTACAGCAGACATGTACTTATGATGTGACTGCTGTTTGGGATTGTGGGGGCTGTGATTGGAATGGTGGGAGGGTAGACATGCTTCTGCTCATTGATTAGGGAGTCACAGTGAGCGCTGCAGTCAGGTCTTCCCTACTCTCCAACTTAAAAAAAGTCTAGTGCCGCCATACCCTTCTTAATATATGAAGCTGACTTACCATGTTCTACCACACAGAAGATTAACCGCAGCAATGCCTCCTTCCTGTCCCTTGCCAAAAACATCCCCTTAGGAAACAGTTAACTGGCCCCAGTCTTACTGCAGAAGCAGACATTGAAGACTGCACTAACTCTTTTAGTATTCAGTCCCGAGCTTCCACAGACCAACTAGCCAATGCTCCGTACACTATTTGCTTCCTAGGTATGCTCCAATACCACCACTGCTTCATTGAATTGGATGTCATCATCTGACACATCCTTACTGTTAAAGTTCTGCAGAAATTTAGCCCACACTTCCAAGTCTGATATAACTTCCTTTGACAGATACAACTACAAAATATCCATCCCCTCAGGTTGAACCTACAGGCAAAATTTAGCTTACCTAAAAGGGACTGTACTTCCCTCAGGGTTGCCTTCTTCCATCCCATGAGACCATGAACTATCTCCGCCAAGTTTGCCAACTCGTCTGGTAATTGGGTCCATCCAGCCACTGATTATTTTAAGAAGCTAAAGGAGTGGCTAGTTCTACCATCTTGGGTTACCCAGGGGACAACAAAATACACATTCAAAAATAACAAAGTAGTGCACTATGCACATTGATTCTGATGTTCTCCTCACTACCCACTCTAGGAACCTGCTAAACTTCTAGAAACAGGCACAGGAGATCGAACAGCCCATGCCTGCCCATACCTGTGTGTGTGGGGGGGACCCAGGGTCGAACAATTCCAGTGGAGTATCCTCCTCACCAGGCGCTTCCCTGATGCCTACACTCCTCCCTGAACCACTGGAGCCACATTCCCACCATTCATTCCTGCCAGCATCTCCATTAACTCCTCCAAGAACAGGTCACTGTGTAGGCCTTCCATGAATCTCTGTATCCCCTCCATAAAGCTCCTGCCATCCCACTGATACAAGCTGGTGGTGCTGAACTGCAAGGCCTTGTGTTCCCCCGCTTATTTACTAAGTCCTGAACTACAGCTCCCAATATCCATGAATGCTCCATCCTATAAGGCCTACTACTCCTAACCCTGTTGTGTCCCCTTTCTTCCTTGCTAAATGTATTCCAGGGGCCCCAATTATAAGTGCTTATACATGTATTTGTATTTCACATAATCTGTGTGTATGTATCTTAGACAGGAGCAATTTTCTGTAGAAAATGTACCACTGATTGCTACAGAAGACTTTATCCCACTGAAAAGGAAACCATAGTCATTGACCTTTGCCTATTAGGCTGTAATTGAGGAATGCTGTAAATGTGCTGTTCTTATGCACAATACAGTAGTGTGAGTTGGTATTGTAGCTACCGGTACATATTTGCCATTTTTACTTATATTTCCAACTTTTTCTTGGCTGCAGCAATTAAATACAGTAAGAGTGTTTAAAAAATGGGTTACTAGTACTAGAGTCCTATGATGAAAGGAAATCAGATCATGTGCAGCAGGACAGACCTCTTCGCCCTGACAGCAAAGAACACTCAACATCAAATTATACAAATTCATTAAACGCTATGGACCTCACGCGCATGGCACGGCATAAACAGCAAAACACAGACAGAACACTTTATGGTTGGCCGATTAAAGGAGAAGGAAAGGTTAAAACTAAGTAAGCTTTATCAGAAAGGTCTATATAAATACACCAGTAACCCCTCAAAGTAATGCTGCTCTGAGTCCTCTGTCAAAAGAAACACAGCATTTCTTTCCTTCTATTGTGTACTCATGGGCTTCTGTATCAGACTTCCTGTTTTCAGCTTACACTTTCTTGCCCCGGGCGTGAGCATGCTCAGTTTGCTCCTCTTCCCCCTCCCCCTCTGCTGTAATCTGAGCCCAGAGCTATGAGTGAGCAAGGAGAGACTCAGGCAGGAAGTGATGTCACACCAAGCAATATGGCAGCTGCTATCCTAAACAAGCAGAGAGAACTTCAAGAGCTTTTTACTCAGGTATGGTAAAACATTATTCAGAATAAATATAGCATTCTAGCTTGCATTATTGCAGTTAATCTGTTGGCAATAAAATGCCTCCATAGCTTTCCTTCTCCTTTAAGTGAGACAGGATTTCTTACAAACAATGTAATATAAATCTATAATACACAAGGCCCATGAATATCCTGTTATTAGTGATGTCATTTCTGTCACATGACTGAAATATGTGTATTATAATAAATAAAGTACCCCCTGTTGCAAATATGAGGATATTAGAAGTCACCTCGTGCCTTTGGCCTCGTGCTTTTATATGGTCATGGAACTCCTCTGTAATTTATAATATCCTTATATTATTATTTTTTTTTTTTACTTTATTCACTATATAAAGCTCTTTGCCAGACCAAAAACCTTGGAGATCTGCCCTGATGGCCTCTATACATATCTTGAACCATCTGTGTGTCTTCGTCTTACCAGGGCAATGCAAATTATTGCTTTTTTAAAGAAAGTCAGTTATGTATACAATGAATTATTATTACTATTAAAGGGGTTGTTCACGTTTAAATTAACTTTTAGTATGGTGTTGATTTTGTAGAGGGTGATACTGAGACTATTTGCAATTGGTTTTCATTTTTATTTGTGGTTTTTAAGTTATTTATCTTTTTATTCAGCAGCTCTCCAATCTGCAATTTCAGCAATCTGGTTGAGAGGGTCCAAATTACCCTAGCAACCATGCTTTGATTTAAATAAGAATATAAATAGGAGAGGGCATGAATAGAAAGGTAATACAAATTAGCAATAAGAATACATTTGTAGCCTTACAGAGCATTTGTTTTTATATGGGGTCCGTGACCCCCATTTGACAGCTAGCAAGAGTCAATAAAAATGCAAATAAAAAATTTTTAAAAAATAAATGATGAAGACTACTTGAAAAGTTGCTTAAATTTAGGCATTCTATAACATACCAAAAGTTAACTTGGAGGTGAATCACCACACACCACATTAATGATGAAAGCCATATCTATAACACTTTTAGAGATATTGTAGTGAGAATCTATATTTAGGAGCAAATTTATTGTTAATTAGTTTTTTTAACTCACTCCGGTCTTTTAACAGTGATGAGCAAATTTATTCAGCAACCATTGTTTTGTGGCAAAATTATGAATTTAGCCATGTGCAAATTTTTTCGCGAAATTGCTTCGAAAATTCGCCACAAAAATGCCCATAAGAAAAAACGCCCATTGACTTTAATGCATTTGGAGAAAAAAATCGCCATAAGAAAAAACAACCATTGACTTTAATGCATTAGGAGAAAAAAAGTCGGCAAAAGAAAAATCCCCATAGACTTTAATGCATTAGGAGAAAAATAGTCGCCATAAGAAAAAACGCCCATTGACTTTAAAGCATTAGGAGAAAAAGTCGCCATAAGAAAAAATGCCCATTGACTTTAATGCATTGGGAGAAAGAAAATTACCATAAGAAAAAACCCCCATTGACTTAAATGCATTAGGACAAAAAAAGTCACCATAAGAAAAAACCCCCATTGACTTTAATGCATTTTGAGAAAAAAAGTCGCCATAAGAAAAAATGCCCATTGACTTTAATGCATTAGGACAAAAAAAGTCATCATAATAAAAAACACCTATTTACTTTAATGCATTTGGAGAAAAAAAGTCGCCATAAGAAAAAACACCCATTGACTTTAATGCATTTTCAAGAAAAAAAATCGTCATAAGAAAAAACACCCATTTACTTTAATGCATTTCGAGAAAAAAAGTCGCCATAAGAAAAAAAAACCATTGACTTTAATGCATTGGCACAAAAAAGTCGCCATAAGAAAAAACACCCATTGACTTTAATGCATTAGGACAAAAAAGTCACCATAAGAAAAAACACCCATTGACTTTAATGCATTTCGAGAAAAATAGTCGCCATAAGAAAAAACACCCATTGACTTAATGCATTAGGACAAAAAAAGTCACCATAAGAAAAAACACCCATTGACTTTAATGCATTTTGAGAAAAAAAGTCGCCATAAGAAAAAACACCCATTTACTTTAATGCATTTCGAGAAAAAAAGTCACCATAAGAAAAAACGCCCATTGACTTTAATGCATTGGGACAAAAAAAGTCGCCAAAAGAAAAAACACCCATTGACTTTAATGCATTTCGAGAAAAAAAGTCACCATAAGAAAAAACACCCATTGATTTTAATGCATTAGGACAAAAAAAGTCGCCAAAAGAAAAAACGCCCATTGACTTTAATGCATTGGGACAAAAAAAGTCGCCAAAAGAAAAAACACCCATTGATTTTAATGCATTAGGACAAAAAAAGTCGCCAAAAGAAAAAATACCCATTGACTTTAATGCATTTCGAGCAAAAAAGTCGCCATAAGAAAAAACACCCATTGACTTTAATGCATTTCGAGAAAAAAAGTCGCCATAAGAAAAAACACCCATTTACTTGAATGCATATTGAGAAAAAAAGTCACCATAATAAAAAACACCCATTGAATTTAATGCATTTCGAGAAAAAAAGTCGCCATAAGAAAAAACACCCATTGACTTTAATGCATTTCGAGAAAAAAAGTCACCATAAGAAAAAACACCCATTGACTTTAATGCATTAGGACAAAAAAAGTGTCCATAAGAAAAAACACCCATTGACTTTAATGCATTAGGACAAAAAAAGTCGCCATAAGAAAAAACATCCATTGACTTTAATGCATTTCGAGAAAAAAAGTCGCCATAAGAAAAAACACCCATTTACTTTAATGCATTTCGAGAAAAAAAGTCGCCATAAGAAAAAACACCCATTTACTTGAATGCATATTGAGAAAAAATGTCACCATAATAAAAAACACCCATTGACTTTAATGCATTTCGAGAAAAAAAGTCGCCATAAGAAAAAACACCCATTGACTTTAATGCATTTCGAGAAAAAAAGTCACCATAAGAAAAAACACCCATTGACTTTAATGCATTAGGACAAAAAAAGTGTCCATAAGAAAAAACACCCATTAACTTTATTGCATTTCGAGAAAAAAAATCGCCATAAGAAAAAACACCCATTGACTTTAATGCATTAGGACAAAAAAAGTCGCCAAAAGAAAAAACATCCATTGACTTTAATGCATTTCGAGAAAAAAAGTCGCCATAAGAAAAAACACCCATTTACTTGAATGCATATTGAGAAAAAAAGTCACCATAATAAAAAACACCCATTGACTTTAATGCATTTCGAGAAAAAAAGTCACCATAATAAAAAACACCCATTGACTTTAATGCATTTCGAGAAAAAAAGTCGCCATAAGAAAAAAACACCCATTGACTTTAATGCATTTCGAGAAAAAAAGTCACCATAAGAAAAAACACCCATTTACTTGAATGCATATTGAGAAAAAAAGTCACCATAATAAAAAACACCCATTGAATTTAATGCATTTCGAGAAAAAAAGTCGCCATAAGAAAAAACACCCATTGACTTTAATGCATTTCGAGAAAAAAAGTCGCCATAAGAAAAAAACACCCATTGGCTTTAATGCAATTTTGACACCCATTGACCTCAATGCATTTCACAAATTTATCACAAACAGATTCAATCATCACTACCCATCAGTCATAAAGTGATTTGTTTTCTATGAAGACTCACTCTTTTTTTATCTTATGGCATTTATTTTATTGGGAAATGTAAAAAAAAAGAAAAAGATTGTTGCATAAAATGTACTGTATGTATTAATACTTCACGCAATATTTCCGCTTGCAATATACATTTCTTTCAAATAAACAAAACAACATTGTCACCATGACAACCACTGGGGCATTATGACATCACTATCAAGTAGTCTACAAGTAAACTTGACAACAATAGGACCATTATGACATCACACGTTGTGACCATTATGACATACGCTGCAACCATTATGACATCGCCAAACAGGTTTGTTTACACAGCTGTTGAAATACCAGCTGTAACAGTCTGAGGCTTCACTTCATTTTGAGTTCGTGACTAGAAGGATCACACGTGAGAGGAGCAAAGACCAAGAACACAGTTCTAATCTTTAACTTCTTTTACGCATCGATTTTTCTTTTTTACGAATCTACATACAACAAACAATGAATTTTACCTATATTACATGGATTACCATTTTTGGATTATATCTTCTTTTTTGCACATCTACGTCAGGTAAATGCAATATTTGACCTCAAAGTACCCTGATTTCTGTTATATTTTCTAGTTAGAAGGAAATAATCTTTTAGAATAGGACAGTCTCTTTATATCAGTGAAATGCCCATATATGGTCATATTCATAGATAAGCATGGGTGGTGTTTTCAGTGCATATATTACTTAATAAATACATATACTTTTGTGTTTGATATTATAAAGGGTGCACATAAATAATAGTATTTTTATATATATAACCTGCACCAGGACATTTTCAGTTATTCAGAGCCCAAATTAAGTTAACAGTTACTACTAGTGATGGGCAAATTTGTCCCCTTTCATCACGAAATTCACAAATTTCCCGCAAAATTTGTGAAACGGGGCGAAAAATGTGCAAAACGCTAGTTTTGACGCCAGCGACAATTGACGCCCACATATTTTTTTCGGGAATTTTGCAAATTTATTCGCCAGCAGTGAAACATGGAAATTCGTCGCGAATTGACACCTGCCGAATAAATTAGCCCATCACTAGTTACTACACACTGGGGCTCATTTATAAAGACAAGGCAAATTTGCCCATGGGCAGTAACCCATAGCAACCAATCAGCAACTGGCTTTTTTTTCAGGCAGCTGCAAGTGGAACAATGAAAGAAAACATTTGATTAGTTGCCATGGGTTACTGCCCAGGTGCAAATTTGCTCTTTTTTTTATAAATAAGTCCCATTATATTTTATAAATAGCAAGAAATGATTAAACTATAAATATATATTCACATATAACTATTGATATATATTATTGATAGGGTCTCCCATCTATAGGAACATGCAGAGTGTTACAAATGTATATTCTGTGTACAGCTCCTATTTCTTAGCTGTTAAAAATTTAGAAATCATATCCCACATAAATGGATTTAAAAAAAAAAACCAAACAAAGTGGCCACACAGGGTTATAGTACTTGTATAATGTATTTAGTACATGAATATCTTAATGAACAAGCAGCAGTTGTATTAGGTATTCTGTTTAGCTTTTAACACTCTCTTGCATAATTCATCCCTTATAAATGACTGTGATCTATCTAAAATCTGTGGAGTAGGTTTTTACTAAATCTAACATTGTTTTTAGCAGAGGGAACACAAAAAGTAGAAGCAGTGGATATGTACTCCAACGAGACAACGGTGAATGAGGAAAAGACTGACGGATTTAAATACATATTTCCATTAGCAGCAACAATGTCTATGCTGGCCATTCCCATTCTTTGTGGGCTTGCATGGTAAGTCACATGACTTAAATTCACTTTATTTTTCTGTTGTTGCTCAGTAAAACATTTTGACATTTGTTATTTTAGCCATGGGGCGTTATTTCATTTCATTCATATTAGCAGATGTTGACATGTTTTTCTAATGCAACCACTTAAAAACCTTATACATAAACTTTAATAAAACATAAATTGCTTTTGTTGTTTCTGAGAGTAGGGTCCTCTAGTCTCAATCAGCAAAACATATCATGTTGCCACTATACTACAGGTATGGGATCCGCTATAGAGAAACCCATTATCCAGTAAGCCCCGAATTATGGAGTGGCCGTTTCCCATAGAGTCTTTATGGAGTGGCCGTTTCCCATAGAGTCCATTATAATCAACTAAATTCAATTTTTAGAAATGATTTCCCTTTTCTCTGTATAAAGAAAGCAGTCAATTCTACCTGATCCCAGCTAAGATATAATTAACCCTTATTGGAAGCAAAACCAGCTTTTTGGGTTGATTTAATGTTTAAATGATTTTCTAGTAGATTTAGGGGCAGATTTATCAAGGGTCGAAGTGAATATTCAAATTAAAAAAATTCGAATTTCGAGCTAATTTTAGTGTACTTCGACAGGGGAACAGTCCAAATTCGATTTGAATTTGAAAAGAATTAAAATATCGAAATGTATCAGTTCCTGTCTCTGCCGAATTGCTGTTTTAGCCTATGGGGGACCTCCTTGAAACTTTTTGGAGTCAATTGGTGGACTTTGAAAAATCAAAGTTCTTTTTTTAAAAAAACGTTGATTCGAATTTCATCGAATGCGCTATTACTTCGATTCATACAATTTGAACAAATACGGACTATTCAGAAAAAAACGTAAAATTTAATGAATTCCGGTTGGTCTTTTTTTATTTGAATTTTGAAGTTCCCATTACTTCGTAACTCGACCCTTGATGTATCTGCCCCTGAAGTTATAGAGATCCAAATTAAAGAAACATCTGTTATCCGGAAAACCTCAGGTCCCAAACATTCTGGATAACAGGTCCCATACCTGTATTAACGTCTACAATGTATACATACTGTATCTAGCAGTGATAAATCTAAAGCAGCTGGACTTTGAGTAATTCCCCACCGCTCAGTTGAACTGGAGAAACTGCTCAGATGAAACATTCACAGTAACAAGTCCAGTTGCTTTAGACGTATCAATTCTAGATACTGTAATACTGACAAAATGTAACTAAAATTGCATAAACCGTGATTATCTTTTTTTCTCGCAGGCTAGTGTATATTAAATTTTTTTCGAAGAAGCCACATATCGACGTTGAGAACCCACCAGTGGCAGCAGAGACAACAACTACTGAAATGCCTGAAAGCACTGATAGGTCTGTAAAGCTCAACAGGGTTTCTTTTTACATTTGAATGCCCAGCTTAGAGTTCTTATTTAAAGGGGACCTGACACCCAAACAAATTATTCTAAATCCTATTTTATCACATTAGTTAAGCAAAATAATTACACTATATAAATTATTTGAATATGGTTTCCTTCAGTCTGGGAATTCATAATTATAGCAAGCAGACAGGAGCCATTTTGTGGACACTGTTATTAAGGCAAGCCTTGTATCATCTCAGAATCTTGTTTGTGCACCAGAATGGGGGACCCAATGTCCATCCCCATGCCCTGGCTACACAATTAAATTGTAAAGAGAGGGGGGGGGGATGTGTAGAGAGCAGTGACATCTAGGAAGTGCTGAATGGAAAGTGAAAGTAATTGTCTGCCCGCCTCTAAGCCTAAGGCATAGAGGAGGGGCAGACAATATTTGATTTACAGCTGAGATTTTTAAATGAGTTTAGCCAGTAATGCCTTCTTAGATTTACTGCTTTCTGTGTTGAAAAGCAACACCTTTTATTTTTAACCAGCGATAGTCGGTAGCCATTTTTTCACACAAGGATAATAGAAAAAAAGCACTCAAATTTAGTAAACTGGTGTTTTTTTCTAGCTTCTTAAGGCGTCTCTGGAGAAGAATTCGTCAGAAGATGACAAAGGAGAAACCAAAAGATATTGACGTGGAAAACCCTCCAGAAACAACTCCACCTGAGCAAAAATCAAAAGCAGCGATACTCTTCGACAGGTTTGTAGGCCTCAGTTTAATACTTTCCACTTAGTTTTATTCTTAGCCTTATTCTTTTGATTTACAAGTCAAGGTCTAACTTAATATGTATAAACAAAATATCTTATGTTTAGACTTCCATTTATGTACTTTATTTAAAATAAGCATCCATCACATTTACTTTATATTTCTGTTAAGTAAAACATATTTTCATGGGTTGTTCTGACAAGTGTCTCCATATTTTGGCTCATTTATTTGACATGGGGATGTTATACTGTTCATCTATTATACAGTTAATCTAAACCTCACCCATGTTATGTATTAAAGCATTAAATTGTAAACAAACTATAACCAAAAACTGATAGAATGCTTAGGGGCCGATTTAATTGTGGATTATACTAATTACTCTAAACCACAAAAAAAAAATAAGAATTCCAAAGTTTTCATATTCTTATTTGGATTCTTTGCACTTTTTTTTATTCGTGGTTTTTCAAATTCGTTTTTATCATGGTTTCACTGAAATCAGAATCTTGATAAATGGGCCTATTAGATTTACTGAAAAATTGAATTCATGTTCTCTCACTCAGTGGAGTACCCTTATTCTAATCAGCAAAAGACATTAAGTTGTTAAATTCTTACTATCGTATATATGCACTAATATATTTTAATAATTATATTTAATTGGTTTTTCTTATTTTGTATTGACTAATATACACATGAGCTAAACATTAACCCAACTTTTCGGTAATTTCAGGACTTTGTCTGAAAAATGTAAGATAAAGAAACAGAAAGACACAGTTGATAAAATCGAGAAGCTGCCTGATGTACCACAGACAGAGGAAAAAGCAAAGGTTGAAACAATTGAGAAGCTGCCTGATGTACCACAAACAAAGAAAAAATTAAAAATAGCTAAAAGGTTTGTAGGCATCAACATATTTTATTTTCTCTTATAAAACATTGGCATGGGTTATTCTGGCAAGGGAGCATTATTCACCTTCATATTATGGTTCATGAATATCACTAGGATTTGCCATACTGTTCTATTTTTATTAAAAAAAAAAAACCTATTAAAGTCTCATCTATACACCACAGTAAAAACAATCTCTAGGCACCAAACTATAATAAAAAACATATCTTGAAAGGCTTGCTTGGATT
Organism: Xenopus laevis; assembly: GCF_017654675.1. Lineage (NCBI taxonomy): Eukaryota > Metazoa > Chordata > Amphibia > Anura > Pipidae > Xenopus > Xenopus laevis. The sequence continues at coordinate 113,530,548 of NC_054381.1, read as the reverse complement.
TCGATCTCTCTCAGATAGTGGGGTACCCTAATTTAATCAACAAATATCATGTTGCCACAAATGTTTTAAATGTACTTTACTTTGTTTTTAGGTCTGTGCGTAAAAGTACGGTAAAGAAGATGAAGAAAAAGAAGAGACAAGTTAAGAAAGCAGAGCTTTCAGCAGCAGCAATACAAACTAAGAAAGCAGAGCTTTCAGCAGCAGCAACACAAACTGAAGAAATTGTTGAAAAGAAGAGACAAGTTAAGAAAGCAGAGCTTTCAGCAGCAGCAATACAAACTAAGAAAGCAGAGCTTTCAGCAGCAGCAACACAAACTGAAGAAATTGTTGAAAGCCCTGAAACAACTGAAGCACCTAAAGAAAAAATACTCCCGAAACCTAAAAGTGGAAGAATGCCAGATTTGACACCATCCACTTTATTGCCAATTAATACATACAGCTTTCTGGAGTCTTGGGCATCCTTACCTGAAAAGCCTTCTGTAAATAAGAAATATAAAAAGTGAGTTTGCTTCGTGTATGTTGGATTCTATTAAGATATAGAATCCAAGTCGCTTATATAGATTCTTTCTTTACAAATCTAAATTTAAGAGGTTTCCTTAAACCCGAATGCCTTTGTTTGTACAGGGTACAACATTCTATGGAGATCCTAGAGATTATAAAGGAGAAAGAAGGCATAGAAGGCTTGCTGAAACAATTGGGGGAAATACAGGGCAATGCATCGACTGCTCGAAACTGCAACATGTAAGTATAGTAAATACATATACACCATCAACATCACTTTTACTGGCACAGAGGGTTTTAGTAAATGTAATAAAATGATGTGTAGTATATAGCTACACAGTATTGTGTATTAATAAATACATATTTTAATTAAAGCCGTGAGAATAACTGCGCTAGTGGTAAGGGCAAAGATTATGTTCACCTATAAGCTGTATTTTGTATTTGACACTGCTACAAGGTTAGGGCAAATGTGACATTAGACTTAAATATGGGTCCAATGCTATTTTCTCATTCTCATAGGCAGAATTATAAAAACGACAGGTTATTTTTGGCCCGGCACGATTTTCTTAAAGATCTTAAATATGCCCTTAGTGTTCCATGGGATAACTTGCCATTACAAAAACACAACACAAGATAAATGTCAGGAATGTAATACTTCTTTTGTTCTATAGTTCAGTGTCCTATGAAATGATTAAAGACTACAACATTGAGGACGGAGCCCCTTCACTGAAATTTGAGATGAAAACAACTCCTTTCCGGCCACAGCCTTCAAAACCTGATATGTAAGTTTGCTAAGCTCTATGCCATTCTATTCCAAGCCATTATATCATTTATAAATAGATGATTATGGTGTTTTACACATCCCCAGAATTATTTTGTTTTTAACTTGTTCATATTTCATTTACAGAGTAATAGAGATACCGGAGGACTCTGAAACAATAATAGAGACACCGAAGCACTCTGAAACTGTAATAGAGATACCGGAGGACTCTGAAACAGTAATAGAGATACCGGAGGACTCTGAAACAGAAAAAATAAGGTGAGATTGTAAAACATGTTGCGCAACTTTATACCAGAGCAGTGAACCATAACATTATAACACAACATAACATTATTGACGCGTAGAATAATTTTAGTGAAATTTTCATTGCTTGCCATGGTTTACAGCTCAGGTGCAAATCTGCTCAATGTTAGTCAATGTGACTTATTCAATATTATGATTTCACACAATAACAGTTGACTGATACTTGTTTTCTATTACAGTGAAGAGAAACCTATTCAACCAACTGGGAACATCTGTGGCAATGAGGAAGATGAGCTTCTATTGCAAATGGAGCTCTTGTTACTATCAATGACATGTTTACACCAGTCTGCAGAACCAGACATGTGAGTTTGCTATATCATTTAAAAATTCAGATTGTAATACAAGCAGCATGTGATCCTTTATCCAGAAAGTTCTGAATTATGGGAAAGCCATTTTCCAAAGACTCATCTTTAATCAAATACTTGAGATTTTAAAATATTAACTTTTCTCCTGTAATATTAAAACAGTACCTTATACGTGATGATGCTAAGCTCAATGTTAAGCCATTATATCATTATTATCGATGCTGTGTAAAAATGTGGTCCTTTTACCAATGGAAAACTCAGATCGTATTATAAGTATGTGTCTGTGATCCAGAAAGTTCTGAATTACGGGAGGGCCATTTGCCATAGACTCAATTTGAATCAAAAAATTGACTTTTTAAAAATTGTTTTTGGTCCTAACTAAAATATGAGTAATCCTTACTGGAGGCAAAACAATCCTACTGGGTTTAATTAACATTTAAATGATTGTTAGTAGACTTGAGGTATGGAGATTCAAATAACAGAAAAAACTTTATCTGGAAAACACCAGGTCTTGAGCATTCTGGATAACTGGTCCTATACCTGTACTTTTAGTCATAAAACAATGCAAATGTAGACATCTCATATCTATATATCTATATCTATCTATATATCTATATCTATATATCTATATAGATATATATATATTATTACATATTCGGCCCAATCTCGGATTTGATAAATGTGACTAACACTTTTTTGTGCACAGGGATGATCAACTTGAAAGAAGTTCCAGTGATGAAGGTGAAACTCCAATGCCAAAAACATGCCCAATTTATTTGCCTGAGAAGAAACCAGACCAGAAAGTGCATAAGAGGTAAGTTGGCTAAACTCTATAGCTCAAATCCATAACAACCCCATATTAGATAATTGTGAAGTACTATTAAAAAAGTAACACTTTTTTTTTTTAATGTACAGTGAACCTGCATTGCAAGAGAGAAAAACACCTCAGCGACCACAAGTGTCAAGATTTTATCAGCCTAAGATGCAGAAATCAAAAGTCTGCAGATTTTACAACAATGGGAAAATATTACAGTGGAAAAGACAAACTTTTGAATTGCATGGGCCTAGAGAACAACTACATCTGCAAGACAGAGCTTTCCAATTTAAAAGGCCTGAAGAAAAAATACAGCCGGAACACAAAGCTTTCAAAATAGCTTCCAAATTTAAACAAAAGAATGGAAAAGTTTGCAAATTTTATGCACCTGTGAAAATATTACAGAGGAAAGGACAAACTTTCAAATTGCAAAGACCTAGAGAACAACTACATATGCAAGACATAGCTTTCAGATTTCAAAGGCCTGAAGAAAAAATACAGCCGGAACACAAAGCTTTCAAAATAGCTTCCAAATTTAAACAAAAGAATGGAAAAGTTTGCAAATTTTATGCACCTGTGAAAATATTACAGAGGAAAGGACAAACTTTCAAATTGCAAAGACCTAGAGAACAACTACATATGCAAGACATAGCTTTCAGATTTCAAAGGCCTGAAGAAAGAATACAGCCGGAACACAAAGCTTTCAAAACAGTTTCCACATTTAAACAAAAGAATGGAAAAGTTTGCAAATTATTTGGACCTGGGAAAATATTACAGAGGAAAGGACAAACTTTCAAATTTCATAGGCCTGGAGAAAAAATACAGCAGGAAGACAAAGTTTGCAAAGTTTATAAGACTGAGCAAAAAATACAGCGGAAAGGAAAAGTTTGCAAATTTTATATGAATGGCAAAAAAATACAGCAGAAAGGAAAAGTTTGCAAATTTTATATGAATGGCAAAAAAATACAGCGGAAAGGAAAAGTTTGCAAATATTATATGAATGGCAAAAAAATACAGCGGAAAGGAAAAGTTTGCAAATATTATATGAATGGCAAAAAAATGCAGCAAAATGCAAAGGCTTGTAAATTTTATGAGCCTGAGAAAAAAATACAACAGGAAAAAAATGTTTGCAAATTTTATTGGTTTGGGAAGCAAAACAGCCGGAGAGCAAATGAAAGGTGAGTGAGGTTTCTAAGTTCTACAGCAAAATTTTTATACAATATTAAGTTAGATTTTAATAATTTAATCATAAAACAATAAAAATGTTACTGAATAGAAATATTACACTGCTACAATGTTTTGTGCTGTAATGTAATTTTTATATATACTAATGGTAGGGGAGTGCATAACTGTTCAGGTAGAAAGAGGAAAAGAAAGTATATTTTTAGCTATAATTTAGATTTCGTATTTGGGATCAGTGTACGTGAATAGGGCTAATGCAACCTAAGGAGTAAATTGTTCCGATGCTATAAACACTTGCTCCTTATTGCTCATTCACTTGAAAAACTTAACACTGTTTTTTTTTTTTAATATACAGTAAACCTTCAAAGGAACAATCACGTCTGCATTTAAAAGTATGCAAATTTTACTGGAAGAAAAAGCAAAAAAAAGCAAAAGTGTGCATATTTTATTGGCCTGAGAAGAAAAATCAAGCAGAACTGTGCGCATTTTATCGGCCTGAGAAGAAAAAACAAGCAAAAGTGTGCAGATTTTATTGGCCTGAGAAGAAAAAACAAGTAAAAGTGTGCAGATTTTATTGGCCTGAGAAGAAAAAACAAGTAAAAGTGTGCAGATTTTATCGACCTGAGAAGAAAAAACAAGCAAAAGTGTGCAGATTTTATTGGCCTGAGAAGAACTAACAGCAGAAATCAAGATTGTGCACATTTTATAAGTATTAGAAAGGAATATTTGCCTTGTGAACAAGAAAGTGTGAAATTACCTACAGAATACCTTTATTCCGGTGGGATTTTTAGAAATGGTGACCTCTAACTTTCACCAACTGAAGCCAAGATAGCTAATTATTATGGTCTATATCCTAAATGGAACAGTCTGTATATGCTGACCATACAAGGGTGGGATTCTGGGAGGATCAGGGCTGCGTCCATCTCTATATGGAACAGTCTCTATATGCATGGCCATACAAGGGTGGGATTATGGGAGGATCAGGGCTGCGTCCATCTCTAAATGGAACAGTCTCTATATGCATGGCCATACAAGGGTGGGATTCTGGGAGGATCAGGGCTGCGTCCATCTCTAAATGGAACAGTCTCTTTATGCATATATATGCAACTAGCTAACTTCAAATAACAATAAAAAAATATTACTAATAAATGACTAATGAAATGATTTTTTTCAATTTTAATTCGACTAATAGAAAGCTGCCTAATAGGCCAGCATTTAACAAGGGCAAGAATCAGAAACATAGATTATAACTTAGTCTACCACTGCTGCTAAGGCTAATGCCACACCGGGTACTACCATGTCAATCTGGTTTTGATGCAAAATACCTACTCACACATTTACGTGCTCATTTTATCAATGATATGCAAATGAAGCTGAATGGAAGAGGAATGCACAGCTTAATATCTAAGCTCCCCATGAATTTCCTTTATTTAGTGGACTGGAAAATGTATGGGGAGCTGACAAGTGGTAGAGCAAGATACATTTTGCATATTGCTGATGAACAGCTTTGTTAGTTAATCTGAAATTGGATGATTTTTAAAAAAAATTATGACCATATTTGGACACTTGTCCCAAGGTGACCATTCCCTTTAATGCTGGTACTTCCCTTCATTGCCTGAAGGACTGGCAAGTTAATTTTACCCTTTAGCTGCATGCGTATTTATAAGGATATTAGTCACAGAGGAGTTACATGACCATATAAAAGCACCACTCAGTGTTAAAGTGCTCAACCCCTTGTAGCATGGTTGGAAAAATCACAGATTGAAAGTATATCCCTCCCAGAATCAGTGAGGGATGATTAGCCTCACCTGGAGTAAAAAGGTGGGGGCTCAATTAAGGCTGCTCGCTGCCCTGAGAAAGGGGGACTACTAATGCTGTATGGGAAAAGATTTTTTGACTGCATGCCCCTGTGTTATTTGGCATAAGGAGTTTATTGCTGGACACAAGGTTTTCCCACAAGGAGGCAAGTTCCCTGGTAGCAAAGACTGACTACAAGCTACTGCCCTAAAGTGCTTTGAGAGTGAGATGCACCTGCTTCAAAGAGAAAGCACAGGGAATCTCCAAAGGACTGTGAGTGATTTTTTTTTATTTTGCTTGTTGGATTTAACTTGCTCAAGTGGGGCTGTGGATCCTTTGGGAAAAGACATTTTTCTTTACCAGAAAAGCTGGAACTATTTTCTTTACTGCCTCCCCAAACGTTATGAACTTTTATGTTTGTATGTAAGTTGCTGTGTAGAATAAAATCACATGCAAGGTCCATCTGGAAACCCGTTGTACTGTCTCTTATCTGCGAGAAAAGGCGCTGCTGCTAATACCGAAAGAGTCCTTCCCCTACACCCTGTATTCCTTCCTTTCGGCTCAGGTGCCAACCAGCGTATTACCCAGCCTGCCGCGGTTTAGGAAGTCACATATAGTCCAAATTGCTGCTGCACACTGACAAAGTGAATCAACCTTTTAGTTGTGCAATGTTATTGGCTCAAACAAAGTAGACAAGGCAACATTTCAGAACACACAGGGCTTTACAGGCTTGATAAAGGGCCCTGTGTGTTCTAAATACGTTGCCTTGTCTACTTTGTTTGAGCCAATAACATTGACAATGTGCAGTGTCCAGCAGCAATTGGGACTACATATAAAAGCAAGGCCTCAGGCCTTTATATTGGTCCTTTATAGAAATCATGTAACTCCTTGGTGACTTCTAATATTCTGTCTCTGCCCTTTTCTATATCCTTTTTCACCCCCTGCCACCATTTCTCAGACTTTATTACACAATATATTTAGGACATTATTGTATTAGAGAGGGTATAGAGAAAGGCAACTAAGCTGGTAAAAGGTATGGGAAATCTTAGCTATATAGACTGGCCAAATTGGGGATGTTAATGCTGGAGAAGAGGCACTTTATTTACCAGTAGGTCTTTCCAGCTGACACAAGGTCACCCATTCCGTTTAAAAGAAAAGAGGTTCCGCCTAAATATTCGGAAGAGGTTTTTTTTTTTACAGTGAGAGCTTTGAAGATGTGGAATTCTCTCCCCGAATCAGTTGTACAGGCTGATACATGAGATAGCTTTAAGGGATTGGATTGGAAGTGAGGGAATACAGGGTTATGGGCGATCGCTCATGGTACAAGTTGATCCAGGGACTAGTCCAATTGCCATTTTGTAGTCAGGAAGGATTTTTTTCCCCCCCTTTGAGGCAAATTGGAGAGGCTTCACATGGGTTTTTTGCCTTCCTCTGGATCAACTGGCAGATGGGTAGTTAATAATAATAATAATAAAAAAAAAAAAAGGTCGAACTCGATGGCCGTGTGTCTTTTTTCAACCTAACTTACTATGTTACTTCTGGTGCTTTTATATTCTTCCCCTAGCATTTCCTTTGGTGGGCAGAACTGAAATTGGTAGCAGCCAGGGGAGATTCTCTGGAACATGCTTCCTGAGGCGGCCCCCGTGATGCACCCCCTCGCTCCCCAGAGCTTAATGTTCTTTTGCAGGAGCGGATCCATGGGGGGGGCTGCATCTCTAATGCAGAGAGTGCAATTGCCACCTTTTAGCCGCCCCTGTTAACTTGGAGGCTGCTGTACCCATTAGGAGAGTTTCTCATCTCGCCTCATAGCAGTAGCGCCCCTGCTTGTGGATGTTTAAAGTGGGGGCCACAGACAGGAAGGTACAGCTGTACAGAGAAGGGAAGTGGTAATAGCTTTCTGCAAGTAGGAGGCATGGGGGGGGGGCTGAGGGTCTGTTTAAGATATAGATGGCATGTTCTCGCATAGTAACAAGCCATATATAAGGATATAATACAGTTTGGCCCTTAGGGAAGTAGAATAACTGCAGATAAAGTACAGTTATGGGATCTGTTGTCCAGAAACCCATTATCCAGAAAGTTCTGAATTATAGAAAGGCCATCTCCCATAGACTCCATTTAATCCAAATAATATTTTTTTTAAAAAACAAAAAAACAAATTATGATATGGGCTCCAGGGGAGTAATGTGTAATTTTTTATTGTTTAGGGTAATTTAAAAGTTAATCTGTGCTTATTGGAGCAGGTCTAATAATGTGTTCAGGCCCATGCAATTCATATATGTAACCCTGTACAGAATGACATGTTTCATTCTATTTTGTATTTATCTTTTTGGTTCAAATAAAGACATTTAAAAAAAAAAAAAAAAAATGATTAGTAGCTTGTACTTGATTCAAACGAAGATATCATTAATCCTTATTGGAAGTAAAACCAGCCTATTGGGTTTATTTAATGTTTTTTCTTAGTAGATTGAAGTTATGAACGTGCAAATTACAAAAAGATCTGTTATCTGGAAAACCCCAGGTCTCTAAAATTCTAGGTCACACACACACACACATATATATATCTATATCTATATCTATCTATATATCTATCTATATATCTATCTATATATCTATCTATATATATATATATATATATATATATATATATATATATATATATATATATATATTTGCTTAGATGTTTACACTTTTAATGATGATTGACAGACACCTGTACACAGGTGTTTTGGTCTCTCTCTCTCTCTCTCTCTCCCCCCTCTGTTTCCACCTCAGTCGTGGAGTCTGCCGCCGCAGTGCATTCTGAAATAAAACTGGCATTCCTTTAGTGGTTTCCTTATTGTGCAGTCTCAGGGCACTAGCGCCAGTAAAATTCCACAAGATGGCAGCATATAATAGTAAATGACAGTTCAAACAATCTGGCAGCCACAGTAACATCTTACCAAATAGAAATTCAATAGGCGGCTGACTCACAAATCTACTTAATACAAACGAGTAACTGACATGCTGAGTTTCCTAGAATGTAAAAGACTGGAGTGTCTGTTTAACTTGGACTAAATGTAAT